>NW_026294402.1:49550494-50142994 GCF_007827085.1 Peromyscus californicus insignis | reverse complement strand
TTATGTATACTTAATTAAAATATTGCTTTCAAAAACTAGTAAGCTCAACTTTCATTACCAAGTATGTTACAAAAGTGTTCCTCTATCTTAAAAGAGATGTGAAAAATTCATACATCATAAAAATAACTTATTTAAAATGCACAGTTCAGCCAATTCGATATATTCAGATTTGTATGACAGATACTATAGTCAATATTTAGAACAAAACTCACCTTTCCCTCAAACCTTTGTACCATTAGCATTCACTCCCAATTACCCCTGATGTTCTGGGCAGACACTGAGCTATATCTGTCTATATAGATTTACCTATTCTGGACAGTTCATGTAGGTGGGACAGTATTATTGTTGTTGGTTTTTTGGGGGTGGGGGTAGTCCACCACCAGGCTGCTAAATAAATCACAAATCAAATAAATTCTTAGTTATGAATAAGCCTTAGCTTGGCTCGTTTTTTTTTTTTTTTTTTTTTTTTTTTTGCCAGCTTTTCTTAACTTTAAATTATCCTATCTACCTTTTGCCCCTGAGCTTTTTCCTTTTTTCACTTCTGTGTATCTTCCTTTTACTCTTACTCCATAGCTGGCTGTGTGGCTGAGTGGCTGGTCCCTTGAATCCTCCTCTTTCTGTCTCGCTTTCTTCTTTTATTCCCAGATTTCTCCTTCTATTTATTCTCTCTGCCTGCCAGCCCCACCTGTCCTCTCTTCTGCCTTGCTTTTGACCGTTCAGTTCTTTATTAGACCAATAAGGTATTTTAGACAGGCAAAGTAACACAGCTTCACAGAGTTGAACAAATGCAACATAAAAGAATGCAACATATCTTTGCATCATTAAACAAATGTTCCACAGCATAAACAAATGCAACACATCTTAAAATAATACTGTACAACATATCATACGTTACTGATCATGGTTGGTTTCTTTCATATAACGAATGCCAAGGCTTATTTGCATTTTAGCAGGTATAAGTATCTTATTCCTTTTTATTGCTGAATAATAGTCTATCATATGTCTACAATAATGTTCCATTGTATAGCACATTTTATTTTCTTGGGAGATATTTAACTTGTTCCCACTTTGGGCTATTAGTGTTACTGTAAGTACTCACTCACAAATTTTTGTTTGGAGATATGGCTTCTTCAGTGGACATTTCAACTCATATACTAATCCTATTTTAACTTTTTGAGAAACTGGCAGTTTTCCAAAATGGCCACAGTATTTTACATTCTCACTAGCTGTATATAAAAATCTCATTGTCTCCTTCCCTTATTACAGTCTTCTTAAATATAATCATCCTAGTGGTTATTAATAGGTTTTCTGTAACATGGTAATAGATTTCTCCACTGATGCAGTAAGCCAGATCAAGCCTAGTTGAAAAACTAAAAGATCAGGTTTATTTGAGCAAAGCAACACCTGGGTCAGTCTCAAGTCCCAGATTTTGGGGCCGGAGAAGTCATGCGGCTGAACTAAAGCAGGGAGCTTATACTGTCTGTAGATGAGGGGGTGACGATGGGTCCACCACAAGCTGGGTTTGTGTCCAAGTATGGTCAAACACTGGAATGCTTAGGTGGAGTCTTAAGCTGCTAGCAACTTCAGGGCAGGAGCTACTAAAGACACCAAGAATGTGGAACTGGGTTTTTTGGTTCCTTCCCTTTGTTCAGAGATTCTCTGAGAGGATGGGGTTTAGAGAGACAGGAATGGGGCTTTCTGGATCAAGCAGGAGCTGCAGGAGCGAGCTGGAGGTTCCAGCCGAACAGTATGAAGTGACTTATGTATGAAAATGGCACAACAAAACTATAACTGTCCAGTCTTCAACTCCCTCAGAGACCCAAGAAGGAAATAATATTTACTAAGTAAGCAGGAAGTGCAAACAAATGACTTCCAAAAAATGTGAGAAGTGACAGAAACAGCCAGCTGCCTGAACAGACACCCAAGGTTCCTCTACAATGTTGGGGCATCCATCTTCAGTGTGCAGGCCTGACAGACTCATGTGCAGTGTACACTGTCTGACAGACTCATCTGTGAAGCAAGATTCTCTAAAGGGCTTTCCTACCTTGTCTTGGCAAGGTTTGGCAGTTCCTTCTTTTGTGTCCTGCTTCTCCATTTGGACAACATGTTGTCAGCAGTGGAGGCAAGGGCACTTTCTTGCCCAATGGCTAACTTGCTACAAAGAAAGTAAACTCCATATGAAGTTTCTTCAATGCTCATCATCTTCTTTGAAGTAGATTGGTGCTGCCAAGAACAGACATGTCACACTGTCATAAAAAATAATCTATGTTATTTAAACATCTTAAATGCCATATTTTGTAGATCTCTGAACTGTTTCAAGAAGATCAGTCTATCTAAAATGTATCTGTTTGACCTTGAAAACATACCTAACATGACTACAAGTTCATTTGTAATAGGTGACTAACTACTAAGCTGCATTTCTTTATATCCTAATTAGTTGGTAATAATAACTTTCAAGGACTAGCAATATGCATTACATTGTTAAATGAATTGTATAGGTACAATACCTTGAACAAGATTAGAAATGTATGTACAGTATGTTCTAACAAAAATAATCCCAAATTTGTATCAGTATACATAATTTGTGTACAATATAAAAAATCCAATCCAATGTAAATATTTAAAGCTAGTAGTTGCTTTTAAAAGTAGATTCAGTAATCTACCTTTTTATCTTATCTATATCCTCCCTTTTCTCTTTTCAGAGTAGATTCAATAATCTACCCTTTATCCTATCATTTCTATGTCTTCTTTTTTCAGAGCAGATTCAATAATCTACCTTTTATCATTTCTGTTGAAGACTAGATAATTATAGTTATAGTTTTCCTTGTTAACAAATTCAGAAAAGAAACTCACTAAAGAGGTGTAAAGTGTGTAATTTTGAAACACATCAAAAGATAGTTTGGGATTGGTAATACAAGTTAAGATAGAACGTGAATTAGGTACGACATTTTTGACTCACCAAAATAGGATAAATAACAGAGTATTTTCTCTGAATTTGTCAAATGTTAATGGACTGGATATTGTTAATGTAATTATTGACTATATATATTGTATATATGTATTGTATTTATTGTATATAGTTTTTCTTATATTAGTTATAACCTTTTTATATTATTTTAGACAAAAAAGGGGAAATATGGTGATATATTGTGTACCCTAATAAAATTTACCTGAAGATCAGAGAACAGAACAAGCCACTAGATTAAACATAGAGGCCAGACAGTGATGACACACACCTTTAATCCTAGCCCTCGGGAGGCAGAGATCTGTCTGGCTCTCTGTGAGTTCAAATCCACCCTGGAATGAAATTGACTCAGTCTAGGAGAGAAACAGAGCCAGGAAGTGGTGGCACATACCTTTAATCCCAGTACTTGGGAATCACACACCATTAATCACACACTAGGAAGGAAGTGATGCCTGAGGGGGAGAAAGGTATATAAGGTATGAGGAGACAGGAACTAGAGGCCTTTTCAGGCTAAGGAGTCCTAGAGGTAAGATGTGACTTGTTCCTTTGTCTCTCTGATCTTTCAGCATTTACTCCAATATCAGGCTCTAGGGTTTGTTTGTTGTTTTTTTTTTATTACAAGACCTTTAGAAATTTGTACTGCGAAGGCCTAGACTTAACTTTGCAGGCTCAGGAATGTGCCATGACAACTCTAAGGGATACAGAGCAGTATCCTCCTGCAGACATCTTGTCTGTGGTTTATGGCCCTTGAAGATATCTAGATAATCCTGCTGAGCAGTCCAGAAAATCCTGTTCAGCGGGTTGTCATTCCCCGCCAAAAGTCTAACCCAATGGTTTCAAATGTGGTTTCACGCCTAAAGTCTAGAGCAATAGTTTCAAAAAATCACTTTGTCCTATATCCCTTCTACCCAATCCCAAATTGCCAATTCCCGGCTTGTGGTTTTTCCCTATAAAAACTCTACACCTGGGCTCGTGGCCGCCGCCACATTTCCTTCCATCTGCCGTGCGGTGGCCCAGGTTGAACCTGAATAAGAGGACCCTTATGTGCTTGCATCGGAAACCAGCTCCTTGGTGGTCTGGGGGGGGGGTTCGAGAAACTGGTACAACAGTACAACAACAACAAAAACAAACAAATAAACAGTATTATAGATGTCTTTAAACTAGCTTTTTAAAACTTTTTTTTAAGCCGGGCAGTGGTGGCACACAACTTTAATCCCAGCACTCTGGAGGCAGAGGCAAGTGGATCTAAAAAAAAAAACTTTAAGCTTATCACTTCTTCCTTCCTTGTGTGTTCTGCGTGTAAGTCCTCATTTTTCTTGTTCTCCTTGTATGTATTGTCTCCCATTCTTGGATCTTCTTTCACCTTCTCAAGGTGTCTTTGTAATGAAGTTCAGCTTTGTGTTGAACTATTCAATGCAGCTCACTCATCTGTTAAAACCTAAGAGGTAAGCTAAGCACACTGGTGTGTGCCTGCTGTCCTAGTGGCTTTGGAGGCCAAGACTAGAGAAACCCCAGAGATCAAAACCCTCCCCTCTCAAAACAAAAATAATAAAAAAGGGTGAGATTCATACTGCCAGAAAAAATGTAAAGCTTAGAAATATTCTGCTGATTGAGAACTTCTAGCATGCGTGTTTCCCGTGTGAGTCCAAATCTCTACGGGGTCATATTTTAAATGAAATACGATTATTTCCTCACCATGTCCAAGATAAACTAAGTTATAAGAAAATAAAAGTAGAATTCTTTTCCCTTTGTCTTTACTCAGCATGGCTCTCCACTTGAAAGAGAGGTTAAAGGTATTCCCTCCAGAATTCACTTGAAGTCAAGTGGAACCTCGGGCATGTCACTTCTCTCTGGGTACAGTTCTGTGTTGTTTTACCTTTGTCACAGTGGCTGCAGTTTAAACTGTTAGCACCTGGCTGCTCAGGCCATAGCCTAGGGGGAATTCTGTTCCCCAAGACAATGGCTCTGTTGCTGCCACTAAAGGTAGTTCTAACTAAATCACTGTCTTTCTGAAAACTCAATTCAAAGGCTAAGGTGAAATCCTGAGAGCTCAGGGAGTTAGAGTAGCAACTGGCTAACTTTCTCCCTTTGCTGACATCCAGAAGCTGCTCTCCTTCCCCACCACCTCAACTAAAAAACCACCCCAACTAAAAACCCCATTCTGCACGCCTTCCTGCTACTTCCTGTCAACTAGTTGCTAACCCTGCCTTTCTGAGCCCAGGTTAATTTTATTTAATTAACACAACATTTACATAGTTAAACAAATACAGCATAAACAAATGTAACAGATCTCTGCCTAGTTAAACAAATATTCTGTAACAGCTTTGCTTTAATCTATATACTATGAGAATTAAGTTGAATTAGAAGATTGAATCCTGAAAGTATTTGATTTGTGCTTTAAAATATCACTTATTCAAAAAATATTCAGATGACTTAAACAGCTTAAAAGCTGCTTCTTTGATGTCCAGATTTTTCCTTAAGTGGCTTTTCTTCAGACTCAGTCTCAAAATTAAATAAATAAATAAATAAATAAATAAATAAATAAATAAATAAATAAATAAATAAATAAAATTCCTGGTGTTACCTTCATTTAGAAATGATATCTTGATTTTATAGCTTAGAAAAACAATGATCAAAAATATTTCATGTCAATTTATTTTAGTTTTTAAAATGTTACCATCAAGTATTAAAAGTACACATGCACAGGAAAACTGAGATTAACTTTATCTCATGCTTGGATCTAGGTGACTGTAACAGGAAAGGGGTGGTGGAAAGATAAATTCAGAGATGTTAATGGAAAGCCCCCATTGGGATTTTTTTTTTCATTTCTCTAAGCATTATTATGCTACCAGTGAAGTCTCATTATTTCTAAGTGTCCTAATCAATAAGGTCATGAAAGATTGATTTCAGGAGCTGTCACTGTGTTTATGACAAGATACATAGAGTCATTTATAGAAGGAGCAGTAACTCTCCTGTTAACTAGCAAGTCAGGAATTAGCAAGCTCTGCATACATGTCTTTGAGAGGTGAGGAGAATCTCCATGTTGTCTATTAGTAAAAGAGGAGGAGACAGTGCTGCTAATTGAGTTTTCCTAAGGAGAACAAAGATATCCCATGGTGTAAGAGGAGGACAGAGGAGCAAGTTCATGCAAATCCACTGGGTTAAAATGGGCTGCACTGTAGAAACCCCATCCAACTACTGAGGGATCTGGATGCAGAGATCCACGGCTAGGCCCCGGGTGGAGCTCCGGGAGTCCAATTAGCGAGAATGAGGAGGGTTTATATGAGCGAGAATTGTTGAGACCAAGGTTGGATAAAGCACGGGGACAAATAGCCAAACGAATGGAAACACATTAACTATGAACCAATGGCTGAGGGGCCCCCAACTGGATCAGGCCCTCTGAGTGGGTGAGACAGTTGATTGGCCTGATCTGTTTGGGAGGCATCCAGGCAGTGGGACCAGGTCCTGTGCTCATTGCATGAGTTGGCTGTTTGAAACCTGGGGCCTATGCAGGATCGCTTGGCTTGGCCTGGGAGGAGGGGACTGGACCTACCTGGACTGAGTCTACCAGGTTGATTTCAGTCTGTGGGGAAGGCTTTGCCCTGGAGGAGATGGGAATGGGGGGCGGGCTTGGGGGAAGGTGAGGGGAGCGGGAGGGGGGAGAACAAGGGAATCCGTGGCTGATATGTAGAACTGAATTGTATTACAAAATAATAATAATAAAAAATAAAAAAAAATTGGCTGCACTGATTTTCCTTACTAATGGACTAAGATTGAAAGGGAATTGTCCTTAAGAATTACAGCCCACCTTTATACTCAAGACTTATACAATTCTGAATACAAATTATTTCAAATATGAGCTATCTCTGTGTATTTAAATTAAAAACTAAACATTGTAGTTCTGGTTTAGTAATATGTGTTATAGAATGAATAACATACAACATTTTTTTATTCCTTGTAAATATGAATGAAAGGAGCATATGATATTCTGTCATGTAAGGATACTGTAAATGTTTTGGCTAGTGTCTGGCTTGAGGACATTTAGGTTCACAAGACTTTTTAAAAGAAAAATTATCTGTATTATTTGCTGTGGGATGGCCGTTCTGTATGCTGTGAATATGTGTTGTTACTATTGGTTAATAAAGAAGCTGTTTTGGCCTCTGGTGAAGCAGGATAAGAGGCAGGCAGAAAATCCAAGAGAAATACAGGGAGAAGAGGGTGGAGTCAGGGAGACACAATCCAGCCACTGAAGCAGAAACAAGATGCCAGCAGACCAGTAACACCATGACCATGCGGCAAATATAGATTAATAGAAATGGGTTAATTTAAGATGAGAGAGCTAGCTAGCAAGAAGCTTGAGCCACAGACCAAACAGTTTGTAATTAATATAAGCCTCTGTGTATTTATTTGGGACTGACCTGCAGGACCAGGTGGGAAAGAAATTTCCTCCTACAACTATTATAATGCATATAATGTATTCATTACTTTAAAAATACACAATATAGAAGTATATGAATGAAATCCTCTCACTTTTGTCTCCTAATCTTCTCTTCCAGTACAGAAATGTTAACTCTTTTGAATGTATTCTACATTGTTTCTATGTATATTACTTTGCATATGTATATATATATATATATATATGCACATATATTTTTCACTCATGTATATATTATATATAATGCTTTTTACAAAGTAGTACATGAAAATGTTATTCTGCATCAACTGGTGAAGATCTACTTAATTCATTTTAATTTGCTAGATTTATTTTGTTATTTAAAAGGATGTTGCACATGACTTTAAATAAACCATTCAAAAGAGAAACTTTACCATTGGAATGTTTTTAAAGTCTGCATAGTATTACATTTTTTTGTATCATTAACTTTAAAGTTTCTCTATGGACAAATTTCTTTTTTATTAACATAATATTTTTATTATTTGGACACTTCACATAATGCACCCCATCACCTTCACTTCCCAGCCCTCCCAGGTCTACCTTGCACCCTTGTGACCTCACCCAAAACCAGAAGGACAAGAAAGAAGAAAAAAATACCAAATCAATTTTTATCACCCATATACCCACAGGAGCATGGTCAAACTTCCACTGGCCAGCCCCATAAAGAAAACTTGAGTCCTTCCCCACCCCTACCCCTGCCAGAAGCCAAAAACTGTGAAAAGCTATACCTCAGCATCCCTATCACAAGTTTTACGAGTTCTCTTCAGTGGTTTCTAGTCTCAACTGTTTCTTTTTTTGGAGGAGGGTGGGGCTAGAGGAGAGAAGTTGTCACAGAAAACTTATGTGTCTCTCATTCTCAACTATGAGTCTGCAGCCATCAACAGCACTGCAAAAGAAATTTCCTTGCCCTTTTGGTTTCTGGCTACAGCATGACTCACAGACATCAACATGGCTTCAGGCCATAGCACAGCTCACGAACGTCCACATGGCCTTTGGTGGTAACATGGGCCATGGACATCCACATGGACTCTGGCCACAGCACAGATCTCAGACTTCAACATTGGACCACAGATATCAACACAGCCCTTGGCTACAACACAAACCACAGACACTATCATGACCCTGGATGGGCCATGGACATCAATATGGCCCACAGCCAGAGCAGGGCCACAGTATAAACAAATTCTGATTTCAATTGTTTGTGGATTTTTTTTCCCTTCTGTATAAAGCTCCCACTATATACTGGAACTTATGTCCAGGATAGAAGATTAGATGTAAAGTTGAAATTTTGAGTTTTTAAATTTGTGGATTTAACATACCAAGTAATAAATTTCATTATGACATTTTCATACATGTACCATTGTATTTTCTTATTCATCCTCTCTCCCTCTGTTCTGCATTTCCACTCTGCCTTCTTGTCATAGGTACTCCATTCTTCTTTTTTCTTCCTTCCTCTTTCCCTTAAGATCTCTTCCTTCCTTCTAACAGTTCCCTTTCTGGTTTCAGAGCTGAAACATTCACACACACACACACACACACACACACACACACACACACACACACTCACACTCACACTCACACTCATGTCTATGTTTATATACACACAAATACTGATATTAATATATGTATACACCTATATAAATTTAAATCAACTGTCTGCATATGATAGAAAATGTGCAACATTTATGTTTCTGAGTCTACCTAATGTTCTCCAGTTATATCTATTTTCCTAGAATATATTATTGATTTTATTATTCTTTATGACTGAATTTAATTCCATTGTATATGTGTATCATATTTTCTTCATCTATTTTCTGTGGCCATCTTTTCTAGCTATTATAAATATTGCAGTACTAAACATGGGTGTGCAAGTATCTTTGAGGTATATTGACACAGAATCCTTCAGGTATATAATCAGAAGGGATATACTAAGTCATGTAATAATTCTGTCTTTAGTTATATGAAGAGCCCCCACACTGACTTCCACCATGGCTGTAGAGGTTTACATTCCACCAGCAGTGGATAAGGATTCCCCTTTCCTACATCCACACCAGCATTTATTGTTAGTTCTTTTAGATTTATTTTCATTACTATTTTTTAAATTGTAGGTATGTCTGTAGGTATGTGCATGTGAATGCATGTGCTGGCAGAGTCAGGAGAGGGTGTCAAAATTTCTGGAGCTAAAGTTACAGACAGTTTTGAGTCATTTGGTGTGTGTGTGTGTGTGTGTGTGTGTGTGTGTGTGTGTGTGTGTGTGTGTGTGTGTTTTGCTCTTCTTTACACTGTAAATGGTAATCTCTTGTCTGATGTATAATTAACAAAGATTCCCCCCCATTCTGTAGGCTGTTACTTCATTCTGCTGTTACTTTCCTTTGATATGCAGGACCTTCTTAATTTGATGAGACCCTTTGTCAGTACTTGGTGTTCTGTGTTAGAGATTCCTTTTCAGGAAGTCCTTGCCTATGTCTGATACTCAGGGTACTGTTACCCAAGCTTTCTTCCAGAGGTTTCTGAGTTTTAGGTCTTAAAGTCTTCAGACCATTTTGAGTTAATTTTGTGCAGGGTGAAGGATGTGGATCACACTGCATTTTTCTGCATGTGGATATTCAGTTTTCCCACTTGTTCATTTTTTTGAAAAGACTTTTTTTCCTACTATGTTCTTTTAATCCTTTGTTGAAAATTTAGTCTCTAGCTGTGTGCTTATTTCTGGGTCTTTTATTCTGTCCCACTGTTTCACAAGTTTGTTTTTATGACAATACCATGTAGCTCTTGTTAATTTGACTTGGTAGTGTAATTTCAGATCAGAAATTATAATGAAACTTTGATATAAGGACAAAAAGCCAAATTATTTTTCAGGAATGTTTGTAAGTAGTAACCTTCTTAGCCAATATAATGACTATCAATCGTTGCTTGGGTGAGTTTGGAAGACAAGGAGATCATGATAAATCGTAGCCAAATTCCTCAAATATTTTAACTTAAAACATTTAAATATATATATTTATTTACCATCTTTTGATGTAGGAGTGAGTTTTCTTTGTGAATGGTTGTCTTCTTTGGAGTTCCGTTTAGTTTTTCTGAAATAAACCCTATCAATAATACATTGGCTACAAATTCTGCTTCCCAGATTTAAATAAATATTAGATTTATTTTATGTATATAAGTGTTTTGTTTGCTGTGGTTGATATATTATGCACCCCAATAAACTTGTCTGGGGATCAGAGACAGAACAGCCACTATATTAAACAAAAGTGTAGGCGGTGGCAGCACACACCTTTAATCCTAGCATTCAGGAGGCAGAGATCCATCTGGATCTATGTGAGTTCAAAGCCACACTGGAAACAGCCAGGCATGGTGACACACTCCTTTAATCCCAGGAAGTGATGGCAGGAAGCAGAAAGGTATATAAGGCATGAGGACCAGGAACTAGAGCCCTTTTAAGCTTTTAGGCTTTTAGCAGCAGTTCAGCTGAGATCCATTCAGTTTGAGGAAACAAGATCAGCTGAGGAATTGGCAAGGTGAGGTTGGATGTGGCTTGTTCTGTTTCTCTGATCTTTCAGCGTTCACCTCAGTACCTGACCCCAGTGTCTGCTGTAATACCTCCCCCAACCCTTCATCTCTAATTTTAGTATTTTGGATCTTTCTTTCTCCATCTTTTGGTTAATTTGGCCAAGAATTTGTCAGTCTAGATTTTCTTAAAGGACCAACTCTTTGCTTCATTGATTCTTTGTATTTTTTGTTTGTTTGTTTCTATTTCATTGATTTCAGCTCTGCATTTATTGCTTCCTGTCTACTCTTTTTGAGTATTATTTCTTCTTGTTTTCCTAGAACATTCACCTATGTCATTATTAATATGAAATCTATGTAGGGATTTAGTGCTCTGAACTGCCTTCCTTGTGTCCCATAGGTTTGGGTATGTTGCATTTTAATTTCATTCAATTCTAAAAGGTTTCTCCCTTAACCCAATTTTCATTCACTAGTAAGTTGTTCAGTTCCATTGAGTTTTATACTTTCTGCTATTTCTGTTGTTGTTGATATCCAGCCTGAATCCATGGTGGTCAAATAATATGTAAGATGTTACTTAAATTTTAGCCATGGTAGTATTTCTTTTAGGAACTTGGATGCCCTTGTGTTGGATGCATAAATATTTAGAATTGCAATATCCTTTTGGTAGATTTTTCATTTAATGAGTATGTTGTGTCCCTCCCTATCTCTTCTGATTAGTTTTGGTTTGAAATCGAATTGTCAGATATTAAAATAGCTACACCTACTTGATTCTTGGGTTCATTGCTTGGAATACCTTTTCCATCTTTTTACCCTGAGGTGATGTCTATGCTTGGTGGTGAGGTGTGTTCCTTGGATGCAGCAGAAAAATGCATCTTATTTTCTTTAATTTCTATCTCTTTATTGAGAATTAATCTTAATACTGAGTTAGTAATGAACAATTTTTATTGATTACTGATACTTTGTTGTGGTGGTGAGTTGTTTTATGCCCCCCCATACACACATTTTATTTACTGTTCTTGGATTTTTTTTTTTAATTCCTTGTGTCCTCTTGGTATAGTTAGCTGCTTCAGGCTGAAATTTTCCTTCTAGCTGGATTGGTGGATAGAAATTGCTTAAATTTGTTTTTTGTTTGTTTGTGGAATGTTTTTCATTCTCCATCAATGGTGATCGATAGTTTTGCTGGGTATAGTAGTATGGCCTGGCATCTGTGGTTTCATGGAATTTACAGAACATCCATTGAGACCCTTCTGGTTTTCAGTGACTTTCAGTGTCTCCATTGAAAGTCAGGTATTATTCTTTTTTTTTTTTTTTTTTTTTTTTTTTGGTTTTTCGAGACAGGGTTTTCTGTGTAGCTTTGGAGCCTTTCCTGGGACTCACTCTGTAGCCCAGGCTGGCCTCGAACTCACAGAGATCTGCCTGCCTCTGCCTCCCGAGTGCTGAGATTAAAGGCGTGCGCCACCACTGCCCAGCCAGGTATTATTCTAATGGGACTGCCTTTATATGTGACTTGATCTTTTTCCTTTGCAGATTGTAATATCTTTTACTTGTTCTGTACATTTAGTATTTTGATTATTATGTGTTGTGGAAAATTTCTGGTATATTTAGTGCTCTGTATACTTCTTATACCTTGATAGGCATTTCTTTCTTTTTTTGTTTTTGTTTGTTTGTTTTTCAAGAGAGGGTTTCTCTGTGTAGTCCTGGCTGTCCTGGAACTCACTCTGTAGACCAGGCTGGCCTCAAACTCAGAGATCCGCCTACCTTTGACTCCCAAGTGCTGGGTTTAAAGGCATGCACCACCTCTGCCTGGCTTGATAGGCATTTCTTTCTTTAGAGTGGGGACATATTCTTATATGATTTTGTTAAAAATGTTTTCTGATCTGATTTATTCTCCTTTCTCTGTACCTATTATTTGTAGGTTTTGTCTTTTTTTAGTATCCCAGCTTTCCTGGATGTTTTGTGCCTGGATTTTTGTAGATTTAATGTTCTAACTTGTCTGTAAGACTTGAACTTATCTTTTCCATGTCTTCTAATATGTTGGTGAAGCTTATCTCTGAGTTTTGGTTTGATATCACAAGTTTTTCATTTCCAGTTTTATTTGAGTTTGGGTTTTCTTTAGTGAATCTATTTCTTTGTTAAATTCTATTTTTTTATCTTGGATTTTTTTTTACTTCATTCAACTATTTGTTTTTCTGAGACTTCATTAAGGGATTTTTTCCCTATCCTCTTAAAGGTCCTTGAACATACTCATAAATTCTGTTTTGAAGTCTTTGTCTTGTGCTTCAGTTAAATTGCTTGTTTTGGGGCCTATTGCAATAGAATCAATGACTTCTGGAGGAAGCATAGTGTGTTGACTATTCATGTTTGTACTTTTGTGCTGGGATCTAGGCTTCTGGAGTTCTGGTGTTTAAAGTGTTTCTTGGTGTAGATATCTATTCTCTTCTTTGTTGGTTGGTTGGGTGTTCTGTTCTTTGGTTGCTAGCCATGTGTGGTGTTCTGTTCTCTGGAATCTAGCCATGTGTGGTGGCTGTGGGGTCCCTGATAGTTTAGCAGAGGCAGGCGGATCTCTGTGAGTTGGAGGCCAGCTTGGTCTACAGCTTAAGTTCCAGGACAGCTACACAGGGAAACCCTGTTGGCGGGGGGCAGTCCTTACTAACCTCTAAGTATAAAGATGGAGAGATAATAATTATTTTAGACTAATATTAAAATGCAGTCAGCAATATTTTAACCTCATAATTTAACAAAGTTATAATTTATAAATATAATTTGCTTTAACCTTATAATTTGTAATTAGAAAATAACAGACTTAGAATTGCAGAACAATGTTAGGATTTTAAGATAACTTAAGCTCTTCAAAAATTGTTCATTCCGTTGGAATTACAGACTTTTTATGAAAGTTGTGAAAGGATTAATAAGTATTATATCCCATAAAACTGAAGTAGAAAAAGGATATGTTAAATTTTATAGAAAATCTGACACAAAGTCTAGGCTATGCTCTTTCACTTAAAAAATCATTGAAAATGCAGAAATTAAAGTGAATAAATATTTAAAGTCTTCAGTTTAAAATTGTCCTCTGAAGGGAAATATTTTCCGTTCTTACACTGGCTTCTAATCTTTTTATTTCTCAAATTACTTATTTTCTCTTGAACCAAGTTAAGGCGACATTAATGCGTATTTTTTGAAGACTGATGACAACACTTCGGAGCCCCCAGAGCTGCTCTCTTGGTGAGCACTAATGGTTTCTCCAGTGTCAAACAAGATCTTTGCTGTCTTGATTTGAGATAAATTTGCAGTGTACTGCTTCACTCATCATGATGGCGGCTGTTTACATTTCAGCAAAATGTTTGTCGTAACTTTCAACTACAGGGGAACTGTAGACAGACGGTGTTTATCATGTTGCAGAGACTGTCAAGAACAGTTGGCCTCAACATAACTGAGTCAAACTGAGTGTTTACATTTTAATCTACAAACTGTCAAGCCTGCTCACTATAGTGACCAATTACAGCATGATAAGATGAATTGCACACAATTTTTATGTAGATTGCTCTGAATTAGTCTTTCAAAAACATATTTTATAGTGGTGTTCCCTAAAAGACTGGACAAAGCCACTGCCACAGCAGAAGTGTAATGTTGCTGTCTACAGAGTGCTGTGTGAGGTTCACATGTACAGTGGTTTGTGCTCACGTCCTTTCCTATCATCTCCAAGTTCATCAGAAAAAACTGCTGGCAGGTAGACAGAAGGAGAGGAACTGCAGATAGGAGGATTCCCGCTATCTGAACACAGGAGTCATGGCGAGTATTAATGCTTGTTAAAAGCTGTTTGTAGGTTTTAGTCATTCACCCTGTCAGGTATTAAATGGGAATAAGGGAAATGTGTAAATAAATTTAATATTGTTTTATGTGTATATATATATCTGTAATTCATATATGTATACAAACGACCAATTTTACTGGTATTTTTCCTCCCTAAATGTCTACACCATTTCCTTTTCCAAACTACCCAGTCCTCTGATCTAACCCCTACTTATCCTTCACAACAATCTCAATAATCTCTACTGAAAAGAAGCTTTCTCAACTGTTTTTGTTTTGTTTTTACTCTTTTGGGGACCTGCCACCCAGCTCCCAAATAAATCACACGGAGGCTTATTCTTAATTATGAATACCCGGCCTTAACTTGGCTTATTTCTTGCCAGCTTTCCTTAACTTAACTTAGCCCATCTACCTTTTGCCTTTGGGCTTTTCTCATTCTCTTCTGTAAATCTATGCTTACTCTGAGGCTTGCTGTGTAGCTGGGTGGCTGGCCCCTGGAGTCCTCCTCCTTCCCTGGCTACTTCTCTTTCCCTCCCAGATTTCTCCTTCTATGTCTTCTTTCTGCCTGCCAGCCCCACTATCCTTTCTCCTCTTCACTATTAGTCATTCAGCTTTTTATTAGACCATCAGGTGTTTTAGACAAGCAAAGTAACACAGCTTCACAGAGTTAAACAACTGCAACATAAACAAAAGTAATATATCTTAGAATAATATTCTACAACACTCAACTCCTCCATGTGACTTGACACTTTTGCCCAGCTTTTATCATAGCTGTATAATGAATCAGTTTACTGCATATTAGTGTTTGCCGACTATTATGTTTGTTTTCTACAAAAGTTTAAGTTCCTGAAAGGTAAAAACTATTTTATTTAAACTTGTATCATTGGTTAAAAAAACAGTATTCTGCATATAATATGATCAAATGTTGAATTGCTTAACTTAGGACATTATCCTCCTGATGTATACTGCTAGCATTCACAGGCCTCCTTTTCTTGATCTTTCCGAATCTTTTCCCCTAAGGTCATCATCGCTTAATATGCCTGCACTTTCCATCATTTCTGCATTTCTTGGTGGAGGTGTTTCTTTTATAGGCCCACATTTCCTCTGTTTATCTCTCTCTGCTATTTTCAATACTGAGTTCAAGATGTAATTCCTTCAGGAAGCATATGATTAATTCCATCTTTACTGTCATAGAGTTTATGAGTGCTAAAGACCTAGAGTACTTATTGGAAAAAAAAATGAATGAATGATGCAGATATTGATAAATTAAAAGTCAGCATGAACCTGAAGACTCAAAAGGGAAAAATCATATGCTGAGAGAAAGAAGAAAATGAGTGAGGGGGAAAATAATCTTGGAACCCTTGAGCATTGGTCATCTGTCTCCGCTGCTGATGGTGCAGCCTTCTGTGTGGTGAGAGAGCGGTGCTGGGAGGTGACCCTTAGCTGCTCGCCTCACTGTTGTCCTAGGCATGTGACCTGCAGATGCAAAATCTTGAGCCAGTGTTTTCTCTGAAGTCATTCTGAAGACTCCGCAGCTTTCTAATCTTGGACTGTTAGGGACAGGTGAGAATGGCAGAACTCTCCCTCAGCCTCTCCCTTTCTCTGTCTTTGCTTCTAGCTGTCATCAGGTGAGTGGCTTTGCTCAACCATGTGCTCCCCACCATGGTGTTCTGTCTCAGCACAGGCCCAAAGTGATATACCAAACAACTGAAAATGTGATCCCAAACAAGCGTTTCCTCCTTTTGAGTTGTTTATGTCATGTGTGTAGTCACAGCAGTGAAGGTGAACAAACACAATTCTGATCAAAACTGTTAATAGAATTATTTTCAGATTATGTATATAAAGTAATATAAAATGGAAATTAATTTCAAGTTTAGACTTGTTTTCTATCCCTTAAGATAATTCGTAATGTATACACAATTATTCTAAAATCTGAACAGTCTGAATTCTGAAGAATTTCTGTCATTTAGGCATTTTAGGTATGAGTTGCTCAATCTGTCCATAATTAACATGTGCTCTTGATGATTTCCAGAGACACAGCCTAGGAAAACATGCTCTCAAGTGCCTGTGGTACAAACCCAGAAAGCAAGTGTAGGTTCTAAACACTCATAAAATTCAATTGTTTGGAAAACCACGAAAGAACAAGATACTCTGAAGTATGGCTACAGGGGCTGAATAAATTTGCCACACTCACTATGACCTAGTTTCTTCTGGCAACGAAGCTAGCAATGATGTATTAATTGTTTTCTCTTTCTTTGACCATTGCTCTTTCAAAAAGATGCAATGTCTGAAAAGTAAGTAAAATGCCTATGAACCAAAAATTACTTGTAGTTCATGGAAATGAGGCAATCACCTGGTCATTGAAACAGAAAGATGGGTTGTAGCATATATATAATTTAGTCAGTAAAATCTTATAGTGACACATGCTGAGCTTTTTACTTTAGAAGGTTTTTTATCTCCAAGAACAGCACATTAACTTTTATTATGAAATATATTACAGCATGTTTCTCAACCTAAAAGCCACAGTCAAGATAGATCCTTAGGAAAGGGGTCATTTTTTTTCAGCAACTATGAATACCTATATGTCAGATCCTGCCCACAAGGCACTTTAATCTAATAACTGACTTTAGACAAGTAAAAACTATGGTATTATACGTTGTCTAATAATAATGACCTTGCTTCTGTCCTAGCTACTCTATGTAACATCAGGAATAGTTCAGAGCCAGGTCACATTCCTTTTCCTGCTCAATACCCTTCAGTGGCTCTTATTTAGGTAAAAGCTGAAACACTACAAGGACCTTGAAAACTTGCTCCACTTGATATCTCTGACCTCATCTCTTAGTGCTTCCCCCCCCCACTCATTATACTGCAGTCTTTGGAACTCTTTGGCATTGGGTTCTTTAAATTGACCCTTCCCTCTGCTGGAAAGCTCTGCCTTCAGTAGCTCGTGACTTACTTCTTGATCTTCAGGTCTTGGCTCAAATGTCATCTTCTTAGGAGGGTTTCTCCCACTCTCTTTAAAATTACTTTGTTAACAACTTTCTACATCTAGTAGAATAAAACTTCTTAAAAAAATAGAGATTTTTGTCTGTGTTTAGTAAATACTTTTGAGCAGTAAAATTAAATGCAAGGTACAGTGAAAGCTATTATCTGGTCATGAACATTCAGAGAAGACATTTGATTTACAATAAGGCCAAGTTTCTCAGATGCATGTAGGAATAGGAAGATTTTAAAGAATGTTTCAGAACAGCCTTGCAAAGGCCAGAGAGAGGAAAAGAGTGTGGTACCTTAGTGATTCATAATATCTGAGCATGGCATTGGGGCATGGCAAACAGAGTGCTACAAAGATCATCAGAAACCTGATAATCGGGAGTCAGACAAAGACAGGACTCAAACTATATATACCCAATGCAGCAAACTGGCCCACTACTCGTTTTTCAATGCATATTTGCTCCAGTTAGCTACTCTGTTGCTGGGTAAACACCATGGCCAAAAAGCAACTTGAGGGTGTAAGTTTATTTGGCTTACACTTCCTGATCACAGCCCATAGTGAAGGAAAGTAAGAAGGAACTCAAGGCAGGGTCCTTGAGGCAGGAACTGAAGCAGAGTCCACAAAGGAATGCTGCTTACTGGCTTCCCCCCACCAGCTTGCCCAGACTGCCTTCTTATTTAAATTAGGCATACCTGCCTAGGGGTGGCATTACCCCAAGTGGGCTGGGCCCTCCTATATCAATCATCAATGAATATATGCCCTATAGACTTGCCTATAGGCCATTCTAATGGAAAAATTTTCTCAGTGGTGGTTCCCTCTAAGAGAACTCTAGCTTTTGTCAAGGTGATAAAAAAAACAAAAAACTAACCAGAATATACAGTACATTCACCGATGCATTTCTTCTACTGCAAATACATAAAAATAAGAAATAAAATTAAATATAGAGCATAGGTTTAAAACTAGAATTGCCAGGCCGGGCGGTGGTGGCGCACGCCTTTAATCCCAGCACTCGGGAGGCAGAGCCAGGTGGATCTCTGTGAGTTCGAGGCCAGCCTGGGCTACCAAGTGAGTTCCAGGAAAGGCGCAAAGCTACACAGAGAAACCCTGTCTCGAAAAACGAAAAAAAAAAAAAAAATAGAATTGCCATTTCTGTGTATCTGAAAGGCAATCAGTAGAAGCTTAAAGCTGTAAAAAAAAAAAAAAAAATAGCAGAAACCATAATTTGGATGCATTTTTGGATCTGCAAACTGGAATGAAGGATTGGGCTTGTTGAATAAAAGGTAGCCAAATGCCTTGTACTGAGTTGTGTTCATAAGCTAAGGCCAAATCTTAGGTCTCTTCCACATATGAAAGGGAGTTGAATAAAAACGTGAATGAATACTTCTTAGTACAGCAGCTTATAGAAAGCTTCAGGCTTTACAAAAAAGAGAGCCTAGTGCTCTACAACCAAGAACCTGAACCAAGCCATCTGCCGACTCAATAACTAATAATACAACATCCAGTAGCACCACTAGAGAAGCATGATGCCATTCATGTGACCTGGAGCCCTAGGTGGCCAGGGAAAATACCTGTGAAGCCTGCTAAATAAGAAAGATGAATGTGGAGTAAGCAACAGATTGAAACAAAAACTTACATAGAATGTGCCTATTAGGAAAGACCACCAGGATACAATTTTTAATGGAACAATGATTTGTATCATATGAGATCCGGGAAGATAGCTCAGTTGGTACTCTGAAAGCAAAAGGACCTAAGGCTAATTCCCAGAACCCACAGTAAAACAAAACCAGGCATAGTGGCACATGCTTGTAATCATAGTGCCAAGGAGGCAGGAACAAGAGGGTCCTTGGGGCTTGCTGGCCAGCCAGCCTGGCCTACTCAGGATGAGTTCTAGACAAGTACGAAATCCTTATTTTTTCTTTGTTTTTTTTAAAGCAGATAGCACCTGAGGAAAATTATTTGAGTTTGTCTTCTGTCCTCCATATGCGTATGAACACACACACACACACACACACACACACACACAGAGAGAGAGAGAGAGAGAGAGAGAGAGAGAGAGAGAGAGAGAGAGAGAGAGAGGGAGAGAATTTTAAAAGATGGAATTTATAGAACTAGCTGAAAATGCTATTTAAATAAATATGTTTTGACCAAGTGTGCTGGTGTACATTTGTAATCCCAGCACTCAGAAAGCTGAGGTAGGAAGATGATGAATTTAGGACCAGGCTGGGCAAGTGAAACCTTGTCTTAGACATGAAAATGTACTTAGCTGACTATGAGGTACGCAGCCCAACTGTTATGTCTCCAACATATCTCATGCACCCAAGGCCAGGGAACATCATAGAAGTGGGAGCTGCAAGAGTGTCCCAACTAGAGGACCAGGAAGTCTGCTGTAAGAGTGTACCTTCTAACTGTGACAGGAAAGCTACAGCCATGACATCTCAATATGGCTGCCTAAATAAGACCTGAACAATTTCAATACAGTCGACAACCCAACTTAGGAGGAGGAAATCTCACCATCCCCATTCCAAGATGAAGAGCTCCAAGCAATTAAAACCTGCCGAGAAGGAGAGAATTAGTCTTCCCCAGGGATGAGCCCCCTGATTAGGTTATCCAGTACCAGGTGGTCGGTCCTAGAAACATACATGCAGGCAACACTGAATAGATTCATCATGTTGTATTTATAGTTTGTTTGTGTAGCAACAGTTTTTAAAGAAGATTCCATTGATTTGGGGGGATGTAATGGGAGAAGCAAAAGGGAGGCAGGAATGATGTAATTTATTTTAATTAAAAATTTTTAAAGAAAAATAAAAAGGGCCAGTGAGATGGTTCAGTTACTGAAGGTGCTTCCCATCAAAGTTGACAACCTGAGTTCAGACCCATATGATAGAGAGAACTAACACAAGTTGTTCTCTGACTACCACATGCCTCAATAAGTGTTTCTTTTGTTCTAATGATTTGTGTTGAATCTCCTGAATACATGATAAAATGTACCCCAAATGACAGAACTTTCTAATGACCCAAGTACATAATCTGAAATCAACTACTTCATGGGTAAATTTTTACTTGCAAGCAAAAAAAGGAAAAGTATTTTTAGTATGTTCAGATTAACGAGAGCATCTGTTTAAAACAAGAAAGGTGACTGGCGGGTAAAGACAGCACTGCAGAGACATAACCCAACACAGGGTGGAGACAGATGCTGGGTATGACTGGCAAGTCTGTCACTGAGAGGTCCCGTCGATGCCTGGGTGACGGTGCAGGAACTGAGAAGTACACTGCAGTACCCAGCACAGGTGGACAGAAGCCACACATTTTTAACACATGATCTAAAACTGCATGGGACAGTAGAAGCACACACTGAGACAGCAGCAAGACCTGTAGGGACACAAGCACTCCCAGACAGAAAAGGAAGCAGTGGTATGGCCATGGCCATTACCAGTGCCTCAGACTGAGGAACTCAGGTGGAGGAAGTCCATCCAGCACCTATGGAAAATAACTGATGGAAATTTCCCCAAACCTACACTTCATGGTAAAAGCTGGCAAAAGTCAAGGAAGGACTGACACCTACTGGGGACTGAGCAGAAACTCAATCTAAACAGCAATTTGTTTGAACTCCATTGAGATATTGCATACTATAAATGTGGTTTCTCAGCACTGAACTGAAATTGCAAACCATCTTCCCCATCAGCACAGTTTACTACTTGAAATATCACAGAGAAAGAAGACATTCAAAATCCACCTCAATAAGGTAAAGATACTGCGTGAGCCATATTTTTTTTTAACCTATTTTACCTTTATTTCACCTGTCTTTTGTGCAGAAAAAATCTTCCTAATGGCCCTGCTTTAGTTCTAAGATTGATCAATTCAGTTTTTGGGTTGTTGTGTTTGTTTCTACATCCATTCTATTTTGTACTGTCTACTATTCTTGTTAAGTAGATCCCATATAGTTTCCCTGGCTTTCCTACATCGTTCCCTCTCTTTTCTTTATTCCCCTCTTTTTATTTCTTAACTGTAACTCTCCATAGTTAGTAATCTTTGAACTCTGTGAATCCTAACAAATCTCAAATTTCCTTTCATCTCCTGTTTCCTCCCTGACAGTTTCCTCAGTTGATCTAACATTCATCCTTATTTTGCCGATTTCCCTTACATTTTCTCTTTTTGTAACTAATGTCTTACTATACCCCATATTTGGTTCTTTTACCTCCAGAACCTTCCAAAGTTAAATGGACAACTTTTTAAATGAATTATTATGATATTTGCTAAGTGAGCTGGTACTCGTGTAAGGGATTGTTCCCCATATCCCGAAAGAACATACTGTGTATTTTGTTCTGAACTGCCCCCACCCCAACCCACTGGAGGGACAACACCTCTGCCCTACTACAACTTGGTTCTCCACTTGAACACTGCAAATATTTCAAGTGAAATACAGCTGATTTTTTTTTAAATCCAGATAACAAAATGAACTCAGATGTGTAAGTCTTGATGCAGAAATACAAGAACAACAACATCAAAAATCACAGCAGTATGATCCTTCAGGAAAAAATCGCAATTTCATAGTAATGGATTGCAATGGAAGAGAATTAGATGAAATCCCAGACAAAGAATACAAAAGAATGATTGTAAAAATGTTCAACAAAATCAAAGACTAGATAAACAATCTCCTAAATGACTTCAAAGAGAATTTTTTTAACCAACTGAATGAATAAAGGAAATCTTTAAGATACAAGATTTCAAGAGAGAGATGAAAACACTTTTTTATAAAGTGGGGCATGAAATTTAACTTTGCTAACTCTTTATGTCTGGCATGACAGCTATTCATAACTTGGAATTGACTATTTAGGCCATGCCTTAGAGATGAACAAAGCAGTTTGTCATGCTGGGTTTTTAGTTGTATTATAATAATTGCAGTTGAAAGATCTATTTTAATTTAAGAGAAAGTAGTTCTTCTGAAACAGCCAGTATTTCACCAATGTTTATATTAATGGTGCCTTATTTAATGAAACTACTTGCAAGAAATTGACTAGTTCATTTGATGACATGTCACGTTGCTTTAGAATAGTGTAAACACTACACAGATACCTTTTCTATATTGTTGAAATGTTTCAATGATCAAAATTACCTTTGAGTTCAAACTAAATTTTACTGAATGTAAAAAGAGAAGCATAAAACAAAAAGAGCAAGATAGGAACACTGAAAAACAATTGAGATTAAAATTTTAAAAATGAAAAGCTAATTAAGTCAAATACAGAATACAATGGGAAGCTAGAACTTCAGGAATGGAAGACAAAGATGAATTAGATCATTCATAAATTGACAAAGTAAAATAATAAATAATTGTACATTGGTATTTATCACAGTACTATTTACAATAGCTAAGTTACGGAGTCAGCCTAGGTGTCCATCAACAGAAGAATAGATATATCAAGTGTGGTATATATGCACAATGGAAAATAATGATACTTGGAAGAAAATTGATGCATCTAGAAATTATTATAGTCAGAAAATTAAGTCAGACTCAGAAATAGAAATACCATGTTTTCTATCACTTGTGGATCCTAAACTTCCTATAGATGTATAAAACTGTGTGTATGCATGGCACAAAAGGAGAAGTAAAACTATCTAGGGGGGTGGATGGTCTAAGAGGAGGACAGTATTAGAGATACAGAAGAAACGTAGAGTGTTGTGAACAGTACATAGTTAAAGTACATTATAATACATGTATGAAACGTCTTTATGAAATGTATCATGCACATTGAATTTATGTTAATTAAAAAATACAGCTTAATGGGAAATACACAAGTAGTAAGAAAAATATGAACTAAGTACAAATTTTGTGGGTTTTTTCCTTTGAAATTCTTCACAATGTTATGTGATATCAAGGAAATACTATGCAAGTTATACGTTTTATCTTAACATGCTTCCTTTCTAACTTGGAAATATGGTTCATTATCCCTTGTTTACCACTCTAGTTGGCGGTGTGAAACTGGGAGAGCAGGACCTTAAATGAGGCGGACTTAATCTCATGCAATAGCCAACTTTAATCATAACATCAGGCAATTTATACTCAACTCTGAGGGTTAAGAAGACTCACTTGAGTAAAGTGTGCAATCATAAGTACAAGCCACATGTGGCAAAAACAAAACAAAACATGTTCTTCCATAGAGGCAGATAAACAAATAACAATAGCCAGCTGTAATGAATAATGTAAAGTGGACTCACTCCAATCCACTCCATGTGGGAGGGGCGTGAAAACACATTCCAAGAACAACCCACGTTATGGAGGAACAGAGGTTACAAGACTCTTGTCTTGTTTACTTGGAGTTTCCTCAGCAATCTCACACAGGTTTGTTCATGGACCGTGTCCCGACAATCACTAAAAATAGAAAAACAAAATCAATACCTACAAAAATGAGGAAGAAACAAAATCATAGATATTCTGAAAACTAAAATCTATAAGTAAAAATCATGTTTTTGAAACTCAAATGAATAAAATGTAGACTGTAAGTAGGAAATTGAAGAATAGTATGGAAGATAATATCAATGAGGATATCCAAAACATAACAGTAAATCAAAAATTATGAAACAGTGATTATGAGTGGGAGACTGGGGCTCTAGAGATATTTATTTGGAGTTCCAGTGGAGAGAATGGAGAAAAAATTGGGCCAGCCATAATTGATATGTAACACCTGAGTATATTTTGAAGAAAAGAATATGTGAAGATTATCAAAAAGAAATTTTTTAAAACTACTGAACTAGAAATTATTTAAGATATACTACAGATCCCAGGCAAAGTTCTTGTGAGCAATAAGAAGTGTCAAAAAAAAAAAAAACTGAAGGTTCAAAATGCACAGCTGTCATCTAGAGTTTAGTGTTCAGTGAAAGCAGAAATACGCTTTGGACACTGAAGACAAAAACCAATTCAAAGGTATTCTTTCACTAAGAAAAAATGAATTCAGAGGGATACATAGAATACGTAAAAATGGTGATTTGAAAAATTGAAAGCATTATACCTGCATTTAATCATCGGTTGGCATTGTTTTAAAACTACTTTTTGTTTGTAAAATTAAAGAGAAAGAAGATGAACAATTTTGTCTGCAGTAAAATAGAAGGAGGGTGTATATTTTGGAGTTAAAATAGGCCTTTATGGTAAAAGTAGAAAAATAGTTAACTGAGTGAGTTATTTAATCTGTACCTTAGAAATCATTAATGAGGTGACATTATGATGTAGTGATTAAACAGGCATCTGTGTCCTTCGTCATTTGTCTTTACACTCTGACAAACACCTGACAGAACAGATTAAAGAGGAAAGGAGGGACTGACACTGGCTGTTTCAGGGCTTCTCTGCCTGTAATGATGGAGCATGTCAGTAGCTCTGCCTGTGTTGCTGGGAGTTGGCCCTTCAGCTGCTTCCATCTTGGCAGTTAAGGAAACAGAAAGCTTGGGTTAGAACCAAAAGCTGAAAAGCACCATCAAGGCCCAGCCCAGAGTGACCCACTGCTAAGCTAAGCCACAGTCCTGTAAGTATTACAACCTCCCCAAACACAATTTTAGTCTGAGGTTTTAGTCTCTTTGTATAACAGTAAAGTATTTCACAGTATGTTACTATATGTTCTCTTGAAAAACTTAAAATTATATGAATTTGTTGATAATATACAGTATTTAAATAATTGGGCTACTGGGATAAGAAATATTGTGTAATAGGGATTGTTACTGTTCTGAAGGAATTTCAGATCAAACTTTGAATCATATTGTAGTAGTGACAGTCCATTTCAGTCTCTTAAAGGTTAAGAATTTATGGAGTACCTGAGGAAACCAAGGTAGCAGGTTAAGTGACTTCACCAAGGTCACATTGTGCATCTTTTTTTTTTAACTAAGACACAAATGGAAGTATGCCATCCCCTCCAGCACACTTGACAAAATCCTGTGATATTTTTATAAGTATGTGGTTTCTTTTTTGAAATAGGCAATAATGACTGTTAGTTTCAACCTATCATTGAATTAGGACATTTGCTCAACTGTCTTCCTAATATTGTCCCACCTCAGGGGCTGACATCAGGTTGGTGCTCAAAAGTGTTAACTGAGTTAATTCGTGTGCTCAGCTGCCTTTGGAATTTGGTCCTCATTGTGTTTAGAGTATTATGTTTTCAGAAATGCATAACTTAAAAAAAAACCTGTTTGCTGGTTAAGTCTATCAATTTCCCTTAAAGGATAATCAGCTGACATTTTGTACCTTCATCTGTGTTTCATCAATCAATTTCTTTGTATAGTCCAAATTTCTCTTCTGGCTCTAAATTGTATATACACACAAGCCACACATTTAGTTATTTGAATATTAGCATTTTATTCTTTTCCTTTTAAAACAATCTTTAAAATACTGTTTGAAGGGGGAACCATTGCTTTGATGACAGAATTGAAATCAGCCTTCCAACTGATTCAGACATTGCTCAGTGATCTCTCTCTCTCTCTCTCTCTCTCTCTCTCTCTCTCTCTCTCTCTCTCTCTCTCTCTCTCTCTTCATACACACACCATTTTATTAGGTATACTCAACATACTTCTTGATATAAAATATTCTTTTCAAAGACTTATACAAGCATTAAAAAGCCAAAATCCATTTTAGATTTTTCAAAATAGAAAACTCTGTGTAAATGGCAAGTGATTTTGTGCAGCGATACTGCATTTGGATGAGTAGAAATGTTATATAAATCACTTTTTCAGAAACACTTTACATGATATTTTCTGTGTATTTGTGCTAAATTACTACTGTCACTGTTGTAAAAGGTATAGGGTGCTTATGAATAATACATTAATATTCTTATAGTCAAGGTCAGTGAGAAAGAAATTGATAGCCTAGTATCTGGGGACAAACAAGATTGTGATTAGACTGCTAAGTCCATTTGATATAGGACTTTTCCTCTATCTGCATCAAGTGTCATAGAAGCAAATTTAATCAGTTTCTCATCCAGTTCAAATGGGGACTTAGGTAAATGTACAATGATCTCAGAGAAGCTGTGTAAACTCCTCTTCTGTATTCTTTCTGTATCATTTGTGTATGCTCCGTGTCATTCATATTTTTGTGTCACTCAAAAATGAAGTTGTGTGTGTGTGTGTGTGTGTGTATATATATATATTACTCAAGTACATCTATGAAGAGCCAACTGTTCTTTTCACAGATGTACTAATGAAAACTACTTTTGTAGCTGAATTTTTCCTGTGTCCCACCCAGTCAGCAGCTGCTCAGACCCAAGTAAACACACAGAGGCTTATATTAATTAAAACTGCTCGGCCTTTAGCTCAGGCTAATTATTGACTAGCTCTTATACTTAAATGCAGCCCATTTCTGTTAATCTATATGTCACCATGTGTTCCATGGCTTTACCTGTGTGCCATTTTATGCTGCTCCCTAGACAGCTGGCTGGCATCTCCTGACTCAGCCTTCCAGCCTTCCCGCAATTCTTCTCTGCTTATCCCACCTGTACTTCCTGCCTTACTACTGGCCAATCAGCATTTTATTTATTAACCAATCAGAGCAACACATTCACAGCATACAGAGCAATATCCACAGCACTTCCCCTTTTCTTTTTTTTTTCAAAAAGGAAGGTTTTAACTTTAACATAGTAAAATTACATATAACAAAACAACTATCAAGCTGTTATAATATCTAGTCTATTTGTATTTGGCAAAATTAAAGAAGATATCATAGTTATCCTATATTTGTGAATGTAAGGTTTCATATCTACCTTATCTCTTATCATAACCAAGGAAAATTATAACTGTCTAGTCTTCATCAATATCAAAGACCTCAGAAGGATATAATATTACCTAAGTAAACAGGAAATTCATTGTAAACTGCTTTCAAAACTCTAGAATGACAGAGAGAGCTGCCTGCCTGGACAGTCTTCCAAAGTTCCTCTGTAATGTTGGGGCATCCATCTTCAGCCTGTAGGCCTAGAGTCTCTCAGTTGCTTCTCTCTGTGTCCTGTAGAATGTCTGGCAGTTTCTTCTGAGAAGCAGGATCCTGAAGGACCATCTAGCACCATCTTGCAAAGTTCAGTGATCACCTTCCTATGGGTCCTGCATGTCTAGTTGACACAATATTTTGTCAAGCAGTCCAGGCAAGAATAGTTTCTTGCCCAAATGGCTATTTTTGCCAAGAAGAAGATAAACTCCATATAGAGTGTCTTTGATGCCCATCTTTCTCTTTGAAGTAAATCAGTGCTGCCAGGAGCAGATGTGTCTCACTGTCCAGAAAGTCTAAGTTTTTAAAACATTTTAAATGCCATATTCTGTAGGTCTTTGAAGTGTTTGAAGATTACCTACATAACTGAATTATATCTATGTATTCCTAGAAAACTTAACATGACTATAAGTTTGACTATCATAGAAGACTAAGTATTAATCTGCATTTCATAATTATCCATTACAATTTAAATGAGTTACATAAACATAATACCTTAAACAAGACTAGAAATATATATATATATATACATATAATAACAAAATCAACACTAAATTTGTATCAATAAACTAAAATCCATAGCAACGTAAAACATTTTTAAACAAGGTCTTGCTCTTTAAAAGTAGGTTCATTCATCTACCCTTTTATCCTATCATATCTATATTCTATATTTCTATACCATATCCCTCTTTCTTCTTTTAGAAAGATATTGACTATGACCAATAACAATTTTCAACCAACAATCTAAACAAAGACAAACATCCATAATCCATTTTTTGCGAATGTGGGCGTAGTTTTCTAGGCTACTTCCTGCTGATAGAGGGCACTGGTAATTTTATGGGGACACAAAGAAAATTTTAGGATTACTGTCAAGTCCTGACTGGAGTAGTCTGTGACGCTGTATTCTCTCAGCCAGTTACCTTGAAGTTGATTTTGGATGTTGGATGATCTGGGCCATGGTGTCAGTGGAGGCCTTTCAGGGGGTCTTGGCTAGTCAAACCTGATTGTTGTATCTTAATCTGGAACAAATCCATAGCCTCTTGCTTACTGTGGAAACAAAAGTAAAGCCTCCTTTCCAAAGTAACATATCCTTAGATCCAAATTTTGAAATCAAGATACCTTTAAAATATACATATTGGTTTAATTTAGCAGCCTTTACAATCAAATGTCTTTTCAGTTAAAAATATCAAAGACAACACAATCCAGATTCTCTGTGTAATATCCATCTTTATGTGGCTCATTTTTTATATTAATTTTACTTTCTCTTAAAGACTTTATTTTTTAAAACTTTCTATATCTTTATATAACTGCATATATTCCTTTTCTCTCTCTTTTAAGCCTATGTACACTTTTACACACATTATAAACCATTTTAAGTTTTGTTCCATGTGAACCTGCCTTATTGTGTAACTATTGCTTTAAATTGCAGTAGCTAGTACTAAAGCAGAAGCCTTGGCTTCTGGCTTCACCCATTTCAGCTTCCTAACATGGTGGAGGTAATTTACCTCCATCTCTGGGCCATGTGTACCATCAACTCTTGAAGCAGTGGTTCTATGCCTCCATTAAAGCAGCACGTAGCAAAAGCTATATCCAACACACAGCATAGTGCACAGCTTGGAGACACCTCTGTGTAACATGGCTACATAGGTCAAGCCCACCACAGAGTAGCTCAAGCCCGCATGTTGTGGTGTCTAGCCACCTTCACGAGACATGAAGGAGGAACCTGGTTTTGGCTCCATTTAGAATTGCTTATTAAATATTCTCAGGTTTCAGGTGGAAACTCGAGCCATTGGGTGCCATTTGTAGCTGAAGTTTTCTCTGGTCCTGCCCAGCTTCACAGACCTCACAGCTGCTTATAAAATAATCACTCAGAAGCTTATATTAATTAAAACTGCTCAGCCATTAGCTCAGTCTAATTATTGACTAGCTCTTATACTTAAATGCAGCCCATTTCTGTTAATCTATATGTCACCATGTGTTCCATGGCTTTACCTGTGTGCCATTACATGCTGCTCCCTGGACAGCAGGCTGGCATCCCCTGACTCAGCCTTCCAGCCTTCCCACAATTCTCCTTCTCTGCTTATCCCACCTATACTTCCTGCCTTGCTACTGGCCAATCAGCATTTTATTTATTAACCAATCAGAGCAACACATTCACAGCATACAGAGCGATATGCACAGCATAGTTTTTTGAAATTAAATGACATTTCTCCCTTACCTTTCCAATCCTTTCATACCTTTCCATATACCCTTCCTTGCTCTCATGAAAATTACTTTATAACTTGGTTAACTTGAAGCAATGTTACATTTTGGAGTTGTTTTCTGATAAAACATTCCAACTGGAGAATTGAATAGTGCTTCATTCTTTTCTTTTACTATGTTTATAATCCATGCATGTTTCTGAATACAAATGAATTATCTTGGATGAGAATCCTAGGGTATAAACTCCACAGAGGCATGCGCATCTGTTTCTCTGTCCCTAGCCCTAACATGCATACATGATGGCCACTTTATATAGTCCAGGTACTAATTATTTGTCAGACATGTAGTTAGTACATATTTTCTCCATTATGAAGCCTGTCTGTTCACTCAAATTCTTTTGCTGTGCAGAAGCTTTTTCACCTCATACAATTCCATTTTTCAGTTCATGGTGTTATTTCCCAAGACATTAAAGTCTTTTATAAAAAGTCTTTGCTCATGCCTCTACCTTGTTTTCCCCTAACAGTTCCAGAATTTAAGAGTTTGGTTTTAGTTTGTGTTAAGGGTTTTTATCCATTTAGAAGCTGATAGATTTTTCAGAATCATTTATTGAGGAAGTCATTTCCTCAATATATGTTTTTGAATCCATTTAAAAATCAGGTGACAGTGGTGGCACATGCCTTTAATCCCAGCACTCAGGAGGCAGAGGCAGGTGGATCTCTGTGAGTTCAAGGCCAGCCTGGTCTACAGAGTGAGTTCCAGGACAGCTCAGGCTATACTGAGAAACCTTCTCTCAAACCACCACCACCCCTAAAAAAAAAATCAGGTGGCTGTAGCTGTGCAGGTTTATTTCTTCATCCTCTATAGTAGTCCCTTGATTTACAAGTCTCTGCTGTGCCAGGGCTACTCTATTTTTGTCACTGTGGCTCTGTATTTTAACTTGTAATCAGGTATCATAATAGCTCTACCATTGCTCTGGATTACTTATGTGCCTCCTGGGTCCTCTGTACTTCCATGTGAATGTTAAGATTGTATCTTCTATTTCTGCAAAGAATGTCATTGGAATTTTGCATTAATGTGGATTGCATTGAATTTGTAGAGCCCTTTTGGTAATATCCATTTTCACTCTATTAATCTGACAATCTACGAACATGGCAGATCTTTCCACCTTCTAGTGTTTTAATTTTATTCTTCAGTGTTCTAAAGTTTTCATTATAGAAATCTTTCACACCCTAGTTTAGATCTGTTCCTAAATATTTTTAATCTATTGTGAATGAGAGTCTTTTCTTCATGTCTTTCATTACTGAGAGACTTCATCAGTTCAAAGAGCTCCTGGTAGAGTTTTTAGCATTTTTTATGTACAGAATCACATTGTATGTAAATAGGGATAGTTTGACATCTTCATTTTTCACTTGTTTCCTTTTAATGTCTTTTTTTCTCATTGCTTTGAGACCTTGATGGCTGTTTTGAATATTAGTAGATCATGTAGATGCCCTTGTTACTCCTGTGTAGTGGGGGTGCACTGAGTTTCCTTCCCTCCAGAATAACATGATGGGCTGTGGATCTGCCTTATTGCAGTGAGATCCCCTTTCTAGTCCTAGTTTCCCCATGGTTTTTTATCATAAAGGTACATTGAACTTTGTCAAAGCCCTAGGTAGGTTTGGGAAGATGATCCCATGTTATTTCTGTCCTTGAGTCCTTAATGTGACATATTACATTTATTTATTTGCATATTTTGGACTATCCTCACACTCCTAGAATGAAGCTTTGTTCATTGGTGAATGAGCTTTTTGATATATAGTTGGATTTGTTACGTGTGTGTGTGTGTGTGTGTGTGTGTGTGTGTGTGTATCATACACTTGGTAATGGGGGTGGGGTGTGCATGCATATGTGTATGAGCATGCTGTGGAAGCCAGAATCAACTGTTCCATTGTCTGCCAAGACTAATATTTGGGGTTGGACTCTCTCACTCAATCTCTCTTTGTCTTTGGATGGGATGATTTTAAACCACACCCTGTAGCCAGGTTCTCTTGATTTCCAGGAAGGAAGTGGGGAAAGGAATGAGAAGCAGGGCAGGATGTGCAGACATCAATACCCTTATTGGATATAAACTCAGTCCCCAGGCAAGAGATTCTGGCATCTGAGCATCTGTTAACTGGGGAGTCACAGGCAATATCTTAATAGTAGGTATCTGTGAGAGGAGAAAGATTGCTCCAAGTATTATGGTTTTAGCAGTAGCTGGAGTGGAAGGTTATATTCTTATAGCAGGCCATAGCAGCAACATGGGCCCTATCCATGCTGAAGGTCCAGCAACAATCAAGGAGTCCTCTGCCTGTTGGTCCTTCACACGCACACAACAGGTATCAAGTGATGGGTAGTGTGGAGCCATGCCATTGCAGTATTGTGTGTTTATTACTTTATGGGGTCCAGCCAATAGAGTTACATCCTTTGCTTGGTCTGCCATGTCCAGTAAGTTCTCAGGCCTAGTTTCTATGATAGAAGTTTAATGCACTTGTATGCCCTTATGGTTTAAGTTTTCACTCCAATAAACTTATATGGAGGCCCTCTTTCTACTGTCAAGAATAAGTATCAGTCTATGCTGTGTGTATTATGCCTGAAAAATGTGTAGTTTTTTTGGTCCCCCTGGGGGCTTATAGTCACCCTTTACTCTCAGAAATGAAGTCAAAAGCTACTTGTAAAATGGAGTCTCCTAGAGAAATATACAGTCTAAAAAATAATATTTTGTATAGTGTAGAGTGACTTAGATCAGAGAATAGCCTGATCTCAATGGGTAGGATAGTATATGCAATAAGATATTGGTTACTAAGGGTAAAAATGGAAAGGAAATATACTAACTAGTGATTTGTATTAGAGCTATAGAGGAAAATTAGAAAAGAGGAAAGTAAATAGAAGGAGAAACAATCAAAAAGAAAGGGTGGGGATTAGGCAATCCAGCCAAAAGTTACAGGAAAACAGGTAGAGGCAGCACTGTTTTACATAGCCCCAGTACTCAAGGGCTGTGCAGGGAGATGCCCACTCCAGACCAGTGAGTTCTTTATCAAAGCCTATCCAAAAGAAAATGGTGTGAGGAAACAAAATAGGACAGGATACAACAGGTCTACTCAGTTGAAATCAAATACTAAATAAGGAACATATAAAAATGAAGGAGGGGGTAAGGTTGCAGGCCCCTCCCCTGGATGCAGAAGCCTAGGCCAGGTCTGCTGTCTGCATTTACTTGTAAGGAGCCAACTCTGTACATCCCCTGAAGGGGACTTGTCTCTGAGGTCTACTCCATTGGTTCAAACCAGACTTGTATTTAGGAGAATACCAGACGATTCTAACTCAGTATTTTCCACTTCTGTGTATAAGTTATCAATGGGTCAAATCTCTCAGAGTATAGTTCCCAGGATGATCTGGGTTCCCAGAGTAATCATTACAGGGAAGGCTATTTACCTCTGGAGGCCTAGTCCACTGATTCTGCAGGAGTCTTTTTAAGATGGCTGTTCAAGTGAAATGCAGAGAAGAGAGGACTCTCCCTCTCACCACCTTTTCCTTGACTGAGTCAGCTGCCATATGTACTCTCCTCCCTTCTCTCCCTTTTTTCCAGTTATCTGTTACTGAATGTACTGTGAGAAGTTTCTGACACTCTGTCTTGTGGTTCTGACCCTCAAAATGGACTCTCACTCTCTCCTGTTTTCCAAAGATTCTTTTTTGGTTTTTCACCATTGCCCTCCTTGTTGTTCTTTATTTTAAGGACTTCTTTGATTGTCTTACTAACTGCCATTATTCATGGGCTTGCACATTTCGTCACCCATGTTGGCTGAGCTCTTAGAGCGCCCCCCAACTTGCCTTTTTTCTCTCAGCACCATTTGAAGTGTTGCTTTGCAAGAACTGTCATCCCATACAGTACCACAGCAGTGTGAAGTTGATAGACTTTCCATTCCCAGTAGCTTCACTTATGCAGGGAAACTAAAACGTAGAGAAGTAACTTGCTTGCTGTTCTGTAGTAGTGCTGACCCAGGAGTCACACTGAGATGTATATGACTTTATAGAGTCTTAGCTTTTACCAACGTACTATATTTCCTCTCTGCATAGTATGCACTGAAAATATAATTGTTCAGTTGAACTAAAACACCTGTAAAGTGTATGTTATGTTATATATATTTTCAAGAAAGTTTCCTTTGACAGATGATAGCACTGTAGACTTGAGGAATTGCAAATGTCTAGATTGGAGAGAACTCTACATTATTCCTAAGAGCAAAGCTACCAAAGCTTGAGTAGGGGCCATTGCTCTAGTAACTAAAAATAAATAGTAAAAAATATAAAAGAGTTATAAAATCTAAGAATTCCTTAAGTACCTTGAAAATAACCTAATTCTATTATCAAAGTTGGACACTATATATGAAAGAAAAATATATCACAGAATAATTAAGGTAGTCATTTTTCTAGTGTGAAAAATGTACATGATCTCTAGTCTTACTATATTTTTTTGTTTATTGTATAACTCATTGTCTTGAGTTGACATATAGACAGGCTTGTTCAGCTAACAATTTGTCATATCAAATATGTAAGGATTATACTGCTAGTACTTTAGAAGTTCAAATCTGGGCTGAAGATATGGCTCAGTGATTAAGAGTACTTGCTGCTCTTCCAAAGTACCTGTATTCTGTTTCCAGCACCTTCATCCAATGGCTTACAACAGAAACTCCAGCTTGAAGTGATCTGTTGCCCTCTGCAGATACTTCAGTAACATGCACAAACTCCTACTCAGACACGTATACGTGGTTAAAAATTAAGACAATTTTTTTTTTTTTTTTTTGGTTTTTCGAGACAGGGTTTCTCTGTGTAGCTTTGCGCCTCTCCTGGAACTCACTTGGTAGCCCAGGCTGGCCTCGAACTCACAGAGATCCGCCTGGCTCTGCCTCCCGAGTGCTGGGATTAAAGACGTGCACCGCCATTTTTAAATCTCAATCTAGTGACAACAGCAAAAAAAAAACCCTACATAATAAAAATCTGTACATTGGATTCTATATTCAAGAAATACATGTGTATTGCTAACTTTTAATTTTTTGTGTGTGCATTTGCACATGTATGTATGACTGTGCATATGTTTGGATGTCAGATAACAGTCTTGGGTATCATTCCTCAGGAATGCTGTCCACCATGTTTTGATACAGAGTCTCATAACCAAGGAAAATTATAATTGTCTAGTCTTCAACTACATCAAAGACCCCAGAAGGATATAATATTACCTAAGTAAATAGGAAGTACATTGTAAGCAACTTCAAAAAATCTAGAATGACAGAAGCAACTGGCTACCTGGACAGTTACCCAAAGTTTCTCTGCAGTGTTGGGGCATCCTTCTTCAGCCTATTGGCCTAGAGTCTCTCAGTCGCTTCTCTCTGTATCCTGTAGAATGTCTGGCAGTTTCTTCTGCAAAGCAGGAACCTCAAGGACCATCTCACATTGCAAAGTTCAGTGGTCACCTTCCTATGGGTCCTGCATGTTCAGTTTATACAACATTGTCAATCGGTCGATGAAAGGGCATTTTTTTTTTTGCCCAGTGGCTAACTTTTGCCACAAAGAAAGCAAACTCTATAATGTGTTTATTCAATGCCCATCATTCTCCTTGAAGTAATTGGTGCTGCCAGGAGCAGACAGACACGTCTCATTATCCAGAAACGTCAGTTTTTAAAACATTTTAAATGCCGTATTCTGTAGGTCTTTGAAGTATTTGAAGATTATCTACCTAATTGAATTATATCTATGTATACCTAGAAAACTTAACTAACATGACTGTAAGTTTGACTATCATAGAAGATTTTAATTATTAATTATTAATTACTAATTATTAATCTGTATTTCTTAATTATCCATTACAATTTCAAATGAGCTGCATAGACCTTAATCAAGACTTTAAGACTTTAATACCTTAAACAAGAGTAGAAATATACATACAGTATAAGAAAATTAACTTTAAATTTGTATCAATAAGCTAAAATCTATAGCAATTTAAAACATTTTACCACAATTTGTTGCTCTTTAAAAATAGATTCAATAATCTGTCCTTTTATCCTATCATATCTATATCATATCCCCCTTTTTCTTTAGAAAGATATTGACTATGACCAGTAACAATTTGTAACCAATCTCTAAACAAAGACAAATATCCATAATCCATGTTTTGGGAATGTGGCTGTAGTATTCTAGACTACTTCCTACTGATTGAGGGTGCTGTATTCTTACGGGGGTCCTGAGAAATTAAGAATTATGGTCAAGTCCTGATTGGAATAGTCTGTGACACTATATTCTCAGAGCCAGTTGCCTTGAAGCTGTTCTGGATGTTGGATCATCTGGAGACCTCCCCAGGGGGTCTTCCTTGATCAAACCATATTAGCCTGGAAGCAATCCATAGGTTCTCATCTTCTGTGGAAACAAAAGCAGAACCTCTTTTCCAAAGCAGCGTATCCTTAGACATAAATTTTGAAATCAAGATACATTTAAAATATACATATTGATTTAACTCAGCAGCTTTTACAATCAGATGTCTTTCTACAGTTAAAAATCCCAAAGGCAATATAATCCAGATTCTCTGTGTGATTTCCAACTTTATGTGGCTTATTTTTTATATTAGTTTTACCTTCTCTTTAAAGACTGTATTTTTTAAAACTTTCTATTTCTTTATATAAGTGTCTATATTCCTTTTCTTCTCTCTTCCAAGCCTATGTATATTTTTATATACATTGTAAACTGTTTAGAGGTTTATTTCATCTGAAACTGTTTTCTTGTGAGTCTGTTGCTTTAAACTGCAGTGGCTAGTACTGCAGCGGAAGCCTTGGCTGCTGATACCATCCATTTCCGCTTCCTAATATACTGTTGGTACATTTTCAGCTCTCTCTGGAAGCCATGCACACCACCAACTATTGGAAGCAGTGGGTCTATACCTCCATTAAAGCAGAGTGTAGCCCAGAAACTTTTTTTATTTTATTTTATTTTATTTTTGTCTGTACTAGCAAAAACTATATCCACTACACACCATGCTGCGCAGCTTGGAGAAACCTCTGTGTACTGCTACAGGAATCCACCATGCTGTAGGTCAAGCCCACACACTGCTGCAAACCTGCCATACTGCAGCTCACGGCTTGCCTGAGAGACATAACTAGGAAACTGTTTTTTAGCTCCATTTTAGAATCTTTTTTTTTTTTTTAAGCTTTTTCAGGTTTGAGGTGGAAATTCTTACTCCACATTGGGCAGCCAAATGTAGATGGCTGTAGTGTGATATGAATGGGAAAATGTGACAAGATGACCCCATGGGGCTAGGTAGATTTTACAGGAGGCCTTGTATGTCAAGACAGAATTTCAAACTAATTCTAAACAGCATTCAAAGGGATTTAAAGTGGAGATTCACATACTCTGAATCTCACTTTTAATAGTAGCTTTGGAAACGTCATAGAAGTCAGACTGGTGAAAATGTAAAAATAACCAAATAGATTACTATATTCCAAAAAATGATTAGGATCCTTTCTTCCTTTGTTTTCTGTTCCTGTGATAAAACACTAACAAAAAGCAATTTATGGAGGAAAGAGCTCATTTCATCTTACACTTTCAAGTCACCGTTCATTACTGAGGAAAAGCAGGGCAGGAATTCAAGGCAGGAACATGGAGTCAGGAACTGACGGAAAGACAACAGAGGAGTGCTGCTTACTGGCTTTACTTTACTTACTTACTTGCTCCTCATGGTTTGCTTAGTTTGCTTTCTTTTTTTTTTTTTTTTAATTTATTTTAATTTATTTTGCAATACAATTCAGTTCTACATATTGGTCACGGATTCCCTTGTTCTCCCCCCTCCCGTCCCCCTCACCTTCCCCCCAACGCCCCCCCCCCCATTTGTGTTGTTTCTTTTTTTTTTTTTTTTTTTTTTTTCCCCTTTTCTATTTTAATAAAAAGGAAAAAAAAGAAAAAGGTTATAACTAACAAAAGAAAAACTATATACAAAAGTACAATGACTATATACAATATATACAAGTAATAAATGTCTAAACAATGTCTAGTCCATTTGTATTTGACAAATTCAGAGAAAATAATTTCATTATCTATCCTATTTTGTTAAGTCCAAAATGTATCTAATTCACTTTCTATCCTAATGAATCTTCAACTATAACTAACTAACCTTCAACTATAACTAACTAATCTTCAACTCCCTCAGAGACCCAAGAAGGAAATAATATTAGCTAACAAAAATAAAAACAGAAAGTGCATGCAAGCAACTTCCAAAAAATTTGTGAGTTGACAGAAACAGCCAGCTGCCTGGACAGTCACCTGAGGTTTCTCCACAGTGTTGGGGCATCATCTTCAGCCTATAGGCTTAGCATATCTGACAGACTCATTTGTGAAGTAGGATGTACACAAGGTCGACAGTTCAACCTCACATTGGGTGAGAGCAGTCCATGTACCAGAAACACCTGAATTCCACTAGTGTCATGTCATGATTCAGGATTTTAAATTCTGGAAATTGTTGTTGATTTTTTAATTCAGCTGTCCATTCTTGGCTGTGTATATATGGCTTCATCTTAACATCCCGTTCTTCTCCACATCCCTCTGTCAAATGCCAGTTTACTATTGCGAGGCGTGAGCTTAGTTACTCTTCAAGAATAACTGTTTCAGCTGCTGTTCCATTGCACATCAGAAGCCATCGGCCCACTGCCTATTCAGCTGCCTTCGAAGAAAAGGGCACTGTACCTTTTCCAAATTGCGAAGGCCACTTCAGGGATGGTGCCATATTGTCCTGGCCTCAGAAGATGCCTTTTGATAAAGCCATAACCACACTCGTTTTGGCAAGAATCAGTAGTCCTTTGTTTCATGTCCTGTCTGTCCATTTTGTCAGCAGTTGATTCAAGGATACTTTGTTGTCCAGTGGCTAACTTTTGCCACAATGAAAGTTAACTCCATATGCAGTTTCTTCAATGCCCATATTTTCTCTGAAGTAGATTGGTACTGCCAGGAGCCGACATGTCTCATAATCATAACAAAAAAGAAAAATTTTCTAAGTTATTAAAACATTTTAAATGCCATATTCTGTAGATCTCTGAAGGGTTTGAAGATGACCTGTCTAAAATATATCTGCTCAATTTTTAAAACATATCTAATATGACTACAACTTCTATTGTAATGTCTAACTACTAACTTTCATTTCTTTTTTTTTTTTTTTATTAATTTATTTTGCAATACAATTCAGTTCTACATATCAGCCACGGATTCCCTTGTTCTCCCCCCTCCCGTCCCCCTCACCTTCCCCTCAACACCCCCCCCCCCCATTCCCATCTCCTCCAGGGCAAAGCCTTCCCCACAGACTGAGGTCAACCTGGTAGACTCAGTCCAGGTAGGTCTAGTCCCCTCCTCCCAGGCCGAGCCAAACAATCCTGCATAGGCCCCAGGTTTCAAACAGCCAACTCATGCAATGAGCACAAGATCTGGTCCCACTGCCTGGGTGCCTCCCAAACAGATCAAGCCAATCAACTGTCTCATCCATTCAGAGGGCCTGATCCAGTGGGGACCCCTCAGCCATTGGTTCATAGTTCATGTGTTTCCATTCATTTGGCCATTTGTCCCTGTGCTTTATCCAACCTTGGTCTCAACAACTCTCGCTCATATAAACCCTCCTCATTCTCGCTAATTGGACTCCCAGAGATCCACCCGGGGCCTAGTCATGGATCTCTGCATCCAGATCCCTCAGTAGTTGGATGGGGTTTCTAGCACAACAATTAGGGTGTTTGGCCATCCCATCACCAGAGTAGGTCAGTTCAGGCTGTCTCTCGACCTCTGCCAGCAGTCTGTTGTGTGGGTATCTTTGTGGATTTCTGTGGGCCTCTCTAGCACTTTGCTTCTTCCTATTCTCATGTGGTCTTTATTTACCATGGTCTAGAAAAAAATCATCCTGAGTGAGGTAACCCAGACTCAGAAAGACAAACATGGTATGTACTCACTCATAGCAGGATACTAGACATGAAACAAGGATGACTTGTCTGCTACTCACATCACCAGGGAGGCTACCTGGAAAACAGGACCCCAAGAAAGACACAGGGATCACCCAATGACAGAGAAATGGAATGAGATCTACATGAACAGCCTGGACATGAGTGGGGGTAATGAAAGGCGAGGGTTGAGGGAAAGAGAGCTTGGGGGAGCGGGAGATCCCAGCTGGATCAACAACAGAGAGGGAGAACAAGGAATAGGAGACCATGGTAAATTAGTTTGCTTTCTTATACACCCTAGAACCACCTGCCCAGGGATGGCACCATCCACAATGGGTTGCCCCCTTTCACATCACTTATTAATCTAGAAATGCACCACTGACTTTCCCACCTGCCAATCTCTTGAGGTTCCCTTTTCCCAAATGACTGAAGTTTGTGTGTCAAGTTTATAAAAACTAACCAGTGCAGCCACTAATTCCAGAGTATTTAAATGGAGAAAAATACTGGCTGACTAAAAGCTATATGGACAAGCAAATTAATCAGGTTTGGGTACAGGGAGAAAGGAAAGCTAATTTGTCAAACATTGCTCTTTTAAAAAAAAAAGAACAAAGCATATTCTATATATAAGACAAACTGGTGGTACAGAATCATAATATCCCCCTTCAAACAGCAAAAAAATTCAGAGGTAAACTGGCATTAAAGGTATCTCACTGTTTCCAAGTTTGTGTAAGTGCTAAATGAGGTATGTCAGTCACAGAACCGACCAGAGGTCGGTCACAGGAGAGGGAGAGCCCTAATGCCTCCTTTATATAAAGTCACATTAAAAATACTTGTAAGATCCCTTTTAATTGTCATGTGAAATATTTGTCAGTAGAATACTGGCTTCTGGGGTCTGCACTTAAGGCAGGTTATGTTGCATTTGTCATTTACTGGCTGTCACAATTCAGTAAGATAGTATCACTGGAAAAGGAGAAGTGAAATTGGAAGGGGAGGAAGAACCAGAAGATAGACTTTACATAGGAAAGGCAAGTTTTCTTCTGGTTGATATCTTATACCAGTTGTTGTATCCCCCAACAGTAACTCTTACTCACCTTTCTCTGTCATTTGAATTTACAAGAAAGGGTACCTGTGATATTACAGCATAGATGCTACTATTCTCTATGGATGTTTATAGACAGGAATTGGGAACTTTTTTTTCTCTCAACAGGGCAGCCATAGATATAGCAGGCCACTATCACCTGTACCAAAGCAGATTCATCAAAGCAGTTCAGGATGGGCTAGAGTAGAATGATGTCTGCATGAGCATGTGCTTGTTTTCTAAGCCTTAGCTGCCATCCAGACATATTTAAACTTTGTAAGCTACTACATGTTCCAGAGATGACCGTGCCCTCCTCAGAATTTGCCCTTTGTTAAATATATGTGTGGTGGTATTATGTCCCCCAAAATATTGTGCACCCTAATAAACTTATCTGGGGTCAGAGAACAGAACAGCCACTAGATATAGAGGCCAGAAAATGGTGGCACACACGCCTTTAATCCTAGCATTCCAGAGGCAGAGATCCGCCTGGATCTCTGTGAGTTCAAGGCCACACTGGTAACAGCCAAGCATGGTGACTTACGCCTTTAATCCCAGGAAGTAATGGCAGGAGGCAGAAAGGTATTTAAGGTGTGGGGACGAGGACCTATAGCCTGGTTATGCTTTTAGGCTTTGAGCAGCACAGTTCAGCTGAGATCCATTTGGATGAGGACTCAGAGGCTTCCAGTCTGAGGATACAGGATCAGCTGAGGAATTGGCGAGGTGAGGAAGCTGTGGCTTGTTCTGCTTCTCTGATCTTCCAGCTTTAACCCAATACCTGGCTTCGTGTTTGCTTTTATTAATAAGACCATTTAAGATTCCTGCTACATATATGTCTTTCTAGCCTTCTCTACTCTATTGGTAAAGGAATAGAGTCATCATATTGCAGATGACCTATGAAGTGCACTACCTCACAGTCCCCAGGCTATAGCATCTTGCTTGCTTGCCTTTTTAGAATAAGGCAATAGGAAGAACGATGGAGATTTCAAGGTAAATTGGAAAGTCAAGATGTAGGTTGAAATTTTCTATAAAAACCTAAATAACTCAAAGGCATAGTTTGCATAAATTCATATGAGGACATGAGTGAAAATCAGATTTACTTCTGTAAGTCACGCTTTGATTTATAAGACAGTAGATGAAATGCATCCATGGACTGCTATTATGAAGAAGTAGAATTCTTCATGGGTATTTAGGAAGACTCAGCGTAATGTAGATGTCAGAGAAGACAAGGCCCCTTCCAGTATGTAATTTTGAAGCTGAATCTAATAGCATATGTAGGTGGAGTCTTAGATAAAATACAGATGTTTATTAAAGAACCACACTTAAGTACAGTTTTAAAATGTCACAAAGATCTCATAGTATGTCTTTCAGTAACATTGAAGGGGGTCCACTGTTATAAGACAGTTACAGTGGCACAAACTTGTTATCCAAGAGGTAAGGTGATCAGGAGTTCAAGGTTGTCCTCAGCTCTTAGGTGCAAAGAGATTTTGAAGCCAACCCTTTCTGAAAGATAGGTAGGTAGGTAGGTAGGTAGGTAGGTAGGTAGGTAGGTAGGTAGGTAGATTGATAGATTGATTTATCATTGAAAATTTTAATGAATTGGAAATGAAATGTGAAACAAAATTCAGGAAGTTTTATCAGGTAGGAACTAATACTCATTTAATGGCAGTATTCTAAGTACTTACTTAGAGGAGTATAATGGAAATTTAACAAGATGCTGAAGGCCAGTGAGATGGCTCAGCAGGCAACTGCACTTGCCACTAAGCCTGACAACCTGAGTTTAAACTCTAAGACCCATGTGGTAAAATAGGCTCATGCAAGAGTATGTCACACATGTATAAACAAAATACATAAAAATGTTCAGGGCAATGTAGTTGCCAATGCTCAAATGTAGTTAGCCAACACAAACAGACTCTTGACTGCCCTTTGGACTGGCAGCTCACAAATAATGACACGGATACTTAATTATGAAAGCTTGGCCTTAGCTTAGGCTTGTTCCCACAGTTCTTATAACTTAATTTAACCCACTTATATTAATCTACATTTTTCCTCGAGGCTTTTTACCTTTCTTTCATTCTGTATGTCAGACTCCCTCCATGTCTCATTGATATCTGAAGCACACCTAGATTCATCTGCTACTTCCTTTCTCTCTGCACAGAAGTCCTGCCTATACTTCTTGCCTCACTGTTGGCCATTTAGCTCTCTAGTAAACCAATCACAGTAATTTATCTTCACACAGTGCACAAATGTCACACAACAGAGTCCATTTTTTGTGAGTGTATATATGTGCTTTTTTTGTTTTGTTTTGTTGTTCTTGGTTGGTTTAGTTTGTTATTTTTTGTCTTTTAGAGGTTTTTGCTTGTTTTGGGGAAGGCTGGGTTTTGTTTTGTTTGTTTGGCTGTTTTTTATTTTTGGGGAGAAAAAAACATGCAGTTGCTTGGGTAAGAAGGTAGGGGTGTTCTGGAAGAGTTAGGAAAGAGGAAAATTATGATCAAAATATATTGTATGAAAATTTTAACTTTTTGAAAAAGAAGACACTGAAAACATTTTGCAGATTAACTTAATCCTCCTCAGTGACCACTTCACATGGAAATCAGCCTTATTTTATGAATCAGAACACTAAGAAATGAAAAGAAGCAACTAGTTTGATGTTTTTATGGAGCTCAGACTGTGGCAGAATTATCCCGTGAGTTACATTCTTAATTCCTATGCTTACACCCCTGAATTGTGAGCAAGACCCAGTTCTTACCCTCAAGGTGATTACAGTCCAGAGGACATAATTGATCTATGATCCTGCAGATATGGAAAGACTTATTTTGCAATCCCCAATATCACAAAGTTGGCCCCTCTAAATGTTCTTTGTGCCTCATTCTCCTCTCCTCTCCCATGCAGTACATTATTTCTACTTAGCATTCTCAGATGCCCACTTCTCCATCCTTGCTAGAAAGGCATTGTGAGCTCCCAGTACCTGTAAAGGCACAGTTGCTTTTTAGCATCTTTATATTTCTGTTTCATAAAATAACTTTCTTTGTATTGTGGATATATGAACTTACATCTGACTTAAAGCAAAAATCTATTTCCGACTCAGATTGAAAGCCTCATTAAGTATAAATTGGCCATCAAATTTATCTTTCAAATGAGCTTACAATGGGAAAGAGATTTATATTTGCATTTCATAAAGAAGGAGGAGCTATCATGGGCCTCTGTTCTCAGGCTTAATGACGCCTCTGAATATCATTTGCCTTAAATAAGCAGACTTTTAAACATCTCATTCCCCTTTAGTAAAGCCTTATTCTCACTCACTACAAGTAGCAGCAAAGTGCAGCTCGAATGTTAGTATTCAGTGGGGCAATATTAACCCTTCTGTAAACATTTGGTCATGTTCACTTAGCAAAATCAAGAAAAAAGACATGTATTCTAGAAAAATCCATCATACTGTTCTTCACATAGGAGGAGCATAGTGTTTGGAACATTTTAATGGGTAACAGGGGTTCAGTATTTAGGTTACCCATTTTTCATCCATGAGCAAAGTATGGGCTAATCTGGGTACCTGGAAGTCCCCCAAACCTCATTTTGCCACTTACCTTACATTTTGTATCAGATAGTCAAGTAACATTTTGCGGTGTTTTCCTTCTCAGTGTCTCCCATATACTATTTTTAATGCTAAAGAAGAGGGCCTAAACTAGAAAGCAGGTTTCAGACAATCCCTGTAAAAAGTCTCTGACATTGCTTATCACTAGCACTTCCTTTCTTTCATTTCCTCTAGACTAAAATAAGCAGACCCCATGCTTGTTAGCAGAATCATTTCTAATCTGGCTGTGCTTCATTTTCTCTGCGTTCCATTGCAAGGCTTTTAACGCAGCTGCTTCCCCCTGCAAAAGAAAAAAGTCATGCATCAGTAACATCAGGCAGTATCTTGCCGAAGTGAGAATGAGAACCCACAGAGATGTGCTCAGATTCACTGACCTCCAGGAAAAAAAGGAAATGGAGTTTGGTTTGAAGAGTGTTGCAGGACAGTTGAGGTGAAACTACATAGAGTCTATCTTGGACCATCTGGAGACTCTTCTAACTCAGGGCTTACGTTCCTTCCCACCTCACCAGAGGCTTGCTTGCTGTGTACACATTCTGTCCCCATTTCCCAACAGACTCAATCAAGAGCTATACCATCAGCTGAAAAAACTACTCATATTTCCATTCCTGAGAATCTAGTTAGTTCTTTCATACTCTTATTTATTTGTCTGGTCAAACTAACATTCTTTATATTCTCTGGGCCTGGATTGTTTCAAGAATTTCTTTTTAAATGCAAAGAGATTCTAATTTAATAGAGTTCAGGATCCCTCCTCAAAAATTACCTAGTTGTCAAAATAGGATCATGTTAAATACAATGTGGTACTCCAGATTCTACCCTGGGACAGAAAAGGGCCATCAGTAAGAAAGCCAGGAAAATCCAAAGACCCTAGCGAACAGTTGAGTATAGTATCAGTGAGTTTTGATGAAGGTACCATGATATGTAAGCAGCCTACATAAAATGAAGCTAGATGAAGGTTTTAGAAACTATGTTATCCTTGTAGCCTTTCCGTAAATCTGAATTATTACAAAGTGTTTTTAAGTTTTTGATAGTACTATAAGACTAAAGCTTTGTAGATTTGGAATATTTAGTAATAAATGTGCCAAAAATCAAACATATACTAGATTTTCCTACAGCACTCTTGCTATAAACTCCACACACACTCAGGAGTCACATAAACCTAGATTTTTCTGGTGTTTGTTTCTGTCTGAAAAATTGTGAGCAGTTAATTGATTCCTCTGAAGCTAGTTTTCTTGGGTGTCTTACTGGGATATTCATCACTGCCTTAAGAGACGGCCTGGCAGATGTAAACTGTTAGCATCTTGCTTATACATAGTAGCCGTCTAGAGTGCTACTTTGAGAAAAGTAGAATTTGGATTCCTGTTTTCACTTTATCCGTGTTTTTTCTCCTTAAAATTATTCTTTCTTTCCTTAGTGATATATGGGGTGATCTGGGTCTTGACTTTTCCTAAAAATAGGATGGAAAAAAAAAGGCAAAATGAGTAAGGGAAAATGTAAAGGAAGGTGGTGGTAGGCCCTGCAGTTAGCCTTCTTTCTTTGGCCTCTCCTCCCTGGTGTATCTTCCTCAGGTAGGCCCAAGAACAAGACCTGCCTTCCCTGGGACTCTTCCTGTTTTTGGATTGCCCACATACACTCTGAACTTGGCTTTTCCAAGCACATGGGTGTTTCCTCATTGTGATTTGATGAGCTCCTCTCCTGTCAAGAGAATTTCTTCCATCAGAGTGCTAGAAAATGAACTGTGCTTTAATTGATTTGATTTAGTAATTACTGAACTCCTACTTTTCAGTAGATCCAATATAAACATAGTCCCGGCTGTTAGAATTAACTAAATAACAAGTATTGTCTAATTTATAATTTAATTATATTAATAGAGCAATAAAGAGGTACAAGTGTTGGAGAGAAATTGGGATACTATAGAATACTCTTCTCCATGGCTTAGAAGTGTAGCCCATGGGAGTCTACAGACCCAGAAGAATTTGTCCATGTTACAGCTCTTGCCAATATTACCTCCTTGCCCAAAACAAACTCTTCCTTGGTCATACGGTCCAAAATTTGTTTTGCTTCCTATCTTTAAAGCATTCAGGACCTTTGAGATACGAAGACAAAGTAAAAGGGAAACTGCTATGATAAGACACTTCTTACATCCTGTAAACAACTCTGAAGCTGGTAAAAATGGAAGTATAAAAGAACTTGCACAAAGACCCTCTTCTGTATGGTTGGCTTGAGTCCATTGTGTTTTGGTTTTGACAGTGTATGTATGTGGTCTGTTTTGTTTTGAAGACAGGCTTTCATATAACCTAGGCTGGCCTCAAGTTAAACTCACTGTGTAGTCCAGGCTGGCCTTAAGCTCCTAAACCTCCTGTCTCTGCCTCCCTGTGCTAGGAGACAGCATGTGCCACCATGCCTAGTCAGCCCATTGTCTTTTAAGTTATAGTGTGATAACTTAGAAAATTGTCCATATTGACACCAGTGGAGTTCCAAAGAACTCACCAAAATAATGATTTCCTCTTTATCCAGGCCACTCTGTGTACATCCTTTAATTATTGCATTTATCTTGTATTACATTTTTTTTTAAATTTGTCCCTCTCTAGATTTTGAGTGCTAGGCCCAACCCAGTGCCTGTTCACTTTGGGGAGCTTGAGAATAAGATAAAAATGACTTCATTGTAGAAGAGAGCTGACTTCCATACTAATTTTTAGTTATCTTTCACACAACAGCTTTCAAAGAAAGAGCAAGCATAATCAAGCCTTGTCAGATATCTGCTATTATTCTCCTTTGCTGTCCCACCATCTCTCACCCTGCTTCCTTCACCCTTAGTCCCAATGGGTTAGAAATGACACAGTCCAGCACCCACTGAGGAAGCTTTCTAAAGGGTCCACATTTTCATTAGCATCACAAAGTAGCTGTTCCCTGGTCTTGACAAAGCCTCTCCAACCTTCCTCAGTCTCATCATGTTGCCTAAGCGTTCAAACTGTACTTTAAACTTCCAGTCTTTTGGGTACCACATTCCCACAAGTTTAGAATTTCAATCTTGTGATTTCCTTGCCCCTAGAACCTTAGTCCTTTTGGTGCTGGTGCCTACAGCTAGAAATCTGAGCATAGGCTGTTACTCAGATTATAGGAATGTGGGGAAGCCAGCAGAACTGGCTGAAAGTTTTAAGGGGAAAGAAAGAAAGTGGGGGGGGGATACCAGCTCATTCTGCTTACTCCTTTTTAAGCTAGCATTAACATGTGACAGTAGTAAAGGAGTAAAGAAGGATGCCCCTGAAGTGTGTGTAGAGCTTTGCATGCAGAGAAGAACAATCATAAGTTTCATTTCCAGGATCCCGTGTCTATAAATTGGACTACTGAGTTCCACATTTATACATGTCTCAGAACTATCTCTAAATGAGTCTTAGGGTGCCACAGATGCACAGAACAAACGCCTGTGCTGCCCTGCTAATGAACGTGTGAACAGTTTCCCCATCTGCCGCTTCTCTAAAAGCTAGGAAGGCCTTCTTCAGTGATCACAAAGAACTTAATTACTGTGTACAGAGAAGTCAAGTACAAAGGCCAGCAGCCTTTGCAGGTCACCAGAGATTAACAGATGCCTCTCCTTTGATTGGGAGAGCTAATAACAGTTACTCTACTTAATAATTGGATGGGCTCCCAGGCCATGTATTTCAGATTGAGGCTGTCATTTTTTTTTTGTCTGCCCTTTAACTAAGCTAGGTTATTAGAATGAAGCTACTAATCCTATTAGTCAATTGTCAGTCCATGGTGGGAGAGAGCAGGGGAAGGCAGAGCTATTAAGATGTTATGCCAGATATAGAAAGGAGAGCCGTGCATTCTACCCCTAGAGGTACTGTTTTCTTAATCAAATCATAATTATAAAACTCTTTTTTAAAAGCTCTTTATACAATTATTTTCCAGCTTTACATTCTAGATGCAGAGTATTTGCAAAGGAGGTGAAGGGAGAAGATACACTTAGTTACCTTCTAGAATAAAGTGTTTTCAACTGAGGAGTAATCTTTACTTGCCAAATCTGTTATATATATCCTATGCTTGACTCTGGTTGGGAACACAGAGACCAGAGTGTTTAAGCTTATCATATAATACATAGACACAAATATCTTTGAGTAAAATACAAAATGATAAGAGCCACAAAACCAGAGTTAAATGTATAGAGGATTTTTACTTTAGTCAAAGGGATCAGAAAGTCTCACTGGAAGAAGTAATTTTTGATCTGGGTCTTAAAGGATTGAAAATGGCATGTGAACTGCTGAGGAGGCAGCAGTTCTGATGGACAAAATAATTGGGTTACCCTGAGAACAGGAACAGGTATAAGACAGTATTTGTGAGAGTACCCCACAACGAGAGCAGTAAGGTACCCAAATGTGGAGAGTGCAGCAAGTGCCAAGTGATGGGCACAAGAAGTTACTGTGACAAGACTTGGGAAGAGACAGAAGGAAGGCCACCTACTGCTGTCACATCTGTCTGGATTATTGTGTGAAAGGGATTTCATTTTTTCATTTCTATATTTATTGTCACATGTTAGGAAAGTTTCTTTTTTATCCTCTTAATTTCAGCATTTGAAAAGATTCATCACTGAGCTACCTTGATTCCCTTTTTTAGTACCCGTGAAGTAAAGAAGTAATCTCAAGCCAGGTGTGGTGGCTCATGCCTTTAATTCCAGGCAGAGGTAGATGAGTTTGAAGTCAGCCTGGTCTATATAGCAAATCCCAGGTCAGCCAGCTCTGCATGCATTGTCAGACCTTATCTCAAGAAGCCAAAACAACAACAACAACAAAATAATCTCAGATATTATAGGATTATTCTGTCTGTCTTTAATGTTGAGATGGGAAAGAGCTGTTCATCTTGCTTTGTCAGGGAGTGGGTTCCATTGGGGGGGTGGTCTTCCTTCTTATACTGACAGGCCCCTGTATTGAGTTAATCTGTCATATGTCATAGGATGTTTTTATTGTCTAAGATAAATCTTTAGTTGAGCTTCTCATCCAACAAATACCTACCTTTGCCCTTCTCTCCAGAACTAGGACTGAGAGATGAGTCAATAACTAGGGTGCGAGAGAGCAGATGAAATAGATAGGAGTTGATGGCAGGACATGAAAGAGGCCAGGAGGATGCTGAGCAAAGTGTCCATCATCTGGCTGTGCTCAATGGAGGAGATAGAGATTGCTTACTGCATATCTAATTCAGAAGTGTACATCACCTTGATGCCTAGAGAAACTGAACTTTTTTAAATTTTACAGTTGATTTTGCCTTTTGCTTTATTTTCCTAAAATGATAAAATTTCTATTTTCAGTAGTATATAAGTAAGAAAAAAATGGTTTTGAATGGCTTTCATCTTTCCTGAAATTGCTGATTTTTGTCCTGTTAAATGTCCATTAGAGTCAGTGGCTTAAGATCTTTAGGAGGTCACAGCCATGTTGGTTGGGTGTTGTTTTTTTTCCATAGTTGTATACATTAAACTGGTCTGCTTTTACTCAGTCTGCCACTTCTGCAGTGTTCATCCAGGCTCCTCCTTCCTCCCTCAAGCAAAAGAATATGAGACTCTAAACTGAGTATAGGAACAGTAGGCATGGACAGATGGGCAGCAGTCAAGAAGCGAAACAGAAGTCAGAGTATCAGAACCTGGAGGCCGAAGAGGTGTGGGAGTGGAGGAAAAGAAAGGAGTTTACAGAGAAAATGTTTTCAGATGTGTTAAAAATTGGATCCTTGCCCTCAGTTCATTGCTGTACTTTACAGGTGTATTTTACTTGTTTATATAGTTGTATATTTTTAAATATTGTGTTTATAATTTGAGTATAATACAAAAGATTTTGGTTTTAGACAAGGTCTCTCTATGTAGTCCTGGCTGTCCTGGAACTTGCTATGTAGACCAGACTGGCCTCGAACTCACAGAGATCTATGATGGGATTAAAGATGTGTGTACCAGCATGCCCAACCATGTGTACTTCTTGATGCAGAGTCCCTTCACCATCTTCATTTGATTTCACATGTCCCACGGTACCAGAGGCCTAGAACTAGTAATTATCATAGAGAAATGCTAACTACGAAGTAGTATGCATACACAGCATATGGTTTTGTTTGTATGAAATTCTATAATAGGTAGATCTAATTTATGGTACTATTACATGAAAGAGGGCTTGGCTGCAAAAGAGAAATGAGGAAACTTAATTGGGATATAGAAATAATTGTGTCTTGATAAGCACTTGTCAGATTTAATTGAATACTGTCCACTTACGATCTCAGCTTTCACCCAATTATAAAAAAGTTGAAAATATCAAGCCATAAATAGCCAACAAACATAAGATACTCACTTCCTGGTTACCAAGAAAAGATAAATACAAACCTCACAAAATGTCAGCACATACTGTTGAGAGGACTGAAGTTAGAGAGACTGATAGAACCAAACTTATGTAAGAATCTGAACTAACTGCAATGAGCAGTGTACCTAGGTGTGCACACAGACTGGTTAAAACATTTTAGGATACTGCTTGCCTATAGCTAGTGAAACTGATCCTGTGCACAGTCATCACCCAGAAGATCCACTCCTCAGCATATACCTAATCCATCTTCTGTGCCAGATATGTAAAACAGTATTGTTGAAATGGAACCACATCAAAATACAAAGCCTCTGTGAAGTATAGCATGTAAATGGGGCAGCTTTGAGCCAGAACATGTTGCTATGCTATTTTTTTTACATACATGGTACTTAAAACTAAAATAGTGTAACAGAGAATTGCTCTTTCCTTCCTCATTCCAGAAGAATACGAAGAGCTTAGAGAAGTTCCTTCACAGAAAAGTTATGTATAATTTAGAAATCATATAGAAATCATCATAGATTGAGTTCTGAAATGCCTAATTAATGCCCTCTCTAAAGCAGCTAAAGAGAAGAGAAGACTGTGTACAGCACAAGGATTAGGTTGTCTGGTATTACTGAAGAACATTCCAGTGGAGCAAACCATCGTGGAAGTCAGCTGCAGGAGTTCTGATTGCAGAACAGCCATTCCCTTTGCTTTGCTTTGCCAGCTCCCTGCTGCTGTCCTGCCAGTCCCTTACTTCCTTCTGTCTGTCTCACATTGTAACTGGCCTTCTCCCCCAAACAGGATTGGTCACCTATTCTCATGCAACCTTTGCCTTCCCTTTGGGGTACCAACTGTAATGAAAGTCATTTCTGATGGTGTGATCCGTGTGTGTCCCATTCATCAAACTTTGAAACTTCATAACTCAGGGTGGCCATGTCTTATGTTCACCACTGTTTGCCTCATTTCTGTGCACTGAGAAATCATTCAACTGCACACTAAATATTTCAATTGCTTAGAATTTTATGCCTAGGATACTGGGCTAACTTCTATTTGTATTTCTGTCTAGAATGTGGCAGATCAGATTGCATTTCAAGTTGCTGGTGGATTAACAGCCCTTGAACACATCCTTCAAGTAGTGGCCCCAGCCTCAAACATGAACACGGTTTCACGAATTCCTCCTAAGTAAGTATGGTTTCTTAATCTGTCTTTCACATTTCATTTGTAAGTAATTTCTGCCCTGTGGATTCCATATGGAGGAACCACAAGAAAATTATATGTGTACTTAGGCTTGACTAGCAAGAGCTTTACACATCACATTAAGGAGAAAAACAGGGGAGCTTGACTTCATTTACAGAATCCAAGTTGAGCCTAGGAAGCCTTATAAGGAAATCATTTTAGTGTGTTATCAACTCTATTCTTAAACAAAGAAGAACTGATGAAGTCCTGCAATAGGGGTAAAAGAAAGCTAACCTTCTGTGCTGTATGTGAAAGAGGTAGGTCCATAGCCTGGGCTTGAGCCTGCAAATCTACAGAAATCCCCAGACTCAGGAAGAGCATTGTGAGGCTAAGGCTGCCAGAGTCTGGAGTCTCAGCCAGATTGCTGGGAACTAAAGTGCACCTCAGTCACTAATGGTAGCTTGTCCTTTGTCATAAAGGTCTATGTAGCATTTGGATCTAATCTCTGCCTTCTTATTTGGTCAAGTCATACTTTAGTCTCTGTCCATTTGAGGTATAGTATCAGAAAATATTATTTCAGAAGTTACTTTTCACAGTTGTAACATATACAATTTCTAGGCAATTTGTGGAGATTCTTATTTGGAATTTAAATGAGTTTTGATAAAATTTTATCTACACCTCTGAGAAAATGTTACTCTTAGCTAGTAAAATAAACAGAAAGTTCCATTTGTCCTTTGGATGCTAAGAGGGATGAAAAAACACAAGAGTTTATATTTTTTCCTGAGATACATTTTGGTAAGATTAAAAACAAAAACAGAAAACCGTTCACCACATTGGCTTCAGAGTCCCGCAGGTCTAGGATGTGTTTATCCCAGCTAGTGCCTTGTTCACATTGGAGCTCTTTCCCTGTTTGGGTAGAATGTAAGAACTCTTTGCAAGCTGTGTAAAGTTTTTCATAACTTTTAGGTGAAAGTATCTTAAGTAGTGGTCTTACCTCATTTAAATTACATGTTTACATGAGATACTTGCAGATAATACAAACTTCTTGACACAATTAACGTGAGTTCCTTTGCTCTACTGACAGAGTAGAGGTGAATGAAGGAAGGTGTAGCCTTTAAGTCATAATATTTTCCTGTGAGATAGAAAGTGCCACATCAGACAGGTGCAGCAGGCATAAAGGTTTCTCTGATCTTGAGGCATTTCTCATCAAAATGGACTTTATTTACATGGTATTACTGGGAATGACAGATGAGAATCACTTAGTATTGATTGGCAAGAAAGGGTGGAGAAAAGGACTGAGACATGGAAAAAGTACTTAAGAGTAAAAGGTGAAATGGCATCTGATTTTGTGGTTCAGTGCTTTGATAATCATTAGTAATTCATGTTGCCCATCTTGAATTTATCTTGATATTTTTAAATTTTGTTTTTTTGTTTTTATTAGTTTTCTGGTGAGCTTCAAGGCACATGACCCTGAGGTCTTAGACTAGCAACCTAAATTAAATGCCATTTCTCAAAAGCTGCTTTTGCCACAGGCAAAGAGCATGATCTTATGCTTATTTGTGTTGCTCCTTAATAGAGCAGAAGAGAGTTTCCATAGTTCCTAAAAAAGACTTATGTGAGAAGTAGTGTGTCCCATTGGAAAAGAGTACTGGAACCCTGAGAGTCTAATCCAGTGCCCTCAGCTGGCAGCAACACTTGACCACAGTGCCAAGATGAGAACTTGTTTCATTGCCAATAGATCTGAGTTTGCAGCTTCACATTGCCCACAGATAGAAGTCAGCATCAGGAACCATGGGCATCTAGTAGTGATTCTGGATTCGCTAATCTGAGCACAAACTCAAGATCATAACTCTGCCGTCTTCTCAGACACTTCCCAGAGCTAGAGTGTTGAAGCTGAGTGTACAGCTTCTTCAGGCACTGTAGCTTTCACTGGAGAGTCAGAGCATGCTGCTGGAAATGGGTCAGTGTGTAAACGTAAAAATACTTTCTCATTTTCTTCACAGCTACCCTTCTGCACACACTCCTACTGTGGCCCTGAACTGTCCGTAGTACCTTGGCACCCCACTTGCTCTCAGACTGCCCACATTTCCCTTTCCACCCAGATTAAGTCTTCCTACTCATCTCCATGAACCTTCTGTCATCTCACCTCATTCTTTCCCCATTTTCGGCTTCCTGTGATACTGTATGGCGTTGACCAGGAGAGCTGGCACTTTAGGCTACCCTCCATTATTTAATTTTCCTCAGTGATAAGCAGCAGACTTAAACCATTGTCTGGAAATAGTCACCATTTTGAACTCTGGAATCCTGTGACTGACTGACTGTAAGCCTGATGCATCCCTGTCCAGCAGCCTGAGTTCTATGTGCTAACATGAACCTCGCCCTGCTCCTTTTTTCTTACCACTCTGTACAGCTCAGTTATTTCACATAGTGACTCCATAGCCTTGCTTTGTCCATAGTCATTGCTAGGTAGCTTCCTAAGAATAGCATTTCCTTTTTTTTAAAGAATGTGTTTTTTATCTATATGAATGTGTGTATGCATGTGTGTATGTACACATGTGTGCAAGTACCCACAAAAGCAGGAAAAAGAATTGGATCTCCTGGAGCTGGGGTAACAGTTGATTGTGAGCTGCTCATTATGGGCACTGGAAATTAAACTTCTTTTCTCTGTAAGAGCAGGGAGCTCTCTCAACTTCTGAACCATTCTTCAGCTCTCTCCCCTCAGTACCCTCTAAAGATTTCCTAAGGTGAAATTAAGAATATGAAACTAGGGATTTCCTAATTTGGTTTTTCTTAGAAGAAGAAGAATACTACATCATGTAAATGTACCATATTTGCAGTACCCATTTGTGGTAGTTTGAATGTAATTGCCCCCATAAGCTCATAGGGAGTGACACTATTAGGAGTTGTGGCTTTGTTGGAGTAGATATGGCCTTGTTGGAGGAAGTGTGTCACTGTGGAAGTGGGCTTTAAGGTCTCATATATGCTCAAGCCTTGCCTAGCATCTCAGTTCACTTCCTGTTGCCTACATCACAAGCTGTAGAACTCTCAGCTCCTTCTCCAGCACCATGTTGGCCTGCACACCACCATGTCCTGCCATGATGATAATGGACTAAACCTCTAAAACTATAAGCTACCCAATTAAATGTTTTCCTTTACAAAAGTTGCTGTGGTCATGGTGCCTCTTTACAGAAATACAAACCCTAACTAAGACACCATTAATCAGTTGATGGATATCTAGGCTGTTTCCATTTCTTAGACCTTGAGAATAAAGCAGCAATGAACATGGAAGAAGTAGCTCTGTGATATATAGAGTCTTGGGGTATATACTCAAGAGTGGCATAGCTTCATCATGTGGTGGGTCTATTTTCAGTTTTGTGAGGAACTTCCACACTAGTTTCCAGAATTGTCATACTAGTTTACATTCCTACCAGCAGCATTTAAGTATTCCCATTTTTCCCAGGTCACACCAGCATATATTGTCAATTGTTCATTTGATCATGGCCATTCTGATTGGGGTAAGATGAAATCTCAAATTAGTTTTTTTATTAAGAAATTTTCTATTCATTTTACATACCAACCACAGATCTCCTCTCCTCCCTCCTCCCACTCCCCAGTCTTCCTGACCCCCATTCCCACCTCCTCCAAGGAAAGGCCTCCAGTGGGGAGTTAGTAGAGCCTGATATAGTCATTTGAGGCTGTGTAAGGTGTCTCACCATAGGCAATGTGCTCCAAAAAGCCCACTAATGCCCGAGGGATGGATTCTGATCCTACTGCCAGGGATCCCCTTAAGTAGATCAAGCTACATAACTGTCTATCCTATGCAGAGGGTCTAGTCCAGTCTCATGGAGGCTCCACAGCTATTGGTCCAGAGTTCATGAGTTCCCACTAGTTTGGTTTGTTTGTCTTTGTATGTTTCCCCATCATGATCTTGATGCCCCTTGCTCATAGAATCCCTCTTTTCTCTCTTCGTCTGGATTCCTGGTGTTTGGCTGTGGATCTCTGCATCTGCTTCCATCAGTTACTGGAGAAAGGGTCTATGATGACAGGATATCCACTTATCTGATTACTGGGGTAAGCCAGATCAGGCACCCTCCCCACTATTGCTATAGTAGTCTAACCTGAGGTCATCCTTGTGCATTCCTGGGAACTTCCCTAGCATCCAGTTTCTCCCTATCTCCATGATGTGTCACTCTCTCATGGTATCTCTTTTATTGCTCTCCTACTCTGTCCCTGTTCCAGCTCAACCATCCTGTTCCCTTATGTTCTCATCCCTCATCCCCTATCCTCCATTGGCCCCCCTCATCCCCAGTTTACTCATGGAGATCTTATCTGTTTCCCCTTCCCAGGGCAATCCATGAGTCCCTCTTTGAGTTTTCCTTGTTAGCTTGCTTCTCTGGAGCTGTAGATTGTAGTCTGGTTATCCTTTGCTTTACATCTAGTATCCACTTATGAGTGAGTACATACCATGTTTGTCTTTCTGAGTCTGGGTTACTTCACTCAGGATGGTATTTTCTAGTTCCATTCATTTACCTGCAAATTTCATGATGTTATTGTTTTTTTACTGCTGAGTAAGTAGTACTCCATTGTGTATATGTACCACATTTTCTTAATCCATTCTTTGGTTGAGGAACATCTAGGTTGTTTCCAGGTTCTGGCTATTACAAATAATGCTGCTATGAACATAGTTGAGCATGTGTCCTTGTAGTATGATTGAACATTCTTTGGGTATATGCCCGAGAGTGGTATAGCTGGGTCTTAAGGAAGATTGATTCCAAATTTTCTGTGAGAAGTCACCATACTGATTTCCAAAGTGACTGTACAAGTTTGCACACCCACCAACAGTGGAGGAGTGTTCCCCTTGCTCCATATCCTTTCCAACATAAACTGTTATCAGTGTTTTTGATCTTAGCCATTCTGACAGGTGTGAGATGGTATCTCAGAGTCGTTTTGATTTGCATTTCCCTGATGACTAAGGATGTTGAGCAATTCCTTAAATGTCTTTTGGCCATTGGGATTCTCCTGTTGAGACTTCTCTGTTTAGCTCTGTAGCCCATTTTTTAATTGGATTGTTTGGTGTTTTGATGTCCAGTTTCTTGAATTCTTTATATATTTTGGAGATCAGCTCTCTATTAGATGAGGGGCTGGTGAAGATCTTTTCCCATTTCTATAGGCTGTCATTTTGTCTTATTTACTGTGTCCTTTGCCTTACAGAAGCTTCTCAGTTTCATTGTTGTTCTCAGTGTCTGTGCTATTGGTGTTATGTGTAGGAAGTGGTCTCCTGTGCCAATGCTTTCAAGACTACTTCCTACTTTGTCTTCTATCAGATTCAGTGTAACTGGTTTTATATTGAGGTCTTTGATCCACTTGGACTTGAGTTTTGTGCATGGTGATAGATATGGATCTATTTGCAATCTTCTACATGTTGATATCCAGTTATGCTAGCACCATTTATTGAAGATGCTTTCTTTTTTCCATTGTATAGTTTTGGCTTCTTTGTCAAAAATCAGGTATTCATAGGTGTGTGGGTTAATGTCAGGATCATCAGTTCGATTCCATTGGTCTACATGTCAGTTTTTATGCCAATACCAAGATGTTTTTATTACTATAGCTCAATAGTAGAGCTTGAGGTCAGAGATAGTGATGCCTCCAGAGGTGGCTTTATTGTACAGGGTTGTTTTAGCTCTCCTGGGTTTTTTGTTTTTCCATATGAAGTTGAGTATTGTTATTTCCAGGTCTGTGAAGAATTGTGTTGGGATTTTGATAGGGATTGCATTGAGTCTATGGATTGCTTTGGGTAAGATTGCCATTTTTACTATGTTAATCCTACCTATCAAAGAGTATGGGAGATCGTTCCATTTTTCTAATATCTTCTTCAGTTTCTTTCTTAAATGATTTAAAGTTCTTGTCATACAGGTCTTTCACCTGCTTAGTTAGAGTTACCTCAAGATATTTTATATTATTTGTGGTTATTATAAAGGGTGATGTTTCTCTGATTTCTTTCTCATCCCATGTATTGTTTGTATATAGAAGAGTTACTGATTTTTTTTTTTAGTTAATCTTGTATCCTGCCACATTACTGAAGGTGTTTATCAGCTGTAGTATTTCCCTGGTAGAACTTTTGGGGTCACTTATGTATACTATCATATTGTCTGCAAATAGCGAAAGGTTGACATCTTCCTTTCCAAATTTTATCCCCTTGATCTCTTTTTGTTGTCTTATTACTCTAGATAGGACTTTGAGTACTATATTGAATAGATATGGGGAGAGCGGACAGCCTTGTCTTGTTCCTGATTTTAGTGGAAATGCTTTGAGTTTCTCTCCATTTAATTTGATGTTGGCTGTCGGCTTGCCTTTATTGTGTGTAGGTATGTTCCTTATATTCCTGATCTCTCCAGGACCTTTATCATGAAAGGGTGTTGGATTTTATCAAAGGCTTTTTCAGCATCTAATGAGATGATCGTGTGTTTTTTTTTTCTTTCAGTTTGTTTATATGGTGTATGACATTGACAGAGTTTCATTTGTTGAACCATCCTTGCATCCCTGGGATGAAGCCTACTTGGTCACAGTGGATAATTTTTTTAATGTGTTCTTCGATTTGATTCCCAATATTTATTGAGTATTTTTGCATCAATGTTCATGAGGGAGATTGGTCTGTAATTCTCTTTCTTTGTTGCATCTTTGTATGGTTTGGGTATCAGGGTAACTGTAGCCTCATTAAAAAAGTTTGATAATGTTCCTTCTGTTTCTATTGTGTGGAACAATTTGAAGAGTATTGGTATTAGCTCTTATTTGAAATTCTGGTAGAATTCTGCACTGAAGCCATCTGGCCCCGGGCTTTTTTTGGTTGGGAGACTTTTAATGACTGCTTCTATTTCCTTCTATTTAAATTGTTTATCTGGTCTTGATTTAATTTTGGTATGTGGTACCTATCCAGGAAATTTTCCGTTTCTTTTAGATTTTCCAATTTTGTAGAGTACACATTTTTGAAGTATGACCTGATGATTCTCTGGATTTCCTCATTGTCTGTTGTTATGTCTCCCTTTTCATTTCTGATTTTGTTAATTTGGATATTATCTCTCTGCCTTTTGGTTGGGTTGGATAAGGACTTGTCTATCTTGTTGATTTTCTCAGAGAACCAACTCTTTGTTTCATTGATTCTTTGTATTGTTCTCTTTGTTTCTATTTTATTGATTTCAGCTCTCAATTTGATTATTTCCTGGTGTCTGTTCCTCCTGGGTGAGTTTGCTTCTTTTTGTTCTAGAGCTTTTAAGTATGCTGTTCAGTCGCTAGTGTGAGATTTCTCCAACTTCTTTATGTAGGCATTTAGTGCTATGAATTTTCCTCTTAGCACTGCTTTCATAGTGTCCCACAAGTTTGGGTATGTTGTACATTCATTTTCATTGAATTCTAGGAAATCTTTAATTTCTTTATTTCTTCCTTGACCCATTGGTGATTCAGATGAACATTATTCAGTTTCCATGAGATTGTAGGCTTTCTGTAATTTTTGTTGTTGTTGAAATCCAACTTTAAGCCATGGTGGTCTGATAAAGTATAGGAGGTTATTCCAATTTTTTTGCATCTGTTGAGATCTGTTTTGTGACCAAGTATATGGTCAGTTTTAGTGAAGGTTCCATGGGATTCTTAGAAGAAGGTATATTCTTTTTTGTTAGGGTGGAATGTTCTGTAGATATCTGTTAAGTCCACTTGAGTCATAATATCTGTTAGATCCCTTATTTCTCTGTTAGGTTTCTGTCTGACAGATCTGTCCAGTGGTGAAAGTAGAGTGCTGAAGTCTCCCACTATTAATGTGTGGGGTTTGATGTGTGATTTAAGCTTCAGTAATATTTCTTTTACATATGTGGGTGCCCTTCTATTTGGGGCATAAATGTTCAGAATTAAAACTTCATCTTGGTGGATTTTTCCTGTGATGAATATGTAATGTTCTTGCTGATCTCTTTTAGTTTTAGATTTTAGTTTGAAGTCTGTTTTGTTAGATATTATGATATCTATGAATTATGTTATTATGAAACCAGCTTGTTTCTTAAGTCCATTTGACTGGACAGACTTTTCCCAGCCTTTTACTCTGAGGTAGTATCTGTCTTTGAAGTTAAGGTGTGTTTCTTGTATGCCCCAGAAGGATGGATCCTGTTTTCATATCCATTCTGTTAGTCTGTATCTTTTTATAGGCGAATTGAGCCCATTGATATTAAGGGATATTAATGACCAGTGATTGTTAATTCCTGTTATCTTTTGTTGGTAGTGTGTGTGTGTATTTCCCTTTTTGAGGATTTGCTGCTGTGGGGTAATCTTGCATGTGTTTTAGTGGGTGCATCTGACTTCCTTAGGTTGGAGTTTTCCTTCTAGTGCTTCCTGTAGGGCTGGATTTGTGGATAGGTATTGTTTAAATCTGGTTTTGTCTTGGAATGTCTTGTTCATTTCGTCTATGGTGATTGAAAGTTTTGCTGGGTATAGTAGTCTGGGATGGCATCCATGGTCTCTTAGTGTCTGCATTACATCTGTTCAGGACCTTCTAGCTTTCAGAGTCTCCATTGAGAAGTTGGGTGTTATTCTGATGGGTCTGCCTTAATAAGTCATTTGGCATTTTTCCTTTGCTGCTCTTAATATTCTTTCTTTATTCTGTATGTTTAGTGGTTTAATTATTATGTGACAAGGGGACTGTTTTGGGGGTCTAGTCTATTCAGTATTCTATAAGCTTCTTGGATCTGCATAAGTATTTCCTTCTTTAAGCTGGGAAAGTTTTCCTGTGCCTTTGAGTTGATGTTCTTCTCCTTCTTTATCCCTATTATTCTTAGTTTTGGCCTTTTCATGGTGTCTCAGATTTTCTGGGTGTTTTGTGTTATGACTTTTTTGACTTTGGTGTTTTCTTTGACTGACAAATCTATATCCTCTATTGTACACCAGAGATTCTCTCTTAAATCTCTTGTATTCTGTTGGTTATGTTTGCATCTGTAGTTCCTGTTTGTTAACTCAGATTTTCCATTTCCAGCATTCCCTCAGTTTGTGTCTTCTTCATTGTTTCTATTTCAATTTTCAGGTCTTGAACTGTTTTCTTCATCTGTTTAATTGCTTTTTCTTGGTTTTCTTGGCTTTCTTTAAGGGATTTATTGATTTCTTCCAATTTTTTGTTTGTCTTTTCCTCAATTTCTTTAAGGGAAAATTTCATTTCCTCTTTAAAGGCCTCTATCACCTTCATAAAGTTATTTTTAAGGTCACTTTCTTCTGCTTCTTCTACATTGTGATGGTCAAGTCTTGCTGTTGTAGAACCACTAGGTTCTTGTGATGCCATATTGCTCTTTATTCTGGTGTATGTATTTTTGCACTGGCATCTACCTGTCTCTTCCTTCAATAGGTGCAAGAGGTGCCTGTGTGAGTGAGCTGCTCTTGGCCCAATCTGTGCTTGCTGTGTCTGTGTCTCAGGGGCACACTGGGTCCAATCTTAGTTCTTGGTCTAATTGGAGCTGGCAGTTTCTGTGTCTCAAGGAGCTACTCTTGGTCCAGTCTGAGCTGGCTGATTCTGTGTTTCAGGAAGGCGCTTTTGGTCCAATGAGAACTGGCAGATTCTGTGTCTCAGGAAGCCACTGGCATCTTGGGGCATGGGTAGGTTTGGGGTAAGGCATGGGTCTTGTAGATTGCAAGGTCTGATGGGGGGGTTTGGTGGGGGATCCTGCCCACAGGAGTCTTCCCTTCTGGCCAGCTACTTGGGCAGTGATGGGTGGGGGTTCCCAGGGACAGGTTCTGTCCCAGGGCCTAGGTCCTAGAGGCCAGACTGTCTGGGTGGGAGAGGAGTCACTCACCTCTTGGTCCAATGAGAGCTGGCAGAATCTGTGTCTCAGGAAGCCATTGACATCTCAGGGGGATGGGTAGGTTTGGGGTAGGGTGTGGGTCTTGTAGATTGCAGGGTCCATTGAGGGGTTTGGTGGGAGAGTCTTCCTGTAGGAGTCTTCCCTGCTGGCCAGCAACTTGGGCAGTGATGGGTGGGAGTTCCTGGGGACTGGTTCTGTCCTCAAATTAGTTTTAATTTTATATTTTCCAGATGACTAAAGATGTGAATATTTTTAAAAATATGCCCACTGGTGCAGTAGTGGCACAGATGTTACAGGAGTAACCAACCACTTTCTGACTGGATCCAAAGCCAAGACCAGGGAGGGAACCCATACCTGGCACTGTTTAAGGGCTCAAGAACATATACTAGATAGGGCATAGTCCCTAAGGGAGAACCTAAACTTTTTCTGCTAAATGGACATAATATTAAAATGACTCTTAATGGTTTATTGCTGTGGTGGTTTGAATGGGAATGGTTTCCATAGGCTCAAATATTTGAATGCTTGGTCCCCAGTTGATGGAACTGTTTAGAAAGAATTGGGAGGTATGCCTTAATGGAAGAGGTATGTCACTGGTGGGTGGAATGTAAGGTTTTAAAAGCCCACACAATCCCCAGTTCATTCTCTGTTTCTGCCTATTATGAATCATATGTGAGTGCTCAGCTACTGATCCAGTACCATGCTTGCCTGCCTGCCTACTGCCATGTTCCCATCCATGATGGCCATGGACTCTAACCCTCTGGAACCATGAACCCCAAATTAAATGCTTTCTTTTATAAGTTCCCTTGGTCATGGTGTTTTGTCACAGCAACAGAAAAGTAACTAAAACAGAAGTAGACTATTGATGACAGTCTGACCATGTTGTTTTTGGGAGGAATATGAAAGACTTTGGGACTTTGGGCTAGGAAAGCAGTTAAACAGTATAATGGAGCTTAAAGGGCCATTCTAGTAGAACTTGGAAGACAGTGGTGATCAGTGTGGACTATGAAAGCCCAGCTTAAGAGGGTTCAGAGGGGAACAATATTAGCAGCTGGGATAGAGACCATTCCAGTGATATTTTGGCAATGGTTGTGGATGGTTTTTAACCTTATCTTAAGAATAATCTGCCTGAGGCTAAATTGAAGTGTTTGGGACTAATTTCATTGGTAGAGATTTCAAGGTAGTCTAATATTGACTCTGTAGTGTAGTTATTTGTGATCACACTTATGTAGGTCTGTATTGAAAAAGAGGAAGTGGGGCAAAAATAAATACAGAAAGTACAATTTGAGAAGAAAAAGAGCACCAGGGAATTTTTAATGTTGGATGCAAGGTTTGTGCTAAAAGCGATGAGAAATAAAATAAAGGGAGTGGTGCCCTCAGGGTGAGACCCCACCCAGCTAATCCTGCAATTGGCAAAAAGAAAAGGCTAAGGAATTATCTGTTCCTGCAAAGCTACAGAGGAAAGCTTATGCACATGTAATTCAAGATGAGGCCAATCTCCAGCCCCAGCAGGCTACAGAATTTGACAGCTTTGGCCATATGATTGTGGCTTTAGAGTCATGAAGCATACAAGAGTAAAGGGCTTGTGGAATCTTCCTCTGAGGTTAACAAAAGCTACTGAGGCCAGGGATGTAGTAAGGGAGTCTTTGCATGGATACCTGAGAGACTATTGCATGAAGCTGTGAAAGTGAAGACTGGATTGTGTTGGAGATCCCAAGATGTTGAAGATGCCAGAGCTGTGGGATACCTCCAAGAAAAGCTGCAAACATGGAGTGGAACCAACCCAAGAGAGAGAAATATGTTGCACTTAGCTAAGCTGGAAGGTCAGAGCCACCTAAGCCTTTTGACATCAGACATAAAGATACAGGATTTGGAGTTTGCCTGGCTGGGTTTCAGTCTTGCTTTGTTCCATATTTCCTCACTATGCCCCTATTCCTCCCTTGTGGAATGGTAATATATAGTCTCTGCCATTGTATGTTGGAAGTATGTGATTTGATTTTGATTTTTATCAGGGGATACAAACAAGAAATTGCCTTGACTAACAGAAGAGACTTTGGATTTTGTAATTTTAAACACTCTTAAGACTGAAAGACTGTGGGGGACTTTTGAAGTTGAACCAAGTACATTTTGCATTATGATATGGCCACAAATCTATGGGGACCAGGAAGTGGAATATGGTGGTTTAAGTGAGAATGGTCCCCATAGGCTCATATATTTAAATACTTGGTCCCCAGTTGGCAGAACAGTTTGGGAAGGATTAGGAGATGGGATAGTTTCGAGGCTTCAAAAGCCCACACGATTCCCAGTAAGTGCTCTCTCTACCACTGCTTGTGGATTAGTTGTAAGCTCTCAGCTACTGCTTCAGTGCCATGGCTGCCTGCCTGCTCTCGCCAGGATGTTCATGGTCTCTGACCCTCTGGAACCATGGGCCCAAAATTCAGTGCTTTCCTTTATAAGTTGATTTGGCTATGATTCCCTTGGGCATCAGAACAGTGTTCTAGGGATTCTCATTTCAGGATCAATTTTGTGTACACACAGACACAGAAATAAAATTGAGATAGATCTTTATCCTTGGAGCTTATACGAATGGAAAATGAGATGTAATAAACTCTGAACCCCGCTAGTATTAGCCTGCCTTGTTTACAAGACAGCTGCCCTGGAAGTACACATAAGACTTTATGAAAGGAATATTTTGCTGCAAATCCAGAACCTGTAAACACAGTTTTCTGAGATGGCTGATCCTTTGTGTTTAACTTCCTGTCTCTTAACTCACATGGCTGTTATCTTGGGAGTTCATCTTCTGATAAATCTTTTCCTTCTTCTTCATCATATAGTGTAATCCAGACTTCCCAGGTTTCTTCCCTATTATCCTTTCACCTTTCTTTTTAATTTTTTTTATTATATTGATTTATTGGAGGGAGTTGCATATGCCACAACCTATACATGGAGGTCACAGGGTAGCTTTCAGGAGTCAGTTCTCTCCTTTCACCGTGTGGACCCTGGGGAATCAAACTGGAGCCATCAGTCTTCGCATACACTTGTACCCACTGAATCATCTCTGTCTTCTTCTTTCCTCTTGCCTGTCCCTATCACCTTGCTCTTGTTTTTGGTTTTCAAGGTGTATTTTACACCATAGTATGCTTTCTTCAATGGCCATGGCTAATTAAACTGTTCAGTAAGAATATTTGACTTGAGAACAATCAATCTATAAACCAGCCAGCAATAGAAGATTTGTAATCCAGCACAAAATGCTACTGAGCCAGTCTCTCAGGAATTTACAGTTGAGAAGTTGTAAAACTTGAAGTTATTTTATCTTGGGTATTTGAATTTGAAAGAAAATAAATGGTAACTTCTGGGATGGCCATTACAGGGTTCTGTATGCTTCAGTTTAGAGGACTACTAAACAGGAAGTCTGTTTATAAAGCACACATCACAAGTGGGGAGAGACCAGAGCTCATTCATGAGAGAGCAGTGTGCTGGAAGTGAAAGCACATCCATCCACAGAGCTAGAACTGCCCTGTGCTCTGAGGTCAGTTGTTCATTTTCTTCTGGATTCACCTGAGAGTTTTTGTTAGCCCTACTCTTTTCACTTGCAGAACCTTGAATGAGTTTGCCTCCCAGCCAAAAGAACCTGATGCTTTTTAAATATAAGTACCAAAGATTCTTTTAACTCTAGATTAGATTGAAAATGTTGGGTTGTGCCATAGAGCCTTCCTTACAAAGCCATAGTTGTTTTTTCAAAATCTCCCATTTAAAAGAAGACTGGATGAATGTCCATTGTTGAAAGCAGGAATAAATAGAGAAAGTCGGTCTACGGAATATTTGAACATCCAGTGAGCACTAATGAATGCTTCTCCAACAAGCTGGAACTGGCTGGACTTCCATTTTCCTATTTACCAATCCCCAAGCCCAAATTGGAAAATCTATATAGAAATGACCTACATTAAGCTTGCTGTCCCTAAACCATAAGATAAACACATTAAAAAATGGCATGCCTTCAGGAAAATGACTTGCCTTCAGGATCAAAGTTAAGAAAATATATGATAGTGCAGTTCTTTAAACATGTGAGTTCTGTAAGAACAGGTAGTGGTACTTGCCACCTTCTTTATTCTTTATGGGTTCCTCATCCTTTTAGAATTAGGACTTACATTAGATCTCAAGAGTATTATTTTGTATTTATAAACAACTGAAAAATATATACCCCCAAACTTTGCTGTCTACAACTTCATCACAGTGGACCGTTTCATATCCAGCCATCCAAATAAGAAGCTAGTGTTTTCATGATAACTTAATCATTTCACCAGTTACTTATCTGACACTAGTAGCACTAGTAGCTAGTTGCCTAATTTGAAGATGAGGTTAAGATGTTTAAGGTCAGAGGATCACAGAGCAGTTACACACACACACACACACACACACACACACACACACACACACACACACACACATCTGCATCTTCCTTTCTTTGTGCTCCCAAACTCAAATCCTAGCAACATAACCCACCTCAAAAATGTAATCCTGCAACTACAGCATGAAGCTCTTTTTGTAAGTTAATAATGTATTTATTATTATAATTAGCTGTAATTTTAACAACTAGAAAATAGGCACCATATTTTATGACAGTGTTTATTGAAAGCAGTAAAATTTTATAGCATTTAACAAAAGGGATAAATAATTGGTTTGCACCATTTCAGGGAAGGCTTTTGTTTTTGTTTTTTACAATTCTGCTCATCTCCAGGAAACCATAGTATACATCTGCTCTGAAGCATGGTGTGCTCAAGCAGTAGACACAGGCTTTCAGGGTACTACACCATCTCTTATCCTCTCTCATACTTGGAAAGTGAGGCAACTTCATGCAAGGAGGGGCAGTTGCTCAGCTATGCACCAAAGTGCCACTAGAAAGTGCATTCCTGTTGTGGTAAGAGAAAGTTACAGGACAAGGTATTAGGTGCATGTGCTGTGATAAAAGCGGCAGTGTTAGGACTCTGGTTTAACCCTATCTGCATTAAGACATTCGCTTTCCATGTGGGACTGTCACATAATAAATTTATTTAATAACTACAGCATCTGTTATCTTTTTCCCAAAGTATCATTTTATATAGGTAAAGAAACTGAAGTTTAAAAACTGCATTCCTTCCCCTCATCACATTAGCTGAACTGAGACTGTCATAGTCTCTCTTCTCTGTGCTTTATTGCCTGCTTACTGTCACCAAAAAAGAGCTTTATCACCCTGTATTTATTGAATTTCTTCTTTTCTGAGATCTGTATGATTTTTGTCATCAAAAAAATTTTTACCACTTTGGAGAATATGAGACTAATAAATATATTCTGTGTCATATCATACAACAAAAGAAAAGAAGACAATGATTGTAGTTTAAAGTGTTAGTGTCTGAGGACCTTTGGTTGACTATTTCATAGGCCAGAATTTATGGGGTGGTGGTGCTGTATGTACTACTATATTGTATATGTATACTATAGTGCTATAAACATTTACTGCTTTAATAAAATGAAAGCATTTCATTGATATAAGTTTTAAAACTGTGATAAGCCATGTAATTGCAGAGGGTTTGTTGTTAGTGTGTTTTTATAGTTTGTGTGTAGAAAAACCATTGTTAGGTTGATTGGTTTTGGTTTATGCTTTTTGTGCTGGGTGTGGGTGTTGGATATGAGAGATGGTCTGTGGCCATCTTTCTTTCTTTCTTTTCTTTCTTTCTTTCTTTCTTTCTTTCTTTCTTTCTTTCTTTCTTTCTTTCTGTCTTTCTCTCTCTCTCTCTCTCTCTCTCTCTCTCTCTCTCTCTCTCTCTCTCTCTCTCTCTCTCTCTCTTTCTTTTTTTCACCTAACAGACTAGGAATTAGATTCACTGGTACATCATTTGGTACAGTGAACCAAAATCACTTGTAACTATTTGTATGTAGAAGACATAATGTTCAGGGAAAATGTAACAATTATATTCACAAAAAGAAATGCAAAATTTCTGTGTATTTACTACCTTTTTTAGGATAAATTTATCAATAATTTCTTTCTCATAAGTTCAGATATAGCTTTTCAAGTAGTTGGGACCCATGTTGTATTCTACTGTGTCCGTTGTATCATAGACTTTCAGTAATGTTAGCAAAATACTATTCACCAGTCTGGAAGAAATTTAGGCTATAACTCACTGTTAAATAATTGCATATTTATAGATAGGAATAATAAATATATATTAAATCACATTTTATTTTTATAAAACAAGTAACTTTCTCCAGTAGACTAAGTAAAATGAAATGTTTTAGAAGCTAATTAGCCATAGTGATTGATAAATACCTTTCTTCAGTTGACATACGAAGGTATTTTGTTTATGTCTCAAAGGCTTTTTTGCAGAGATGGTTACAGTTGACAGCTGTTGAGCCACTAATAAGATTAAAGTAAAGAAATTAGTTGTGTCAACTTTAATCTGCTGTTTAGCACTGCGAACCACCTGGGGTCTTCTTCAGTGCCATCTTATTTAATTGTGAACTTTAAATTACATAATGGGATCCTATCTAAGATTAGGTTTAAAGACTTTGTAATAATAGATGCCTTATATCAAGCTGGTTATCAGCAGTGGAAATAACACTTTAGCACTAGAATTTAAAAATAATGTATTAATTTGGTACACACCCTACATTTTTAATGCATTATTGTAATGTTTCAACATACTTTCTAAGTTAGAGGTTAATTTGAGGAAATAGAGATGGACTTATTAAGTCAGGGCTTTAAATATATATATGATTTTCGACCTAAAAATACATATGTCTCTATGGAATACTGAAATTGCCTATTCTGTTTGTGCCTAATTTGTCAATTTAAAACACTTTGAAATATCACATGTAGTTGAAAATATCTTACTCCTTGCTCTGAGGAATCATTATAGTAAGGACAATTTTTTTAAGTTATTTTTAATTTCATTGACGTTTTATCTTGTGTGTAGTGCAGTATTGATGTTGATGTAGTGAAAGTTAACTAGTTAACAGACAGGATTAGCATACTGGAAAGATCCCTCTTGAATGGATGGGTGTTTGGGTGCTTAAGTCATTTGCTGCTGTCCACCTCACTCTTAACTCTCTCAGCATCTGAAAGCTCAGGATGGTGGGGAAAGCAGTGGGATTTATACTAGCTAAAACAGGATGTGGCCAGTGAGATGGCTCTGCCTGACAGCCTGAGTTTGATTCCTGAAACCTACATGGTAGAAAGACAGAAGACTCCCACCAGTTGTCCTCTGACCATACTTACATGGTGGCACATGTAAAATTAATATGACTTTAGAAAGCAACTTAAAGAACAAAGCAGGACAAATGGTAGAAATTTTAACCTTTTATCCACAACTAATATTCTGAGACATCAAAGTTATCAGTTTCAGTAAAAAGCTACTAAAATGTGTCACAAATCTAAATTCTCTATTGTCCAAAATGCCAAAATTGAATATTTCTTCCTGTTTAAATTTCAGCAATATTCTTTCTCTAAACTTCTCACTGGCGAGACATCTTAATTACTAGGTATATTTAAAACAAGACAATGTTAAAACTCTATAATGTTTCTACTCATGAAAAATATCTTTTTAATTTTTAAGTTAGCATAGAAAATAATGAGACTTGTGGCATTTGCATACATGCATATTTTATTCTTATTAATCTCTCTTTACCATTGCCTTACCCCCCTTCCCCCGCTTGTTCCCCCTTTTGCTTTCATGTCATACACTCTCTCTTTCTCTCTCTTCTCCTTTAAAATCTCTTCCTTTGTTATCACAATTCCTTTTCTTCTTTTGAGACCTAGACACTCACATACATATGCACCCACGGGGACACACACACACACACACACACACACACACACACACACACACACACATCTAGAAACATGCAGATAGAAGTGCAAGTCTCGAGTCTGCCTCTGAGAAAAAACATGAAATATTTGCCTCTTTAAGTCTGACTTGTTTCATTTAATATAACTATATCCACTTGTATCTATTTTCCTACAGATGTCATGATTTCATTTTTCTTTAGAGATACATAAAATTCCAATGTATACATATGCCATATTTACTATTCATCATTGATGGAACGGTTCCATTTCTGAGCTTTTGTAACTAGTGCAGCAGCAACATGCATACATAACTGTAGTATTGACTTATTCCTTCAGATATATGCCTAAGAATGATATAATGGAGTCATATAGTGATGTGCTCTTAATTTTGTGAAAAACTTCCATGCTAATTTCCATAGTGGCTGTACCAAATTACACTCCTGCCAGCAGTGAAGAGAGTTCCTCTTTCCCTGTCTTCAGTAGCATCTATTGTCATTTATTTCCTGCTACTGGCTGTCCTGACTGGAATGAGATGGACCTCAAGGTAGTTTTAATTTATATTTCCTTGATGGCTAAAGATGTTGAACACGTTTTCAGATACTTATTGACTATGTATTTCTTCTTTTGAGAACTCTGTATTCAGTTCATTAGTCCATTTATTGAATTAATGATTAGATGTCAATTTTTTTTGCTGCCCTTTGTATATTCTAGATGTGCATTCTTTGTCTGAGAAAAAAATTCCCAGTCTGTTGGCTGTCTCTTCACTTTGGTGATACAGAAACTTAATTTCATCAGATCCATTTGTCAATTGTAGGACTGTTTCAAGTGATAATGGAATCTTTTTTAGAGTGTGTGTGTGTGTGTGTGTGTGTGTGTGTGTGTGTGTGTGTGTGTGTCATGTGTTATGTGTGCAGGTACATATGCACAGGTGTGCACAGACCAGACATCAACCTCTAGTGTCGTTCCTCAGGTTTGTCTGCCTTGTTTTTGAGAGGTTCTGTCTCTGGCTTGGGACTTGCTGATGAAGCGAGGCTGCCTCTGCCTTCCCAGCTTTGGCACTACAAGTGGACACTACCATCGCCGTTCTTTTTAGGTGGGATCTAGGGATTGAATTTAGGTCCTCACATTTGTACAGTAAGCACTTAATGGTGAGCCCTGTACCTAGCCCCATCTTTGCCTGTATCCTGAGGTGTTTTCCCTAGCAGTTTCATCATCTCAGGATTTGAAGCAAGGTCTTTGATCCATCTTCAATTATTGTGTGCTGGTGATAAATGCGGATCTAATTTCATTTTCTCTATGTGTATATCCAGTTTTCCAGCATTATTTTTGGGTATGGCTTTTTCCAGTGTACATTTTTTACACCTTTGTCAAATATTATGAATCTATAACTCTCTTTGAATTTCTTTGGGGGCACTCTATGATGAGTGTTATTTCATTCCACTGGACATCTGTTTTTCTGTCAATACTGTGCTATCTTTGTTACACTATGGCTCTGAAGTATAATTTGAAATCAAATATTGTGATACCTCTAGTATTATTTATTCTTTCTCCTTTGGCTATCCATGATCTTTGTGTTTCTACACTAATTTTAGGATTTTTTTTAGTTCTGTGAAAAATGTCATTGGAGTTTTGATGACATTTGATGACTCAGTAGATTACTTTTGGTGATGTAACCAGTTTTCACAATATTAATTCTTGTCCAAGCACATGAGGGTCTTTCTGTCATCTGGTGTCTTCTTCAATTTAATTTTTTCCTGTGTCTTGAAGTTTTCCTTGTAAAGATCTTTCACCTCTTTGCTCAGGTGTATTCCTAGGTATATCATGTTTTTGAAGCTGCTGTATATGAGTTGTTTCAGCTAATTTCATCATCAGCAATTTCATTATTATCATATGGAAAAAGCTACTAATTTTTGCATGCTAATTTTATATCTTGTAACTGTACTAAAAGTGTTTATCATACCTAAAATTTTTCTGATGAAATCTGTAAGGCCTTTTAAGTACAGAATTATGTTATTTGCAAAGAGGAATAGCTTGACTTAATTCTTTCCTATTTGCATCTCTTTTATATATTTCTCTTGTCTTATTGCTCCAGCTAAGATTTGATTACTATTTTGAATGGAAATTGAGACTGGGCCTCTTTGTTTCATTAAATTTTTCTCCATTTAATATGATTGCTACAGGTTTGTCATGTGCCTTTATTATGTTGAAAAATGTTCTGTCTGATCCTAACTTTTTCAGGGTTCTTATTATGAATGCACATTGAACTTTGTCAGATGCCTTATCTGCATTTGTTGAAATGATTGTTTGATTTTTGTCCTTAAATTTATTTATATGGTACATTATATTTATTTGTTTCCATATGTTAAACCAATCTTTCATCCCTGGAATGAGACCAACTTGGTCATGTTGTATGATGTTCTTAGTGTGCACTTCAATCTAATTTTCAGGGGGTTTGTTGAAATTTTTATTTTAATTAAAATATAATTGTATTATTTCTCCCCTTCTCTTTCTTCTCTCTAATACAATCTGCTGAGTTCACTTAGTGTTGCTTGTGTGTATAGGATTTCAGGACTTACCACTTGGTATTGGATAACCAATTAAGGGGCTCATCCCTGGGAAAGACTAAGTCTCCCTCTCTCAGCAGTCATTAGTTGCCTGTAGTTCTTTGTTTAGGCATAGGACCCCATGAGATTTTCATCTTTCATTTAGCATATCTTGGTATTGTCCTTGTTTCGGTCTTGCTTGAGCAGCCATGTTTTTGAAGTATGATGGGTGAGTCTTCCTTGTCACTTCTAGGAGATACAATCTCACAGCAGCTTCTCTGATCCCCTGGCTCTTACAGTCTTTCTGCCCCTCCTCTGTGATGTTTCCTGAGCCTTAGATGTAGGAGTTGTGTTGAAGATCTATCACCTGGAGCTGGGCATCCTGAGATCAATTGATCTTTGCATTTTGACCACTTAATGGTTTTCAGTAATTCTCTCCATATGTTGCAAAGAGAAGGTTTTCTGATGAAGGAACTGTGCTTATGCCCACAGATATGTGGCAAAGTTTTTAAAGGAGTTAGAATTTATGCTGATTGAGTAAAGTGGCAGTCGTGGGTTCTTCTCTAAGATCCATGACCTCATCAGCCATTAGTAGTTGGCTAGATATACAGTACAAGGCATGATTTCCCTCCTGTTGAGCAGGTCTTAATTCCAATTCGACAGCTCTTGGTTACTGCCAAGATAGGAGTTCCACTACTGCACCTTTAGGGATATCTTGCCATACTGGTTATTGTTGTAGTTCATAAACATCATACCCTCTTGACAGTTTGCATAGCACCTTCTGGTGCCATAAAAACTAGACCTCAGGCAGGAAGCTTTCAGATCAGACCTGGTTGGAATCTTCTGAGTTCTGTATCTGAAGTATGTGGTGACTTCGACAATAAGGACTTACCTTCCACATATTCTGGGACACAATATGGGCCACATCAATACCCTATATTGTTTTGAGTGTCTATTGGATTACCCTGACCAAACAACCCAAAAGGAAATTTCTTGTGCCTGGAACTGAGGTTTCTGTTAGTCTGTGACTCTTGTGAGAAGCATTAGCAGCCCAAGTGGCATAACTTCGTTTAAGATGTGTAAATAGAAATACACATACATGTATGAGAATGTTGACATATATGTTCATCAGGGAAATTAATCTGTAGGGGTTTTTTTTCTTGTAAGGTCTTCGTCCAGTTTTAGTATAAGAGTAGTTCTGGCCTCATATAATGAATTTGGTAGTATTTTGTAAACAGTTTGAGGTGTTAGAGCTTCCTTGACCGTTTAATAGAATTAAGTAGTGGATCCATCTGTCCCTGGGCTTTTCTTTGCAGAGACTTTTAATTACTTCTTCAATCTTGTTGCTTGTTATTAGTCTGTTTAAGTTGTTTATGTCTTCTGAATTTAATTTTAGTAGGTCAAGTAAGTTTAGAAATTTGTTCGTTTCTCTTATTTTCCAAATTTTTTAAAATGTAAGATTTCAAATTATTCCCAAATGTAACAAACTCCATTTTCAGTTATTATTTGATTAAGTTGGCTTTAGCTCTCTCTCTCTCTCTCTCTCTCTCTCTCTCTCTCTCTCTCTCTGTGTGTGTGTGTGTGTGTGTGTGTGTGTGTATGTGTGTGCGTGTGCGTGCCATCTTCTCTCTCTGTCTGTCTCTCTCTTTCATCAGTCTTACTGATTTTTTTAAGAGAAACTCTTCATTTCATTGACGCTATATATTCTATCTGTTTCATTAAATCCTTTGGGTTTGGTTTTTACTTCTTATTTTTCTAGAGCCTTCAGGTATATCATTACATTATTAAACTGAGGTCTCTCTAATGTTTTTTAATGGGAGTATTTACAGCTGTAAAGTATCTGCTTAGGACTGCCTTGGCTGTATCTCAGGAGTTCTGATAGGTAATGTTACCATTTTCATTTGCTTGTAGGAGTTTTGTTTCAGACAGGGTTTCACTATATAGCCTGGAATTTGCTGTGTACACCAGGCTAGCCCAGAATTCACAGAGGTCCGCCTGCCTCTATTTGTGCTGGCATTGAAGGTATGTGTCACCATACCCAGCAAGTTCTAGAAATATTGTAATTTCCTTCTTGATTTCTTCAGTGATTCACTGTTGATTCATATGTGTGCTGTCTCCATATCTTTGGTGGTTTCTAAGGTTTCTCTTGCTGCTGATTTCTAGTTCTACTCCATGGTGGCTTTGGTGAGTTGAAAATTAGTTTTTTGTTTTGTTGTTTGTTTGTTCTGGGTATTTGTTAAGGGTTGCTTTATGGTTTCCCACATGATCAGTTGTAGAGAAGGCTCCACCTGACTTTTAGAAAACAATGTATATTTTCTATCCGTATACAGTATGTTCTATAGATACCTGTGATATCCAGTTAATCTACAGTATAATTTAGCTCTGGGATTTCTTTGCTGACTTCAGTTTGTTAGACCTCTCTGAATATGAGAGCAGAATATTGAAGTATCCTGCTACTATTTTGTCAGGACCTACATTGAAGTGATTCTTAGTGTTCTTTAGCTGTATTCTTTAATCATCTTTTTTCTATATAAGCTCCTGTACCTCTCACTAAAAGGCTTGGTTTCATAATGCTTTTTTCTGTCCTCTGTTTTTCAGAGGAAACATGTTAAATAAGAAAATTTTCTGACAAAAGAAAATTATTCATAAGTATATTTGGGGCAAGAAAGTCTGTATCTTAGACCCCCACCAGCACTACAGTGCACTCTTGAGAATATGCAGTGAGATTTTAACATCCTCTGAGAAGATACTTTGAAAAGCTGGGGCCTTCTGTTTGATGTCAAAAAGTGCTTCGAGTCATTCACGGTTAAAATTACAGAGAGGGTGCTGGACAGACCACCCAAGCTGGGCTCAGAGCAATGTGCACTCTAAACCAGGTGCTCTTCAAATAAAGATTGTCTTTCAAGTAAGTTCACTGCGTACACAAGTTTTTCCTCACCCTGAGAGCTTGGTTCCCTCTCCCTTTCTTCCTCATTAGAACATAGTTTCTTAAACAAGTTATGTGAACGTAAGGCTGTTCAGATGCACATTCTTCTTTACCAGAGAGGTTTTCTTTGTTGAGCCCAGAGGATGCTAAAGAAGGCCCACTCCAGACCAGAAGTTATTTGCTTTTTTAATGTGTGTGTTTCCTTATGCCTCAATAGTTAACCAAAAATTCAAGACAAGCCATAAAAATTTCATTGACTAAGACACAAAAATACTAATTAAAAACTAAGGCTATAAAAATACAGATAGCAGAAAAGGCAGCTCGGTTATATTCCTAGAGCCATATCAGCATTCTCATGGGATTTTTAATAGTTTTTGGATCTATAACTTTGCATATTAATTAACCCTACCATTAACTTACATAATAGTACACAATACAGTATTAGCATAAAGACAGTTGTCAGTTATACAAAGAAACCAGAGAATTCATTCTCCATGTGTGTCATTTCAAATACGTGGAGGACAGTTTATTCACACACCTCAGTGGTGGTAACTTGAGGCTCCTGTTTCATGTATCACACCAAAATAAATTTAAAATGAACTGTGATAGAGTGAATTGTGAAAACCATAAAATTATCACCTAGTGATAACTTTAAAAACATACACATGAATAATTACCTAATTTCATAATTTGAAAGTACTTTTAAACCATAAAAAGAAAAGAAGAAACAAGGAAATCAGCCTATATGAGTGGACAAAGAAAATGTGGTACATACACATATTCATTTTATTAGACCACCAAGAAAAATGAAATATTAAAAATTGCCCAAAATTTGATGGGTCTAAATAGTGCTATATTAAGTTAGGTCCAGACTCAGAATAACAAATTTTTGAATATTCTTCTTTTATTTGTGGATCCTGGCTTTATATACGAACGAATATGTGTATGTAAGGGTGTAGCAATCTTGAAATTAGAATGCGGACTGTGAGAGGAAATACAGTTTTCATGGGGTGTGTAGTGGGGTATGTGTCTCATGAAAGAAAACCAGCAGGGCACTGACCTTGGGTAGAAGAGTACAAGCAGAAGCCAGGGGAATGAATCAGCAGAACAAGTACGTGTGAAAACACCATAATGAAACACAGTACTTTGTATGCTTATTTTAAAAATAAAAACAAAAAAATTAAAGTAACAGTTTTATTTTGCTCTCAAATTTATGAAGATGTAGCCAGTATTGTCCATAACATGGGGTTGGGGCGGGGAGGTTACTTTATCGGAGTGAAAATTGGTTTAATTTTTTTTCCTGGAAGTCAGTTTGAATTTGGCAGTATATTAGAAAATTTTAAAAATGTTCATTTCTTTTTGCCCATTTCATCATAACCAGCAATTATGAAAGAAGCAAACAGGTATTTGCTTCCCAGACTTCATTGTGTCTACATGCAGGCAGGTGATTGAGGCCTTAAGCCAGACTCTTACTCTGGAGTTAATGAAGTAAAGCAGGGGTATCCAAACTCTAGTCTTTAAGAGGTGGAGGTTACTGTTTGTAAAGCCCAAAGACACATTTAGGGTGAGGCATGTCATGCCTGGTCGTGTTTTGGATTTGTTTAGCTTGTTTAGGCCCGTTTGGTAATGTTTGATTTGGGCAGCAGACCTAGAAGCATTTCCCAGATCCTATTTTGTATCTAACAGCCTGTCCGTTTTTCTGGTTTAAATCAGCTGGAGTTTTTCTCCAGCAGTTCACAACAAAAAATTCTCACTCACAAAAAGCATTATTTATGCTATTGAAAGTTGGACACAATAATAAGGAGATTGGTTGAACTAAAATTTTATGCCCATAGGACAAAACACTGTTCAATATTTTTAAAATTATGCAGCATTTTTCAGTTTGTCCTTTATCAGAAATGAATTCACAGAGGACTCAGAAAAGCATTGGGAGACTTCTGAACCTGACCCCAAAACCAGTGATGCCACACAGATGCCCTGGGGTTCTGGTCTGTCTTAGGAAGCCTTTGGGTTCTTGGAGAAGGGAGATCCCTCGATCTCCAGTTCCACTTCAACCAGAAAAAAATCTTGTTTTCTGTTTTGTGGTTTGTGCTTTTGAGTAAGATTCTGCTTCTCTTTTTAAAACTTCAAAGCTAGTATTATAGGGAACACTAAGTGTTACCGAGAAATACTTACAACAGTAGGAAAGAGCGGCATTACAAGTAGTATCTCTGTTTTACAATCTCTTTACATGTCACCTTTGCCAATATATTATAATTATTTTATCATCATCAACACCTAATTTTACCTTATGGAAAAAACACTTGCAGTCTTATTCTTGTCAGCAAATAACTGTAATCCATTATATAATGATTAAGGAGTGCCCTAAGTACTTTATTATCTCATTTAGTTCTCGTGACACTCACAGGAAACTTAAATAGTATCTTGTCTTTAAGTATGTGAAATAGATGATGAAATGCTAAATTAGAAACTTCCTAAAGTCTTGAATGATAAACTGGAACTCGGCCCTAGAAGTAACTGGTTCCTGCAGCTCTGCTCTTCACTACTACACTCTACTGTAACTGACTTCCAGAAACCCATCAATTCTGTAACTGACTTCCAGAAACCCATCAATTCTGTGCTCTTAACCACTGAGCCATCTCTCCAGCCTGCTGCAGAATTTTTTTAAGACATAAATTTCTGTTTAATAGGTATGCAGCGGAGCTTGGCAATTTGCATTTCTCAAAGGTCTCAGGTAATATTGATGTTGCTGATTGACAGGTCACAGTTTAACAAATGTCCTAGAACAATGGTTCTCAGCCTGCGGGTCATGAACCCTTTGGGGCTGAATGACCCTTTCATAGGGGTCACATACCAGATATCTTGCATATCAGATATTTACATTATGATTCATAACAGTAACAAAATTACAGTTATAAAGTAGCAACAAAAATACTTTTATGGTTGGGGGTCCCCACAACATGAGGAACTGTATTAAAGGGTCACAGCATTAGGAAGGTTGAGAACTACTGTCCTAGAAGGTTGGTTGTGAAGGACTAAGCAGAAAATTCAGTCAGACAAGCCAGAATAAATAAACATTGATCACACAGGCAGTTTTAGGCCCAAACTTCAAAACACTCGGAAGAGTCCCATGTCCTCTGAGCTTATTGCTTTAAGTTTCTTTGAGCAATTAATATCATGGCTTTTCTTAAGATGCCCTAGAGAAAAATCTTTGGCTAGTTTTTCTTTGGACTGTTTGGGTCCATGACCAGTTTGAACCCTCTGGGAAAGAAGTCTTCATCTGCCCGGGACCAGATCCATGTTCATACCTCTTCAGATGGTGTAGAACTCTCTTCCCAGAAACCTGTAGGTCTCACCGCATGGGATTGAATAGCTCCAGTCTCTCTCCACTGTTTGTTCAGCTGCCTTGTCATGGACCAACTGACCTGGCAACAGGCAATCTGGCAGTCTTTTTTTCTGGGTGTTATTTAAAAACTGAGGTTCCTGGTTGATGTCTGATCTTAAGTGAAATTATCCGAAAGAATGGGAAATTCTATGCATTGTCTGCCCTGTAACTAGTGGACATTGGTAAGAACTGTTAGGTACTGTGAGCACTGCCCTTAAATCAAAAGAGCTGCCTTTTCTGTCTGACTGATGGGCCTGGGCCTAATGGGTTTGGGCTTGGGTTTGTAGAGCAACTTCCATCTCATGCCTGTTCCTTGTGTACCATTGACTTTATGTATTTTAAATTGTTGGGAGAAGAGTTGCTCAGGTTTTACGAATGGTGTTTTCCTTCCTATTAGGTCTCTCTGCAATGCAATCAATGTTTACAACCTCACCTGCAATAACTGTTCAGAAAACTGCACTGATGTTCTGTTTAGTAACAAGATTACCTTCTTAATGGATCTCCTGATACACCAATTGACGGTATGTAATATTAGTGCCTTCAGTACAAAGCTGTAAAGATTTGAGAAATAGTCCTGTGACCAAAACTAAGAATTCAGGTTATTTACTGTCCATATGGAAAGGCGGGGGGTGGGAACTGGGAGGTGAAGATGGTTAAGAACGTACAGTAGGAACTGACAGTGAAATCTCTTGAATTATTTGAACATTTTGTGTCAAAGTCTATTAAATTCTAATATTTAATGAGTAAGAGGTATGTAGCACTTGTGAAGAACAGCAATTTACAGGTTAAACTTGGCTCTGGAATCAGGTGGACCCAATGCCAAACCTCCACAGCCACAGGAATGGGTGTTATCAAGAGAAAATTGAGAGAGCTTCAGAGCCTCTCACCAGCATATGTCAAAAGGGCCAATTAAAGGGGGTCTTTTCATGGCCATTTACACTTAAAAGAAAATTTAGGAAATGCCTTTGTCAGAAAGGGCAAACCTACTTATGATGTGAACAAGCAGCCAGTTGTCACCTCAAATTTTACCTTCATTCACAGATGTTAAACGAGGTAAGCTCAGTATAATATCCAAAGGTTTAGGCCTGTCAATGCAGTCTTCAGAGCCCTGGGACCAGAAGTTTCCTGGTGAGGTTTCTGAGCCCCTGAGGTATCGGCACTGCAGGTTTACAACACAAGAGATTTCCCAGGGCCAGCTTGCTTTTACTCTCCTTGGCTCTAATTGCTCTCCTTAAGCTCCACACCTCTGCTCCCCTTCTTCCCTTCCTTCCTCGGCATTCTACGGCCTTAATTTAGGCACAAGAGCATCTACTTCATGAAATCTCAAATCTATTTTCCCAACCCCAGGTTTAAGAATGCTTTTTATGTGATCCCAGACATCACTTCTCATAGACCTGATTATACTGAATCATAATTATTTACTTATCTGTTTTCCCACCCGTCTTAAAATCCATGATGACAAGTAACTTATTACTATGTCTAATCCTACAGAGGATAGTAGATTTGGTGTAACATTGAATGAATGTATAAATAGATAGATCAATCCCCTCTGATTACTGGCCACAAATTAAAACTCATAAGGTGACTATGAAGCCTTATATACAGACATACTAGCAAGAATTAGAGAGAGCAACGTGGGACAGCTTGCAGAGATGCAGACTAGCATTGCCAGACGATAACACCAGCTATTTGCAGTGAGGCAATGTGTGTGAATCAAAGGCTGAATTGAACATGGTTTGTTTACAAAACAAGTTACTAAAATATGGGTAAGAGATTTTAGTAAAAACAATTCTTCAAGAATAGACAAAAAGACATAATTTATATTGCCTCATTTAATTTTCAGAATATTCTTAAAAGGTCTTTGTTACCTGTTCCACAAATAAAGAAACTTGAGTCCCTGAGAATCTGACTTTTAGGATACATAGATCAAAATAACAGAGTCAAGAGTCAAATCTAGGTGTAAAATGTAAATTCATGGACCACCTATACAGTATAACTGACTGACAGTTTTCAACAGGGTAAGGTGAGAACGGTCACTGTACGGGGAGACTAAGGAGGTACAGACAGCCACAAATGTAATATGAGACTCTGAACAAAAAGAGAGATAAGTGGGGAAACTGAGAGATTTAAATAAGTTTTGTAAACAGTTCATTTTATTGACTCCGTCCTAACTCCTTCCTCTCAGTACTTGTACTGTGGTTTTGTTGATGGCAGGGGGCACTGGGCTAACCGGGTCTACTATTTTTATAATGGATTTGTTGATCTAAAATTATTTTAAAGTAAGAATGATGAAAAATACTAAATCTCAATGTTCTCCCTCAGTTGTACACTATAATTGTTTGGAAGAATTCATTCTGTCAATACTGGAAGAGGAAACATTGCTCTAAATGGAACAGGGAACTGAATAAAATGGCTTTAAAGCTGTGAAAGGAGGAACAAAACATTTTACAGTAAAAAAAATCTTAATTCTTTGCTTTTTTAATTTAATTTTTATTTTATAATTTAATTTAATTTTACATATCAGCCATGGATTCCCCTGTCCTCCCCACCCCACCCTATCCCCACCCTGCCCCCAGCCCACCCCCCATTCCCATCTCCTCCAGGACAAGGACTCCCCTGGGGATTCAGCTCAGCCTGGTAGATTCAGTCCAGGCAGTTCCAGTCCCCTCCTCCCAGGCTGCACAAAAGTGTCCCAGCATAGGCCCCAGGCTCCAAACAGCCAGCTCATGCACTAAGGACAGGTCCTGGTCCCACTGCCTGGGGGCCTCCCAAACAGTTCAAGCTAATCAACTGACTCACTTATCCAGAGGGCCTGATCCAGTTGGGGGCTCCTCAGCTATTGATTCATAGTTCATGTGTTTCCACTAGTTTGGCTACTTGTCCCTGTGCTTTTTCTAATCTTGGTCTCGCTCATACAGTCCCTCCTCTTTCTTGCCAATTGGACTCCTGGAGCTCCACCTGGGTCCTGGCCGTGGATCTTTGCATCTGCTTCCCTCAGTCATTGGATGAGATTTCTAGCATGACAGTTAGGGTGTTTGGCCATCTTATCACCAGAGTAGGTCAGTTCGGGCTTTTTCTCCACCATTGCCAGTAGTCTATTGTGGGGGTATCTTTGTGGATTTCTGGGGACCTCTCTAGCACTTTGCTTCTTCCTATTCTCATGTGGTCTTCATTTATCATGGTCTCTTATTCCTTGTTCTCCCTCTCTGTTCTTGATCCAGCTGGGATCTCCTGCTCCCCTAAGCTCTCTTTCCCTCGACCCTTGCCCTTCATTACCCCCACTCGTGTCCAGGTTGTTCATGTAGATCTCATCCATTTCTCTGTCATTGGGTGATCCCTGTGTCTTTCTTGGGGTCCTGTTTTCTAGGTAGCCTCCCTGGAGTTGTGAGTAGCAGTCTAGTCATCTTTGTTTTACATCTAGTATCCTCCTATGAGTAAGTACATACCATGTTTGTCTTTCTGAGTCTGGGTTGCCTCACTCAGGATGATTTTTTCTAGATCCATAAGGGGAAAAAACTTTATTAATAAAAACAGTATGAGACAGTGAAACAAAACTATGATCCCAGCCTTCTAGGAAATCCCTGCATAGGGAGTAAGATAGATGATGTCTTAGCTTGAGCAGTTATGAGAATACTACAGATGTGTAGCTTTTATACATTGGAGAATTTTTTACTCACAGCTCTAAAAGCTTAGATAGATCTTGTGCAGATCCTCTTCTATGCTGCAGAGGCCTCATATGGCAAAGGAGCGCTCCTTAGCTGCCTTCTAGGAGGGCACTGATCCCATTCCTGAGGGCTCTGCCTGTATAAACTAACAACCTCACAAACAATTCACATGCATATATCAGCTTTGCAGATTAAAATTCATTTGAATTGGGGGAATCACAAACTTTGATCTATCATAGAGAAATGTTGAGATGACATCCTTTGCAGAGAGCTGTGGAACTATGAAGGAAGACATTCAGTAATTCTACCTGGTCCATCACTAAGGGCACTTGAACTGGCTCTTAGCTCCTCACAATAGCTATCATTTCTTCAGTGGCAGCTATCAGCCAAGGTCTGGTTATGTAGCTTGTTGCCCTCGCTTTGTAAGCCCTAGGTTCTTTAAACAGTCCCTTGTTGTGATCCCTCAGAAACACTTTTAAGTTTGCAGTAATAGATTTTGTCACATCATGTGTTTATTCTGCTCTATTCATTTTCCTCAGTTTGGATCCAGGGACATTTGTTTTGTCAAACACATTTTAGCCCTCCTTCCTTATACTGATTATTTCTGTTCCTTTTAGGCTTGTGATCTTATAGCAGTCAGTTGCCCAGTGCTGTGACTGGTTTTGTAGCAATGAAGAAAGAAAGGTGTGAGTTAGGGATGGATGCTGGTGGTGACTTTTATGTTTCTGGTAATAATTTGTGAATTTGAGTGCATTTCTGTCTTTCTTGGTAAATGGTTTTCATGTACTTATAACTGAAATATGGACCACTAAGTTGATACTACCCCTTAAATAAGGGATAAAGAGTAGTCACCAGCACATTGTTCAGATGTGATGGAAAAATGAAGAAAAGAAGCTAATTATGACCCAGTAGAATTTATAAGACATTATTGAGTACTTCAGCCTTCATGGTTCTTGATAAATCCAAATGCTTTAGAAGACATTTTTCTACCCTTCTGGCTGCTTGGAATTTGCTCTAGCACACATATATTTCATTTCAGTTACCTCTTTAGTACTGTTCTGATGACAAAGGTACAAAACTTTACACAAGTCCTTATTCTAGAAGCCCGCAGTTGAGAAGAGAGGAAATGACAAGATTTCAGAGATTCTCTGTAAGCAGTTCTGTAGCCAGAGCCAGGCAGTCCATGAGACCTACATGAGTGCCCAGCAGCTTGTTATATCTGATGAATGGAAGAGCTATTGTGTCTTGGGGCATTTTGAGAAGGTGGATTTGACTGTGCCTGGAATATGAATGAAGTTTCTGGGGTTTTTAATTCTTTAAAAATATAAATCAACATCTGTAACACTATAAAAGTACATACTTCTTACAATGTTAATGCAAAGTTGTATTTTGAGAATATGCTCTATGGAAATTTATTTGGAGCTCTGCAAAACTAGTTCATAAGACAAGTTTCTCCTAAGAATAGAAGCCAACACTGGTGTAGTATCTTCATTGAAGCACGAAAGGTTTTAAACACATTAAAATGGATTGCTTTCTTCATTCAGTAGTTAAGCATCTTCTCTTAAGTGTAGTTCACTCCAGAGCATGGAAATTTTATATGTCTCCTTAAGGAATCTAGGCAAACACATTGGAAGGTAATTAAAAAGACCAGTGGAAAAAAAGCAAGATGGCAGAATCGGAAGCCTGAGACTTCGTTCCCCAACAGAGACACTGACTTAATATATTGGCCAGTATACCTTTATGAGAAATCCAGAAACCAGTTAGGAAATTAAAATACACCATACAGCCTGACCAAAGAGTCAGACTGAAGCAAGTAAAAAGAGCTTTCACTTTACCCATGATTATAGTTTGTTAGGCCACCACAGCTCAGTGCCAAGGAAGAGCGGTTTGCCTCACTGCTTTTCCAGAACAGAGTTGAGACGTAGAGACAGAACTGCTGGCAAGCTGATTTCTGTCTTTCTGTACCCAAGTGCTTGGAAAGAACCAGCATGGCCTGATGGGAGTGAGTAGTGAATCCAAACAGCACGAGAGACAACTAGCTGTAGCACCCAGGAATCATGATGCCTTGGAGGCTGTGAGCAGAAGACACTCGACTCTCAGCTCTTCTGGCAAGGGTTAGAAAGAAGAGTGGAGCCAGTGGTTCAGTGAACTCCCTGATGGAACACATTTGTCTTCTCTTGGGGTTCTCAGTGGAAGCAAGCCTACTTTGGATGCTGTTGAGAAGCAGAGAGAGCAAGGAAACTTAGTACATTACAAGCAGAGAATGTTCAGAGATTATAACTTCCTGCTTTAAAAAGCATCTCCCTTCATCCTGACAGGATATTCACATGATTCAAAGAGCTTTATGTCCTCCCAGAGAGATTTCAGGGCTCACAGTCTCTGTGTCAGTTTATTATTCTTGAGAGTCTTTCCAGTTGGAAGCTAGTCTGGGAGAGGAGGCAGTTTGTGAAGTTCACAAAGCTCATCAAAAGTTACAAAATGCACAAAGAAACAGAAACATAGCCTAACTAAAGAACCAACTAAATCTATTAACAAGTAAGGAAACAGAAGTACATGGAGTAACAGACAAGAAAAAAAAACAGCTGTCATATAGATGCTTTATAAACTCTAGAAGACATTGCATGGGGAAATGAGAATATCAACACAGATAAAACATATTTAAAGGAACCAAGCAGATTTAGAAGTGAAGAATATAATAAATGCATGGATAATTGTAGGGTAGTGATCCCACAACAGATTCTAAGCTCCATCAAGAAAAAAAAAGAGCTACAAATTTAAATCAGGAGCTTAAATAACATTCCTTCAAAGAAGGGATATTAAAAGACAACAGGTATATGAAAAGATTATCTAAATCACTAATCCTCAAGAAAATGCACATCAAAAACATAATGATGCTGGGCGGTGGTGGCACATGCCTTTAATCCCAGCACTCAGGAGGCAGAGGCAGGCGGATCTCTGTGAGTTCGAGGCCAGCCTGGTCTACAAAGCAAGTTCCAGGAAAGGCGCAAAGCTACGCAGAGAAACCCTGTCTCGAAAAAACCAAAAACAAAACACACACACAAAAAAAAACCACAATGATGTATTACTTCACACTGTTAAGATGTCTATAATTGCCTTTTTAAACAAAAAAAGAACAGTTACTGGTAAGGATATGGCTACACTGGAAGCCCTATGCACCATTGGGAATGTAAGGTAATACAGCCACTGTGGAAAACAGTACAAATGTCCCTAATAAAATGAAGAAAAAAAATGAAACTGCCATATGATCATAGCTTTTGAGCATTTATCCAAAAGAATTAAAATTGGAATCTTGAATAAATTCTTACCTTGTCATGTTCATTGCATATTCACAAAGCCAAGAGGTAGGAATAACCCACATGCCCATCAGTAGATGAGTAGGTTTTAAAGTAATATATAACAAAGAAAAGAACGTTACTAAGCCTTAAAAAGCTACAGCATGAATGAATCCTGACATTATGGCTAGTTCTAAGTGAAATTAATACTTGTGGCCAAATACCTGATAAGCTGGGGAGGATTTATTTAGGCTTACAGGTTGAAGGGATGCAGTTTATCACAATAGGGAAGAAGGCATGGGAGCAGGAATCAAAGAATGGACAGGAAGTGAGATCAGGGCCCACCCTAAATGTTCTTTAACCTTCCAAAACTGTTCTACCAACTGATGGCCCCATGTTCAAACACAACTGCATATCCAGAATACTTCACATTCAAATCATAACACATCAAACAAAATAAAATGCTACATGATTCCAGCTATATGAAGTATCAAAAAAATCAAACTCTTAGGGGAAAACAATGAGATGTGTTTAAATAGACAGAACATCAGTCATGAGTGAGGAAAATTTCTAGATATGTTTCACAACCATGCATATATAAATTAACAGTATTGTAATAGATACTTAAAGATTTGTAAGGGGACTAATTTGTTATGCATTTTATGCCATTAGATGGAACATTGATGGTGCTACTCAGTGCTGTAAACAGTTGACTGATAGGCATTTGATGTTGAGCAGGTACAACAACTGAGAGGTACAACAGTCTGATTAGCAGGTTGATGTGGAGATGGGGTCATAGAGCTATCTACATGCAGAGTCATGAACTGAACACTAATCTCCTAAGTGCTTGTCCAAGACTTCTCCTATGAAATCAGTTGTGTCCTTACTTTATTAAATACACAAATGAAACATCAAAATTTTGTGACTTTGATTTTATATATTTAATATTGTCACTTGAGTAGGATATGGTAAAGAATCATTTAATTAAAAGAGTTAAAATTTTTGATAATTCATTGTGGTTTTAAATGCATTAAATATTTATTAGCAGTCTTATTTCTGATTCATACTCACCTGTTCTTTTGAAATATTAAGAAAGTATGCTGATAAATCATATGTATGTGTTTTCTGGAGCTGAGGGGGTTGTTAATTGAAAAGTGATGTACAAACCTTAAATAACTGATATGATACTGTTGAACCAAAGAAGTTGTTGGGCTTTTCAGGTGACAGGAAAGTCCTGGATTCAAACAAAGGAAACATAAGTGCAGTCTTAGAACAGGGGATTGTTTTTCACTTAACCATGTGCAGACCCATCCAGGTGCCTGTTGGATTTTCATTTTAGCACAAGGCCTGGAGCTCTCTGGTCACCACATTGTTTTCTTTATCCTGAACAACCAGAGCAAGGGCTCCATAGTTAATTACAGGGGAGCAGAAATACCAGTGCTGAAGGGAACTGTACTCTTCCTGATGCTGCCGGCTGCATCTTGTTTCCTTCTTTCTTCACCGTGTGGCACTTGCTTGGACAGTCTCATATAGCTTGCCTTTTCCTTCCTCAAAAATACAAGCCTGGTTTATGTTCACCAAGCTGTGTGTCTTATTGAAGAGAATGACAGAAGTAGAAAGAAGACTGTCACAGGGCAATGATGTCAAAAGATAGATGGGAGATTGTGAGGTAGGAGGCTCACCAGAGTTCCATAACCTGTTGTAACCTAGTGTAAGTGGGATACAGATTCATCTTTAACATGCTGAAGGAAGAAAATCATCATCCTTACTTTATATATCTGCAAAGATATGCTTAAGAACTAAATGCAAGGGCTGGTAAGAAGGCACCATAGGTAAAGGTTCTTGGTGTGAAACCTGATCCCTGAATTCAATCCCTGGAGCCTATATGGTGAAAGAAGGAGACCTCCACACGCATGCTGTGCTATGTGCGACCTACCCAATACACATACATACATACATACATACATACATACATACATACACACTCACATACATACGTACACCCATACATACACACACACGATTGTAATAACTTAAAATAAATGTAAAAGTGAAATTTTATGAATTTATACATTATATTTATGTGTATTTAATACTTTCATATTTAAAATATCCATCACAAGATTCATTGCCAGCAAACTTGTACTACGCTTGTGTTGTAGCTCACTGATAGTGAGGCCCCAGATTCAATCACCACAGCACATACACACACACACACACAACTAGACAAGAAAATGCTTCAGGAAAGAAGGAAGATCAATAAAAATGGAAATTCTATGTACTTAAATTTTTAAAACATGACTTAAAGCAAAAATTTCAGCATTGTCTTATAGGGTTATATAACACTTGTCATTTGTGCTGCATATGATAGTGTGCATATTATCCTACATAGTATAAATATTCAGGAACCAAAAGTAAACCTATGAAGTTGCAGTCTTTCTACATTTTATTTCTATGTGTATGGGTGCTTTACCTGAATGTATGTCTGTGTGCTGCATATATGCAGTGCCCTCAGAGGCCAACAGAGGGCATTGAATCCCTTGGGACTGAAGTTACAGATGGTTGTGGGCCACTATGTGGGTTCTGGGAATTGAACCCAGGTCCTCTGGAAGAGCAGCTTAACATCTCTCCAGGCCATTTTTCTCCATTTTACACAAAGTTTCACAGTATCAATTTAGAATGTATAGTGAAAGTTAAGATTGTATATAGTAATACCTTTAGAGCAACCACAAGCAAAATAACTCAGAACTCAGTAGATAAACTGAAATTAGCTTACACCCAAACACACCCAAAACTTAACAGAGGGAACTAGAGAATGAAACAGGAGAAAAGCAAAACAGTAATGAAACAATGGTCCTAATGTAACAATAACTATATAAAGAATGTTTACCCTTGTTAGGATGCAAAAACCAGTGAAACCGATAAAAAGAAGGACCCAGCTATTATCTACATGAGATATATTTGAAATATAAAGAAATATAATTTAGAGCTGGGCATGGTGATGTATGTCTTTAATCCTAGCACTCGGGAGGCAGAGGCAGGTGGATCTCTGTGAGTTTGAGGCCAACTATAGGACAATCTGATCAAGGTAGTTCTTCATTTGAGGTTCCCTCTTCTCAGGTGATTCTAGGCTATGTCAAGTTGATGATAAAAACTAACTAGAACACAGTCAGAAAAACAGGCAGTCCCAGTACCCAGATGGGAAATAGGTAATGTTGGGGTATCTTCTGGTAGGATGTTGCTGGTCTTGCTTTAAGCAGCAAACTACAGCTCAACGTAAGAGGCTGTCACCAGTGTCAGGATAGTTCAGTTGACCCCTAGCTAGCATAGCTGGGATTAGAAGGCTTGGTAGCCACTATCCAGAAGGAAAAACTAGGAAAGAAAGCTGAAATAAAAACCAAGAATCTAAGAAAATTAAGAGTTGTACAGAGGTCCACATGTATACATGTTTAGGAAGTGCAGTGGTGAGAAAACATAGAAGTCTAAGAGGAAGACCAGAATAAACAGTGAAGACAGGTCTGAGTAAGTCAGATGGGATGGAGAAGAGAGTAATACAGGTGAGTCTGGTGTGGAGGCTGAGTGGAAATGAGAAGAGTGAGTACAGGCAACGCTGCTCAGGCCTTCCCTAGCACCTGTAATAATGCAGCCTCTGCCTGCCCTCCTGATTCTTCCAGCCCAGCATCATGGTGTTCGTGTGGAGATGTAGCAGGACACAAAGCAATCGACCTTGTCTTTCTAGTAAATGAAAGATAAATAGTAAGAGCAGACACTAAAGTGGTCATGCACACAGCTAAGTTCCTGTTTCTCTGCCCTTCCTGATCCTCTTGGGGTTTTATGAGATGTGAGAATGGGCTAACTTCATTCTCTATGGTCAGCCTCTACTCTTGTCCAACTCATCCTCACCTGTGAAAGCAGCACTCTTTTAGAGGGAGAGTCAGAAACATGGGTCTCATTACACCTCTGACTTCAGTGATTCAGAGTCTTAACCACAGCCATGCTCTAGCATTCCTGTTCCTTGAAAGACAACTTGCTTTCTCTTAAACCTTGGCAGTAAAGTTTAACAGATCCCTGTATTTAAAACAAAAAACAAAGCATGCTTTAAGTTTGGAAGATTCTTAAAAATGTCACTTACCTAGCTACATTCTAGCAATCCCACTCCTAGCTATTTATCCAAGAAAAGCTAAAACATTTCTCCACAAAGACTTATTCAAGAGTGATCTTAGCAGTCTTAGCCATAAATAGCTAAATATGCTAAACAATATACATATCTATCAACAAGTAAATTTATAAACAGATTAGGAAATATCTGTGCACTTAGCAATAAAAAGAAATGAAGTATTGATATACACAAACACATGGATGAATTATTATGAATTACTGAAAACATTGAGTTTAGAAAGCCATATCCAAAGGCCTACCTACTGGAGAACCATTCTAGATCTAGAACAATTTCGTTACCTGCAAACTCCCCCTTTGAAGTCTGTGTCACCTTTTCTCCCTGGCCCTTGGCAATCACTGATCTGTTCTGTGTCTTACAGATACACATTTTCATAAATGAAGAAACGGGAACCACACAGATTCTCCCCTTTTCCAGGATTCATCAGTAGTGATCAAGTTAGATAGTTACTAGTGAAGGTTACATCATGTCCTTGGTGGCAAACCCAGTCTCTGTCTTGTGAAGACAACTTAAGAAGTGATATGCTGTACCTGTGCACTAATGTGGATTCCTATCTTCACCAACACTAACAAGGCACCTTCACCACTATCAATAAAGGCCAGTGAAAAACCTGGGCTTTCACCCTCATCTGACAGTAATGAGATGGCATTTCTTGCCCCACTCCCAGCATGCCAGAAAGATACTTTCTAAAATACAAGATTTAAAGAGGACCCATAACCTTATAACATAATATACCCCAAATTTCCAAGGTACAATGAAAATAAAATCATTCAATATACCAAGAACTAGAAAAATCTCAACCAATAAAGACAATTGGTAGATGCTACAGTTTTCACATAAAGATTTTAAGTCTGACACCATAAAAATAAAAATACTTCCTGTGTACATGCAAATAAAAATGATTTTAGCAAAGAAATACAAAATGGAGAAGAATTAAAAGGAAACACAACTAAAACTAACAGTGAACAAAATATTTAAAGTCAGTGTATAGGCTTAACAACAGAATGTAGAGAATGAAAATGTGAATTTGAAAACAGAACAGTCTAATAGTGTTCAATCTGAAGAGCAGAGAAAATATACCTTAAATAAATGAATCATGTCTCAGAGACTTATAGGGCTGTAACAAAAGATCTAACATTTATGTCATCAGACACAGAGAGCAGAAAAAAAGAAAAGACTGGAAAACACACTTCAATAAAAACAGAGACTGTCCCAAATTACCAAAAGATATAAATGTATAGATTCCATAAACTGAGCAAACCATACCTAGAGTGAACAAAGAATAAAGTGAGGAGTATAAACCCTCACATCAGTAATTATATTAAATGTGAGTGGTCTGACTTTTTGTCCTAAAATTAGAGCAGCTAAAATACCCTTTAATGAGAAATGATTAAGCTTTGGTACATCCATCGTGTGGTATACTATTCAGTAAACACTAGGGAGCGACTCATATGCACAGCCTCTTGGCATCTTGTTGAATCAAAGGCCAATCTCAAAAGGTCACATAATGAATTGTTCTATTTACATAACACTATCAAAAAGAACAAAATTTTATATAAACACGAAAGTAGGTTAGTTGCTAGATGAAAGTGAAAAGAAAGCATATGTTATTCATTATAAAGTGGTGTGTTTATGATGCAGAGATAATTCTGTATTTCATTATGGTCATAGCTATACCAATTCTTAGATTTTATATTGTACTATATAAACTAACCATTGGGGAGAAGCAAGATGAAATGTAGCTCCAGAGTAAAGAATTTACATAACATTTATGAGGCCCATAGCAATGCAATATAAAATAAAGAATAAAGAGATAAATTCATGCAGGCTAAGCCAACTAGAACTCATCTATCTCCTTGCTTCTTAACACATTGTTCTTTCAGTCTCTTGCTTTACTGTTCTTCATTGTTTTAGGAGTTGAGTTGTCTTGAGGCCTCTGATAGGCTATGCTAGCATAGAGGCCAGCATTCCATATAGCATACATATATGTTTTCCTCATTGTACCTCATTTCTCTCCTCACCCTTCGGTTACATCAAATGAAGTTTAGTGTTGTGCAGTTTTTACTATGACATTAGCCTTTCGCCATTTATTAGGCTGTTGTAGGTAGTCCTTTAGATGTTAGCTAGGAATTAAGTTATTTGTTTCTTAAAAATTGATCATGAGAGATGCTTCCTGAGAAGTACCTCATACCCTTTGAAAAGTAATATAACTAAAATTCTGAATTCAAAACTACCTAGGTTCAAATTCCAACTCCGTGATTAGCTAACTTTTAAGTCTTAAATTACTTCTCCTTTCTAAAACATTTAATATGACAATAGATGATAGTACTAGTTAGATTGTTGTTCTTAAAAGACTTTTATTAAGCACTGGTAATCTACAAGAAAGTCTATTCTAGGAACTAAGTGGTGAGCCATGATGGAAATACATTTGTCCTAATCTTCATAAAGCTTATATTTTCCAAGTAAGAAAAAAATGACCATGCAATTAAGCTTATGTGATATATGCTCTAGAGAAGGAATGTGAGATCCCAGAAGAGCACAAACAGAGTCTGAGCCAATCAGGAGCATCACAAAGGCTTCTCTGCAGAAACACTGTTCAAAATGAGTCTTGAAGGGTGAGTGTTAGAGGGACAAAACTGCAAAGGTGGAAGCTGGTCAGGGCACTGGGAGCAGCTGCTGTGCATCTAACAGTTCGGTGCATCAAAGAAGGGTATTGAGGCTCAGTACTCATGCACAGGACGTGAGTAAGGAGCCAATTGAGGCAGTCAGAGTCCAGTCTGCTCTACTTCCCATATATCCCACTTGCCTCAAATAGAGCACACTGGACTCTGTAGACTAAGTTAAGGATTTTGGGCTTTAATCCTAGATATTATAGTAAGATGCTACTGAAAATGTTGTGACATCACTTACTTGTACTGAAGTGAATTAAAAGGTTCAAAGAGACCCACTAGAAGACTATTCCAGTAGTCTGAGAGAAGGGAAATGGTCGCTTTGTCTATGAGAGTGGGTAGTGTGTGCAAAAGAAGGGGTCAAAAAATACCTAGCTTCCCACCCAAAAAAAAAAAAAAAATCAGCACTAACTCAAATTCGTAGTTTTAGTAATAGGTGAATTTGTTTAAGTAGACTAATGATTGGAAATTGCTCAAAAAGACTTATGTGCTGGAAATTGCTCCTACTTATGATGATATTAACAGTTGATACTAATTAGGAACCACTCATCATTTTAAGTAATGATGTTTGTTTTGACTTACTAAACAAATAATATTATTAAGAGAAAAATTTTAGGATGTGTAGTTGATAAAAAATTTTTAAATGGATATGTAGGAATAGAGGGATGGGGCTCAGGTTTCTGGATTTTTGCACCTGGAAAAATGGTAGTGCTGTTTTTGAAGAGCTGTAGGCAATGAAGAGCTGCAGAGAGAGGGAGAATTAGTCTTCCTCAGAGATGTGCCCCAAGTTTGTTATCTAGTACCAAGTGGTCAGCCCTAAAACCATACACATACAAGCAACACTTAGAGACTCAGCAGGTTATATTCATATTTTTATTCATTTATGTAGATAAAGATGTGTAATGATAATTAAAGGAAATGGAACATGATTTGAGAGAAGGGAATGAGAAGGATTGGAGGGAGGAGAGGGAAGCAGAAAGTATATAACTATATTGCAATTAAAAATAAAATAAATGAGTTAAGTAAACTTAGAACAATGGAAGCAAACCTGGTTGTTGCTGGGAGAGCCTTTTGTAGTCAAAATTTTTTTCTGTTTACAAGATCTTCAATGACTGAGCAGAAGGGCTATTATTTGCTGTAAAATGCTAAATAATTAACTTAGGAAATTCTTGTTTACATGCTAGGAAGCCAGGTGTTTCATAGTCACAGATATTCACCATGTATGGTGGCACACAAATACTACTCTCTTTTATACTGCCGACCATATATTAGCCCCAGTGGCTCCTGTTTTACAAAATGGCAACATTGTAAAGTTGCAGATCTAAAAAAAGTAATAAACTTTATTTTGGCCAAATATACTCCAGTGTGGTTTTGGTAGCTGTATGGATTCAGAACCTTAGGGCTTACCTCTTGTGTTTATAGGAATCCAGTTATGAGAGGCATAGAAGGCAGGCATAGCAAATGGGTGTGCAAGTGAGATGGGTAAGCAGCCTTAGCACAGGAAACCAAGATACCTTAACAGTCACAGTAGACTGGTATTGTTTTAATTAAAAAAATTATTCATTTTACATACCAACCACAGATCTCTCTCTCATCCCTCCTCCCGCTCCCACCCCTGCCCCCCGCACCTCCCTCCCCCCGCCAAACCAGCCCCCATCCCCTCCTCCAAAGGGTAAGTCCTTCAATGGGGGGACAGCAAAGCCTGGTACATTCAGTTGATGCAAGACCAACCCCCACACACACATCAAGGATGAGCACGGTGTCTGACCATAGGTAATGGGATCCAGAAAGCCAGCTCATGCACCAGGGATAGATCCTGATCACACTGCCAGGGGCCCCTCAAACAGACCCAGCTACACAACTGTCTCCTATATGCAGAGGGTCTAGTCTGGTCCCTTGCAGGTTCCACAACTGTCAGTCTAAAGTTTGTGAGTTCCTATGGCTTGGTTCAATTATCTCTGTATATTTCCCCCTCATGATCTTGACCCCCCCTTGTGCATATAATCCCTCTTCCCTCTCTTTGACTAGACTCCTGGATCTCTGCATCTGCTTCCATCAGTTACTGAATGAAGGCTCTATGATGACAGTTAGGGTATTCACCAATCTGATAACTGGGGTATACCAGTTCAGGCACCCTCTCCACTATTGCTAGTAGTCTAAAGTGGGGTCGTCCTTGTGGATTCCTGGGAATTTCCCTAGCACCCGGTTTCTCCCTTACCCCATAATGTCTCCCTCTATCAAGATATCTCTTTCATAACTTTCCCACTCCTCCCCTCCCCCAGCTCAACCGTCCTGTTCCCTCATGTTCTCATCCCTTATCCCCTCCCTTCTATTGCCCCCCTTCATCTCCAGTTTATTCATAGAGAGCTCATCTGTTTCCCCTTCCCACGGTGATCCATGCATCGCTCTTACGGTTCTCCTTGTTTCCTAGCTTCTCTGGAGCTATGGGTTGTAGCTGATTATCCTTTGCTTTACATCTAGTATCCACTTATGAATGAGTACATACCATGTTTGTCTTTCTGAGTCTGGGTTACCTCACTCAAGATGATATTTTCTAGTTCCATCCATTTGCCTGCAAATTTCATGATGTCATTGTTTTTTACAGCTGAGTAATACTCCATTGTATGTATGTACCACATTTTCTTTATCCATTCTTCGGTGGAGAGGCATATAGATTGTTTCCAGGTTCTGGCTATTACAAATAATGCTGCTATGAACATAGTTGAGCATGTGTCCTTGTGATATGATTGAGCATCCCTTGGGTATATGCCCAAGAGTGGTATCCTTGCGTCCTGAGGTATATTGATTCCCAATTTTCTGAGAAGTCACCATACTGTTTTCCAAAGTGGCTGTACAAGTTTGTACTCACTCCAACAGTGGGGGAGTATTCCCCTTGTTCCACATCCTTTCCAACATAAGCTGTTATCAGTGTTTTTGATCTTAGCCATTCTGACAGGTGTGAGATGGTATCTCAGAGTCGTTTTGATTTGCATTTTCCTGATGACTAAGGATGTTGAGCAATTCCTTAAATGTCTTTCGGCCATTGGGATTCTTCTGTTGAGAATTCTCTGTTTAGCCCATTTTTTAATTGGATTGTTTGGTATTTTACTGTCTTGTTTCTTGAGTTCTTTATATATTTTGGAGATCAGCCCTCTATTAGATGTGGGGTTGGTGAAGATCTTTTCCCATTTCTGTAGGCTGTCATTTTGTCTTATTTACTATGTCCTTTGCCTTACAGAAGCTTTTCAGTTTCAGGAGGTCTCATTTATTAATTGTTGCTTTCAGTGTCTGTGTTATTGGTATTATATTTAGGAAGTAGTCTCCTGTGTCAGTGAATTCTAGGCTACTTCCTACTTTCTCATCTGTCAAGTTCAGTGTAGCTGGATTTATGTTGAGGTCTTTGATCCACTTGGATTTGAGTTTTGTGCACGGTGAGGGATTTGAGTTTTGTGCATGGTGATAGATATGGATCTATTTGCAGTCTTCTACATGTTAACATCCAGTTATGCTAGCACCATTTGTTGAAGATGCTTTCTTTTTTCCATTGTACAGTTTTGGCTTATCAAAAATCAGGTGTTCATAGGTATGTGGATTAATGTCAGATTCCATTGGTCCACATGTCGGTTTTTATGCCAGTACCAAGCTGTTTTTATTACTATAGCATAGACTGGTATTTAAGTTGAATCAATGTGTCCAGAGTATTATGATTCCCGGGGTAGAGGTTGGACAAAAAGCTCATGTTGTGTGAGATAGTTAAATAGTATTGAGAACAAGATGTCATCCCACTCTAGAATAAAATTCTCAGGATGATGAAGGGATTACAAACTCTTATGTAAGAAACATGGTGAAACTGAGGCAATGTTAAGGAGACCTGTTTTGAATTCTGAATAGTTCTCAAAGGAAACCTTGTACTGGTTATCACAAGTGAGGGGAGAGACCAATGACATCCAGGCCATCAGGGCATTGTCTTGTACATCATGGAGCACTAGAATTGTCTGAAGTGGGGTTGGCTGTCTCCAGTGAGTAGCTAGTGAGCACTCTGTGGCTGGACTAGCAGACTGATGGGAACAAATCTGTTATTTGGGAGGAGAAGCTGCAGAAACTGCATGGCTCCCCGAGACTTGCTTTCCCCGGTTCTTCTTAAGGTAGGGTTTAAGAGTCCACACAAGCACTTATTATAGTCCTGATTAGTTTCTAGATCCTTGAGAAAGTTTCTCCTTTGGACCTTCCTTGGTTTCCCAAAAATAAAATTGAGAAGTTTTTATTTTATGGGTTTTTTCTATACCTAAATTTTTGTGAAATTCCAACAGACTTTAAAATCAAATAATATTGAGAGGAAGAGGATACTTTGCAATAAGAATATGTATATGGAAGTTCTACCAGAGAACTTTTAGAACTGATAAACACTTTTAAGGAGCTGGATACAAAATCAGCAGCCAATAGTTTCTATCTGACAGCAATAAACACACTCAGAACAAAATCAGGAAAACAACCTATGCACAGTAGCTTTAAAAACACTTCGTACTCAACCTAACCAAGGAAGTCAAAGACCTACAATATGAACATTTTAAAATGCTGAAGAAATTGAAGGTGAAAGTAGATGGAAAGACTTCCCATACTCTTGAATCAGCAAAATTAATATTGTGAAACACCTGTATTAACAAAAAGCCATCTATAAATCCAGAGTGACCCTCCATCAAAATTCCAATAACTTTCTTCCAGAAATAGAAAAACAATCCTGAAGTTCATATGAAAGCACAGAAGACCCCCAAACAGCTAAGCAATCCTGAGCAAAAAGAACAATGCTGGAGGTATCCTCTGCTTGATTTTAAGGTTTTCTACAGAGCTGTAGTAACCAAAAGAAATGGTACTGGCATAAAAACAGACACAGTAGAACAGGGAAATGGATCAGCAGGAAAGAGTGCTTGCCATCCAGCCCAATGACTTCAGTTCTGTCCTAGAATCCATATGAAAAGCCAGATGTTGTTGTGAGCCTCTGTAATATCTGTACTTCTGCCAAGAGATAGGAGGAAGGGATAAGAGAATCAGATGGAAGCTAGTCTTGAGATACACTGGCCATTGCCAAAAGAAGGGAGACTCTGCCACAAACAAGGTAGAAGATGAGAACCAACTCCTGAAAGTTGTCTTCTGATCTCTACACACGTGCCAGGGCATACACACTCCTACATTCACACACACATGCACATTCATACACAATAAATAAAAATTGTTTTAATTTTTAAAAGCCGCATAAATCATTGGAATAAAAAACAAGTTATAAACTCATACTGCTACAACACCCTGATTTGGGACAGATGCCAAAACACATTGGACAAAAGCCTCTTCTACAAATGGTAGTGGGAAAATGGAGTGTCTACATGGAGAGGAATTGAACTAGAGCTCTGTCTCTTCTCCTGCATAAGAATTAGCTGAGAATTGACCAAAAACTTCAAATGTAAGACCTGAAACTCTGAAACTATTAGGGAAACACTAAAAGAAGAATAAGAAAGGACTTCCTGCAAGGGATTCCAGAGGCTCAGATGTAAAACCCAAAATTGACAAATGGGATTACATGAAATATAAAAGTTTCTGCACAGTTCAGGAAACAGTCTGTATAAAGATTTAAAAAAAAAAAAAGACTCTACAGAAAGGGAGAAAAAAATGTCAGTTCTACCTCTGTTATATAAAGAATTCCCCCCAAAAAATTTTCAATCAATAATGAGCTAATAAAACAGATAGCTCTCAAAAGATGACACAAAAATGGCAATAAACATGAAAAAATGTTTAAGAATCTTAGCCAAGAGGGAAAGTCAATTTAAAGCTACTCTGAGATTGCATTCAGAATGACTGCCATTATGAAAACAAGTGACAGGTACATTCAAAGATGGGATGGGCCGTCCGTGTACGCTGTTAGTGGAAATGTGAGGTTATTCAGCCATTGTGCAGATCAGAATAGAAACTGGAAATAGAATGTCCAAGTGAGTGAGTACTGCTCCTGGGTGTGTACCCAAAGGACGCTGAAGTCGTCATAGCACAGACAAAGATGCACATCTGTACTATTAGAGCACTGTTCACTGCAGCCAAAAAATTATGGAACCAATTAAGTGTTCACTACTGAGTAGCTAAACTGGTATATTTATGCAATGGTGTTTTACTTATTTGTAAAGCAGAATGAAATTATTCCATTTAAAGGAAAATGGATATAATTAAAGATAATCATATTAGCCGGGTGGTGGTGGCAGCGCATGCCTTTAGTCCCAGCACATGGGAGGCAGAGGCAGGTGGATCTCTGTGAGTTCGAGGCCAGCCTGGTCTACAGAGCAAGATCCAGAACAGGCACCAAAACTACACAGAGAAACCCTGTCTTGAAAAACAAAGAAACAGACAAAAAAGATAATCATATTAAGTAAAATAGGTCAGACTGAGAAAGACGAATATTGGGTGAGTGAGGTGTGTCAGTGGATAAAGGTACTTATTGCCAAAGGTGACATCCTGAGTTGAGACTCACATGGTGGAGGGAGAGGACTGACTCTGACAGGTTGTCCTCTGACTGTCACTTATGTGTCATAGCAAGAATGTGCATCTGTTTACACACACACATAAAAACTAAATGTTTAGTTTAAATGATAAGTATTGCATCTTTTCTCTCAACTGTGGGGCCTAAATTTTATAGAGACTTAAAATCATTTATACATACAGGGCAGGAAAATATTAACAAGATTAAAGGAATGAAGTAGGAGAAGGGGGGAAAATGGAATGGGGAACAAATGTGATCAAAGCATATGATAAACTAGCTGGGCAGTGGTGGCATATGCCTTTTGTTCCAGCACTTGGGAGGCAGAAGCAGGCAGATCTCAGTGAGTTCAAGGCCAGCCTGGTCTACAAAGAGTTCCAGGACAGCCAACACTGTTAAACAGAGAAACCCTGTCTCAAAAAAAATTTTTTTAAAGTATCTGATAAACTTATATGAAAATATTGTTATGAAAATCACTATATATAATGAATATGATCCAGTAAAAATTTATTTAAAGAATATGTATATGAAACCACTTCTAATTTGCTGCTATTATGAGTGAAATAATGACCATCCCAGAGTAGTCTAAAATATTATACTAAAGAGAAGTGAGGTGACTCAGTACAGGACCTGTGGTTCAATCCAAAGGAAAGCAAGGAAGAAAGACAAAAGGAAAGGAAAAGTACACGAAGGAATAAATTTTCATATGTTTAAAAAGAATGGTTTTAGATTTCTGCCTGAAAGTAACAGATTCAGAAAGGCCAAAAGCTAAATAGCTCTTTCCGAAGACAAGACTGGCTATACAGCAAGGGGTAGTAGTCAGCTGTAAGCTAAGCAGGTGACCTTCCTCTGCCCACAACAAGTTACCCTCCCCAGACTGGGATGTGTTCCACACCTAAGTAGACCAGGTATACAATAGACAGGGCCCTGGGCAGCAGTGTGGTGGACCAGAATCTTTCAGCATTGCCACTGGCCTGGCTGCTCTGCAGGAAGTGAATTCAAATTGCATTATGATCCTAAGCAGACAGCAGGACTCTGTAACTATGTATCTCAGCTATTAAAGGTATCCAAGAGAGCAGGATGCTTCCATGTCACCTCTGCAGGTGACAGCATCCCCCACATAGAAGGGAAGCAGCCGTGCTGCTGTGAATAGTGGTCCTCAGCAGTGTGTGCACCTTTTCCATGGAGTTCCACTGCTTTTTCCTCCTATCAAAACTGGTTTTGAGCAACTTTATAAAGAAGCTAGGCCTCTCCTTGCCTTAATTCTGACTATTTTGATATTCTTTCCTAGCTGAAATACTGTCCCTATTAAAACATTGCCATAAATTGGAAGTGAGAGAGAGGACAGGTTTATCCAGGGGGAGAAAGAAAATGTCTTTGAGTATTTGAATAAAAAAACCAAACATTACACAGAGAAGAACACTACTCTTAGTTAAGGTTTCTATTGCTGTGATAAAGCACCATAACCAACCTGGGGAAGAAAGGGTATATTTGATTTGGCTTACACTTCCAGTAACAGTCATCACTGAGGGAGCTCAGGGCAGGAACTCAAGCAGAGGCCATGGAGGAATGCAGCTGACTGGCTTGCTCTCGTGGCTTGTTCATCCTACTTTCTTATACACCTAAGGACTCCCTGCAGAGAGGTAGCATCACCCACATTGGGCAGATCCTCCCACATCAATCACTAATTAAGAAAATGACCCACAGGCTAGTCTGGTGGAGGCACGTTCTCTATTGAGGTTCCCTCTTCCAAAATGACTCCAGCTTGTGTCCAGTTGACGTAAAAGCAGCTAACACAATTTTCATCAGTAAAAGGGCCAGTATTCAAAGGAGGAAAGAAACTGGGCTGGAGGGAGGGGGGCTATATGCAAAAAAATGCAAGGTCAGTTGAATTGGATTTGAAGATCACTGACACTTAGCAATCATGATTAAAAAACAAAAGTCATATACTGTCTTATATATTGAGGTTCTGTAGAGCCTGGCCTGACGTCCCAGAGTTCATGCCAGCAAGCCTCAAGGGAGGCTGCCACCTTTGTGTTTACATTATGACACCATGGCAAAAATGATACTTCTAAAATTCAGAAGATGTCACCCATAGGGGGAGAATAGAGGAGTAGCATGGAAACAGACCTGATTTACATAATGTTTGGATTTTGATTTTTTTTTTTTTTTTTTTTGAGGCAGATGAAACGTTTGGTTCCCAAACTACATTACAGCTTCTGGACACTAAGATTAGTACATTTTAGCCAGGATTACCACAACAACCATTTACTGTTCTTCTTTTTCTTTAGCCAGTAGTAAAGCTCTTGTGGAATCCATTGGGTTTTAAGTGACATCAGTGGAGCAGTGTTTGGCCCATGACCAATTTTCCCTTCTGTCCTCCAGAGACAAAGTTTCTCCAAAGTCTTCAATAAAGATGCCTGATAGGGAGGAGTGAGTGCTTGATCAGGAAAGCACACCGTGGGCTTTATTTAGAACAAAACAGACCAGGGTCAAGGCCCCACTCTTCTGTGAAATAACTGTGAAATCTGGGTGTTGCTTGAAGTCTCTGAACTTCGATTCCTTAATCTGTAAAACTTACATGAAATGGATGATACAAGGATAGTCCTTCACTTGAAAACCCAGCAAGCATTACTCTTTACCCCTGTGTTAGTTACTTCCTTGTTAGTCTCCAAATGCCTTTGTAGACACAAACCTCATCAGGGAAAAACAAACCAACAAATAAAAACTCAAGGGTGAGCAGAGCACTTGCTCTGTTCCCTTGCTCATGTGTTTAAGTAGGTTTTTAAAGGTGAGATAAGTAACTAATTAGATAAGGGCCATTAATTTTGTATCTCAGAATTCTTTTTCCTCTTGATTCTTAACTATATTCTTAAAAGATAGAATTACTAGATAAAACAAAGGGTTTTCTAGGTAATCAAAGGGTTTATTTAAAAAAACACCTTCATTCATGAATAGCGCTTTATTTTAAACATTTCATGGTAAAAAAAAAACTGTATAATCTTGTTGAAAAAAACAAAAATTGATAAAGACCTCAAAACCTCTAACAATAACCAAAAATGAATCACTCATACTCTTCTGTAGTGTTTGAAAGAACCAGAAAGTTTTTATCTCTGGTGAGTTAACTTTAAAATTTAGTGATCAAACATATGAATTGCATTCTATCTGTAGGCCCAACAATTTTATAGTAAGAAAATACATTAATAATCCATTAAAGGACAAGAATGGGAAAGAAAAGAAGGTAAATATTTCTTTTTATCTGGAGAGCAGATGATTAGCTAAAAGTTAAATTTTAAACTAGCAGGAAGAACGCCAGAAGAAAATTTGTGTCACCAAACCCTAAAAGGCTTAAAAATGAGTCTTACAAACAATCTCAGAAATGAAAGTAGAAGGCAGGCTTAGTGCCCATGCCTGGAGTCCCAGCTCTCAGAAGGCTGAGGCAGGAGGAATGTGAGTTTGAGCCTGTTGTAATTATACTGGAAAAAAAAAGAAGAGAGGGAGAGAACAAGAGGGAAGGTATAAAAAGAAGGTCTATGTGGTGGCCTGGGAAGAGTAGGATGGGGCTGGAGAGATGCTTCAGGGGTTAAGAATACCTACACTGGTCTTACGGAAGATCCAAATTTGGCTCCCAACACCACCCTAGATGCCTGTAACTCCAGTGCCAGGGAGGTCCGATCCTTGTGGCCTCTAGAGCATTTGCTCTCATTTTCATAGGCGTGTGAGTGTGCATGCTTTAAAATAAACCAGAAGTTAGATTGTCGGAAAGTCTAAATAAGGGACAGTTTAGGGGCTAGAGAGGTGACATAAGTGGTTAAGAGTGCTTACTACTCTTAAAGAGGACCCAGATTTAGTTCTGAGAACTCACATGGCAGCTCACAACCACCTGTAGCTCCAGTTCCAGAGGATTCCACACCATCTTCTGGCTTCCTCAGGCACCAGAATACACTCAATGCACATAACTTACGTATATTTATAAATAAATAAATAAATAATGTTTTAAGAGGTGGTTTTAGATGCCCTGTATGCCAGAGGTCTCACCGGCTATGAGTACATCCAAGTATTGTAGCTGAATTTTTCTCCCCACGGACCCTGCAGCTGCTTATAAAATAATCACTCAGAAGCTTATATTAATTAAAACTGCTTGCCGGGCGGTGGTGGCGCACGCCTTTAATCCCAGCACTCGGGAGGCAGAGCCAGGCGGATCTCTGTGAGTTCGAGGCCAGCCTGGGCTACCAAGTGAGATCCAGGAAAGGCGCAAAGCTACACAGAGAAACCCTGTCTCGAAAAACCAAAAAAAAAACAAAAAGCAAAAAACAAAAAACTGCTCAGCCATTAGCTCAGGCCTACCACTGATTAGCTCTTACATTTAAATTCAGCCCATTTCTATTAATCTATATGTTGCTACGTGTTCTGTGGCTTTACCTGTGTGCCATTACATGCTGCTCCCTGGATGGCAGGCTGTCATCTGCTGACTCAGCCTTCCACTTCCCAGAATTCTTGTCTGTTTATCCCACCTATGCTTCCTGCCTGGCTACTGGCCAGTCAGCTTTTTATTTATCAGCCAATCAGAGCAACACATTTACAGCATACAGAACATCCCACAGCAAAGTATTTGTCCCTCCCCGGCCCTCACAGAAAAATTTGAACCAATTATTCAGGACCTGGAGACACCAGCCAGCCCTATAGAAATATGAATCATTAAAAATCTTCTCAGACCCTAATTTGGAGGATGTGGGGATCGGGGGTGCCTTGGGAGGGAGGACTGAGGGGTGAGAGGAGGGAGGAAGTGGGATCTATGGGTGGTATGTAGGGTGAGTAGAAAATTTCTTAATAAAAAAAATTAAATTAAAAAAAATTACCTTTAAAAAAAATCTTCTCCCAGATCAGTGGCACTTGGACTTGTAGAAGCCTCTGCCTCCTGGGCACCATGTTACACACTTCAGGTTTGAAGAATACAGGATTCTGTATAGTGAAATTGACTGGCCCAAGAAAACAGTCTTTAAAATATTAATAGTTAGTATCTCCCTCTGGGGGGAAAACTGGGTCTCTCCCTAATCAAGCATGTTGAAGCCTGTCACACAGATCTTGTCGTACAGATTTTTACTGGATCCAGGCTGTATATACTGATTGGTTTGCCTGGGCATGAATCTTTAGTGTGTTTAAAAACAAAACAAACAAACAAACAAAAAACAAAAACCCTCAAGATTACTATGTTTAAAGAAAGTCTCCAATATAACATATAGAGGGAGAACTCAGAGGAAGCAGATGTCATGCAAGATATAAAGGAAAAATCTCCTTTAAAATGAATTCCTTCTTTAAAACATGCAATTTCACAAAATTAAAGGTAAAAGTAATTAAATGAAAATCCTCATGGAGGAGCTGGGAAGGTGGCAAATCAGTAAAGCGCTTGCCTCACGAGCATGAGGACCTGAGTTTGCATCGCCAAAGCCCACATCAAAAGCCAGGGGCACTGCATGTGCTTGTAATCTCACCAAGGGCAGGGTGGGTTTACATCCAGGAGAGACCCCGTCTCAAAAGAAAGGGTGAAGGTGTCTGAGGAGTGGCACAATGTGACCTTGCATGTTAGAAAAAGAACTTTTTGTGATTTTGTAATAAGAAATGCAAATCTTATCCTAATAGAGATATTTAAAATATGTATTTTTAAGAATCCATTCTCATGTGAAACAATGTATGAATATATATAAACTTTAGTTCATACAAAATTTTAATAGAGTTGATTTAGTACTAACTCCATGCCTAAGCATTTTATGTATGTTAGCTCATTTAACCCTCTCAGGAACCTATAATGTAGGCATGTCATTATTCCTGTTTTATAATGAGAAGTTAGAATTTAGAAAAAAAAATAGTGTTCCCAATGTCACCTGATCAATAAAGGCAAAACTGGGATTTGAACTGGCCACCCAACCTCAGAGCCAACACGCTTGAATGTCTCATTGCCTCAGGTAGATTTTCAGAAATTATTTATGATTCTAGAAATGTTCCAAATCATCTCTGTCTAATTTTCATGGTTTCATGAAGCACACTCACTATTTTTTGTTTCTAGATTTATGTTCCAGATGAAAATAATGCTGTTTTGGGAAGAAACACAAATAAACAAGTTTTTGAAGGGTTGATAACTGGACTTCTCAGAGCCGGTGCTGTGGTTTTTAGCTGTCTGATTGCCAACCGACCAGATGGAAACAGCCGGCCAGCTACACCAAAAATACCAACACAGGAAATGAAAAGCAAACCCTCACAAGGTGATGCTTTTAACAGTCGAATTCAAGACCTTATCAGGTAATTGCCCCTTTTCTTCAAAAAAATGTTTTTGGTTAAAAAGATGAAAATAATGTGAACTTAGGCTGTAGTTCTCGCAGCAGCACTGTCCCTAGCTCATGGTAGAATCTATACCGTCACTTGTAGAAAGAAGGAAAAGCAATGGAGAGCTCAGCCGCCACTCTCAATGGTGGTGCCAGAGCCCTCAACTTGTCAATCGCAGCATTCCCCACTCAGAAGTATCTGAGCACTCCCTCAGTCACATGTGTAGTTCAGACTTAATAGAACAAGAGTTACCATTTATGGAGCACTTCTTACGGTAAAGATGTTGGAGTCTTTGCAGCCCTAGAAGTATACAACTTCTAATTTAGACTAGATGAGGAAATTGTTCAGGGAGGTTAAGTGCTCTGGCCAAGGTTATGTAATGAGTTAAAAAGCAGGGAGGAGAGCTGAGACTGGAGCTCCCATCTAGTTAGACTCTCAACATCTGTACACTTTCCTCTACACAAATGTGGCCGTTTCTGACACCTGTTCGGGGCCTGCTTCCTTCAAAGGTCTCCTTTGCTCAAGGGAAATTTACTCCTACTTTAGCATCTGAACTTTTCTCCCCTTGTGAATCTTGAATCAGGTAGAATGTTTAATTTCCCAGCGGGGTTCCATCTGGTGTTAATCAGTTACTGCTCCACCAGTCAACAAGCCTTCTGTGGTCTGCCTGATCTTAGGATGCAAATCCATGCAATTTGTTGCTCTCTGAAACTTATGGTAGGTTAATAGAGAAAGAAAATGCTCTCCTCTGCATGTGTTTCTTTCACAGTTCATAAATTCCCTCTGGCTTCTTGTACTGCTTTTTGGGAACTGTTGTTTCATTCAGTATCTTCCTTACTCTTGATTACTTCCTTCACTCACCCTTCCATCTGCCTGCCCTCTTTCCCAAGTCTATTTATTGCTGGAGAGCACCAGGCCCTTTGGGTCCACAACCATTTATCTTAGAGCACTTGACTTTTACCCTCTCTGCCCTTTCTCTCAGTTGCTTGATCCCATTCAATTTCCTCATGTCCTTTCGGTTATTGTAGGACTTGCTGTCCCTGCTGATGAATGTCATTGTGTCCAAGCATTCTCTGTTAGACTCTCTTGTGATGCAGCAGCCCCTGCATTCCTGTCACCCAGACAGTTTAGCTACATGCCTTGACTGTCATGAGGCAAAAGGCCCAGCATAATGCTTCAATGCAATTACAGTCCACCTTCTAGAATGCATGTTTTTTCACATGTATTACTTCAGTTGCCAAATCCTTCCTAAAGGAAGAAGACATTGTCAGGGGAAAGGTAGCAGTGTTCTTCTGTCAAACCAGATAACTAATGTGGCTTTTAAAAGATGATTGACAAGCACAGTACTTGAGAGCAAACCCTGACATAGGTCTCCTTCTCCTCACCTGGCACAGAACAGGCATGAATATATCTTTTTTCAGTGTTTAAATGTTCTATTATTTTTTTAAATACATGAACATGCACAAAACACAATATTGTAGATACTATGTTCTAACAGTTGATAATGGTTTTTTTCTATTAATCTCAGATTTGGGATTTTTTTTCTTATTGTGAACAAAACAAATACCACAGCTAGACCTTTGTCCCTTTTGCCCCATTTGCTCTCTTCCAAGACCTACATCATTATGTTGGAGCTAACATACATCATTTCCATGCCTGCTCTATGTGTCTGTAAGAGCATGTATGAATATCATAAACAATGTATTCTACTTTACATTTTTATGACTCTTTGTTGTTGTTAATTTTTTCTCTGAGGGGCCCGCCACCCAGCTCCGCCACCCAGCTCCGGAATAAATTGAGGCTTATTATTATGAATGCCTGGCCTCAGCTTGGCTTGTTTCTTGCCAGCTTTTCTTAATTTAAATTAACCTGCCTATCTTTTGCCTCTGGGCTTTTACTTTTCTCATTTTTGTATACCTTTCTTTCTTACTCCATGGCTGGTTGTGTAGCTGGGTGGCTGGCCCCTGATGTCCTCCTCCTTCTCCAGCTACTTCTTCCTTTTCCTCCCAGATTTCTCCTTCATTTATTCTCTCTGCCTGCCAGCCCTGCCTGTTTCTCTCTCCTGCCTCACTATTGGCTGTTCAATTCTTTATTAGAATATCAGATGTTTTAGACAGGCAAAGTAACACAGCTTCACAGAGTTGAACAAATGTAACATAAACAAGAGTAACACACCTTAAAATAATATTCTACGACATTCCTTAATGTGTGTATAAATACTCTGTTAGTATGTTGCCAATTATTAGTTGATGTAATTAAATTCAACATGTTTTAATGTTGTTAATTTTACCTGTTCTGCAATTCTGCACTATGAATAAGCCCATAATATTTATTTACCCGTTCCCATAAGAAAATAATTCTTCCTTGCACTGTTCCCTAAAAATGGAGTCTTTATCCTCGTAGACATATTCTCTGTTTGTATAAGTTTCAAGGTCATGTACTTCCAAGAGGAATTTGTGGCTGATAAGATAAGTGAATATTCATTTTTACCAGATAATATCACACTGTTCTCCATAGTAACTGTATAATTTCCCATTTCTATCATCAAAAACTAGGAGTTCTCATTTCCCATATCCTTGCTTTTGTAATTCTTATAGGTATCAAATGGTAAGCAACTATTGTCTTCATTTATATTGTACTTTAGTAAGGTGAAGCATTGTTCATCACCATTCTAGCAATCAGAACTTGGTTGTAGAAAACAGAAACCACTGGAACAAATTTAAATTGAAAGGATTTAATATAGGAAATTTGGCACCTACAAATTTATCTATGCTGTGTCTCCAGGAACTCACAAACAATAGTGTAAAACTGTAGGACTATTATATCTGTAGACATCAAGGACTACTGACTCTTTAAAAATTGAGAATTGCCGGGCGGTGGTGGCGCATGCCTTTAATCCCAGCACTCGGGAGGCAGAGCCAGGCGGATCTCTGTGAGTTCAAGGCCAGCCTGGGCTACCAAGTGAGTCCCAGGAAAGGCGCAAAGCTACACAGAGAAACCCTGTCTCGAAAAACCAAAAAAAAAAATAAAATAAATAAATAAAAATTGAGAATTGTGCTAGACCAGGGAACTGAGGAGATCATTCAGTGGGTAAGAATGTTTGCTATGAAACTAAGTTCAAATTCCCAGCATCTACATAAAAGCTAGGTATACCTGTTACATGCCTGTGACCCCAGCATCAAGGGGCAGAGACAAGGTGGATTTCGGGTACTCACTGGCCAGGCAGTGTGCTTCAGGTTCAGGGAGAGACCTTGTCTCAAAAGTAGGTGGAAAATGATAGTGCTTAAATCACGTTTATCTAATGGATCATGAACTGGAGAATGATAGTTTAAATCACATTTCTGTATGGATAGTGTACTAAACAGTGTACAGGGCTGTATTCCTAACTTTCCTTAGTTCTAACAGTTACTAATAAGGAGTGATTTAAGAGAGAGAGAGAAGAAAAGAAAACCTTTAACGCCGTGGTTTAAGGTGGCAGACCTGTTTGTTAGGAAACAGAGACAGGTAAAGCTACTCACTTGTTCTTTCTCCCATTCCCCCACCACCTGTACTGGAACTTGGTAGCACAGAACTTGTAATTCAGACTCTCCAGAGTAGAAAAGTAGTGAGTTGAAGGTCAGCCTAAGCTACACTGCAGAACCTGAACTAAAAGAAAAGAAAGAGATCTCCAATTGTATGTATTTATTTCCATTTACCTAGTCTTATTCCATGACTTTGGAAGATCTGTATGCTCTTTCAGATGGTATGTCTTTCAGATACACTGGCCCTTTTCTCATTCTGTGTGTTAAATACCCATCATTTAGAGTTCTGCTTTAATATTGGTGTGCCATAGACAGTTTCCTCCATTGACTGTTTGATGAGACTGTTTGTTCCAGCCTTTTTTTCTTTAAACATAGTAAAGATGGTGTTCCATTGCCATCTGACTTCCATCATTTCTTATAAGAAATCAGCCTCTACTTATATCATTTTTTTTCTTGTAAATAATATGTCCTTTTTTTGTTGGCTTCTCTCACGATTTTGTCTTTGACTTTCCACAGTTAACAATCTGTTTAAATGTAGATCCTTTGTGCTTATCTTGCCCAAGGTTAATTGAACTCCTTGAATCCATATAAATTGGTGTTTTTCTGCATAAACAGAAATCTATCCAAAAAATACCTCTACAAAGAAAATTTCAGCTACAGGTGACTTTATTTGTAAATACTGTGAAACATTTCAGAGAAAAAAATGCTACCAATCACACAGATCCTCTAAAAGAAGAGAGACTACTTACCACTTTGCCTTATGATGCCAATAGAAACACTAGTAACCAAGTCTGACAAAAGTATTCCCCCAAAAATCCCATATCAGTATCCCTTGTGATGAATACGGTGTAGAAAATCCCTGGCAAATGTTAGAAGTTAAATCCAGCAACATGTTAGAGCATAACCAAGTGTGGTTTATTTAGAAATGGAGAACAATTTTAATATTTTAACCCATAATAATTGATTGCCAAGGATAATAAAAGGTCAAAGATTGTACCTTTCTGTCAAGCTAAAATATTAGCCTGCTAAAGTTTGTCGGACAACAGCAAAAGATAGAAAACTCCCTAGGTTAGAGACAGGGAATTTTGTTATTCTCAGAGAGAGATTGGTTTGGTTTTGCCCAAGTTCAAAGGAACTACAAAGGGTCAAACCAAGTGGATGTTGTGCATGAAGTGAGTTTATGTCACAGCTGAGGAAACCCCCAAAACCTAGGACATCCCAGTTCTTTGTCGTGGGCTGAAACAGATCTGCTGACCATTTGCCTGGGAAAAGACCATAGTCTTTGCTATATTTGGCATCAAACAAGCCTGTCATTTGCTTTGAAGAAAGACACCATCTCTGTCCTCCTATACAGTCCATGTTAGAAAAGAGCCAAAGCACGAGACCTTGGATTCAGTCTCCAGTACTGAAGGGAGAAAAAAGGTCCAGAATAAAAGCTGTGAATTCATCCTCTTATAAGACATGCAGAAATCTGATAGATGTGGAAAATGAATTCCTGGTCATGTCCTTCCTGATCAGCTCAGTACATAAGGTATTTTACAGGACATAAGCCATTTGTAGGATTAGAAGAATTCATATTGTTTAAATGGTCATATTATCCAAAGGGATCTGTAAATTTAGGGAAGTCCTCCTCAAAGTACCAATTCTTCACAGATCTTGAAAAGCAATCCTAGAATTCAAAAGGAACCGCAAAAGAGCCCCAATTAGACAAAGCTGTCCAGAACAAAGAGGAAACTGGAGGAGGCATCGTGACACCTGATTTCAAGACATACTCAGGGTCACATTAGCAGAAACAGCATACTGCTGGCACCAAATATGTAGACCAGTGGAAGGGGAAAGACCCACAGATAAATCCGTATATCTTTAACTCTTCAAAAAAAAGCACCAAAAATATGCACTGGGGAAAGGACAGCATCTTTAGTAAATGGTGCTGGGAAAGCTGGAGATCTCCAATAGAAATTGAGAAGAAATCCCTCTTTCCTTATGGTATATGATTATCAACTTCAGTTGGACCAGAGACCTTAACTAGTGCCTGAAACTCTGAAGTGCTGGAGGGAAATGCCAAAGGCAGCAGTTTCTTCACTAGTGTTGGAACACAGGAAACCTAGAAGTAAAGAAACAGTCAACACAGTGAGGGGACAACCTACTGAATTAAAATGTCTTTGCTAGTTAATCATTTGATTACAGATTAATATCCAAAGTGCACAGAGAACTCAAATAACTTAGTGTTAGGAAAGTAACCCTATTTTAAAACGGGCAAGTTGTCAGAGTAGGCACTTCTCAAAAGAGGAAACAAATTGTGTGTGTGTGTGTTCCATGTACATTTTATGTGGGTGTGTACACATGTGAATATGGAGGTCAAAGGTCAGCATTGGGTATCTTCCTCAGTTACTCTCCATCATGTTTTTTGAGACTGAGTCTGATTGATTCTAGTGCACATTTGATTTGACTAGATTGGTGGCCAGTGAACTCCAGGAATCTACCTGTCTCCATCCTTCCCAGTGCTGGCGTTATAAACACCCAGCCTTTGTATGGGTGCTAGGTATCTCCAAACTCAGTTCTTCATGCTTGTGTGGCAGGCACTTTACTGAACCATCCCTCTTAGAACTTTTGTTTCAGCATTATACTGAAAGTTCTCAATAGCTTAATGAGTTAAGGGGGAGATGAGTGACACTGAGTTTATAAAGGAAGAAATAACTGTTGCTTGTAATATCATAATAGCATATGTATAGAACATGTAATCTACCAAGAAAGTAAAAACTACAACTAAATAAGTAAATTTTTCCAAGAGTTGGAGGATAAACATACAACTTATGTAAAACTCAGTGTTATGTAGAAGTTTTGAAGCTATGTTCAGTTTTAAAATGCTTCATTTTTTGATACTATTATAAACTGATTTTTTATTAAAAAAAACTTACATATAGCACTGAATAATTAGGAATTATAATTTTAAAAATAATATAATGTATAAAAGCATCCAAAAATATCAAATACCTCCAACTAAATATCGAGAGACAAATATAATGCCTCTACAAAGCATTGCTAAGAAAACTTAAGAGACCTAATTATTGTAGATAAATTTCATATCTGTGGATCAGAAGATTAAATATTATGAAAATACCATTTCAACTGTGGTGTTGACTAGGACTGATACAAGTTGCTTCTTACATTTATATGGAAATGACAAAAGAATTTTGGAAAATTGAAAAATCAGAGAACTTAATGGATTTTCAGGCTAATTCTGGGAAATATTTTGTTTGAGAATTTCACACATGAAGAAAATGTGCTGTGATCAAATCCATTCCCAATTCTTTCCCTCCCAATTCCTTTGTCTCTCCACCACCACTTTCCCTCCAACTGCTTGTGGTTTTTGTTTGTTTGTTTTTAAACCCACTAAATCCATTTAGTGCTACAGTATATAAGATACACAGGGTGCAGAAGCATGGGTAGTCCTCAGCAGCCTCATCCCTAAAGAAAACTGACATTCCTTCCCTCAGCAGCCATTGGTTGCCAATAGCCCCTCAACTACGAGTGGGACTGATGAACCTTTTCCCCATCCATGCTGGGATTTTGGCTGTCTTAATGCCATGCAGGTGTTGTGGACATTGTCTTCACTGCTGCAGTGTCACAGTCATGTCTGGCAAACACTGTTCCTCTGCAGATGATCTTCCCACCCCCTCTTCTGCAGTGAGCCTTGCAGAGGGAAGAAGGATGATATAGATGTCCTATGTGGAACATCACTCTTATTCTCCGCACATGAACTAAGTGTGCGTCCCTATATTAGCCACCATCTACAGCAAAAAGAAGCTTCTCTGATGAGGGCTGATAAATGCATTAATCTGTGGGTATACAAATAAGAACTTAGCCAGACGGTGGTGGTGCATGCCTTTAAACCCAGTACTAAGGAGGCAGAGGCAGGTGAATCTCTGTGAGCTGGAAGCCAGCCTGGTCTAAGAGTGAGTTCCAGGACAGCCCTGGCAACACAGAGAAGCCCTGTCTCAAAAAACCAAACAAAAATAGCAACAAAAAAAGAACTTAGGGGAAAATTTGTTACTATGTCCATTTAGTAGAATAATAGTATCGTTTTAGCCCCAAGGCTACAACCTCACCAGCCCCAGGTATTTGGGACCTAGGAAATGTTACCAGGCATGAGTTCTATCTTGTAGAGCAGGCTTTAAAGAGGGAAAGTGGTTGGTTACTCCTGTAACATCCTGTAACACCATTGCACCAGTTGGCATATATTGGCAGGCCAGTTGTTAGCGTAGCTCACAGGGTTTACAGCTGGTAAGAGTGGTGATTACTTTTCTCCCTAGTAGCATAGAACCTTCCAATATTATGAAAGCTAGTCACTAGGGATGAAGCTTCCAGATCCCTAAGGTCTTGATTTCTCCAAGTCCTGTGACTATGACTCCTGTATGTGGTGATGTTACAGATTTCTTTTTTGTCTACAGTCCTGTCTAGTATCACACACTGAGTTTACTTGCTAGATCTCTTTTGTGTGCTTTCATTTGAAGTTGTTTTCATTCTTAGTCTCTATCTCTCATGCTGACAATTTTCAGTGGGAATGGAAAATTACCTTGTGGAACATTCCTAGTTTGTCCTTGTGATTCAGTTAAGGTTATGCATCTTTTATTTTTACAAGTAAAAGTTTTAATGTTTCTTACGTTCTTAATGGTGATTTTTTTTAATGGAGAACCTGAAGTCAGCATTAGAAGTTTAAAATGTTAACAAGAGTATTTGAGTAGCATACCCATGTGGGCAGTCCTGGGGAAACTCAGTGGACCACAAAACAAAACACATGCTAGTGGGGTGGGGATTATTGAAAGAAGAGGATAAGAAATTGTGAGGTGGTCAGTGAAACCAGAATGCAGTGTGTGTGTGTGTGTGTGTGTGTGTGTGTGTGTGTGTGTGTGTGAAGTTGTCAAACAATAAATTAGTTTTTGAAAGTATATCTGGGAAGCATCGTTTTGTCTTCTAAACCCCTATGTTGTGGTGAATTTGATTCCCTAATCCTTAAAAAAAAGTACTACTTATTAGGACTGTACCCAGGTGGTAGTGGTGCATGCCTTTAATCCCAGCACTTGGGAGGCAGTAGCAGGTGGTTCGAAGGCAGCCTGGTCTACAGAGCGAGTTCCAGGACAACCAAGGCTACACGGAGAAACCCTGTCTTGGAGGGGGGGGGGGGGGGGGAAAGACTGGAGAGCTCATTACAAAATGTTTCACCTATTGTCAGACTCTTCAGAACAGGAAGAATGATCAGAGAACAGCTGATTATTTAGTGCTGAATCTAAGAATATTGGTCTTATGTAGCTTTATTCACACCTATGATCTGTCTGCATGTTGAGGGATCCAAGCTTGGATATGGTCAGACTTATCATGGAAGATGAAGGCATTGCCCCCTGTGCAGACTGAAACATACTGTCCTCTCTCACTAGCTATGTGGTGAACATGGGTCTGATTGACAGACTGCATGGCTGCTTCCTCTCAGTGCAAGGCCCAGTGGATGAGAATCCCAAGATAGCCACATTTCTGCAGCATGCCACAGGATTCTTACGTGGGATGTGTACCCTCTGCTTTGCTGTCACTGGAAGGTAAGACTCGCGTGTTGGAGAATGGCTTAAGTGTTTGTTGCCTGTCTTTGAATTTCACTGCTGTGTGGCACGCACTCAGCCCCTCCCCTGTCTTTCCCTTGTCATTGGTTTTCTACATTGTGACATGGATTGCATTTTTCTGAGGGTGGGATACATACTCCTGCCAGAGTCTGTTTTTCACTGGGGTCATGAACATGAACTTGACTGTCTAAAGACCTGAATGATCCACTTCCTCTGCTGCTGAGATCCAGAAGTACCAAGAGCTTCTCTGGCAGTCAGTGAGTCAGCAACAAAACATATACCAAGCCAAACCAGGCCATTAGCCCAGAACAGCACAGCCTCACTGTGGTCTTGTCTTCTGCTCCTGTCAGCGCTCTCCTAGACTTGCTTTTCTCTACTTTTCCTTCTAACAACGTACCGAACAAAGGAGTCAGCCAACAGCCGTAGCTCCCTGAAGGCACTTCTAACTCAGAGTGTGGTTAAAGCAAAGTGCCAGTGATTACTGTGGGCTTGAGCACCACCCTGTAGGTGTCCTCAGAAATGATCATCCTCAGGCCGACAGGATGGTTCAGTGGTTAAAACCCACAGAAGCCTGGTGGCGTGACTTGGATCCCTAGAACTCGGGGTTGAAGGAAAGAACTGACTCCCAAACTTGTTCTCTGACTTCCAGGCATGCACGTGCCCAGCAGGCACATACTCATAAAATTAATAAATTAAAAAGTAACAGTTCTCTAGAAAGGACAGGGAATCTCCTGAGTGTTTTCTCTCTGAGGGAGAGTCATTCACAGTAGTGGTTTGGTGTTTTGATTAGAATATGATACATTCCTGAAGTATAGCAAAGATATTCAATAAAGTAGTTGGCTTAAAATTAAATTCTTAACGGCACATTTTGTATTTTGAATTTTCTTTCATTGAATGTTTTAAAGGTTTGTCATAAAGAAACAAGTTATTTGAAGCTTACAAAATCTCACTTCTTAAAGAAATCCACCCCATCTGTATCCATGGTACATAGAATACAAGTGGTGTGTGCACAGTGTTTTATGAGAAAGGCATTTCTTCTAAAATGAACATTGATTTAGTCCGTTACAAATAGGATCCCTAAACCCATGTAATCTTCCTTACTCTGACCCAGTCCCTCACCTCTGTGACACTCATAGGAAGATTAACACTGTCTGAGACTTCAGGGAAGCAAAGACAGCCTGTGTTCAGGGTCTCCTCACAGGGTTACTTTCTATCCAGGGAGGGAGACAAAGTCTGCCTTTCTGAGAACAGAATCAGGAACTAGTTACTACAACACGGTGCAGAGTCTGGGGACAGGACCGGCTCTGGCTGGACATCGACACCAGTTTACAGTCACCACTCTGCCCACTTAGTTCCTACCTGGGGTTCTCTCAGACGACGAGCCCTTTGGGTCCTGGCTCTTCATCTGTAGTGCACAGAATTGCAAACGTGCCAGCATTTTGTCTATGTCGCCTGTACTCATTCTGAATTTAAATGACCATCACCAAGATAAGTATTTCTGTATGCGGTTGGTGTGTAGTTTGTGGTCTTTACCTTGTGCTTATACAATTCAGTCAGCTGAAGTCTGTGGTACTGAAAGAAATCTAAAGGTCGTTCATGGTCTCCTTTCAGGAGGGAAGACAACTGAGGCAAAGTGACTTGAATTAGAACTCAATTTTGCCTTGGTGCTTCCATCTCTACCCTCGATGGAGTATTATTCGGAAGGTTAACACATGGATTTATCTGGAAATTTCCTCATTTACATATATGGAAAACAGGGTTCTCTTCTTTCATATCCCGTCATGATCTTATCCAGTGGCCCTCACTGAGCATTTGCCGTGTGCCAGATGTAAATTAGGTACTAACAACACTGATTTGGGGGAGCCCAGAGTCTAGTGTGGAGTTCAATACAAATTAATAACTACCGTAAAAGAGACTGTACACAGAAGGAAGGAAAACACCCCAAGAGAAGGCTAAGAAGCACTTCAATAGGCTGAAAGAGAGGGGTTTGTTGACACAGGCTTTCACTTTGTTGCCCCTCTGGCCTGCAACTCCTTATGTAGACTAGGCTGGCCTCAAACTCACAGAGATTGGACTACCTCTGCCTCCTCAATGCCAAGATTAAAGACGCCCCACCTCACCCTGTCTGTCAGTAGGCTGAATCTTGAAGTGTGCTGGACAAGCAGAAGGGGAATGCAGCACAGTGTATGGTGAGGCGGACAGTCCCGTTTCTCCACCCGAGGATGTTCTCTGCTGGAGACCAGGCGAACTAACGCATGTAGGAGTGACCCTCGAGCAGGAAACCAGTGGATATTACTCCAGCTTTCCTGTCCTTCAGCGGAACGGTTCTGATATACGTTCACCACTGTCTCACGGGGTTCCCAGCAATAGCCTATTCATTAATAATTCCTGCCCTTCTCTTTCACCTTTCACCTGCCTCTCTCTCTCTCTCTCTCTCTCTCTCTCTCTCTCTCTCTCTCTCTCTCTCTCTCTCTCTCTCTCTCTCTCTCTCTCACACACACACACACACACACACACACACACACACACACACACACACAAATACATTTGCACCCATGTCCTTGTTTAAAGATCTGCTTTGGGGGCAGCCCAAGCCCACATACATGCTTATTTAAACCTGTGTGGTGTTTTGTTTTCAGCTTCATGTCCCTGTAACCATGAAGAGTAAGGGGCCTTTAATTGACCTCCTTAAATGTTGGTTCTTGTGAGGCTCAAAGGAAAACAGGGGCCTACTGCCACTGAATTGTTTGGACAGGATCAAATTTCTATTCCAGATGAGCATGCTTGAAAAGTGTAGAGATGGCTGCAACCAAAGGATTAGCAAAGAGGCTTTTTCATGGTCCACGTGAAAAATATTGAGTGCCTCTAGATGCAGTGAAAATAGAGAGGAGCAAATACATTAAGAGGAGGTAGATATGTAAGAGAGCAAGGGGCTTCATGCTGTGGGAGATGAGGGAAAGACTCTGCATGAACCCAGGCTTCCAACTTGCAGTTTTTGAGCAGTAAATGGTACAGTCTCCAAATTAGGAAGATTAAGTAGTTTGATAAGTGATTTACTCTTGGTGGTTTCTAAGAGTTCTTAGTTTCCCTTTGTCCAACTTTAGTTGCTTAGCAAATTTCTATTAGCAGGACTTATTGCAAAAGCAGATTATTCTGGAAATAAAAATAGGTCCAGGTGGTTCTGTGATATGATTTCCCTAGGAAATTCTAGTAGAGTTTATGTAAGCTACTACTCTCAAAGTGGAAAAAGTAATCTACTGCTTTTGTTGCTGTCGTCCTTCAGTCTGTCTCCCACCATTTCCAGAACACCGCAGACCAGTGCAGGGAGTATTCTACTGCTCAGACTTACTCACATCTCAGGTTTACAGGTCATCTGTGCTGGTCCCCCTCTTCATAGAAAACATGTTTCTAAACTATGATCTACAGTGACCCAGTCAAGCATTTTGTTGCATGCATTAGAATTTCTATGCTATCTCACAGCCCTGTCTAAGAAATAGGACCTGTGGTTTGCTTTATTGGAATAATTCACATAATGCCTGTTTTGGCTACCAGAGACTAACTAGAGCCAGAATGTCAAGGAAAGCTTGTCCTTAAAGCCCTTCTGTGAGTAGCCAGAATAAAGGACAAAGAAGAGCCACAGAGGCCTTTAAAAATTGTGTCTTGAACTGGCAGAGCCTGAGATAATTAAGCAGACTAATTGATAGCACAGGCTTTGAGTAAACATGCTGCAGTCCTACCAGCAGCCTGGCCTTTGTAGTGGAGATTGAGCAGGTCCACTTTTGGACTCCTCTCCCATTGTGCTCTTAATCTTCTAATTTTTACCTAGGTGTTCTGAAAGACAGTTTGGGAGTCAGAATTTGTGCTGTTAATCTATGCTTCAGTGTGGGGGAGGAAAAAGTGGGCCCACGGTTTCTGTACTTGGTTTTGAACAATGAATGTGTACTTATTTAAGTAAAAAGGGGAAATGTGATAAAAGAATTGGTTTAGTTTAGGATTACTACAGAATTTTAAAATGAAAATTGTTCATAAACTATAATTCTTATTCACTTAAACAAAACTGAACCATTTGTAACAGGATTTTCAGAAGTGTTTATTTGGGGCCTTTATTGCTATCAGTTTTCCATTCTTGATCTTATAGGAAGTAAAGAGAAAAGGATGGTTTGGGGTCTCAGGGCAGCACCCTAATCCATAACCAGCTGGGCGCAACCTCCTGTAAGGTGTGGAGTCCTCAGCAGAACTAAGAGGACCAGAAAGTGGAGTTTTTGTAAATCACAGTCAGCTCGGCTCCTACTTACTGTGCAGTGACTTCTGTCTTTATCACTGTACCTACAGTTATGTAGTAGAGGCAACAGAGGACCAAACAAGCAAATATATATATTAATAGTATAACCCTTGAGAACCTTTCACCTCTGAGGGGAGAGAAGTGGAAGACATGGCTGATAATGATTGGCTAGAGAAGACATCTGAATATAAAAATCATTTTATAAAAAGGAATTTTGTTGTTACATGTATATATGTTTTCCATTTTCATATCCAAACTACACTAACAAAATATGTTGTAGCCAAGTCTGGAAGCCTGTGCCACAAAAAGACCAGAATGATTTATAATTTAGCCCATTAATTATGGGGATATAAATGAGTGCTTCTCAAGTGTTTAAGGATGCTTCCAAACCATTTGTTCAAACAAAGGTAAACTTTTAATTCTGCTTCCCTACCTATCCATTCATTCATTGAACAAATATTTATGTAGCACTTGTTCCATGCCAGGTCCTATGCTAGACTTGGGAGAAAGCAGAAATGACTCAGTACTCCTATTATGTCCTCAAAGACCTGGTAAGTTTGGAGGAAAAGGAAGAAACATATACAAATATCCATGATAAAAGACGGTGAGAAAGAAGTTAGAATGCAGTACTTGTATACAAGCACTTGGCAAGCTGTCTGGCACATCGTGTAAATGCTTAGTAAGTGTTGGCCATTATCATCATCATCAACAGAGTTCAGGAGAGGGGGAGGTTACTGTGAGTTTATAAGGACTAGATATTTTCTGGAGTACCTAAAAATTAGTCCAGCACCCCAAAAAATGGAAATAATAAGACCATATAGAGTGGAGGTAAATATAGACAGAAAAAAAGTAGCATAAGCAAAGATATAAAATCAGAAAAACATGAATAACAAATACAGTACTCTAACTGAACTTTGACATGTTTGGTGGTAATTGTAATGCCTCACAGATGATGATAAAGTTAAAATGTAAAACTATAAATTATTTTCTGGTATTTTGTGGGGACAATAGTGTCATTAATAATAGTCTTTGAGCAGAAACATGGCCTGCTAAAAACCAAATTTTGAAACATTAACAAGTACCATATGAATGATGTATTGGAGAGAAGGAAGAAAATGAGTGTGGCCATTAATAGCATCTTAAGCAAAAGACAAAAGAAAATGTGTGTGTGGTTTTACCAGCCTCTGAGGCATCCAGCTCCAGACTTACCATCATTGGTCATTTCTTTGCATACCCCAGGTTGTAGCTAAAGTTTTCCTGTATCCCACCCGGTTCGCAGCCACTCAGACCCAAGTAAACACACAGAGGCTTATATTAATTAAAGCTGCTCAGCCATTAGCTCAGGCTTACGACTAACTGGCTCTTACACTTAAACTCAGTCCACTTCTGTTAATCTATATGTCGCCACATGTTCTGTGCCTTTACCTGTGTGCCATTACGTGCTGCTCCCTGGACAGCAGGCTGGCATCTCCTGACTCAGCCTTCCTCTTCCCAGAATTCTCCTTGTCTGCTTATCCCACCTATACTTCCTGCCTGGCTGCTGACCAATCAGTGGTTTATTAAACCAGTGTACAAAAGCATTATCCCACAGCACCAGGTAATCTACCACCGTATTTTGTTGATTGAAAAGAACCTTCAGTCACTCGGTCTTGCAATAAGATGTGAGTCTTTTTAATGACCTTGCCATTTTCAATTTGGATATATCTAATGGCATGAGGATCATTACTTACTACAGGTCCAGTTCTACCACTGATGGGTTTCTGAGGCTTAAAAAGTATCCCTTCACACCAGGCTGCTGCTTATGCTAGTCCAGCTTATTCCTTGCTGACATATAGACTGAACTGGTCCTGCCTTTCTCCTTAAATGTCTGTGACCTCACATTTCCTTTTGATTTTCTTCTCCCTATTCCAGTTCATTGCTATGGCAGTAACAAATTATCCCAAAGTCTCATAGATTTTGTAGGTCAGGAATCCTATCAAGGTACAGGGAAAGATGAGTTATCTTTATTGTACAATGCCTAGGCCCTTGGGAGACTTAGACTTGAAAACTAGAGGCCATCTAAGCTCTTATTCACTGTCTGTCAGAGAAGACTTCTCTGGGGTAATGAAATTATATCTTCAAAGGACCAGCCATGGAAAGATCCAAGGGAAGAATATTCTGGTTGAAAAGAATGGCAAGGTCCTGCCTGATTTGCTGTGTTCCAGAATCAAAACTAGTGCTGAATTTGATGAGCAAGAAAGTGATAGGAGATGAAGTAAGGGCCAGGAGACGAGGGAAGACACACATTAGAAAGTGATAGGAGATGAAGTAAGGGCCAGGAGACGAGGGAAGACACACATTAGAAAGCTGAGTTTTGCTGGGGGGGGTGGGGGGTGGCAGTGCATGCCTTTAATCCCAGCACTTGGGAGGCGGAGCCAGGCGGATCTCTGTGAGTTCAAGGCCAGCCTGGTCTACAGAGCGAGATCCAGGACAGGCACCAAAACTACACAGAGAAACCATGTCTTGAAAACACCAAAAAAGAAGAAAGAAAGGAAGGAAGGAAGGAAGGAAGGAAGGAAGGAAGGAAGGAAGGAAGGAAGGAAAGAAAGAAAGAAAGAAAGAAAGAAAGAAAGAAAGAAAGAAAGAAAGAAAGTCTGAGTTTTGCCAGGCATGGTGGCACACACCTTTAGTCCCAGCACTTAGGAGGCAGAGGCAGGCAGACCTCTATGAGTCTGAGACCAGTGTGGTCTACAGAGCAAGTTCTAGGACAGCCAGGGCTACACAGAGAAACGCTGTCTCAAAAAACAAAAAACAAGCCGGGCGGTGGTGGCGCACGCCTTTAATCCCAGCACTCGGGAGGCAGAGGCAGGCGGATCTCTGTGAGTTCGAGGCCAGCCTGGGCTACAGAGTGAGTTCCAGGACAGGCACCGAAACTACACAGAGAAACCCTGTCTCGAAAAACCAAAAAAAAGTAAAGGAAAAAAAAGCGTTTTTATGCTCTGTGAAGTATGGATTAAAAAAGCAAGAATGAAAGCCAAAAGGCTCTGTGAGGAATGGCTGTGGTTATCCGAGAGCCCCCTTAGGACAGTTTTTTCCCAGTTACTCAGTCTTTACCTGGCAAGGCAGCAGAGGCTATGGCAGATCCTCTGTGGCCCATCTGGAAATCAGAAAGGTCAGACTAGCCAAAACTGGGACCCTTTGCTGTTTTCAGTACGAAAACTGAAACTAAGGAGGTCCACGTACCTCACTGAGAGGCATTGTTGTACAACATCCCTGTTGTGTGCTTCGAAGATCTGGACTGGTCCCAGTCAGTCACCCTGAGCTGCCTTCTCTCCCTGGAGGCATCTCCTTCCCCTTCCAGTCACCTCATTTTCCCTGGACGGCACTGGGCCTGTTGTTCTTCACTCCCCCACTTCTGGGCTTAGCCAGAGCCCAGCCACCACATGAAGAAGCTCAAATCCCCCATGCAAGGACACCACCAAAATGCCTGAAGCTGGCATCTGGAAGACTTGTGTATTCAAAAGATATGAAGATTCTGTACTGTGGGCCTTAGTGTTCTATACAAGCTGGGAAAGGTCAGGAAGCACCCCTCTGCCCTGCAGCCCCTGAGGGAATTTTAACACAACCTCCAGGACTGTAAAATGCTACATTTATATTATTTGTAGCCACTAGGTTGTAACATTTGGTTCTACCGGCAATAGGGAGCTAATAGATGCACCATTACTGAACTGCAGCCTCCTCCAGGTTAGGGGTCTTTCTTGCATTTTAGTTCTCAGTGTTCATTGTATTGGAGCACTGGGACTTTGGCTTTTGAGCAGAGTATCCAAGAGAGCATCATTTGTGTTGTGCTCACATAAAGCCTAGTAAATGATGATGTCACTAGATGAGTGTTGGCTTTCTTGGAATATCCCAAGATCTAAGAGCCAAAAGCTAGAATTCTGCTAAGAAATAATTCACTTCCCCTTGTGCAGTGAAGTTCTCATCCATCACCAGGGCAAACACAAACTTAATCCACTCCACACCAACACTGTGCATACTATTAAGTTCTGTCTTATGGTTTCAGAGCTGAAATGAAAGGTTCACAAGATGCCTTAGAGATTCTAGAAGTAAAGGATGAATGAAGCAAAATCCTGGAAGCTATGAGAACAATGTAGATGTCATTAGCCCCACAGGAGGGAAGCATGGATGCTGTAAGCCAGGAAGATGAACACAGACAAACTAGGAACAAATGGGAGGAAAGGAGTTAGAGTCTAGAGCTGCACCTCCCGTCCTGTTGTTTTAGTCTGGTGGAGGCCAGTTTTGTACCGGATGGCCTGTGATTCATGCTCATGCGGACTGCTGCTCTTTTGTCTAACTATACACTCCTACAAAGCAGAGTTGGGCCTGGTGTGGTGGTGCACGCCTTTAATCCAGCACTCGGGAGGCAGAGGCAGGCGGATCTCTGTGAGTTCGAGGCCAGCCTGGGCTACAAAGTGAGTTCCAGGATGGCCAGGGCTATTAAGCAGAGAAACCCTGTCTCGAAAAACCAAACAAACAAACAAACAAACAAACAAAGCATTGCTGGATTTCAGGTGCTATTTGGCATTAATGATAGCCCAGTTATACTTACTCTCATTCAAATCTAGTTTTAGTGAATATAAATAAATATTTCACTAAAATCTCTAGTCTTCGAATCCAAATAAAAATACCTTAAAATCTGGTAAAAATTGAAGAGTTTTTAAATTTTAAAGTGTGCTATACAAAACTTCACATCTGATTTTTAATATCTTTCGTGTATTTTTAAAATATTTTTATTAATTTTTGAGAATTACATACAAGTATTTTATTTGTTTTTCACCCCTACTCCGACTCTCAACTCCTCCCTGATCCACCCCCACTTTCCTGCCCCTCCACAACTTCATGTCCTTTTTGTCCTTAAAAACGTAATATATTTTAAGGAGAACTTTATAATGCATGTATGATATACATAAAGCCTTTTACTATAAACATGTGGGATTAAAGAGATTATAACTAAGAGTTAAGACTCAACAGGAACCAGGAGCCTGTTGATGGGCTAATGATCTGTATTTTGGGCTAAATCAGAAGTAAACATTGAACCAGAGAGACGGCTCAGCAGGTGAAGGCATCTGCCTCCAAGCCTGACCACCTGAGCCCGGTCCTTGGGACCCACCTGGTAGAAGAGAAAACTGACTCCCACAAGTTGTCCTCTGATCTCTACATGTGTGTTATAGTACACATACACATGTACATACACAAATTGATTGATTGATTGATTGATTTTAAAAATTAAAGTAAATATTTTCCAATGTCCCTTCAGGTCTGCATTAATCCATGGAAGGCAAGAGCCACGCAAGCCCTCACAGCCTTTTTATACTCCATGAGTTCACTTTAAGGGAAATATACTTCTCCTCAAAGCAGTATCATGTGCATTTTTGAATTGTTTCCACATCTCAGTCCCTGAATGCTTGGCTGATTTTCCTGAGCCAACACATTTATTTTCTTAGGAGAATATTCCAAAGACTGCTGTTTTATTAGCTGTAAGGTCAGTCCTCGTCTCCAAACTTCAGGAGAAGCACTGCTGGCGACCTTCTCCTGAAGCCTTTTGTTTGACTTTTGTTTTGTTTTTGTTTGTTTGGCTGATTGGCTTTTTGCATTTATTCTTTGGGAAAAAAATTAAAAATTCATGTTGTCTAGTAATTGCTTAAAAAGGTTATGACAGAGTTCTTAGCAATGAAGCTGTATTCCTGAGTGTCTGTGTTAGAAAATGCTAATCTGTTGAAAACAGCAGGCCTAGTGAGGGGAGTCAGCATTCAGAGTCCCAGTAGTGACATCTTGTCACCAGCGAGTGTCACAGCCTCAGCTTCTGAAGCCAGTTAAGAAGTCCTTTTAGGACTGGGCATGGTGGCACACACCTTTAATCCCAGCACTCAGGAGACAGAGGCAGGTGGATCTCTGAGTTTGAGGCCAGCCTGGTCTACAGAGTGAGTTCCAGGACACCCAGGGCTGTTACACAGACAAACCCTGTCTCAAACAAACAAACAAACCAATTAGTTTTAGGGAGAACTGCTTTCTGATTTAGCCTGTTTGAATAGGCAGTCAGCTGATTCCAAACACGGGTCTCTTTTCGGAACCTATATAATAATAGCAGACAAATTAATCTCTTCTCAAGTGTGTAGTTAAGGTCTGACCCCTAATTCTTTCGACTTTAATGGCAGGAAGTAAGGATCAATTGATATTCACTAAAAAAAAAAGTTTGTAAAAAGTGTTCCAAATGTACCTATTTGGAAAAATAAAAGTCTTTTTCCAAACTTGAATCTTTATTAAGTAACATACTGCAAAAGATCTCATGATGACACACAATTGCATTGTATTTAACAATATTCAGTTAATAGCAAATTCTGACTAAAGAAAAGGCAGAGAGAAAATAAGGGATCACTTCCTGTTCTGTGTGGATGTTTTTGGTCCTTGGTAAGTAATAAGGCCTGTGTCATGCCCCTGCCTCTGCTCCTTAGGCAGCTCATGTGATCTGCTTTAGGTTGTAGTTGTTATGCAGTGCACACCATTCATGAGGATAGTACCAACCTTACCAACTGAGAAGACCCTGCTATGTACATGAGGTAACAGAATTCCGTGAGAAGAACACAAGGATTACAAGGATTTGTTGTGTTCTATGATTATGTTCTGAGCAATATCAGAAACAGAATATATCTGAGACATAAATGCTAACTAACGTTATCAGTAAAACTACTTCAGTGCCACTACCAAATTAAAATGAATAAAACAATCTCTTTAGATAAGGAACTAGAAACTCACCAGCCAGTCCTCTCAGTTCTTACTTAATTAGTGATATCTTCCGAATGTTTCAGGCAAGAAAATGAGATAAGCATAGATCTTTACCACCTCTCTCCCTCCTCCATTTCAGCTTGAAGGGATGACAAATGGTAGGCGAATACCTGTTACTGTTAAGAACTGAGAAGGATGTCATTGCATGGCTGTAGAGTAGCATGGGCACTTCTACTGAGGGCTGTACAGATGATATAGTATTAAAGAGAGACACTGAGCAGAGCCTGCAACTTCCCAGAGAACTAGCCAGGTCCCATGGAAAAAGCGACATCTGACCCACTTGGAACAGCACTGAGAAACATTACGGTTTGTCCCTGTCTATCACACCTCAAAACTTGCATCTTCTCAGACCCAGTAAAATAAAAAGTGAGAATTCTTTCAAGTATAGTGACAAAGGTGCCCATCTGCAGCCTGCTAGCTCTGAGTGTGCCAGTGCTCGACAGCTAGGGGAATCACCCTGTGCCAGAGTAAATAAGGAAGGGCTCCATCAAGTACTCCACAGTGAGGCAAGGAGTGCTGTTTCCTCAGAGTAGTCTGTTCCTAGCTGGAAGCTGGGGATGGGGACGTGAATGAATACTTAGCCACTGTATATACTTTGACTGCATGCTCTGGTCCCTACGTGCTTTGTATGCCTTAGTTCAGGAATAGATAGATTTAGCAAAACCTTGCTGTCTCACTGTTGATTTTAAAAATCCATTTACCACTGAATTGCCTTTTCTGTCTCATCAGTAAAGCTGCACGCCTCGGTTACTAAGCTGACTTCACAATGATCTATGTAGACCTAATCTGGTTGTTTGGGGGACTATGGCCTCCACAACTATTTTTTTATTCTGGAACAGTGCCTACAAAGCAGCTGAAGCATCTCCCTTCAGTGTGTGGACTTACTTACTGTAGGCTTTTAAGGGCCTTTGTTTTCCTGGTAGCTGCTTCCCCTGAGAAGATTCCCTATGTAGATCCAGAAAAGGAAACTACGGTGTTCTGGATCTCTGAGTCCATAAAGCTCTCACAGACACTGTGCAGTTTGTCCAGATGTAGGCACTAGAGATAGCGGGGGTATCCTAGGCTGCCAAGTGTGGGAAGGGCACCAACTGCATGGTGCTCAGTTACCACATAGGCAGCAGGCTGGTCTCCCAGGGGAAAGAAAGGGAAGCCCCGTGGTATACTTAGTGGGGAGGGCTACATTTGTTTCTAGAGGTTTCTTGTTACATCATTACACAACTGAGATGGTTGGTTTTAATGGTCTGCTTGTTGTGTTCCATTTAACCTATAAAAATGCTAACATCCTTTGACTAGATTTTTCTCAAAGAGTTGTGTGTCTCTTTGTCAGGTCTCACAGCATATTTGACAATAATCACCAGGATCCCACAGGACTGACAGCTGCTCTTCAGGCTACAGACTTGGCTGGAGTTCTCCACATGCTCTACTGTATCCTCTTCCATGGCACCATCTCAGACCCCAGCACTACCAGTCCCAAGGAGAGTTACACCCAGAACACTATCCAAGTAGCCATTCAGAGTCTACGTTTCTTCAACAGTTTCGCAGTTCTTGATTTGTCTGCTTTTCAGGTACAAAACCTTGGTTCAGGTTGGTGTTAACCAACAAAAAAGTTAGAGTGTGTGTGTGTGTGTCCTTGCATGTGCATGTGGAGGCTAGAGGTGGATGCTGAGTGTTCTCCTCTATTGATTGCCATCTTTTTTTTTTTTTTTTAAGAAAGAGTCTCACTATGTAGTCCTGGCTGGGACTCCTACATAGACCAATTGGCCTTGAATTTACAGAGCTCTACCTGCCTCTGCCTCCAGAGTACTGGGATTAAAGGTGTGTGCCACCATGCCTAGCTGTATCTTCTTTTGAGACAGTCTCTCGGTGAACCTGGAGCTCACCATTTATGGTAGACTTGCTGGCCAGCAAGCCCCCAGGGTCTGCCTGTCTCCCTACACTCCCAGCACTAGGGTTGTAGACACTCATTGGCATGCCCGGCTTTTTACAGGGGTGCCGGAAATCTGAGCTTAGGTCCCCATACCTGCACAGCAAGTGCTTTACCCACTGAGTCATCTCCCCGGTCCCCCAAAGTTAATCTTTTTAAAAAACATGTTTTAAGGTTTATTTCTTTTCATTTATGTTTTCCCTGCATGTGTGTCTATGCACCAGCAGAAGCCGGAAGAGAGCATCAGATGCCTCCCAACCCCACCCTGGAACTGGAGTTTTAGGCAGTTGCTAGCCTCCGTGTAGGTACTAGGAATTGAACCTGGGTCCTCTAGAAGAGCAACTCGTGTTCCCAACTGCTGAGTCATCTCTCCAGTCTCCAAAAAGTTAATCTTTTAATGTACATATAACGGGAGGTTCTTCTGGCATTTGAGATCCCAGATTACAATAAATAAAATAAGCTACTGATTTCTAGTACCATGTTAAATGTTCCACATGTGCTTTTTCATTTATTCTTATAGATATTATGCAAAACGTTATTGTACCGTTTTACAGATGGAGAAGCTGGTCAATAAATAGTTTGCCCAAGGTTCTATTTAGCTGAAACAAGACTAGTTACCCATGACTCTCCACTCCTTAAATCTAACCTATGCCACGCTGCCACTTAGAAATCTTCTGTCTTGAATTCTTTAGATAAAGGTATTCTCATCCCATCAACTTTTAAATATTAAGGAAAATAATGGTTTCTTATAGAAATAGAACCAGAATTGATTATTTTGATTGCTATAACCCTCTATGGATGATTTAACTGATTTGTGTCCAAAGTAAAGGTCATTTATACATAACTGTACAAACCGCTATAAATTGCTTTTATAGCTAAAGAAAGAAAAATGGCTTTTTGCTATAATACCACACTGTCAGCTTAAAAACAGACTTTTTTCAAGTCGGAAATTTAATTTTCAAAAACACTGAACCTGTGGAACAGAGCAAGCCCCAAGGAATAGACTTTCCCTATTCGTTTATTAACTGTCAAGTGATTTCATTAAAAAAGGAACAAACTTGGCAGATGATGAACCCATAATTTAGATGAATTACTTGCTGAGAGGGAAAAGGGCTATAGAGATGCAGTGTATGAAGACAATGGGCTGTGCTATTCTGAGCTGGAAGAAACACTTCTGTTTTGTAACTGATGACATGCCTTCAGTTCATTAATGTCCTTCTAGGGTTCTGTTCAGAAAGGGAGTTAGTGAGTTGTATCGTTGGAGCTTGTACTTTGTAGAGTTACTTTATCTATCACAAGGCCAAAGTCCCTCCTGTAGGATTAATGTGTTTCTGCTTCCAGAGCAGTTGAAGTGGCCTTTGCTGTTAACTGCAGTCTTCAGGGTTGTGGTAGCTTATGGCACACCTAAATGAGAGAGATCTGCTCCAGACAATGTCAGTAACTCCTGCTTCTAGTTGCATGCGACAATTTTATCAGAGGACCTCAGAATATGGAGTCCAGTAGTATTCCCATCAGTTAGGTTCAAATAAAATGATTTCCTTGATACCATGGATTATGAAAAAGTACATGCCTAATCCAGTTATTTTTATGCATTTAAAAGCAAACACTTGAACTTAGTGGAGTAAACAATAGCAATGTGATCAGTTTTATTAGGATCTCAGACTCTATGAGTGCAGAATTCATAGCGGGCCCTTCCTAGCTCACGAGGATGGCTTGGCTCTACTCATTGATGACAGGACTTCCACCAAAAGAATCACAATGCTGAAGGAGGAAAAGGAGGGAGGGTAAGTGTGTCTCATGGAGCTAGGAACTGAAATTATCTAGAGGCTCTTTTGCTCATGGTTGATGCCTGGGATACCTCAAAGACTGTGCCTGAGGACTAGCTGGCTGATAGTCCTATATACAGCTTATATACTTATATACAGCCTATCTATGTGATATAGGCTTCTCCAAAGATTATGTCAGAGTCCTGAGGGGAAAGTCCTAAGAGGAAGCTTCTGGAAAGCAAGTGTTCAAAAATAAAACCAGACAGCCACATGGCTTTTCATGACCTAGTTTCAGAAGTCATAAAGCTATATACAATGCACACTCCACTTAATACTTGGAAACTGAGGCAAGAGGACTACTACAAATTTGAGGCCACCTTGTACTACATTGTTAGGCTCTGTCTCAAAAATAATGTTAAGGGGACTGGAAGATGCTCAGCAGTTAAGATCACTGACTATTCCTGCAGAGGACTTGGGCTCAGTTCTCGGCACCCAAATGAAGCCCGAAACCACCTGTAAGTTCAGTTCCATGGGATCACATGGTCTCTTCTGCAGGCACCAAGCATGTGTGTGATACACATATATGCATGCATTGCAAGCATTCATGCATACACATTAATTAATATATATTTTAAAGTAATAACAATTTTTTTTAAAAAGCTCAATTTTTTTAAAGATTTATTTATTTATTTATTTATTATGTATACAGTGTTCTGTCTGCACGTATCCCTGCAGGCCAGAAGAGGGCACCAGATCTCATGATAGATGGTTGTGAGCCACCATGTGGTTGCTGGGAATTGAACTCAGGACCTTTGGAAGAGCAGCCAGTGCTCTTAACCTCTGAGCCATCTCTCCAGCCCGTAATAACAATTTTTACAGCCTGACATAGTCTGTTCTTATAGGAAGAGAGGAAGGAATGGAGAGAGGGAGGGAGGGAGGGAGGGAGGGAGGGAGGGAGGGAAGAAGGAAGGAAGGAAGGAAGGAAGGAAGGAAGGAAGGAAGGAAGGAAGGAAGGAAGGAAAGAAGGAAGGAAGGAAGGAAGGAAGAGGAGGAAGCAAAAAGACAGGAATTCAAGACCTCAGCTACATAATGAACTAGAGGCCATCCCAGGCTACATGATACCCTGTCTCAAAAAACAACAGCAACAACAACAAAAATCTCTCTGTATAAAATATGTGTGCATACATATATATATATATATATATATACATATATACATATGCAAAGTATGTACTACAGGTTGAATCACTTATAAACCTCCCAGATTGAAAGAGAGACATAGGTAAGAGGATGGTGAAATATTTGAGGGTATTTATGAACTCCACCACAGTTTATCAAGCTAGATGACACATCATCTGTCCCCACAGTACCATCGATGATCAAGTATGCAATGCTCAGATAAATAAAGAAGTGTTTGCGCTGTATAGAAGTAAGTGAGTTTGGGAAGAAAATACTATTTTCATGATGTGATCAGAAAAACTCATATTCTATCTCAGACAAACAACTCCATGTCAAAGCAAAGATTTCATGAAAAATAGGGAAAGAAATTTCCAATAAAGTGAAGGAAAGTGTACATCTCAACATTGTTCTGACTTGAGGAAACTCGAGGATGACCCTAAAAGGCTAGAAGGGACTAAAAAGAAACCTGAAATGTGGCAGGTGGCCTAAGCTACTGCAGAAGAGTGAGACAAGATGATGTGAGGGGGATGTTGATGCCTCCTCCCACCTCCAGCTATCACAGGAATTCAGAGGGCCAAAGACTCTTGTGCTCACCAGGCCCCTGGGCCCCGAGTCAGACTGACCCACTAAGCAGTCCCACCACCATAAACTGTATGGCCTTGGACAAGCCATCTGAGCGTTTAAGATTCAGTACCCTCTTCTAAAGCAAATCAGAAACATCTCCCTCACAAAACAGAACACTAAACAAGATTACACAATAGTGTTGTGCTAGCCAGCAGGTGCTAGGCCCTGACAAATGAACTGACACCCTCTGGGTTCTGAGTCTGGGCCTTCCCTGGGCAACCCACTTGCTGGGCATTTCTGTGGATGCTGTTGCTGAGTTCCTTACTGTGTGACTTAGGAAGATAAAGCATCTACTCAGCCTCCTGGGAGATGTGGGATCAGAAAGGGCTGAATGCAGCATTCATGCTCCTCCACCTTTCTTCAGAGCCATGCATCTGTGTGCTTTCTGTGTGTGAAAACATATCTATCGTATGATAACAACAAAAGGGTTATCCATTAGAACATTTTCATCATATACCAATAAGGCTGTTAAAATATCCCCTCCCAGCAAAGAATGGGAATCCACTCTGAAATCATGCTGGCACAGATGGCCTAGAGGTCAGTGATATTGTATATTGCATTTGCAGTGACAGTTTTTAACAATTGAAGGTGGTCTCGAGAAACAAATCAATGTACTGACTTGGCAATTAATTCTGGCTAGAAAGGAAATATAGTTTCCTTGAAAAATTGGTTTGATTTTTATATTCAAACATACATGCCCCTTGACCTGCTCTTATCAGGGAAGGTTAAACAGAGGGCACTAGGTCACAGCATGCTGGACGCGACTAATTAAATAAGGGCTGAACTGAGAAGGTGTCAGGACTTGATTTAAAGGAGCAAAGCCCTCCTGAAGTGTCTTTGGGGCTTGAAAAATATTTGGGGTTTTTCTTGGGGCAGTAGAACCGTGACAGAAGATACTCTTAAAGTCGGCAATCCTCATGGCACAGCAGTGTCCACCTTAAGGCTGTGTTTCACCCAGTTTAGACAGTGGGTTTGCTGACATTTCTAAGCTACAGCCATCGGACCTGATTTCAAACCCAGCAAGACTCAAATAAAGAGACGAGTTTAAACAGTGCCTTTCCCACAGGCCGACCGCCGTGCTTCACCCCAGTGTGGGCTGCAAGTGTACTCCGTGGCTTCGCCTGCTCCCCTTTGCCCTCCTGTCGCTCTGTCTGCTTGACATGTTTATTAAATAGAAGCTTCAGGCTGCACAGGCAGACTCAGACTCTCCTCCCGCCCGAGTCGCCCTCCGCGGACAGCCCAGACCCTGTCTGGAGAAGAGATCCCAGAAGCCTCCTAGCTGAAGGGCTCCTTAGTTTTGGGGGAAGATACTTTGTTTTGGTTTGGTTTTCACATTCTTTTGGTAGCTGTTGTTTTAGAGCACCATTTATTTGAATGATAATTAATTCGTATTTAGATTTCTTTTCTGTTGGAACATAAGTCAATAACTAGAAGTGGGTATTTATCTCTGAGTACAAAGGTGGGAACATAGCCCAGTGGTAGAGTGTCTTCTCAGCATGTGCGAGGCCCTGGGTATGCTCCCATATGGTATGCTCCCCAGAGCCCACAAAACCACTGAATGTCTTCGCTATGTATTAGAAAACACTTTCCTTTATAAATAAAGAGTTAGAAATTAGCTTACATGGTGCATTCACAGATAATTTTTACATTTCTACATGTTTTCTACAATAAGAATTCTTGTCTAATGAGAAAATGTAAGTTATTAAGCATGGAATAAATAACTGCTTTAGGTAGACAGTGTCTTGATCCTATATTCTGTCCTTCAGGTTAAATATTCCATTTATTTTGATCATTTATTAGATTAGGAACTCCTGAACTGACTGCTAACCATAGTACTGTAGAAATATGTCAGGTTCATATTTTTCTAGATTTTTTTGTCTTGTATTGCTTTATTTGGGCATTTTTTTATCTTACTGGTCTTTTGCTTGTATATTTTGGTTTCCTTTGGGGAGAGCACTGTATGTGTTTCTTGTTTGGTTTTGGTTTTGTTTTTTAAAGAGAGAAAGGGTGTGGAGGTGGATGGGAAAATTCTGGGAGAGTTTGGAAAGGAAAAGAGAATATAGTGTATGAAAAAATTTTCTAATAAAAAAAATATAGAAACTTTAAAAAATAAAATTAAAAAAAAGTAAAGCTCCAGGTTCAAGCAAACTTCCTTACAAACATTTGACACCTAGGTTATTTGAAAGTTAAGGATGTCTATAACTTGTACTATTAGTCCCTTTCTCTACTTTTCTAGGAACAGGAACTCTGGTGTTAAATACATGCTATTTAGAAATGTTTAAAACAAAACAAGAAAGAGATGTCCCGTTCCTCTAGCCGCATAACAGAGAGTGTGCAGAGCCTTGTCTTGTGTATGATGTGCAGCCCTGGCTCTCCCTGGGCTGGGAGTTCTAACTGTTCCTTGTCTGTCAGTCTGTTGTAGGGGCAGAGGGCTTGTCCCTGGCATTCCGTCACATGGCTAGCTCCCTGCTGGGCCACTGCAGCCAAGTCTCCTGTGAAAGCCTCCTTCATGAGGTCATCGTCTGTGTGGGCTACTTCACTGTCAACCACCCAGATAACCAGGTAAGAGCCTCTGGGAGGTACCTTAGATTACTCCCAGCGCTGAGGGTGTGAGGTACTGGAGTGAGAAAAGGCAGGCGAGCCTGCTGGAAGCCATCTGTCCTGTGTGAAGGCCCTTAACCAGGCCCCCAGGATATGTTGATGGCATTATCTCTCCAGAGATATGTGATCTGCACCAGATAGCACAAGGGCCTCCTCTTAGAGCTATAAAGGTAAAGTCTTTTATGCAGAAGCATCCATTCCCTCCTATACAGTCAGCTTCCACTCCCACACTGTGTGAACTCTGATGCCCTCACTGTGATAAGGAAGCATCTGCATCTCTTGGCTCAGGTCACTTAGCAAAACATATAAAGCTGTCCTTGGCCTTCCTCTGCCTGGGTGTTCAGAGGCTTCCAGATGGTTTGGGGCAGAACCTGAGAGCACAAGGTTCTCTGGCTTCTCCTGCTTGAGTGATGGGCATAGTTTTGCTCCTGACTACTTTATTTGGTTTCTGAGTAAAGGTTCTTTCTTCTATGAATGCATTCTCCTGCTTTATGATGGTGGAATGTTTGTTACGAACTAGAAGATAAGGCGCCTTCTTCTTCTTTCCACTTTATTTTTTAAATAAATTATGGCATAACTAACATATCAAACTATTTCTTTTTTTAATAAATGTGATTTTTTTTAAATAATTTACTTAACTTTATTTTTATGTGCCTCTGGAACTTGAGTTATGACAGTCATGATCTGCCATGTGGTTGCTAGGAATTGAATAAGGGTCCTCTGAGGAGCAGCCAGTACTCTTAACCACTGAGCCATCTCTCCAGCCCCTCAAACTATTTCTTTTTTTTAAAACAATTTATTTATTTTTATTTTATGTGCATTGGTGTTGTCTGCACATGTGTCTGTGTGAGGCTCTCAGATCTTGGAGTTACAGATAGTTGTGAGCTGCCATATGGGTGCTGGGAATTGAACCCGGGGCCTCTGGAAGAGCAGTCAGTGCCCTTAACCGCTGAGCCATCTCTCCAGCCCCCCTCAAACTATTTCTTAACCACCTCATTTATATAGTTTTAGCTAGGCAGAAACTTGATCATATAGATTATAGCTGAGAAAAAAATCCAAACAGCCCACTAGCCTTTACTCTAAGCTTGCTGGTTTTTATTTTAAGTAAATCTCAAATAAATGTGCTTATTAGATTTATCAGCACACTAGAGGAAGGCAAGAAAAGAGATGGGTGTGCTGTCAGAGCCACATACAAGGCAAGAAATTGCACACTGAGAGCTGCCACTTCATGTCCAGTAGGGAGGAGAGGATAGAGAGAACAATGTTGTTAGTTGTTTTTGCTCTTTTGGGGGGCCCACCACCCAGCTCCCAGATAAATCACACACAGAGGCTTATTCTTAATTCGGAATGCCCGGCCTTAACTTGTCTTGTTTCTTGCCAGCTTTTCTTAACTTTAATTAACCCATCTACCTTTTGCCTCTGGGCTTTTTCCTTTTCTTACTTCTGTATATCTTACTTTCAGTCTTACTCCATGGCTGACTGGGTGCCTGGGTGGCTGGCCCCTAGCATCCTCCTCCTTCTCTTGCTCCTCCTTCCTTTCCTCCCATATTTCTCCTTCTGTTTATTCTCTCTGCCTGCTAGCCTTGCCTATCCTTTTTCCTGCCTTGCTATTGGTCTTTCAGCTCTTTATTGTACCATCAGAAGTTTTAGACAGGCGCAGTAACGAAGTTTTACAGGGTTTAAACCAATGCAACATAAAAGAATGAAACATATCTTTGTATCATTAAAGCAAATGTTTCATCATAAACAAATGTAACACATCTTAAACTAACAACTGAACAACAGAAGGCCACAATCACAGCCTTGTAGGTTCACAGGAATATTTGACACTTAGTAAGCATGGGGACAAAGTAGACCTTCAGTGCATTCTCTGTAAGAGTATAAGAAATGGACAGTCTATTTTAGAGAAACATCCTTGTGTTTAAAATGTAGAAGATCTAGATGTCTACAGGAATAATATTATATACAAAATAAAAAAATCTCCCTTGCCCAGACCCTGCTGCCAGGAGGCAGTTGTTTGTCATCTCCCGATGTAGAAATATCCAGGAAGCTCCTTCCCTTGCAGTCAGGTTTTTGTCCTTTTTAAGGATCTGGCCCAGTAGGTTGACAAAACTCTTAAAAACTACTCAGGAAAAGATAGGTGAGGGGATTGTCCTGTGTGGATTTCTTTCCTTTGTGTATATCAGTCTACTAAATGATTTTTATCTCACTTTAAAGTTTCTTCTAATACTTACGACCATAAAGCAGTCCTTATTTGTTATGATAAAGACATGGAAAATATAAAGAATAAAATGGAATCCCTGCTGTTTCTGATCCCAGCATCTAAGATGCCACCAGCAGGTTTCATTGCATGTGTGCGCATGTCCTGCTTTGTGTACTTCCTATTACACCAGAATATCATTTTTAATGGCTTTACCTTGTGTGGACTCATAGTTTACCTAACAATTTCCTGTTTTATATGTAAGTGGTCTGTGCTAGACATCATGACTTTGTGAAGAGCCGAACAGTTTGTGAATGTGCTGTTTGGCTGTGTGCAACTCCACATCAAAAAGTTCCATTCTTAGCCGGGCGGTGGTGGCGCACGCCTTTAATCCCAGCACTCGGGAGGCAGAGGCAGGTGGATCTCTGTGAGTTCGAGGCCAGCCTGGACTACCAAGTGAGTTCCAGGAAAGGCGCAAAGCTACACAGAGAAACCCTGTCTCGAAAAACCAAAAAAAAGTTCCATTCTTTCAGTGCATTTCATGCTGCTGCGCTTTGAAACTCTTTGTACAAACCAACTCTATTGTGATAAGTTTATGGGATTCAGAGTTCTGTGGGGTTTCTGAGTTTTTCTACTGATGCTAGGTCACACGGTAGTGCTCTCCGTTTAGATAAGCACACACTTTGGTATCCCTGGTCTCACCAGAGTGAACAAAGACAAGCAGAGGAACATATATTTGGAGAGATAAGGGGAAAGGCAGCTGAAGTGGGGAGAGAGAGTGGTAAGGGAGGTGTGGAAGAGGCTTAGGAGGGGGAGGAAGTGGAGGAGCAGGAGACTGCAGCAGGAGCCATTGCCCCATCAGCCTTAGCTGGAAGAAGAGAAGGATGCAGTAAGATTTGGAGGTCACTGTTGAGAGATGAGCTCACTCAGAGGATGAAATTAGAAAGGTAAAAAAAGCCAGGCCTTGTGCTTCTGTACCTTGCCTCCCACAGGGGCAAAGGTACTAAACTGATCATCTACTTCTGCTCTGGAGGAGAATCAGTGAGGTCAGGTCTGCCTGAGACAGTTGCTGAACTGCAGCAGTTTATGAGGAGAAAACAATGTGTTAAAATACTAAAGAAAGGAAAAGTGATAGGAAATATGGGAGTTATAAACAGTAAAGACTGCAGCGATGCAGTTTGTAAGCATCACCTTGTCCTGGAGAGCCTGTGCTGTCTGTCCCCCCTTCAGCACCGCCGTGCAGTCAGGAGCACGAAGTGAAAGCCTGCCTCAGGTGGGGAGGTAGAGGATGGGTTCTAAAGGCCAGGTAAGCCTCCTGAAACAAAGAAAAGCACTAGGAGACTTAAAGTCAAGTGTGGCTGGGCGTGATGGCACCCACCTTTAATCCCAGCACTCAGGAGGCAGAGGCCAGCCTGGTCTCCAGAGCGAGTGCCAGGACAGGCTCCAAAACTACACAGAGAGACCCTGTCTCAACAAAGAAAAAAAGAACAGAAAGCCGGGTGTGTGACAGGCCCATGCACTGGTGGTCACTGATGGGTATCTTGGACAGCAATGTGAGATGGCAGCATGCTACAAACTGCCATTCTGCCCTCCAAATGCCAACATGGGGCGTCTGGCCTGTGTGTGTGTCTCACTCTGGGAAACCCATGAAGATTCTAGGAGGTGTAAATAAACCCAAACGGGTTTCACAAGTGGAGGGCTTGGGTTTTAGCTCAGCTCTGCTTCTACCTATGTGATCTCAGATGGCTCTTCTCCCTTTAGATTTATGAATCTGTGACTGTTGAAAAGTAGGGTAGTTCTGGAGAGCAGTGACATTTACACAGTGTGTCTGTGTGTCTGTGTGCGTTTGTAATGCCACTGAATTGTAGGGCTAAAATGTTTCAACTGCTCAGTTATGTGTTATGTATATTTCACATGGTAAACAAAAAAGAAAAAGGAGAGGATGAGAAAGATTGTAGTTAGATGCTCTTGCCTAAAAATGCCTTGAGCCTGTGACATTAAAAGTCTGAGACTAAAACCATAGACAGCCCAGCATTCTGATGTCAGGAGGACTCAACACCCTTCTGTGGGTTTTAGATCCTCCTTACTCTGCTCCAGATCCTGTCAGCACCAGCTCTCCAGGACAAGGTGATGCTTACAAACTGCATTGCTGCAGTCTTTACTGTTTATAACAGTAAAAACCCACTTGGTGGCAGCGTGGCATCTAAAGGGCAGTAGATCCCGGCTTCCCCGGTATGGACTGAAGAGCATGAGAGCCATTGGCAGACACAGCAGACTTGTCATGGGTAACTTATTAGGCTCTGCTCCACCATGCCATCACCGCCACAGTTGTTTTATCTGCTGTGTCCCTAGCCCAAGTGGGGATCTATGCCATGCTCTGTGGGTTAGGCCACATATAGAGGACAGCATAAGGCAGACAGCCACAAGTCACTGAGATGACAACGACTTGCATCCAGTGAAGTTGGGAAGTTTTCTACAGCTAAAAAGGTGTGTATTTGCTTTCCTTTAAAATGGAGCTTTTTAAATTCCCTTTCTGTCTACCACACACCCAGCAATTTGCTAAGTGAACATTTGCTCAGGAGATGTGGTAAGAACAGCTGTAAGCTCTTACCCCAGTGTCCATTTCTGTGGAGCTTTTATCCTAAAAGGTCATCTGGGTAGCCTCACCTCAGAGGCAGTGGCCCAGTGGTACCCCTTCCCACCTACCCCAGGTCTCAGGAAAACAATTCACCTGGCACAGGCTTCTCTAAATCAGGGGGATTGTGTGGGAGAAATGATTCTCAGTTCAGGTAGGTTTCATGTTAATCTGCAGAGCATGTTTTTCAAGAGAGGATCCTTCATTTCCTGGAGAAACAACATGTTTCTCTACAAGGGACAGAGGGGGTCCTGAATCTTGCTGCAGCTTAGTCTGTTTGATTAGGTAACTGCTTTGCATAAAGGATTGGTGTTTTTTTATTTGCCACCACTTAGTCAATTAACTAGAAGGGCTGAGCCCCATGATACCACAGATCAGGAGAGCAAGCCAGATAATAAAAGTAATGCCCTATCCCTGATTGAACCATCATCTGTTTCCTATAGGTTTGCAGTGTCTAATTAAAACAGTGTTTTAATCAAAAGCTTCCCTGTATTTTACAGCATTTTCATGACTTTCTAAATTCTTTCCCATTTAATTATTATAATGAACATAATTAATATGTGCTGTCAGCTCTTCACTTTATTTACATTGTATTGAATAATTAAATTTGGTCTGATAATTAAATTAACTCAAATGAAAGATTGTGTGACTGCGTGAATATTACTGTCCTGGGAATAAGCACCTTTGCATATTCATTTTGATTAGTGACTGCCTTTCTCATTTGGAAAGGCCTGATAGATTCCAGGTATCCCAGCTACAGTCTTATGGTAATTGAAAGGAAAGATCACTTTGGCCCACCTGCCTGCCCAGCCTCTCTACAGTACCAGGAAGATAGATCAGATCCTTTACATTCTCAACTCAGGGTCCCTTTTTGTCCAAAAAATTGTTTTCTGACCCTGATGAGTATATAGGTATAGAAATCCAATATCTACTGATAATAAGTCATAAGGAAATTTATTTTAAAACAATCCTTGGTATACATATAAGTTTACCATTTACTAAAAACTAGAGCAAATATACATAATAATTAGATAGATGTGCTTATTTATTTTTACATAAGTAATTAAATATTGGCTGAATATTTGATACTGCAGATCATAGAGCATCTTCAGCAGTTTTCAGAGTTAATTGATATTTATAATCATCAATATTAAGACCATCACTTATATACACATATAGTGCCAAAGGCAAATGTACATTAGCAGGAGGGGTGGCCTTCCACGAGGAAGAGCACACAAACGTTGCTCAGTGCTGCAAGGTCAACCCTGGAAATGTACATATGGGTAACGGTACTCACCAGGTAGTGTTTAGGACTATACATGCATGTGCAAATACATACATGCAGTAACAGTTAGTGAAAAAAGAGGCCACGAATTTAAAGGAAAGCAGAAAGGGGTATATGGAAGGGTTTGGAGGGAGGTCAGAGAAGAGGGAAATATAATTAAATATAATCTCAAAAATAAAATAAAAATTTTTTAAAGTATGTTTAGGGCCTTTGAAATTATTGGAAATTCTGTCCTAACCTAAAGACAAATTCATTTCATAGTTTTTTGGTTTTTTTTTTTAATGAAACTCAAGTCAGCAACTCCAATGGCAATTTTTAAAATCAAACATTATAACACAATACAATTCAAAGATATACTAATTAGATACTTACATGACAGTAGGAAAGTATTAGAAGTCTTTGTTTTTTGTAAGTAAACCATTATGTTTCTGTAAGAACAGGAAACTTTGGCTGTACTGTAAAAACACTTTATTTCATATTCAGTGTAATAGACTTGAATCTGAGCCAAGGTGTTTCAGGTACGTTTGTTGACATTGGGTGGTATAGCATGTGTAGGAAAATGTGCATGTCTTGTGTGTTCAGAATCAAGGGGTTAGTAAAGGTGCATGATACATGGACAAGTGCTGCCAGAATTACCTTGGAATAATCATGTTTGATTCACATTAATTTTTGATCACTGCATGTTGAAAACCTTTCAAGGTTGCCACAGGTTTCACAGTCACCTCAGTAGTTTGTGTGACCTTTTTAAGAAGGTCACGACCCATGGGTCGATAAGCTGGGGTATGGGTCATGTATGCAGTCATCTGCCCTTCACTGTGCTGGAGGCACCGGATGCTTTTAGGTAGATGAGAGCAGGCAGGAACCCAGGCGGTGGGGCTCCACCTGCAATCATGCCGTGTGTGTTTTCCAGATCATTTGATGGCTTAATTTTTTGTTTGTTCCTGTTTTTGTTTTCGTTTGGTTTGGTTGGTTGGTTTGGTTGGTTGGTTGGTTGGTTGGTTGGTTGGTTGGTTGGTTAGTTTGGTTTGGTTTGGCTTTTGGTTTTTTCAAGACAGGATTTCTCTGTGTAGCCTTTACTGTCCTAGAACTCACTCTGTAGCCCAGACTGGCCTCTAACTCAGAGAGATCCACCTGCCTCTGCCTCCTGAGTGCTGGGATTAAAGATGTGTGCCACCACCGCCCGGCTTGTTTGTTTGTTTTGAGACAGGACCTCACTATGCGTCTCTGGTTTTCCTGGGTGTAGATTAGATCGGGCTGACCTCCAACTCACGGAGATCCTCTTACCTTTATCTCTTTAGGCTGGTATTAAATGTGTGCACCCCCGTGCCTTGGGATTTATTTTAATGATAATTTCTGAAAGGCATCTGTTGCATTCATGTCAGGCATTCCCCTGCACACATAAGTGATGTCTGTGTCTTAGTCCACCTGCAGTTAGGAAAACTCGGTTATGGTGTGTTGCCTGCCAGGTGCTTTGTCTTAGTCCACCTGCAGTTAGGAAAACTCGGTTATGGTGTGTTGCCTGTCAGGTGCTTTGTCACCGAGCTCCAGCCTCAGCCTTTCCTTGTGGTGGTGTGTTTGTTTTGTCTTTCAGTTCATGTGTGTGTGTGTGTAAATCAGAGAACTGTCTGTGGAAGTCAGTTTTCTACTTCCACCATTCACGTTCTGGGACACAGGCTGGCAGCAAACACTTTTCCTAGCTGAGCCGTCTCACCGCCCTCGTGGAACTTTGTTTCATTTCCTTTGTATTTTATTGGTTTGCAGTGCTGGGGCTTGAGATGAGAGCCTCACACGTGGTCGGCAAGTGCTCTTCTGATGAGCTACATCCGTGACTTCAGCTGTATTCTGAGACTAGCAGTTAAGGCAGAGAAGAGTACTGGCCTAGCAGTTTCCGGAACCACTGTCCAACCTTTAGAAGCTCAGAGCTGGCCCAAGTCCTCCTCAAACATCCTTATCTTACTCTTTGTCTTCCTCAAAGGCAGATGATCCACCCTGAGTCACACCCACTTGGTACACTGCACTGGCCTCATCTGGTCCATGGAGCAGCGCTTCGTTGGGCTTCCTGTTCACCCAGTGCCAGCACCTCATTCTTCACCTGTCACATAAGCATTCCCCTTTGCACGTGCTCTTCCTTGTGACAGCTCCAGTTCCGTTCATAAGATGGAACTGTATCATGTCTAAAGAAGGGCTCAAGAATGTCAGTAATACAGCCATTGTGGAGCCAGGTTATTCTCAATATTATAGCACCAGAGAACAACATGGTACTTGAGGGACTTGAGGTAGATCATTAAAAGTAGTATTTGCCTAAACATTTAAGTCAGTGGTGTGCCTGTGTTAGAATGAAGACGTTTGCCAGCCACCAATTCTGGCAATTGATAGTAAAAGTTACCCCTTTCACAGGATCCAAACAAAAAGACCTTTCACTTGCCCCCTCACTTGTGACTTTTCCTACACAATTTTAGTGCACTGCCATATGTCACTAAGTATGTTTTTTCCACTCCACAAACCACCCGAGAGGTCCTAAGAAATTCCTCGTTGACAGTGGCTGCCTTGCCAAGGAACAAAGCAAAGCAGACAGCAGGCAGTGTGGGAGTCTACATGCAGCCTCAAGCCTGCGTCCTTAGGGCAAGAACTTAAGACGGTCACACTTCACTGTGCAAGGACCATCGCTGGGATTGCTGCCTGATATATGACATAGCAGGAAAAGAGACTCTAGATAGGCTCTGGATGACTCTGCAACTGAAATTTTGAACTTAACTTGATCATACAAAAAGCTAAATGCCATGGTGATCTGAGCATAGGCTCGAAGGTCAGCTTTGACACCTTAGCACTGTGACCCTGCACAAGCTACTAAGCCTCTGTTTTCTTACTTCAGTGGTGTAGTTCGGCCACGAGGGTGACATAAGATTAATGACTTTCATGTCTATTTTAATACTGGGCCCTGCTTCAGAGCATGCAAAGATGGACAAAGGATTGCCCAGCCCCGATCCCTTGCCCAGTGTGCAGACATAAATGTCGTTCAGTAGTGTTCACAGACCTCAGGTGTCTTTTGAAAAAGTCTGTTGGGGTGTCATATGTGCACAAAATATGAGAGTTTGAGACTCTTGTCAGTTTAACTCAGGAATGATGATAATCATATTTTCTGAATCTATGTCTTTTGTCATAGAGGAACTTTTGGTTTTTCGAGACAGGGTTTCTCTGTGTAGCTTTGCGCCTTTCCTGGATCTCGCTCTGTAGTCCAGGCTGGCCTCGAACTCACAGCGATCCGCCTGTCTCTGCCTCCCGAGTGCTGGGATTAAAGGCGTGTGCCACCACCGCCCGGCTAGGAACTTTTTTAAATAAAATGCCCAGAGATAGACTGTAAAAGTCTAGTCTTTACTTGAGGTCTCCTGAAATAAGGAAACTATATTACCATTGTCAGCCCCAGAAAGATCCATAATGGCTGCACTAGTATCCTTCTATACATATGTGGCCTCAGGCAAGTCACTGCCCATCTGTGGCCTTCAGTTTCCTGTCTATAAAAAGAATTAAGGAGGCCAGCATGGTAGCTCTGCAGGTAAAGAGCCCCTGCTTCTTCCAGCTCTAACAGATGAATTTACACCTCTAAGATGAGCTAGGAAGCTGTGGCCAGACCAGCATTAAGATAAATTGAATCATTTTCATTCTTTTCAGTGTGTGTGTGTGTACATACATATACACACATGAATGTGTGGATGCCTGAAAAGACCAGAAAAGGGCATAGGGTATCTTAAAGCTGGAGTCACAGGTGGCTGTGAGCTACCTGACATGTGTCCTCTGCCAAAGCAGCCAGTGCTCTTAACCACCGAGCCCTCTCTCCAGCCCTGTTCATTTCTACGGATAGTAATCACAGATACTCCAGTTAACACTGGCTTTCCGGCTGTTCCTCAAGCACACCTCACCCATCTCTCTACTCAGACTTTCACCCTTGCTGCTTTCTGCGGAGAGTCTTCCCCTCAGAAATCAGCGTGATTTCAGGTGCTCACTCCCAACAGTTTGGTTCATCCTTGTCCTGTTACCATAGCACCTGCCAGTGTTCTAAGCTGTGGACCAGTCATGTAGTCGCTGTTTTCAGTTCCCATGATTCATTTTTCTTCACTCATTTATTACCCCTGATATTCATTTGTTTTATCTGTTTGATTTTGTCTTTTTACCCTGCTAAAATGTTAAGTACTTTAAGAATAAATTCCTCAGTAGTGGTACATATGACAGTGCCAGGCACATAAGATAACTATGTCTTGGAAGAATATTGGATGGTGAGATGGTAAAAGTCTCTCTGTGTGTCATCTTACAGAAAACGTCAAAATGGTGCAAGTTTTTAAAGACCCATCACTTCTGCTTACTGACCAAATCTCCTAAGCTTTTAGTTAAAACTCACTTTAGCCATTTCTTCATCATCATAATTTATCTTCCTAAAAAATGTCATAGCTTCAATTACGGGCTTTGAGATCTAAAGGAAACAACTTCGTTCATGGTGTGGCGAGTCTTATATTTGAGAAAGCACAGTGTGAGGGGAGCTTTAAAGGCCAGTGGTTCCATCTCAGACCCTCCTCCCACAGAGAGTTTTCGACCTATGACAGACTATGACAGAGACAAGGGCCCTAATTCATGAGGTTATTGTAAAAAATGAAGTATCACCTTGTTAGTCAGCTCACAGTTTGGTTGACTTATGCTGTGGGGTAGATGTCTTTGAGGTGGATCTTTTCTCCCTCGATTGGTGGCAGTATCACAACAAATCTACTCTGACTCCTTGAAAGTTGGTGGAAAAGGAAACTCTCTGACAGATACATAAGCATCAAGGGACTTAGGCAGCACTACCTCTGTGCCCTTGTTGGTTGACAGCCCACAAGACCTCAGGCTTGGTCTGGCTGTGTTCTTTCCTACCAATTTTCTCAGCAGACGTTACACATCCTTGGCATCTTTCATTGCCTGGGTCTCCACTACATCTTCAGCTCCACTCTTAAAGCTTCATGTACCATTCTCTCAAGGGCAGCCCCTGGGACTCTGGCCTTACTACAAATTTCTTGGTCTCCCAGACTTTCCTTTGAAATCTTTTTTTTTAAATAAGTCTTTTTTAAAAGATTTATTTATTTATGTTTATGAGTGCTCTATCTGCATGTACTTTGTGCCAGAAGAGGGCATCAGAACCCATTATAGCTGGCTGTGAGCCACCATGTGGTTGTTGGGAATTGAACTCAGGACCTCTGGAAGGGCAGCCAGTGCTCTTAACTGCTGAGCCATCTCTCCAGCTCCTTTTTTTTTTTGAAATCTTGGTGGCAGCCTTCCTGACCCCACAACTCCAGTTTACCTTCAAAACCAGCATCACTTGGGCAATGATAAGGTCTCCACTGGGTCAAACAGTAATGACCCCTCCCTTAGCCTTAGACTGAGTCTACAGTGGACTCAGATCCCTGGGATGGGGTGGGGGCTGGATGTGGATGGATATGTCTGGAGACATCCTTGGATGTGCATACTTACAGAGCTCTCTCCTCGGAGCAAAGGCTTTCAGATGAGTTTACCCTTCTGTATTTTTGGCCTTGGAAAGGGTAGAGTCCTCCTTATTCCTGAAGTATCTTCAAGACATCTTTACTCTGCCCTAGTGCCAAGATTTAGTCTATTTTTAATTATGTGAATTTCTTTAATAACCCATGCCTTCCTTGTTAGCAACTTCAAATGTGTTCCTTTTCTAGCTGGTCCACAAGCTTTTCAGAACTTTCCCCAATTTCTTTTGCTCCCAGTTCTCACTATAAACTTGGCTAAAAGCAGGCAATGGACGCACACCACAGCCTGAATGCTGGGCTGCCTGTACCGGTTAGTTAGTCCATCACTTTAAACTCCTCATCCCACAGTCTTGGGGCTTGGGTAAAATGGAGGTCAGTCTTTACCAGAATGTAACACACATGGCTTCTAGTCCAGCTCCCAGTAGAGTACTTGATGCTCATCTGAAACCTCAAAAACACAGTCTGAAATCTCCACATTCCTGTCAACATTTTCAGCTCTTACCAGAATTGTCCATTAAGCTCTGCTTACAGCATTCTATGGCTTCTGTAGCCTATGTCTCCAATTTCCTCCACAAACTAGTCCAAAAGTTCATGAATCATTGGTCAGATCATCAGCAACAACCCTTCCTCTTGATCCTGATACCCTGATTTTCTATTGTTGGCAAGACTTTTTATCAGTATGACAAATACCTCGAGAGCAGCTTCAGAGAGGACAAGTTCATGATGTGCGGCATAGTGGGCAATTAGGAGAAGCAGACATGCTTACTTTATGGCAGCCAAGAAGCAGATTGTTCCTCTCCTGGTAGGCTTGTTCTTATTCCCATTTTGCTCCATCGTCTGGGCCAGCCTCTGGGACAGCGCTGCTCCCGTCCAGGGCATGCCTTCCCAACCTGAGTTAGGCATCTGTGGGAACACCCTCACAGACACACACAAATGCTTTATGAATATTCTTAGCAGCTCTCAATCTAATCAGGTTGACAAAGTAAACTGTCACAGCCTTATAGTCTGCTGCTGCCTGTGCCGCCTCATAGTACGCAATGTGCTAGAATCCGCATTCGGTCCCCACTCTAAGGGATTAATAGTCTGCTCTTGAAGCTTGATGAAAGGAACTTGGGCTTTGAAACCAGGCAGACTGAATATATTACCATTTGTTCCATTCTATAGCTCTGAGATCCTAGGCAAGCCACTTACCTTCCCAGTGCCTATGTCCTCACCTGCGATATGTAGATCGTATTAATAGCATGCCATGTGATTGTTATACACAGTGAACTGAATCAGTTACTCAGTGATTAGCACATTCCCGGCCTGACCTGTGGTTTGTTGAAGCTGTTGTTGTTTCCCTCCACATTCCTTGCTCCTAAGGAGAAAAGCCCCTGCGTCCACTCAAGTCAGCTCTGACACTTACTACCATCTTAAGTAGGTTATCTCTGCTGTCAGGATATGTTCGTTCTCCCATCTGCTGAGAAGATGGAGAAAGCTCTGGGTCTCCTGCCTCCAAGGTTCCTCCTTGAACCCAAAGCACAGGGTTGTCTTCCCATAGCTGGGCCTCTGGGCTGTTATTTCACACATTGCTTTGACCCAGCCACCATGGAGTCCTGGGACAGTCAGTCTGGCATGGCTGATTGAGCTGGACCTGCCTGACAGCTAGTCAGCATATGCTTGTCTGGAAGATAGTGAAGGTAGGTACAGAAGCAGGAGGGAAGAAGACCTCACGCCCAAATACATCTCTTCTGTGTAGCCAACTGAAAAGCACTGAGATTACTGTGAGGTGCATTGAGATTGTGTTAGGAAGAGAAACTAGAAAAATGGCTCACATGAATCAATGTGAACATTTAATGGGCCTTAATTGGAACCTTATCCTACTATTCTTAGAGCAGAGAGATGAAAGCAGAAGAAATCTGAGAGACCATTTATTTTACTTGAGAAAGCAGTAAACTGAAACTACAAAAAGATTTGACTACTATTATATTTTTATGATTAAATAAAATTGTCATAGACTAGTGCTGGTGAGCCCATAAATGCTCCATGGAATGCACCCATAGTCTCTGGCAGCTGTTAGGTTATAGCCAGAAAACCTATCAGTCTGTACTCTGCATTTGTTAACTCTGCAGTTCTCACCACACAGCAGCAGCTTATGGGATGGAATGCTTACCCAGGTCTGCTGGCAAGGACCACTGGAGAATTTGTGTTTGAAGGTGTTACTAAATTCTGGCTTCCGCTTATCTCTCCTCCTCATTCCCTACATCCTGCCATTTGTAATGGGCAGAATCGATCTCTCCTCCCCCCCCCTCTCTCTCTCTCTCTGTGTGTGTGTGTGTGTGTGTGTGTGTGTATGTGTATGTTCTTTATTTTTCTTAGAGAGGCTGGATTTTAAATATCAGACTCTAGGCCCTGAGGTTTGAATTGGCATATTTCATGTAATAACTTCTTCCATTTCTTTATAAGAAAAAATATATATTCTAAATTCACCCTCATTTACCATATTTACATGTAATATCTGTAGGTGTGAGCATCATAGGGCATGTCCATGTGTGCATGCTCATAACACAGGACAGGATGTTGTCTGGGAACTTGGAGGCCTTCAGAGATCATGTAGCCAACTCCCCTTGTGGCCAGAGAGGAAAGGACTTGGTTCCTGCCTTTCAGCTTGTTCTCCTGATACCCTATCCAGAGCTTTCGGCAAACAGCCTTCCTTCATACTACTCCATCCCGGTGGCAAATGGGATATGGATACATAAGCACATAGAAAATCCAAATTAGTCCCTCAAAGTGATCATGATTATGACAAGTCTGCATAATCTCCAAGGCTAGTGCTCTCTAAAGCAGGCTTCCTTCTCAGATGTGAACTGAAATGGAGACAGGGTTTAGGTATAATCTCTGACGAATCATAGAACCTGTGACTCTTAGTGTTGACCAAGTGTATGAGCTGGTCTAGCATAAGCTTCTGCTGCAGGATGTGTTTGGAAGGAATTTAGAATGTGCTTCTTTTAAACTACAGCTCTTTTCCTCGAAGAAGATTTGAGAAATATTCAAAAAAAGGCTCTATCAGGCAACAGAAGGCTAGAGGGTGATTTATTCTTGGGGAAATGCCAATATTGTGAATTTTGTGGCCCTTTAGACATTCATCAGTCATTCCTTCTCTTATTTGTCAGCTTTTACTAAATGCCCACCCTGTTTTAAGCCATGTCCTGAGAGACGCACAAATGCCTACAGTCCACAAGCCAGGCTCAGTGCCGTTAGTGCTGAGCCTGTGTTTCCTTCAGCAGACTTTGCAAGATGCCTGCAATGCACCGGGCACTGTTCTAGACACCCAGGATAGTGAGAGACAAGATAGAACACGTCCTTGCCTTCATGTTGCTAATGTTCTGAAGAGTGAGGTTCAAACAGAACGGCAAACAACTGGCATCTGTGATAGCAGTATTTCACAACTGGAGCAATGCTTGTGCAGATACAAAATGTGAAGTAGAAGTTCCCGGGTCAGCGAGGGGAGCATACATAGAGAGCATAAGCAAGGGTACTGCGGTATGAAATAGCCTGCCAGGTGCAAGGAACTGCAGGCTCTTCACTATGACTGAAGCTTAGCCTGTGAGTGAGGACAAGAGCTAAGCCTGAGATGAGGCAGAGCCTAGGTCATGAGCGACATGTGGTGACCACGAATTTGGAGATTGTCTTCTGGGAGATGAGGAGCTGTGGTGATATATTGTGTACCCAAATAAAATTTGCCTGAAGATCAGAGAACAGAATAAGCCACTAAATTAAATATAGAAGCCAGTCAGTGATGGCACTTGGGACACAGTGATCCATTTGGATCTCTGCGAGTTCAAAGCCACTCTGGACTACATGAGATTGACTCCGTCTAGGAGAGAAACAGAGCCAGGCAGTGGTGGCACACACCTTTAATCACAGTACTTGGGAAGCACACATGCCTTTAATGGCTGGGTGGAGAAAGGTATATAAGGCATGAGGAGACAGGAACTAAAGACTTTTTGACTGAGGAAGCCCTTTCAGCTAGAGGCCATTTGGCTGAGAGGACCCCTTTCCACTGAGAACTCAGAGACATTCAAACAGAGAATTTGTGGAATTGGTGAGGTGAGACGTGACAGTGGCTTGTTCCTTTGTCTATCTGATCTTTCAACATTTCTGGCTCCAGATTTTTTATTAAAAGACCATTTAAGATTTGTGTTGCAAGGAGCCTCTGGTGCTATTAGCATGTGGCTGGCCTGGTGAGACATGGCTCATAGTCCATCCAGTATTTGGAGAATGGAGAGGTTGTTGTCAGACCTCCACACTGAATGCCCAGCACCCAGGACCTGGTACCAATAGTCCCGAGTCACTGTTCTTCCCTGCAGAAGCAGAGTGAGGGACCCTGCCCAGGGGTGCTCTCCCATTCCTCTGCTAGTGATGCCAGCAAAGAACTGACTTCCCTCAGGAAGCTAGTTCAGGGCCTTCTCAGTTCGCCCCTCCCTGTATGAGGAGACCCCTGTCTCTGGGCTCCACCTGGTTTCCACTATATAGGTCAGGCCAAGTCCACAACAACTGTAGGTTTTGTTTCTCTTGACCCTGGCTTTCTCTCTTTATTTTTTCCTTCTCTCTTCCTCCTTCCTGGATTTTCTACTGCTGCTACATAGCACTGAATCCAGGAGCAGCACTCAAAAGGCCACTGCTCAAAGACTACTACCACCTATGCAGCCTACAAGAATTCTGCAGTCAACCCCAGTCTAGAAATACCTATGGGAGAGCCATGTTTGGAAAAAGAGGAAACTGTTGCAGGACTAAACAAAGGAACATTTGGGTTTCTTTGCTACCACTCTGATTTGATAAGATTTGATCTGTGGACAGAATCTTCTCATTTTTCTGCTGGGATGTTCAAAGCCACCGCTCCCACCCTCCCCACACAGCACTGGATTAAAGAAATGAGGGGGTGTGTTTGGGGTGTGCCATTTTCTTTAAAAAAACAAAATGGAGAAGTTGCTGGCCTCAGGGACAGTCCTGTCCTGTTGCTCCTGTCATGAGCCTTGGTTCCAAGTATGACAGCTGGCAAGGGCACTAACTGATGAACCTGCCCACCTCAGCTGCTGCCTGTCCTCCAGCAGTGCACAGACCCAGGTCTGCAGACAGGAATGCAACAGCTACTTTGTTTCTACTCTGCTGGAATAATATTCTTTGTTCCAGTGATTTACAGCCTCTCTTAGCTGTCTGTTTTAATGAATTTAGATGTCTAGACACCTATTTTTACCCCTGTGTTGAGGACATCTTGTCTCTGACAAGAAAAGGAAAAAAACAAATTGGGAATTCTTAGGCACAAGGAATTTGCACTGGTGAGCTTTAACTATTTGCATTCATTCCTCTATACTCCATTTACCCCACCACACTGACAGACAGAATTGCTCTGCTCTTCAGTCTGACACAACAACTGTCCATGCATAGTGAAGGAAGCTGCTCCCTTACACACACACACACACACACACACACACACACATCTGACTCCCTAAACCACTGTGCCAAGATGCCAAAGAGCTCCATCATCTGCTCCTACAGATCCAAAGACAGTATTAACTGAGGGCCTTTAAGGCCTTATGGTGAGCAGCCCATGGACTCTGATGTGATAGATATGAGCTCCTGAAATAACTTAGAAACCAAAACTAATTTATAGCTTGGTTTTAAAAGCCAAACTCATTCATTCTTTTCCCAAATAGTTGAGGGGAAAGCTATCATTTACCAGGCACTATGCGAGGCATAGTGACAAGTAGTAATGACAAAGAGTAGCACTTTCCCTCAGCACAGTCTGGGGACTTTTACCAACTAGGGTTCACTTCAGTCTATTTTAGCCTTTCTCACTCTCTCGCTCTATTTTTTCCTTCATTTTATCTTTATGTGTGTGGGTATTTTGCTTGCATGTATGTCTGTGCACCATGTGCATGCAGTGCCCAGGGAAGCCAGCAAAGAGTGTCAGTCAGATCCCCATGGGCTGGAGTTATAGATGGTTGTGAGCTGTCATGTGCGTGCTGGCTTTGGAAGCATGAGTTGCTACACTGCATTAGAGTGTGCAGAACTTCCTGGGGTAACTAGCCTGTAGGAAGATGGCCCATTCTGTAAGGATGGAAAGTTCTCTGACACAGTTAGTCCTTAGCCCATTCTGAGCAGTGTCCATTCTCAGTAGACATGTGGTGCTGGTCTCACCTCCCTGCTAAGAGGCCTGCTGACATCGTTCCTTCCTTGCTTGCTCTGGCTGCAGCCCAGGTGGTCACAGTTAGGGGAAAGTAGTGTCCAAGGGGTGCGGAGGTTGGACTGCTCTCCATGTTTATATGACTCTCGGGACCTTGAACTCGTTTGGGATCCTAAAGTGAGTGGGACAGTTGTCACATGGGTGTGCAGTCTGCAGGCTAGCCTCTGCCCCACTTTCCTACTTCCATGTATTTTCTCTCTTTTTTCCTCCTTCTATCTCTTCCTCCTTCTATTCAGATTTTTGACAGAATTATACCAGGGCCATACCAAGTATTAATATTTAGATATATTTTCTATGACAGCATTTTTAAAAAATGAAGACCAAAGATTAGGCTTAAAGTGAGCATTGCTTAGAAAGAGAACAGTTGCCACTCTGAGTCAGTCCTGTACTCTGAATTGAGAGGTCCCCAAGTAGGCCACACACTGACAAAGGATGTGTGAATTCTCGTTTATATAGATAATTCATCACCAATTTACTAATCAAGAATTCCAGATAAAGTGTGTCAGCCTGAAAACATGGAAAATATGGTAGGGGGACTGCGTATAGAGCTGCTGTTAACCCCTAGCCCAACACCTCCACAAACTATCTGCTCTTTCCAGTATAAAATCTACTAAAAGGTGACCACAGTGGAGAAAGGTACACTAAAGATGTATGGATTAGAAAAAGCATGTTCCCATCAAGTTCACGAGAGGTCTCTAAAGTGAATGCAGACCTGGAAGAGTCAAGCCCCCCGCCCCACCCCCCACCCCCCCGCCCCCGCTGTCACAGAGACTTCCAACAGAGGAGGAGGAGTCTTGCTCCCGGGCTGGGGAATTAGCAGTCCAGCAGGATGGAAGTCCTGATGTCACTGCAGCTGCATAGTTAAACCGCAAGCTACAGTGTGACTCGGCAACTGAGAGCGCTGGCTGCTCTTCCAGAGGACCAGGTTCAGTTCCCAGCACTCCAGTGCTGGGGACTTGACACCTCTTCTGGCCTCTGCCAGCACCAGCCACACATGTATAGAGGCAAAACACTCATACGCATAAAATAACAATAAAAAATGTTTTAGCATGCCGGTCACTTTTATTTAAAGATGTTGAGAAGATATCTTCATTAAATGTCCAATATGACAGGGTTTGTAGGTACTGGAAAGGTGGCCAGGTGCTCAGCCACAGCAAGACAGTGCTCAGTTTGGAATCAGATGTTCTAACTGTTCACTCTTGGGAGTCCTGCTCCATCGCCAATCATTTCTCTCTTTCCCATTAATAAAACTGATCATTTGAAACATACCCTTGACACAGCCCAGCACATAACCAAGAACTGGCCATGTGATACTGAGCCAAGAAAAGCATGTGTTTTAGAAGAAAGGCCTTTTGTGTTAGTTTACTCTGTATATGTTGATTGATTTTGTCTGTTTAAAATGGCCATGGGTCATGCTCATCTTTATCTGGGTTGGCATTGTCACACAAAACACCGCTGGCTCAGATTGAATCACGGGAGTAAGCTCAGAACTGGTAAGGAGAGCTTCTCTACCCAGGAATGGGCAGCCTTGTGAGCATGGTGGCCCTGGATGGCCTGAGAGGCTAGAACAAGCCAACACTTGGAGTTAAAAGTTTTCCAGGCCCAGCTCCAGCCCAGACTGGCTGGGGACTTGGACCACATCTCTTGGACTTCCTGAAGTTTGAGTCCTCTTTATAACAGCAGTCGTCGCTGTCTGCCCACCTCAGAGTTGGCCTCAGATGGTGTCGACAGAGGGCCTAGCGGGGCCTCCTGAGAGCTGTCTCCGCTGAGCTGGGAGTTGCTGAGGTCCTGGCAACACAGTGGCCTAAAAGCCCTGCATCCCTTCATACCTCAGAAGACACCAGTGCTACCCAGTCCATTCCAGATCTCTCCTTGTAGCCAGATCAGAATTCCCTAGTTGGTGCTCAGGACCTTGAGAATCTCAGTTCTGGCATCCTTCTAGATGCTGTGGCTCAGAGTACCACAAAATCCAGCCATTTTTCTGTTTGCTGCTGGGGTGGTGGTGAGAGACAGGGGAAGTTTTGATGCTTCTCAGCTCAGGCTAGCCTTGAATTTCTGATCCTCCTACCGTAACTTCCCAAGTGCTGGGAGTCACAGGTGTGCACCACTGCACCTGGCTGAACTGACTTGTCAGCTGTGCTGCTTGGGATGTCTTCCAGCACTTAAGGATTTCCTTAAGTGTGTCAGGAAAGCTCATCCTGGATATGAATTAGGAGCCAATAAGTCTTCGTAGTGACAAGTCCAGCACAGTAGCCTCAAAGTCATGTGAGCAGACAGACACACAGACACAGAGAGAGACAGACAGAGTGCTACGCCTCTGTTGCTCTGCACCACTCACCTATGTTTCTTGGATCATGCTTATGCAAGGATTTTCTTTTCAAAACTGTCAGAACGCATTTCCTACTTCGCCACCACAAGATCCTGGCTGGCACCCCAAACCCTGTTTGCATAGCTCTGTCCTGCACAGGCAAGGCCAGGGAGCAACTTCAGCAATGGCTTCTCAGGTGGCATTAAGCTTGCTGATGATTGAAGCCAGCCTCTGCCAGAGCCTCTGCTCCAAAGAAATGGGGAGAGATGCTGGAAAGCATTTGTTAGGCTGGGTGGGAGCTCTGCTCCTGGTCCAACAGAGAACTCAGGGCAGAGAGCTGGTGAGGTAATGAGTATCCTAACTAACACTGTCTAGCTCTGCAGATATAGACACATTAGGTCTGCATTTAAACCTTCAAAGCTTCCATCCACTGGTTTTATGGGAAAAAAACTCTAAATTAACTGGGTGGTTGTATTGATTACGAGCAGAGGCAGACCTAGAACCTACAACTGTCTAAGACCAGCACTCTTTTTAAAAAAAAAAAAAAATGTATTTATTTAATGTATGTCTGTATGAGAGTGTCAGATCCTCTGGAAGTGGAATTACAGACAGTTGTGAGCCGCCATGTGGGTGCTGGGAATTGAACCCGGGTCCTCTGGAAGAGCGGTCAGTGCTCGTAACCTCTGAGCCATCTCTCCAGCCCCAAGACCAGCACTCTTGAGCCTGCACTGTTCCTGTGGCATAGCCCAGGGAAAGCTATTCACCTGGAGAGTGATGGCAGCCTTTCTAGTGGACAGTGGGTTGGTGGCCTTATTACAGGAATAATAGCAGTGTCACTCCCCACTGCACTGAGCAAAGGAAAGGCTACGTGAGCACACACCTGGGCAGCCAGAAAGAAGGTCCTCTAGGGAGTCTGACCATGCTTGGTACTCTGACCTCTAGCCTCCAGAGCGGTAGAAGATAAACATGTGTTGCTTATGTCCCTCCAGCCTATGGTATATTTTGTTGTGGTCAGCTAAGACAATCTGATACTGAATCTGTGAGTTTCCAAGTGTCTGCATCTGATCCAGCCTTCCACATACAATCTATCCTTTTTCCCCCGCTTGGTTTTTTTTTTTTTTTTTTTTTTTAAGATTTATTTATTATGTACACAGAAGAGGGTGCCAGATCTCATTACAGATGGTTGTGAGCCACCATGTGGGTGCTGGGAATTGAACTCAGGACCTCTGGAAGAGCAGTCGGTGATCTTAACCTCTGAGCCATCTCTCCAGCACCCCCACCTTGGTTTTTTTGAGACAGGGTTTCTCTGTGTAGTTTTGGTGCCTGTCCTGGATCTCGATCTATAGACCAGACTGGCCTTGAACTCACAGAGATTCGCCTAGCTCTGCCTCCCGAGTGCTGGGATTAAAGGCATGAGCCACCGCTGCCCGGCTCAATCCACCCTTTTGATATAACTTCTAGAGAACCTGAGCAAGGAAGTCTCTCCTCCCACAGTACAGCACCCTCAACAGACCCCTTGTATTATGATTACTGGTTTAAATACCTCAGCTCCCACAAAACTAATGTCTAACTAATCCTGCCCAGCATATTGCATCTTCGTTTGTGTGTTAGGAAAAGCACTCTTTATTTTCTTTTGTTCCAATGGTATTAGCACATCACTTGGCATGGGACATGTACCACAAATGATGGCTGAAGTTACCATTCTCTGGTTAGAGGCCTAGTGGGTGGCCAGGATCCAAAGCAAATTAAAGAACCACAAACTTCACTTGTCTGTCCTAGACACACACACACACACACACCCATACACGCATCCTCTTTAGAGTCCTTTTTCTCTGGCATCCAGTTCCTCCTGGTCCTCTCTACACAGGATTCCACTTCCTTTTTCTACAGCTACAACTTCCAGAATCATTGCTTGTAACAAAAGAGTAGTCATCATAGGGCTCTGTCTTCCATCTGTGATCGATCCCTCATCAGGGACACTAAAGAAAACACTATGGATCACAGGGCAACTGGGTAAAAACGCACAAGTATGCCCTTGGCCTCTCCTTAGGAGACCAGAGGAGCTGTACTGCCATGGCCCTCCCCAGAGCAGGATTGAAGGGTGGCTGTAAAGCCTTGAAATGTATAGTACTTTTCTCAAATTTAAAATGTAGGAATATAATCTTCCAATGAGAAAGAATATGTTTTTGTTTTTGTTTTTATTTTTGTTTTTTTCAGAGCTAAGGACCGAACCCAGGGCCTTGCACTTGCTCTACCACTGAGCTAAATCCCCAACCCCGAGAAAGAATATGTTTAAAAGTCCAGTGTTTTGGGCCATTTTTTTCTTTCTTTATTGGGGTGCATGTTAATACTGCTATGTCTGTATGTGAAATTGAACTATTTGATTTGTGTATGAGAGAGACTTCAAAGAAACTACTTTTAAAAACATTGTCAGGGTAGAGCGCTTGCCTAGCAAGCACAAGGCCCTGGGTTCGATCCTCAGTTCCAAAAAAATAAAACATTGTCTACCTTGAAACCCAAAGCAATTAAACAGTTTGCCAAAGGCTACTCAGCTAATGGGTGTGTAAGGGCAGATCCCCAGATCTGCTACTCTTTGATTAACATCTGTTTTGTTTTATTGGTTTTATGAGACAAGGTCTCTCTATGTTGTCTTGGCTGTCCTGGAACTCACTATGTAGGCCAGGCTGGCCTTGAACTCAACAGAGACCCGCCTGCCTTTGCCTCCTGAGTGCTGGGATTAAAGGCGTGAACCACCACACCCAGTGAGCACCTATTTTATAACTGTACCTGAGGTCAAGGTCACTTTCCATCTCTCTTGATCTATTACATTTATTGTGTGTGTACACGAGTGTGCATGTGTGTGTACATGTGAGTACATCACAGTGCTAGTGTGCCCCTTTGTGCTTGTGTGACAGTTGCAGGACAAGTTACACAAGTTGGTTATCTCTTTATACCATGTCTCCTCCCCATGTGGGTTCTCAGGCTTGATGGCAAGCACCATCACCCACTGATCCACCTCCCCAGACTTCTCTTGCTGGTATTGGAGCCCAACTCAGCATCTGAAAGTAGACAGCATATTTGAAAGAGTTTCTTGTTTTTACTGGGGCTGTACCTGCTCCTGACTTCTATCTCTAGCTGATGACCTTAGCCACTAGGGAAGCATATGGCCAGGGCACTTCACAACAGTACTGCCTTGCTCTGGAAGGAGGCTCTGTGGGAATCCCGAAAGAGGAGGCAAGTGTCCTGACCAGGCTCAGGATCAATGCTCACCTTAGGACTTGGGCGGTTTGTCAGTTTGCCTAAACAAAGACAGTCCTTTGGTTACGGACTTAGTAACAGTCCAATGATTACTGACTTAGTTACAGCTCCATCAAGAAGGTCAACAGATATTGTAAGTCTGAGCTGATTAATTATGCATTCAGGAAGATCCTTGAGTTCCATGATTATTCTACTAACTTCCTGCTGATTTTGGAAAGTTTGAAAGGCAGTCCAAGATGATATCCTAAGCCCTGGGAATGAATGGGGAAATAAAACCGAGGCCAGCCTTCAGCCTGGCATCTTTCACAAGCCCCACAGCCCACTCTCCTGGTGCTTGAAGCCTTGAGCATCAAAGTCAGGATATTTATATTCCCAGACTCGCTTCCCCACCCCCAGGGAGAGCGATTACCTAATGCAGCTGACTGTTCATGTTCACTACATTACATCCTCTGCCCCAAGCCCACCTGAATTAACCTACACGTCTCAGGACACTTTCTGGACCTCCTGACACTGCCTTCCCACGGTGTCTGAAGTGTCTCACTGACTCACAGCCAAGTGTGAGTGAGGGTCTCAGGCCCTTACAGATTCCTTACAGATAACAAGGTTGGGTCCTACCACAGGCAATCTGACAGCCACAGCTCCTTAACACAAGGTTACCAAACCGTCCTGTGCTCATTTGCATCTTGTCCTGTCCAAAGACCTAAAACTAGTGGCCTCCAACAGGGCACCTCTAACTGCTGGTGAGCTCTTATACACAGGTAATGGATAGATAGTCAGTGCTGTTCCTTGAGGGGATGTCAAGTCCCTAGGGAACACTGCTTCAGGAGGCTGAAATAAACTCAACTGATGCTCTCACACTCTGTGCCAATTTACCAGGACCGGGGGAGCTGATGTCTTTGAGTTAACATTGTGTCTATGCCAGCCACACTGGCTCCTTTTAATGCCTTTTGAATTACTGAATCTTCCAATAATGGCATTTTAACAATGAAGTTTTTAAAAAAAAAAAGAAAGAAAGAAAAAGAAAAACTTCTTAATTTTTGCCCAAAGAGGGCAGAAAAAGAATTTCACTAATGGCATCGTTATAAATTCTGAAGTGGTGACCATTTGGCTGCTTTACAAAATATGTAGCTAATAATTAAAATAAAGATTTAAGTGGAAGCTTTATCAATGAGGTAGACAGAGCACATTTTCTCAGTTGGTGTCCGAAATGGCATCACAGAGCCATGTGCAGAATTGTCACAGTGCGAGTCTTTAAAATGCCTTATGGATTTGAAGGTATTAACAGGTCCCTATCAACATTCTCTAAAGTTTTTGATGTCGTATTAGCTATTGAACAGAAATATGCGAACTATTACTTTGTTGATTTTGTCCTTAAACCACACTGCATTATCATCTGAGAATGTGTTCTTAAAGTATTGTTAAAAGTACTTTGAAAACTTGTAAATCCCAGTAATTTATGCTTCTCCTGCCTCTGCTGTTTTGTTCTGTCCTTCTGGTTTCAATTTGAATGCCGTCCTGTCTGGGTGTGTACCTGTAAAATTGTGTTTTTCCGAGTACAATTTACAGTCCTGACCTTAGGCTCTTACAGTGTCCCTAACCTTCTCCGGGTTTCCTCCAGTACTACGAAGTGAGTTTTGGGTCACCCTGCTCTTTCGTAGTAGACTTGTCTAATCAAAGTTACTTGAAACAGATCTGATTTTGGCATTTCTTAGTTTATCATTTTGGCCTAGGGAGTGAGTTAGGAGAGCGTCCCTGCCAGTCCACTGATCGCATTGCCCTATTAAAGTGCACACAGTTGTAAACCCAGACTGCCACAAGACAACAGTCTCATTTATCTAAACAGTCCTCCTTTTAGAGTCAATGGCACTGATGGAAACCGTGATAAGGAGTGGGGACTGAGGAAGGATCACTGAGAGCCTGTATAGCTGGAACCGTTCCATCCCTACAATCAGTCCCTTTTCTTCCTCGGACTTGGCTACATACGGAATCCATCTAGCTACGTGCAGTGAGCTAAGTCAGGCAGAGATTGCAGTGGGCAGGGCTGCCCCCAGACACTGTCTTACTTTGCTGGGAACAGCTCTGTTTGAAGAAACAGGAGGCTGCTTTGAGCAGCCTGAGGGTGCTCTGCTAAAACTGTGCATCCTAAGTCCCTTCCGTAGGTCTCTCTCCGTGGAAGCTGTGCCCTTCAGTGTGGAGTATGATTGTTAAATGGCCACAGAACCTTTGGAATCTTTTTTCTTAAGTTGAGAAATGAGATTTTTTAAACAAAATTTTGGCTCTTTTCAAATATCACTTGCGTTAAGCTCTGGTAAGGAGTCAAGCGCTTTTCTCTGTCTTTACCTCCTTCAGTATGGTCTCTGGTTTGGACCAACAACAGTTGACTGAAGGGGCAGGCCAGGGCTGAAGCAGCTGACCCAGCTCCGTCTCTGTTGTAGGTAATTGTACAGTCCGGCCGCCACCCAACGGTGCTACAGAAGCTCTGCCAGCTGCCCTTCCAGTATTTCAGTGACCCAAGGCTCATCAAAGTGCTGTTCCCTTCGCTTATCGCTGCTAGTTACAACAACCTTCAGAACAAGATCATTCTGGAGCAAGAGATGAGCTGTGTTTTGCTGGCCACATTCATTCAGGTACTTTCTTATGCCTCGTTTCTCTTGTTTTATGGACAAACTCATGAGACTGAAAAGTAAACATTGAAGCAGCTTTATGCTCGCCCTCCAAGCTGCTTTTAAATCTCTACCTATGTCTGTGTTTAAAAAAGTAATTTCTTTAAAAAAAAAAAAGCCTGAAGTCACATTACTAGAGACAGGGTGGAGTGCTGCATGCCCCTGCCTGGAGGATTTCATCACAAAGCTCTTTTGCCGTTGACAAAATGGAAACTTGTACTTAGGGATCTGTTTAACAGGACACCAGGCTCCTTTAAGGCTTCGACCATCACATGGGTCTGCCTTTTCATCTTGGTACAGAGGATAACTACTGAAGAAAGATAAAAATTTGGGTTTATTTGAATATTAAAATTAATAAATATGATTTGCATGTGTACAAAGTTGGGATAAAACCTATTTGATTGCTTTTTTTTTTTTAATCGAAAAGTTTGAAGTACAGCCTTGTATTTGCCTGATCCAGCTAAATTCTGTAGGACTGAAATCAGGATTGGTGCTGTGGAAAGTGCGAACTCCACGTGTAAATCAGCTCACTGAGCTGGCAGGGGTAAAGCCAAGGTGACAGTTCTAAACTAGGGTTTTTCATATCTTTGTGGATGATTATTTTATGAAATGGCCCTTTTTTTTTTTTCAAATGTTCCGCTCTGAAATCGCTCCCTGCTGCACATATTTCCTGTCCTTCCTAGCAGTGAAACAGAAAGCAGAGTTCTGTGTGTATTGTCCCTGTGCTGGCTAATGTTCAGATACCTCTGTCAGTGTGAGCCTGTGCAGCTGCCTGGGAGCCATGGAGGACAGCTGAAGACTTCCCGGCCTTCTTTATCGCAGTCAGCACTCCTGCCTCTCTCCTACCACCTCTGTTAAGGATCAGTTAGTAAGCACAGCTCGGGCAAGGAGACTTAGAGATATGTTCTTTTCAGCTTAGTTGTTAGATTTGAGTCTGGGTCCTATTTTCTGCATGATTTCAAACTGACTCATGATTAAATTAAAATCTTAATAGAATCTTATACTGTAAAGCTGTCATTTCAGCTCAGGGCTCTTCCTCTGCTCTTAGAACCTTAAGATTAGAGAAAGCAGCTCTGTCGTTAAGTAGAAAATACACTGTAGTATGTTTTCAGACAGTGATCTTTTCCACTGGAATCATTCACTCTTGTATTGAGTGGGTAATTTCTGAGTGCGCGCTCTGTGCTGGACTCTTCTTTAGACCCTGGAGTTGTATCATGAATAAGACGGATAAAACCCACCTTCAAAGCCGGGCGGTAGATATGGAAGGAGCAAGCATTAAGATCAGACAGTGTCGCTGGGCAGTGGTGGCACAGTCTTTAATCCCAGCACTTGGGAGGCAGAGCCAGGCGGATCTCTGTGAGTTCAAGGCCAGCCTGGTCTACAAAGTTCCAGGACAGGCACCAAAACAACACAGAGAAACCCTGTCTCAAAAAACAAAACAAAACAAACAAACAAACAAAAACCACCTTTAAGACTTTTCCTAAACAGCAGAAAGGCCAAGGAGCATGACAGGTAGGAGGTGAATGCTGTGCAGGAGGGCCATGGCCTGGGGAGGGAGCGAAGCTTTTTATAGCTTTAGCCGAGAGGCCCCAATGGAGACAAGCTTGCACGTGTGCCACAGTAGTTTCTTAAAGAATACTTTCAAAATACAAGTAGAGCACGTAGGTAGTTGAAGTAGGAAGAAGACAGTGTGGGGTCAGCTGGAACTCGGTAGTGAGACTCAAAAACAAAAATGTGAGTGAAATCCAAAACTGCAGTAAAAGGTGGGTGACGTTTATTACAGCTATTCCAAATAGACCATATTTAATACAGTTTTGCTAAATGGTACCGAAATTACTTCTTTCTTAATTTAGGGTAGCATTCTTAGACTAGACTAGTGAAGTTAAATAACTTTTTCTATAAATCATTGTGCTCAAGAAAATAACACATCTTATAAATGTGTAATGATTCCATATATAGGTTATTAATAATCGCTAGAAAGTAATGTTAAAATGAGATTATGGCCTGTCATAGATTTCTAAAGACTTATATACTACAGTTTTTTCAGTTTCCATCTAAAAGTCATTTTACCAAACTTTAAGGTTTAGATGCAGAATACTTTTGGTTTGATTTGGTTTGGTTTCTGTTTGTTTTGCTTGCTTGCTTGCTTGCTTTTGAGACAGGGTTTCTCTGTGTAGCAGCCCTGGATGTCCTGGATTATAAGGACTCTTATATTCGTAGTTTTTTAAAATTCTTGCCAGGCATAATAGCGCACACCTATAATGCCTGAATGAAGCAGGAGGATCACTCATTTGAATCCAACCTGGTTTACATTAAGAAGATCATAACCCCTTAACTCCCCCCCAAAAAAAAAACCCTTTTAAAAATCTTGTTAACTTAAAATAGTACATTTGGCTTAGGTTTTAGGTTTGGGGTATTCAGTTGTGGTTGTAGGCAGCCCTGTTCCAGGACAGGCACCCGGGGCAGTCCTCACACAGGAGACTTGGTTTCAACTTTGAGGAAATCTGGCCGCACAGCCTCGTGTTCTGCTGTTGTGTCTGTGCACCAGATAATGCGTGTGACTGTGACACATGCTCAGAGGGACCTTGCAGAGTGTTGATCTCAACCCAGTTCTCTCTTCTCATGCAGGACTTTGCACAGACTCCGGGTCCTGTGGATAACCAGTCTTCCTATCCCAAAGGTAGGTCCCACTGAAACTAGGTTCCATGTGTGAGTTAGCTAAGTGAATGGGCTTGCATTCCTTTTTCCAAAGAGAGAATTCCTGTGTCACCTAAAGTACATGAGGTTCAGACACCAAATTCTTGAAGAGTAAAGAAATCTACTGTATCACCAGAATCTACAGAAAAGCCTCTGGAAATGAAGAAAAGCACAAACCACCTTTGCATTCTTACCTGGTACAGGATCTGTTAAATACTGACTAATGATGGGAAAGCCAGTGATACAGCATTTCTACTGGCCCACGCACGTCACTCATAAACACTTCAGTGCCTAACATGGGCTCCCTGTCCATGTTCAAAATAAGTGTCCATGACGGTAGCTAGACCCCGAAATTCAAGCACTTGACCTATTTGAATTGAAAATTTACATTGAGAAAAATTAATATCCAATTAGTAGAGTTGTGGAAGTAAAGGGTCACTTTTGTTCCTGCTGAGGTGTTCTCACAGTCAGAGTCAGAGATGGAGAATTTTAAGCTTCATTTTTACATTCTTAAGTATCCTACTACCTAGGCTATAATTGAGAAGTACAGTTTCGTCTCCGCCTGTTGTGGCAGAATGTGATTAATGAGTCCTAGTCTCAACCTTCTTCAAGTCCTCCATGAGTTTGATAGTATTAAGTGTTCCTTTAGAAGTGGACATAGTGGCACATGCTTGTAATCCCAGCACTGGAAGGTAGAGACAGGAGAATCCTTTCAAAGTCACCTTTGGCCAACCTGGGCTACATGAGAACCTATCTATCTCAAAAAAATAAAATGAAATAAAATATGTAACTGTAGTTATTGAGAGGCCTGCTTCTACCCATTAGGATCCTCTGGGGCACCCACCAAGAAGCCCTTACTTGGAGACCATTTGGCTCTGTCATTACAAAAAAAAAAAAAATCTACAGTAGGCAGGTGTTACAAAGTACACAGAAGAAAATACAACAAAACTGTTACAATATCATGAAAAAATGTGAGGCTTTATTGACTCAGGTACTCAGCAAAGTAAACAGAAAACTAGGCAACTTCCCAGAAATCCAAGTCCCCGGCATTACAGTTAGCACCATTGTCTCACGTGGAGCCAGTGTGCAAGTTCAGTTCTGCCCTCACTCACTCACAGCCTCTTTTATCTTTTTCTTTTTTTTATGCTATTCGGACATGTGGAGGAAATCAGTACAATTGTTTAATTTTTAAGCATATGAAAATACTTTTTCAAAAATTCTAATATATTTATTTTTAACTGAGCAACAATATTCTTTGCCAGTATAGCTATGTAGAAGGCCTTTCTTCTTTTTCTTGTGTCCTAAAAAAGATGAGTCACTCCTCAGGAGTCTGGACTCAGAAACTGCCTCCCTTCCCTCTCTTTCCCGGGGTGAGGGTGGGAGAGCTGGGGCGCTGGCTTTGCCTTCCTTGCTGCAGCTACAGCAGGCTCCACACACAGAACTGCAAGCAGACAGGTGTGCTCTGCTCTGCTCCGCTCCAGCATCGTTAGTGACAGTTCATAAGATGCTTATTAAAGAAAACTGGAGTGAGGGTCAGAGGCCAGAGTTCAGTTCCCAGTGCCCACATCAGGCAGCTCACAACCCCTGTGACTCCAGCTCCAGGGGATCCAATACCTCTGGCCTCTTAGGGTGCTTCCTGCACTTGTGTATGCATGCACCCACACTTAAATTAATAATAATAATAATAATAATAATATCCAGCACTCTGCAGGCAGAGACAGGTGGATCTCTGTGAGTTACAAGCTAGCTAGGACTACACAATGGGACCTGACAAATAATGTCTTTTTTTTAAGATGTCAGTTTACCACGTATCCAGCTTACACTTTCTTTTTTGGGTTTTTTGAGACAGGGTTTCTCTGTGTATTTTTGGCTCCTGTCCTGGAACTCACGCTGTAGACCAGGCTGGCCTCGAACTCACAGAGATCTGCCTGCCTCTGCCTCCCAAGTCCAGCTTTCACTTTTGTCATGGGTTCCCTTTTTGTTTTGATTAAGTCCTCATAAAATGTGTCCAGGCATTTTGAAGTTGTTGTCCAGGTAACCTCTTGGGTGTACAAGCAGCTGTGGGTTCCCAGGTTCTCACCAAGGAGCAGTGCCAGCATCCAGATCTGCTGCCTAATGACTACACCAAGTTTTTTGGGGGGTCAGCAATGCTGCTGATGGTCACCTCTGCTCTTCTAGATAGCTGCTGAATGCCAGATTTGAACAGTTCCAAAGTTATGCCTAAATGTATGTTTTAAATTAAGTAGATTATTTTAGGAAAAAGAAGTCAACATTTAGGCCAGGTTTGTGAGTCAGTGGAAGAGCTGGTTCTTGTCTGCAGGGCCTTGACTTCAGTCCCCAGCACAACAACAACAACAACAATAATAATAATGATGTCACCCTTCACATACAGATGTACCCATTCAAAAATAAGTGTACATAGCTGTCACCCTGTTACCTATTTCATATTCTGGAGCCCCAAAGTAATTATTTCATAATGTGTTATATATAGATTAAAGTCTGAATGTTAGAAGTGTAAACTGAATTGTGTGTAAAATACGTTTATAACATTTATGCTATAGTAGATTGATGTAAAGATGAAGCAAACGTTGTTTACAGAAAATGTACTAGAAATGTATAGTTCCATTTGTGCTCAGATATCAAAATAAGCTTAATTTCTGTGCCTTTAGAAGTCACTTTTTAGTCTCTTTTCTTTCTCCCTTAGGAAAACTCGGGAACCCTGGGGACTACCTGGAGCTGGTTAACAGATTTCCTCAGCAGGCCTGGGAAGAAGCCCGGCAATTTTTCTTGAAAAAAGAGAAAAAATAAATGTTTTGTAGCTAATTCCGTTTGAGTACCTTTGTTAATGTTTTCCATTGTTTCTTAAGGGACTCCTGGTGTGTTTATACTCCCCTGCTGTAGATATGCTCCTGTGCACTGTTTACAAAGACTGTACAGACTGGACTGTTCTTCCTAATTTTGCTAATTGAGTTTGTTTCATTTATGCACAATATTTTGAAGTTTGTTTACTTCCATACTGTAATTTGCATTTGTAATATGGATAAAATTAGCAAATATCATTCTTGTAATGAAGTAACGCAGTTTTCAGTTTTGACTTTTCACGTTAAAGCTACACAAATTTGAGAAAGTGTTAAGACATTTAACCTGCTCTAAGTTTTTCTTGTAAGACTTGGAGTTGAGACCTGTGTAATTAACACTTTCCGTAAGCCTTGGGACTGTTTGAAATTAGAGTTCCCAGGCACTGGTCGGGACTTCCCTGGGAGATAACACTGTGAATTATTAGCGTTGCTGACCTAAATTTAGTGTCCAAAATAAATTTTTTTTTTAAATCTGGGAGCATCAAGTATTGTCTTAAATAATGTATTTGAAACAACACGGAAGTAAAAGAAACAGTGAAGGTGGCCACGTGTCTGAATATAGGCAGTCATGGGCACACAGCTCTGTCTGGGCCGGGCAGCGGGGGCGGGGTGGGAGTAAGGAGGTCACTCCTTAAGCGGTCTTCTGCCGAGCCTGAATGACATTGATAATAATTACGAAGAAAGATCTGGCTGTGGAAACCGACCCAAAAACCTAAAGTTTGTCACAGGAAGCTGAACAACACAAGAAATCTTACCTTTCTTTAAAAAAAAAACTTACCTAAATATTTTGGGCACTTCTTTTTGGAACCTCACGGCGCTGCAGAGTTATGTGTATTCAATTTTTTTTTTTTACTGTTTTACAAATCGAAAGAAAATAAAGAGGTATGATGTCAACCATGCGGAGCACCTCCTTGGGCGCTCCCACCCGGACTCTACACACCCCATCTCCCAGGAGGGAGGGAGGGACGCCCAAGGTTGCGGTCCGGGCGGGAGCCAGTGGAGGGCGGTCCCCGAAGCCGAGGGGAATCATCAAATATTTATAAGGTTTCCTGTGAGACGCTTCGCGATGGAATATACCTCTTTATCTGGTCGGAATTTTGCCAAAAAGTCGTAAATAATCGAGACAGCAGTGATTAACCTCCCAAAGCTGTACCAGAATTCGCAATTAAACACGTAATCGAATGGTCCTGCTGCCCCTCGGTGGGAAGCGTCCGGTATAGTCGCGGTGTGGGCGGCTTCCTCCTGGGGCCGGGGCATAGCGCCTGAGACTAAAATTCGGATCCGACTTGAAAAGGGTTTTTAGAGCCCTGGAGCAGCGACATTTGCAACCAAATTGCTCACCTGGGGTGACAAAACTACTCCCAAGCACTGCAGAGCCTGTCATTCTGAAAGCCCAAGGCGCATCAGCACGGCAGCTTCCTACTGGGTCCTCACCAAAGCTGCCCCCCCTCCCCCGCCCCGCCAGACTCTGGCGGTTCTGGGCATTATGACCTTGAACCCGGAACTCCGCCTTGATGGGGCCTAAATCAAGACCTGGCCCTAACCTTAACCTCTGTGTTCCTCAGCCCCTAGCAGCTGTGAAAAGCACCTGCATCTTTCCCGGTGGAAGTCAGAAAGGACATTGTCCTCTAGGTCCCCAATCTTCCCCCTCCTTCAGCTCCAGCGCACGGGCTCAGCCCTCTGTAGTCACACACCTCATTTACATACCCAACTTCTCAGCTGGCAAACTTACCCACCCCAGAGTCCACTTGATGACCCACTCTCCCTCGAGAGGCTAACCCTCTTGACCAGAGGGCCAGTGGCCAAAGGCTGGGCCCACCTAGCTGGCATTCCTGCCTGGCTGGGGATTGCTGCTGAAGGCACAAGGAAGCTCGGACCTGGAGCTGCCCAGACCCACATCTGGATCGGAGTGGAGTACTTCCTCGTGCCCTTTCTTGCTCCCCTCACTACTCTGAACCTAGCTCTGTTTATCAGCATTTTCTACGCACAGTCTCCATCAACAAGGTGCTAGCCTGTAATTGGTCACACAATCCTCATTATAGCACCGAATCTCCGTATTTTAAAGAAAGTTTACTTTTACATCAATCAGACCCACGGTTAAAAGCCTCTAATCTTCCCTGCATCAGCTTAATAAACTCTGAATTTCCTGCTTTTATCGCAGCTCCATTGGGAACTTACTTCTCTGCAAATACTTACTCGTCCATTGTTTTCTCCCTCCAGCGGGCTTCTGTTGGGCTAATTCTTTTTTGGTGAGCACAATTAACTGCATGGCGGTGTAAGCCCACCCCTGGGCAAAAGTGGCCGAGCCTCACATTTTTTAAGGGCACTGTTAGAACAATGTGTCACTTAAACCCACTCTTCCCAGCTCTGACAAGCTGGCGCTTTAACTTACTCCACATTCGAAACAGAAAGGCTGATTTCTGTCCCACAGTCACTCAATATGAAGATTCGTTGGGAATACTGCCACAAGGACTCTGAATTTCCCAGAATTGTGTGGCCTTACAGTATGTAACAAATGGTGTAGCCAAAAATTTGTCTGTCTCTGGGATCTTTTTCCTGCCCCCATTCCACAGAGCTAAGCAAATAATTAGTTAAGTCTTCTGAGAAAATCTTATTCTGAAGTTAATCACGTTAAATAATTCTCTTTTTCCATCCACCTCTTCCCTTGAACTGAGGTTTTACTACTCCTGATAAATGTTAGCAGAAAGTACAAAAGTTGTAATTGTCACAGGTAATTTAATTTACCAGGAAATCCCTACTTCATTACAAAAGATATTTAAAGATGACCTGGGAACCAGTAAAATTGATATTTATTAATGTAACTAACTGTAGATCTGATACCTTGCCAAGGACATTGCAAGCTATTCCCCTGGGAACTTGAGAACACCATACACTCCTTTGGGTAATGGGAGAAAGTTTGTGATGTCTCATACATCTCACTGCACAGTGACCACTTTTACCTGGATAATTTCCCAAGGTAATAAAAGGCATACAGGAGTGTTGAAGTCAAACTGGATGTTTGTTTGTTTAAGCTATGAATGATGAGGGAAAAGATCGTAGTAACTAAGTATGTAGGTGTTTGTAAAATACTGCACCCTGTCAAAAGCAAAAAACGCTAATAATGAAATTCCCTAAGGGCCCGTTCCTTTTTAATAAAAAAGTGAAAGCCCAATATTCTGATAATCAAAAGTTTTCAAAAGTAAGATTTAAGTTTCGTTTTCTATCCAATAGCCAACCAGATGCAAAAAGGAGAAATCTGAATTTCTGCTTAGGAAGGAATGAGTGGTCTAAGTTAAGGGAATGACGCCTCAAAGAGCCAGCCTTGAGAGGTAAAGCTGGCCCCAATTAACTCTGTATATAGCTATATCTCTCTTATCTCTACATCTGCAGACCGTTTCCTAAATCTCCAAGAAAGCGAATCCCTCCCCTTTTTGAGTGCAAGCATCATCTTGACTTTCAGGAAGTAAACTATAAAAATGGTTCGATTTTCCCACCTCTTCTCGTTTTCTTTAATGGCCAGGAAGCCCTCTATCCTTAATTGGTGCTATGGGATGGACGGGTGTAAAACTGCTGGATGGCCCAAGACGCTGCTTCTACCACAGGGGTCTACTCCTCTATCCCGGACTGTGCTGCCCTTTGGGCGCATTAGTCAGCGGTCCCCACCTATAAGCTAGGACGATCATTCTCCCCTATCCCGTTAGTATACTGCACTCCTTCAGAAAACAACAATAACAACAAAACCTGGACATAGAGGGGCGCTCTGTGGGGCATTTCACCGTGGGGACAAGGAAATAGAAATGTCATATTGTTGCAGGATTGATGGGTTGGCTGGTAGATGGCAGCTTTCCGAACCAGCCAAGGGAGGGCGGGAGGCTGGCTTTCGAAAAGAATTGTCCCAGACTGCCAAAGGGTTAAATATTTGTAGAGGGTAAAACCTGAGCCTGCCGGGATTTTTTTTTCCTTCTGCTTGCCCGGGGGGCCTGCTGGAGATTCAGTATCTCTTGGTTATTTCCTGCGATCACTAAAACCAGTTTTCAAGAAAACAAGTCGCAGGGGTTTGAAATGTCACACCAAGTGACCTGGGCACGACATATCCAGGGGCCATCCCCCGCCCTCTCCATTTCGGGCCTGGAAAGAAAATAAACCAAAGACACGCCAGACTGGTTCTGGGTGGACTTATTTTCTCCTGCAGCCGCGATCCTAGCGGGGGCTTGTTGTAGCTCCTTCAGTGTATCGCTTGCAGGTGATGCCAAGCATAGATAAGGAGCCGCCCCGGCCTTCTCCTCTGTCTAGACGGGGGAATTAATAAATGCAGCGAGATTGATCACGTCGCGCATCCACTCTGGGGACAGCGCGGAGGACGCGCGGCAGAACGCAGGGGCGCAAGGTGGGCTTCGCGCCCCCAACCCATCACCCCACAACCGGGGTCCAGTCTCCAGGCGTCCTCGCCTGGGGCGCAGAGCCTTCCCGCTTCCGGAAACGCCTCAGGGCTCCCCCTGCACCCGAACCGCCCCGCCCCGCCCCGCCAGCATCCAATAAGTGCCGGGCCCGCCCTGGAGGTGCCCAATCCCCGTCGGGCACGCCCCTCGGCGCCCAATCAGCGCCTGGCCCGCCCGTCGGGCGCCGATTGCCGCAGCACGAGGGCGGGTGGAGCGGGTGGAGCGGGTGGAGCGGAAACTTCACTTGAGGCCCACTTGCGAAGGGGCGTTCGTCTGGCTCCCCGGGCGCCAACAGCACACAGGCGCGGCAATGGCATCATCGGCTTGTTTTTTATTAAGATCAAAATATTCGTCCCACGATTCGCCTCACAATAAATAACAATAACTTACGTTTGTTCGGCAAAGGCTCTCACTGTCCTCCGTCGACTGATAATTTAAAACATTTTTTTTTTTAAAGACAGTCTGGTTTCTACCTTGCCCGGCAGTCATGCGCTTTGGGGGTTGTGTCTGTTCCTTGGGGTTGTCCCGTCCTCCTCGCCGCCAGGGCCTGTTCAAAGCCTCGGGTCAGGGTAGGCGAGTTCGGAGCAGTTCCCCCGAGGGAGGGCAGGTCCCTGTAGGGCCCCACGCGGAGGGGGGGTTCCTGGGCGAGTGGGGCGCCGAGAGGCAGAGTGGCAGCTCCCCACGCAGCGCGGGAGAGGCGAGGGCCGAGCTAACCCCGCAAGTCCCACATTCTAGTTGAGAAAAACAGAAAAGTCCTCGGAGCAGGATTCTCCAGTCCCGGCGGCGAGGCAGGCTGCGTCCCCGCTCTTCCGGCCGTCCCGTCCAGTCGCGGTCGCCTGCCTCTGCCCCCCTCGCTTTAAATAACAACAATAATTACAAGGGCCGGAGAGTTTTCGGAGCTGGATAGGCCTGAGCATGGGTGAGTCTCATGCAGGGAGCATGCGAGGTCCGCGGGCTGGCAGCTAGGGGTCCCCGCTCACGTCTCCACGGGACTCGGCACCATACTGTTGGGGGTGTCCGGGAGCTGTGAGGACAGAGAGGTCACGTCGCTGCCGGAGGAGTTGCCTAGGGAGCCAGACTCGGAGAAGGAGACCTGGGAGGGCAGAGACACCAGGGTAGAACAAGTGAGCACACGCCCAAGCCGCTGCTCCTGGGTCACCTGCTCGGAGACCCGGTGTGTTCCTTGCAGACAAGCCGCCCACTGAGTAAACCCTGAGGCGAGGGATGCCAGGTCCCCATTGGCACAGGAGGATTGGGGCCGGGTGAGAGACATTAATACCAGGTTTAGTGTCAGCAGCAAGGTTGCAGGCCCAGCAGGCTTTCCCCATGGCCAGGTCTGTCCCGGAGACCCCTGTGCCATGCAAAGTCCCCTCCCCTCCCCTCCCACTGGGCAGCTAGCGCAGGGCCTCACCAGCTGCTGAAAGGCGGGTTGGTCCAGGTCACTCTGGAGTGCGAACTCGCTGAGCGCTTTCCAAGGCGGCTGGTAGGTCTGCACCTCAACTGCGCTGCCCTGCACCGCGTTCTCATGGCGGATGGGACTGCCCGCCACCAGAGGCGTCCCGGTCAGTCCCTGGAGGCTCTACGGGGCAAGCAGAAGGCACAAGGCATTAGAGTTAGGTCTCGGCTTTTGCACCACTTTTGAGCATGGAGTCCCAGGCTCTGGAGAGCGTCTGGGGATTGCACTGATGTGAGGAGGCACACTTGACTGCACACAACGAATCCCCATTCCGAAGTGAGATACCCCAGGGCCCACAAACCTGCCATCGGTTTCACTCCTAGGGGCCAAACACCAGGTCAGGGAAACGGAAGTCTTTATGCCCTTCCCTAGCCAGGTATGCGAAGGGGGGGGGGGGACCTCAGATCGAGGCCTGACAAAGAAAAGTACACCCGGCAGTCCCAACCACACCACCTGGTTATCTCTGCGCCTAGGACCCCTCAACTCGGGGCCGTCGCTGGCACAAGACACCATCGCCAACCACCGCAACTTGAATGCCAAGGCCAGCCTTTCTCCTAAGATGTGGGCGCCACTTAACATGGAGAGTCCAGTTCCGCCTAGGTCTCCCCCCAGAAAGAGGCCCTCCTCGGAATGCCACTGCCCGCCTCCCCGCCACCGCCAGCACCTCACCCGCCTTGTCGTTGTGCCTGCTGCTGCTGTAGCTGCTTCATGAGGATGGACTTCTTCTTGTCCTTGCAACGCTTGTTCTGGAACCACACGCGGATGACCCGTGGGCTCAGGCCGGTCATCTCCACTAGCTGCTCCTTCATGAGCGCGTCGGGCCGCGGGTTGGCGGCGTAGCACGTCCGCAGGGTGTGCAGTTGCTTCTCGTTGAGCACAGTCCGCACCCTGGTCGTCTTCTCTGCCTGCTTGTGCACGTGCGTGCGCAGCGAGGGCTGTCGCCCCGACCCGGCATCTGCAGGAGCCAAGAGAGGCAGGGTGTCGGATGGGCAGCCAGTCATTCTCCCCAAGATTTCGTTCCCCTCTTATTCCGTTCGTTTGGCTATTGTTCGTCTCCCTCTCCATCCGTTTCGTTCGCCTAACCCCAAATGGAGTACGCTTTTTGTTCTGTCCCTGGCTCCCCAGCCCGGTTGCCTCGCAGCAGCCGATCTCCGGAGTCCTGCGGGGCTCTGGAATTCTGCTCTAGGCCGCTGCGGTACTAGCAGACCTTAGGAAACCCAACTGTGCCCAGCCGGACAAGCAAAGCCTTCTGGAAGGTGGGGTTTTAGGGGAAGAGGTGGGAATCGCAGTGCGACTCCGGCAGGGAAAGGGAAGAGTCGGGGACCTGGGTCACAGCACAACTCCCAGACTGAGAAACTCTTCTGCTCCTAAGGGGCCTGCTCCGGCCGGTCTCGCCCTTCTGAACACTCTGGAAACAGGGAAGATCCCGACTTGAGACAGCAAAGGCCTTCTGGGTACAGAATGGTTCCTTCCTGGCTGTCTGCCCTGGAGCTTCGGCCGGCCCGAGATTCTCCCCTTCGCTCTGGGTTCCCTCTGCCCAGTAGTTGGGGCCACTGACACCCACCTCGAACAGCCTTAAGCCTACATTTTCACAACAAAGGGGAGCCCCTGGGCGATCTTAGATGGGTTCCTGAACACCAATTCCATTCCGTTTCGCTCTAACCTGGTCTACACACCCACTGGATATTAGCTGCACTGTTTACATTGATGTCCCCTCTAGGCATTTCTAGGTCTGGGTAAACATTTACAAATAGCCCACCCAGACCAATTTCCTCCTTCTACAGTGTGGAAACTGAGAAATCGAGAGGGGCGGAGCCCTGGGGCCACACAGCACGGAGAGGCGAGGTCCTACAACGGTCTGAGCCGCAGACCCTCCTGTCTTCCTGGAGCTGGGGTCCTCTGTCGAACCTTCTCCACCTGCTTCGGGGTCAACACTCAAGTCTGAGCAACTCCTGGTTAGGACACCCTATCATACTAGCGAGGGTTATTCAGTAAACTCCCTGAACCTTCATGCTAGCGTGACCTCCCAACAAGAACACAGGCCCCTCTTTTGCAAGGCTGGCCTTCTTCTTCCGTAGGCTCCGGGCCGGATACCATCTTTTCTCCCCTGACGATAACCTGTTCATTAAAGGAATTCGAAATACAGCCCAGCACAGGCAACACCTAGGATTCTGGATGTTCCTCCACTCTCCGAATCCTAGCATTGTGTCCTACACAGTCCGGGCCACAGAGAACACACACAACTCCTGAAGCTCGCACGCTCACACACATGAAATTTTCTCCCCGACACACAGCCGGATCCCCAGCGCCAGAGCCTCTCACACCAGCTTCCCGTTGGAACCTCGGCGGCCGGCTACCCACTCGCACATCCCACCGACTCGGCGCGGCTACGCGGGCCGGGCGAGCGGCTTACCTGGCAGATGCAGGCCGCGGGCGCCGGGGAGCGGGCCGGGGCTCCGCGGGCTGCCGGCTGCAGCGCGCTCCAGCAGGAGGCCGTGGTCGGCTCGGCAGAGCAGCTCGTGCTCCCGCAGCGAGAACTCGTCTCCCGGGAGCAGCTGGCGGCTGCACACGGAGCAGCGGAAGCACTCGATGTGGTACACGCTGTCCCGCGCCCGCATCACCAGGTCGCTGCTGCTGAAGCCCACCTGGCACTGGGCGCACTTGATGCCGAACAGCCTGCGGGCCCGGGCGCGGCGGGTGTCAGCGTGGGGATCCGGGCCCGGGACGCGCAGCCCGTGTCCCCCAGCCCACCGGGGGGCCGAACCCGGGGTCCCGCCAGCTCACCTGACGTAGTCCCGCTTGCAGTAGGTTTTCCCGTCTCTCACGAAGCACGTGCACGTCTCGTCCAGGTACTGGCTGCACTCGGCGCACTTGAGACAGGCGGCGTGCCACTCGAGGTCGGGCGACACCCGAAGGATAAACTGGTCGTGGATCTGACTCCCGCAGCCCCACGCACATGGCCGTCCCGGGCTTCTCTAGCGGGGAAGGGCGCAGGGGCCCGCGTCAGGCCTGGCTGCCGACCCCGGCCCGGCCTCGGCCGCTGCAGCCCCAACCCAACCCTCTCTCGCGCTCTCGCTCTCGCGCTCTTACTCTTAGAAGTGCGACCACGAGGGAACGGAAAGCTCTCGAAAGATTTAGGAAAATAGTAAACGAAAACAACGCACTCTCCTGACATTTCCGTTATCACGGTCTTTGAACACGCGACGTCGTATCGGCTCAGATACAAACAGAACTAACGGGGGGGCAGGCGACAGCACAGTGACACCGGGGAGCCCCGGACGCCTCCGCGTCCACACTGTCGGCCAAGCCCGGATTTCCGCCCGCTCACAATGACTCCCTCCTATCCCAACATCGATACCGCAGCTTTCAGCGCGGTCCCGCGCTCAGCTGCTTCGACAGATCTTAATTTAAACACCTCAGATCCAAGCGACTGAAATTCTCTCTAGCTTTGAAAGACCGAAAGACAAGCAAACAGAAAAGAAACTCATCTCCCTAAATCAAACCTAATCGTCCTAACAGAAAAGAGAAAGAATTCACAGTCTGAGGTCAGTTCAGCCGACTTGGGAAATAATGTCTAATTATAAAATAAAACAGCAGGATTCCAAAGGATAAACACTGCTACAGTCGAAATGCATTGGTTTTTTTTCTTTATTCTCCCAAGTATTTTGTCAAATAGAAGCCACTTGTAGAATCCGCTAAACATTCTTCTGCATTGGAAATGTTGCATATTAAACACGCATACACACCCACACACACAGAAAGACTTACTCTTGGAATGATCCCCCATAGCACCCAGAAAAGGATAATGAAAAATAATATCCACCATGCAGAGAGAAGTGTACGCAAAGCGTGCGGCCGGGGGCAGAAGGACCAGGGTCGCGCGCCCAGCCTCTGCTCTTTGCTAACTAACTCCTGCCCCGCGGAGTTGAAGGGGCGATTCCGCACCGGCCCGCACGCAGCATGACGTCAGCACGCACTCGCCCGGGGCCCGAGCTGGAGGCGGGACCTGTAGCGTCACCCAGTTCCCCCCTACCGCCGCGGGGAATGCGGGGGAGGTGATGGGGACCCGGAGGGTGGGCTCGGGTAGAGCCCGAGGCGCCGGCAGATTGGCTGCAAGGAAGTGGGCAAGCTCTGATTGGCTCGGAGTGAACAATGGAGCGCAGCCCCCTCCCCCGAAACCTTCCAGGATCCGCTTTGCGGCCCCGGGTCCCGCAATCCCTGGGAAGCCGCGTCTCCACCCAGCGAGCTCTGCCGCAGCGCCGCGCTTCCTTTGGACTCGGCGGGGAGGTTGCCCTAGTGGCTCTCCAGCAGGGTGATGGACACCTGGGGATAGATGGGAGCCCTCGCTCCCTTCAGAGTGCTTTTCTTTTATAATTTTTAAATTAAGAATTCCTCCTGGGGACGACAGAACTAAGGGACAAAAGGGGATCCGATGGGGCGCGACCATCACTGGTCCAGCGGGCCACCTTTCTCCCCCGTGCGCCTGAGCCTTTGTTCGGCGGGGTCCGAGTTAGAGAGAACGGGTAGGAAATGACCCCCTGGGTCTGGATAAACTCTATTCGGACTTTCCCACCCGCGCCGCTTGTAGAAAACTCGATGTTGCAGGTGGGTAAAGCCAGAAGGAATCCAGAGACTCTAGCCAAGGTCCTGCTTGCACCCTTGCGGCGGCTCTGTCTCCTCCCTCATCTTTTCCGCCCTTTTGGTTAAGTGGACGCCGATTCCCACCCCACTTCTTTCTCCACTCCGCTGCTTGGCTCCTTCTAAGAACACTGTTGAGATGTGTTACACTTCCAGAATAAACGATTTTCACGAACTCTTAATTTTGGATTTCACAAACCAGTTACAACGCAAATAATCAGAAACAAATGTGGGGCGAGGGGTAATTTGCTATCTTCCCGATGGCTTTTTAATCCTTAGAAAATCTGCAACTTCTGAAGAGTCAGAGCTTCCCCCGCCCCTTCACAAAAATCGCCCTGACTTTTGTTTGAAAGGGTTGAAAGACAAATCGGTGAGTTCTAAACAGCGTTTATCCAACGATGGTCTGTAAGTTCCCCACCCCCATTTTAAAAGGACACCAAGAACTTGATGCCTCTCTAGGTGGGGTGCGGGTAGGCTCCTGGGATCGAGTGTCTCCACCCAATCCTATATCCGGACTCGGTTCTCCGCAGGCCTCCCCGCCTGAGAGCGAATTCGGGCGGGCGCGGCGGTCCAAGTGCTAATAGCCGGAGGCTGTTGGGCTGGGAAGGGTGCAGCCGAGAGCACAGGAGAAGCTCTGCAGAAAGTCGGAGTTAGGTAGGCCCTGGATGCACAAAAATCGCTCCTCCGAGGTGATTCAACGCAGGAAGCAATCCTCTGGCACCTCGCTCCACAGCCGGATTCCTGCGGCTTTTGACCCCCGTACCTCCACCTTTGGAGCACTAATGTTCTCACTGGACCCAGTGTTAAGTCACAGCCTACAGACCCCTGACAACAGGCCGACCCCTCCCCATCTCTCCTGCTAGTGCCCCAACAGCTCTCAGTCTCTGTGAGCAGCTGTGTCCGAGGCTGGGGCCGTGCTAAGCTTGCTAGTAAACCACAAACCACGAGCAAAGTAAGGAGCCCTGAACCATTGCGCTGGCCTCTGAGCTGAGCCCTGTGTGACTTCCCTCACTCTTCCTCATCTGTAAAATGGGATGTACTTAGAACAGCTATTTTTGCTTTGTAAAGATTAAACTAGTTTCAGGAAAAGCTTTAGAATAATATCTGGTACATAGTAGTTGCTCAGTGTGTAGTAACTGTGGTAGCCATAGTGGCTCTTTCTGTGTTGGGAGTCTGTATAACCAAGCATGCCTTTCCTGGAAAGGTGCCTGTGTGGACCTGGCTAGAAGTGGGGTCTAAAGCACATCTCTGCCTGTTGTTTGTGAATGGGATGAGAGGTCAATCCCGCCCTAGGTGTGGTCTTTGTTTCTTGGTGTTGTCAGTGAGTGGGCTCTGCACTGTGCCTGCTGTATGGGAAGCTCCAGGCACACCAGGACATTGTTCCCTCACCCTCCACCCCAAGACAGTCCTAGGCCATGCCTGGCTCCCATTGCCCCTAAGATCCTACAAACCTTTTGGGTACTGGCTCTCAGGAGGGAGCAGATCTCAGCCAGACTCCTAGGCTCAACCTTTAAGGCTCTCCTGCCTATAGAAACTCCCCCTTTCTAACTAGAAACCCAGTCTCTTGAGACTATACTAAGAAGACTTCAGAGACACTCACCTCCTTCATTTCTCTGAAAAACCATTTTCCAGGTCCCTCAGTGTGGGTCTCCTGGGTCACAGGAGTCCAGTACTGGCAGGGGAAACACACGGGTGTCTTTTGTCCTGCCTGCTTCTCTGCCCGCCACAACACCCAAAGTCCCCTTCCGGAGGGACAGAGTCACCTTCTCTCCATACCCCTGGCTGTGGCACTCAATCTTTCTCCTCCTTTCTTGTCCTTGTTGGGAGCCGCGCTGGGAGCCCTAACCCTCAGCTAGGACTCAAGGACTACACAGGAAGCTCCCGGAACTCGTCCCCATTTCTATCACCGATACTTAGTGTGCTCACAGTTGGCCCAGGTGCAGCGGTCCCTGAGAAAGCAGATGGCCTCGCTCTATGATGACAACAGTCCCCCTTCTCAGAACACGCCTCGCCTGGGGGAAGAAGCAGCAGGAGCCTCAGCCTGTGGCCAGGGAGTCACCTACCTAGGCCAGGAGATGGAAAACAAGCTGGCTTGTATTTGGTTTTCCGGGTTTGTTGTTGTTGTTATTGTTGTTGTGCGCTTAGTCCATCTTTCCGTCCTTTCTCCCTGTTTCCTACCAGGAGGCAGGACACACTCTGGGGGACCCTCCTGGACCCTTGTTTGACAGTGAGTGGTTCCTGTTCCCCATGACTGGCAGTACGTGCACGCACAGATCCCCGCTCAGGGACGCAGAGAGCCTGTGCCAGCCTGCACAGGCACAGTCGTGCAGACACACAAACATCATCCCCTTCCTGTTCTTACCCCTTCCTTTCCCATAGATTGACAGGTGTAAAAAGGAGTACTGGTCGTGGTAAAACCATCACCATGGCCAGTCCAGGGGAGTCTCAGGATCGTGTGCTTCACCATACCTCACAGAAATCCTAGGGACAGGTTGCCGTGGGACAGTTATTCCTGCATCAAGCTGAGGGACTGTGGTGCTGCGGGAAGGCTAAGTAACTCGGACCAGATTGTGTGACCGACAGAGAGGCGGTCTTTGAACCAGGCTCTTGGTGTCCAGTGTCTGCTTGTGGATTCATTGATGTGTATTGCCTCCCAAACACTCACGGAGGAAGCCGCTGGTAGTGGAAGGAGCCTCAGTCTACACTCTGGATATCTTTTCATCGCTGTAGCAAAACAGTCGACAGAAGAAAAGTTAAACTCTGCCAGTTTCAGAGTTTTTAGCCCCTGGTTGGCCCCGTTGCTCTGAGGCTGCAGTAGGCAGAGTGTCATGGCAGAGAGGGTAGGACAAGTCGCTTACTTCATGGCAGGCCCCCTGGTGGTGGTAGGATGAGGGTGGAGGGTAGCGGGGCAGGCCCAGGACAAGATATGCCTTTCTTAGACACCTAGAGTGTCCTATCTCATTCATCCAGGCCCACTTCCTAATAGTCCATCAACTACAACCTTATCAATGGACTTATCTGTTGGTTATCAGAGCGCCCCAGGATCCAGCACCTCCCTACAATTCCACCAGCTGGACCCGAACCCTCAATACATGAGCTACCTGGGGAGAAATTGTAAATCTACACCATAATAATATTAGAGAGGAAACTAAAGTCTATTATGCAACCTCTAAATGACAGTGCTAGAGTTGAAAGCCAGGTTCCCTGACCCAGGCCAAGGCATATCTGCTGGAGTGCCTGCCTGAGGATGCCATTCTGCCCTTGTCCAGGTCTGAGACCACCTCTCAGGCAGCTACACCAGGCTGCCTCTTGCTCCTGCCCCATCCCTCCAAATCCACTTTCACAGACCTTCCTTTTCTTCCAAACACTGTTGGAGATGTCAGCATTAGTGGCTTTACCACCACAGGCTTCTGGAGGTAGAGACCAGGGCACCATGCCTCAGTGAAGCAATTAAGGCCTGGGGAAAAGAAGAAACTTAGCCAATCCGGATGAGGCATGGGGGGGGGGCGGGCCTGATACTGATAGCCAAATCCCCTCCTCCTCCTCCTCCTCCTCCTCCTCCTCCTCCTCCTCCTCCTCCTCCTTCTACTATGCCTGTCTTTCCTGCCCCTGTGAACAGAGAGGTACCTGCTGGCCAGCCCTTCTCTCCTTAATATTTCCTGAGCACTTGCTGTATGTAGAATGGGCCCTGGGCTTAGGATCAAGTAAGACCCCATTTAAAGCACCCAGACACCCCCTAAACAGGATTAGCCACATAATTCGCAGATCCCACCAAAATGAAATTGCCGGACTTCCTGCTCAGACGTTGCTAAGAATTTCAAGACCCTGCCGGCAGAGTGAAAAGCCTTATAACTGCACAGGCTGTGGTCCCACAAAGCCAGCTCAGCCTTGCCGCACTGGGGCAGGTTCTGTTATCATCTTTAAGCAGCTCAAAAATCAATAGCCTTCATAAGCCAATACAATTAGTGAGAGAGAGGACTGAGAGTCAAGCCCATGGCAGGCCGTGAGATGAGTCATGAGCTGTGGTCTGCCCAGATGGAAAGGTTTTTGTGTTGTTTGTTACTTTGTTTACAGTGGACAGACATGGGATAAACCCTTCCATATTTAAACAAACAAGCAGTCCCACAGTCTAGAGCACTCTTGTCTTTGGGACAGTCACTACGGGAGGATGGAGGTGAGAGGTGGCTAAAAAATCACCACGGGGTCACTGTAGAAGTTGGAGACAAATGAACACTTTTGTTACACACACACACACACACACACACACACTCACACAAGAACATCTGGTGTGCTCTAAATCATACCCTCAACAGCAGCTGGAGGAATACAGAGAGAGCTGGAAGGCAGGATTGCTGCGTGATCATGGAAACAGGAGGCAGCCATAGGAAGGAACTGCGGCTGGTTTCGGGGGAAGCTGCAGTTCCCCATCTTTCCATAAGGGGGAAACAGGCTAGCTCAGCATGGCCTGGGAGTGGTTCCCAGCCACTTCATCCAAGGCACCAGACCGGCTTGGAGCTAGGTACTTGTTTGTGTCTTTAGTTTTGTTTTCTGAGACAGGGTCTCATGTACCCCAGGCTAGCCTCAAACTCATTAATGTGTATAATCCACACAAGGCTCATGATCCTCCTGACTGTACCTCCTAAGGACTAGGATTACAGGCATGTATCATCAGATCCAGGTTGCATGTCCAATAACAACACTGCTATCCTCAAATTAGAGGAATCATCAACACAAGCATTAATGCTACCTTTAAATTTTTTATTTATACAACGGGATAATAGAATTATTTTATTTATTTTGTTTTTATTTATGTGTCTGTATGAGGGTATGTCACATGAGTGCAGGAAATCACACAAGCCAAAAGAGGATGTCAGATGCCCTGGAGCTGGAATTTTGGGCAGTTATGAGATGCCACACATGGGTGCTAGGAAACAAACTGCATCCTCTGCAAGAGCGGCTAGCTTTCCTTTTTTTTCCCTCATCTATTTATTTTACATACCTGACACAGACAGTTCCTCTTCCTCATTCCCCCATCCTACCCCTCCGATTCCTTCTCCATCCAGGAACAGGCAGGTCTCCTCTGAGTATCAACAAAACATGCATATCAAGTTGTAGTAAGACTAAACACCTGCCCATGTATTAAGGCTGGGCAAGGCGACCCAGAATGAGGAGTAGGGTCCCAAAAACGAGTAAAAGAGTCAGAGACAGCCCTTGTTCCTGCTGTCAGGAGTCTCACAAGAGGATCAGGCTACACAACTGTCACATATATGCAGAGTACCTAGGTCAGTCCCATGCAGGCTACCTGATTGTCCGTTCAGACTCTTCAAGCCCCTATGAGCCCAGGTTAGTTGATTGTGTGAGCCTTTCCATGGTGTCCTTGACCCCTCTGGCTCCTACACTTCCTTCTCTTCCTCCTCCTCAGGATTCCTGAATTCTGCCTAATGTTAGGCTGTGGATCTATGCATCTGCTTCCATCAGTTGCTGAATGAAGCCTCTCTGATGACAACTGGGCCAGGCACCAGTCTGGTCACAGGAGACAACTAGTTCAGGCTACTTATCCACCATTGCTAGGAGTCTAAGATGTGGTCCTCCGCATAGACTCCTGGGAGATTCCTCTGCACCAGGCTTCTGCCTGACTAGGAAATGTGCCCCCCTCCACAAGCAATACCCCTCAGCACTCTCCCCTTCCTCGCAACCCTAACCTGATCACTCATGTTCCCATCCCCACCTGCCCTCAGTCCACTCATGAAATCTCTTCTATTTCCCCTTCCCAGGGAGATCGGGTGTCCCCCCCCCCCCATAAAGCCTCCCTGTTACCTAGTCTCTCTGGGTCTGTGGATTTAAGCATAGTTAGCCTTTATTTTACAGCTAATGTCCACTTATGAGTGAGTACATACCATATTTGTCTTTCTCAGTCTAGGTTACCTCACTCAGAATGATTTTTTTCTAGTTCCATCCATTTGTCTTCAAATTTCCTAGTAACCTTGTTTTTAGCAGCTGAGTAATACTCCATTGTGTAAATGTATCACATTTCCTTTATTCATTCCTCAGCAGAGGGGCATCTAGGTTGTTTCCAGGCTCTGGCTATTACAAATAAAGCTGCTATGTATGTAGTTGAGCAAGTGTCCGTGGGGTAAGATTGAGCATCCTTTGGGTCTGTGCCCAAGAGCAGTATAGCTGGGTCTTGGGGTAGGTTGACTCCCAGTTTTCTGAGAAACCGCCACACTGACTTCCAAAGCAGCTGTTCAAGTTGCAGCAAGCCTTCTTAACAGCTGAGCGATCTCTCCATCTCAAAACGAAATATTGCACCAAGGTCTGACATCCTCCAGGATGTGCTGGGTTTAAATTTTGCAAACTTGAGGGCCTGTGCTTGTGGGCATCTGCACCTATTTACGACAAATGGAAGACTATCTCAAACACAAGACTTTCCTTCCAGCAAGCTATTGCCCTTTTAATAGCTTTTAGGAATGTCTTCTACTCTTTCCAACACATATTTACAAGAAACTAAATAGATGAATTTTTTTCTCCTGACAAGAAGCTGAGATTCTTGTCCTGTTTGCCTAGTCATCACCTTGCATCCAAACAAGAAATACAACAGCACCCAACAATGGGCTCTAGTCAAGGCCCCTGGAGCAGAGGCATTGCTCTGGGCTCCCGGTCGTTGAAAAACATCTGGAGGTCTGAGTTGCCGGCAGGTTCCCAAATTAAGTAACACAGGAGATAACAGAATCTGGGTTGTCACCTCTCCTGTGACAAGACTGTCCAAGATCTAATCATGGACAGACTGTGATTAGTGATTAGTGAGATTGGGATGGGCATTAGCCCACTGCAGGAGGGAATCCAGCCAGGTGCTCGCTCATCCGCTAGGAATGTGTAATTGGTTTGGAGGCAGCAGATTTTGCCCCCTTTCACAGCCCTGAGTTCTATTTTGATCAACTTGAATTATGGACAATGTGTGTTATTTATAGCTGCCTTAGACATGCCTTATGGTTGAGGACAAAATCATAATGCGCCCCTTGTTGAAACCTCATCCTGCTGAATGGCAGCATCACCGCTTGCAGAGAGAAGAGATTTATCACTTACACTACAACATCAGGCGAGAGTCAAGTGCAGCGGGGCCAGGGCCAGGAGGCTGGCCAATGCTTGAAGGGTGGCTCTGCCCTTCATGGGATTTCAACTGAGGCAGTGTGAGGGATGGAGTGGGGGTGGGGGGATAAAACCAGATAGCAGGTGGCCACAGAGTAAGGCCTGCTGTTTGCCAGAGGTGGTATTTGAGTTTGCTTACGGAGAGAAAGCTGCAAGCATGGTGGGAAGAGAGGAAGGATGGCCTGCTGGAGCGGCAGGGAGAGATGCGGTTCCCTTCCAAGCAACCTCTAGGTGCTGGGCACTGACTGGGACTACATACACCACATGCGTCTAGGCTTCTTTCGGGGGGGGGGGGGGTAGAAAAAAATCCCAGCTAAAACTAGTACAAAGAGGAAGTGATTTGGTTCAAACAGGAGCAAATCTTTTTTTAATATTTACTTATTTTATGTATATGAGTGACCTGTCTTCATGCACATCAGAAGAGGGAATCAGATCCCATAACAGATGGTGCTGAGCCACCATGTGGTTGCTGGGAATTGAACTCAGGACCTCTGGAAGAGCAGCCAGTGCTCTTAACCGCCCAGCCATTTCTCCAGTCCCAAGGAACAAATCTTATGTAGACCCAAGAGTTGGGCCATCTGGGTCTCAACCTCATCAGCAACAGCCTTTTTGTTGGTTTGTTTGTTTGTTTCTCTGCTCTGTTGTCCACACATCTGGCTCCATGCTAAGAACTGTTATTCATGGTCTCGAAGTGGCTGCCAAAACAGTAGGACCAGAGAGATGCCTCCTTGTTTGCAACCAGTGGGAAAAGATGCCTTGTTTTCAGAACCCAGAAAACCTCTTTTCTTTTCACCAGCCCAAACTGGAGTAGAGTTGCCCATTTCTGAAGCAGTTCACTAACAAGGAACTTGGAATTCCCTTATGGGCCCAGACTAAGCAGCACAGGTACAAACAGTGGACGCCAATAAAATTTTATGAACGAGCTCCCTAGGGAAAAAAACTATTTGCCTGTTAGTCTATATTTTACAACAGAATTTGTTATTTCTTTCCTGACACAGAGGCAGTGTTGCAGTCTGTAACTTTTATTTGTAGTGTTGAGGACTGGAATCTAGGGCCTCATCCATCCCAAGCAAGCTCCCCACCTCTGAGTTCCTGCCTCAGCCCTAGGCATTGCATTGTGTCCAACTCTGACCACCCATGGTGGCATAAGAAAGTAAAAATAGGTTCACTGTAATATAGCAGTGAACAAGAATAAAAATATTCAGTCAGGCAGTGGTGGTGCGAGCCTTTAATCCCACCACTCGGGAGGCAGAGCCAGGCAGATCCCTGTGAGTTCCAGGACAGCCTGGGCTACAGAGTGAGTTCCAGGACAGCCAAGGCTACACAAAGAAACCCTGACTCAAAACAACAACAACAAAAAAGAAACCTTGTCTCGAAAAAAAAAAAAAAGAATAAAAATATTCTAGAGTTAGTATATTCTAAATGAAAACACTAAAAGACTTGTCATTAATTCAACAAGAAATGTCTTAGGTCAAAATGAAGACTTGTCTTAGCCAGGGTCACAGGAAAGAAAGCAAGTGTATAAGAGTGTCAAAGCATTTTCCGGTATGAGTTATCGGAGATCATTTCCCTCCTAATTAATCAATAGCTCCTAATTAATCAGTAGATGTATAAATCTATAAAAACAAACCAGTATAGTACAAATATAATTAAATTGCCAGTGGAGTTTGACAAGATAATTCTGAAGACAAAGTGAAGAAGAACAGCTTCAGGAGAAGGAAGAAAGTTTGTAAGTTTACAAAGAAAAGGTGATTTTTTTTTAAACTAGATATTCAAATGTATGGTAAAATCCTAACAGGGAAACAGTGGATAAATTAAAGTAGACTTGGGAGACTGAACGGACAGCTGGGAAAAGCCAAATTACCAGTGTGTGTGAAGGAGCTCTCACAAGGCCCCACTACATGACTGCTGAGAGGGAGAAGCATCTTCTCCAGAGATGACCCCCAATATGTTATCCGGTCCTAAGTGGTCCGCTCTGAAGCCATGGACCTGTGGACCCTGCAGTTTGTATTGCTATGCACACATGTACGTATACACACGGAACAATAAGAACTGTGAAGTCAAGATGGGGAACACAAGAGCAGTTGGAGGGGAGAGAGTATGGGATGGGAATGATGTAAACACAGTACTCATGTGTGAATTCCTAAAAAACAAGCAATGTTTTTTAAGAGACAACACTGATTTTTTTTTTTTTTTGAGCTGAGGATTGAACCCAGGGCCTTGCGTTTGCTAGGCAAGCACTCTACCACTGAGATAAATCTCCAACCCTCTCCATGTACTTTTGGTGCCTGTCCTGGATCTCGCTCTGTAGACCAGGCTGGCCTCCAACTCACAGAGATCCGCCTGCCTCTGCCCCCCACCCCAGTGCTGGGATTAAAGGCGTGCGCCCTGGTACCACTGGACTTTTTACTTGATAGTTATTACGTGGAAAGGAAGTGACCATACAATAGACAACCCCTGTGTGCTTGAGACTGTCCCAGGCCCCCTTGCGTGGACTCCTGCTCTGTTACTGAGCTTCTCACCCACAACCTGGTAGACACTGTTGATACATTTGAAGATAGATTTCTTTGTACACCGTCTACCAAAGTCTTCTTCACAGAAAATTGTTTGTTTCGTTTTTATTGGTTTGTTTTTGTCTCTCATACTAACAAAGATTGGGGGGGGGGAAAGAACCCTGAAAATTCTGTGTGGGCAAGGAGTGGGGCCTTAGTTCTCTGACTGCCTGTAGAGGACATGTCAGGTAGTAAGCATTCTGAAAGCGTTTAGCCAAATTTATCTAAGAATTCAAACTCTAATCTCTTGGACTTAGCAGTTCTCCTGCTAGAAATTGTACCAATGTGAGACATTTACCATGTGCTTACACTAAAACTGTATTTATACCAACAACTGGGAGTAGAGAAGAACCAAGCGGAGACGGGTCATATAAACTGGTTGGTGTGCACAGTGGAAGCGCTGTCTCGGGGCTTTGGAATCAGGTTTCAAGCATTCAGTCCAGCCGGTTCAGGCTCTCCTGCTCAGCAGCTCTGTGAAATGTGTTTCCTAACAAGAAGACACAATAATACCCACTCCGAGGTTTCCTTTGAGGGTTAAATGTCTCATCCATGTGAATGCCCAGCTTGAACTGGGCCATGTCTGTGTGAACAACTAGGAGGAGGGGGAAGAGGAGGAGGAGGAGGAGGAGGAGGAGGAGGAGGAGGAGGAGGAGGAGGGGGAGGAGGAGGGGGAGGAGGCAACTCGATGCTGTGCTGGTTGATTTTTTTTTTTTTAACTTGACACAAACCTAGACATATCTGGGAAGAGACAATCTTAACTGAGAAAATGCCTCCCTGCTGTGGGATGTTCTGTATGGCAAATGTGTTGCTAATTAGTCAATAAATAAAACACTGATTGGCCATTGGCTAGGCAGGAAGTGTAGGCGGGACAAGGAGGAGAATAAAGCTGGGAAGTGGAAGGCTGAGTCAGGGAGACACTGCCAGCCGCCGCCAGGACAGGCAGAAGTATGTGGGGTTGCCAGTGAGCCACGAGCCACGTGGCAAGGTGTGGATTGATGGAAGTGGGTTGATTTGAGCTGTGGGAGCAGTTGGCGGGAGGCCTGCCACGGCCATACAGTTTGTGAGCAAGGTGGGTCTCTGTGTTTACTTGGTTGGGTTTGAGCGGCTGTGGGACTGGCGGGTGAGAGAGATTTGTCCTGACTGTGGGCCAGGCAGGAAAACTCTACCTACACCTCCCTATGACTGGCCTATAAGCAAGCCTGGACACAATCAATGATTGACATGAGGAAGGCCCAGCTCTATTGGTGAAATTATTAAGGCCACTCCACGTAGTTAAAAGGAAAGTTTATTAGTGGCGCAACTTACAAATGAAGGGATAGGTAGGTCGCAGGGTCTGGGGAAGGTGTATCACAGTCCAGCAGTGTTCTCTGGAGCTCTGCTCGGTCAACCTCCACCATCCAGGGTCCAGGAACAGAGAGCGCTGTGTGTCCCCGATCTCTCGGGTCTTCAGGGTCCTCCCTTGGCCCCGCCTTGCAGGCATGATAGTTACCGAAGCCTCAATGGGGGTTGGAACTTCCAGACCAAAGTTGGAATGGCTACACTACACAGCTCACCTAGGACGGTGGTACCCCTGGACAGGTGGTCCTGGATGGTATAAGAGAGCAAACTGGCCAAGCCATGAGGAGCAAGCCAGCAAGCAGCACTCCACTGTGATCTCTGCTTTAGTACCTGCCTGCATCTTCCTGCCTTGAGAGGCTGCCTTGATTTCCCCCAGTGACGGACTGCGACCTGAGAGTCGTGAGCTGAAATGAGCCCTTTCCTCCCCAAATCGCTTTGGTCATTTTGTGTTTTTTATCACAGAAACAGAAACCTCACTAAGACACTGGTGTAAAGGGACATCATGAAGTTAGCGAACAGCTGGCCTAAAGAGTTTGTTCATGAAGTCTTTTTGTGTGGAAGGTTGAATGAGGAGCTGGAGAGATGGCTCAGCAGTTAAGAGCACTGACTACCCTTTCACAGAACCCAGTTCAATTCTCAGCACCCACATGATGGCTCACAACCATCTGTAACTCTAGTCCTAGGGGAATCCAATGCTCTCCTCTGGCCTCCATGGGTACTACATGCACATGATGCACAGACATGCATGCAGGCAAAACTCATACCCATAAAATAAAGAGCTAAAAAACAAACTAAAAGAATAAAAAGTCTGAGAGGTGGAGATATAGGGGATTTTTTTTCCTGGTTATTTGCAGGTTTTTAAAGTACCAGTTTTATATGACTTTAAGGTGAAGGCACCCTAAATGCTATTTCTTTCTTTGGTGCTAAGGAAGGAACCCAGGCCTTCATACCTGCTTGGCAAGTGCTGGGACACTGAGATACATCTCCAGTCCTGAGTCTTTTCTCACATAACAAAAGCAAGCCCTGAAAGGGAGGCGGCAGAGTAAGGTGGGACTGCACTGATCTGGTTTCCAGAGTCTGGAATTTAAGAGCAAAGAAAACAAGCCGAAACCAACAAAACCAATGGAGATAGCCTTGTCTGGTTCGTGATGTCAAGTGACATTAAAAAATTTAGAAACAGCCAGGTTTGGTGGCACAACCTTTAATCCTAGCACCCAGAAGGTAGGGGCAGAGGAATCTCTATGAGTCTGAGGCCAGCCTGGTCTACACAGCAAGCTCCAGGCTTGCCAGGGTTATATAGTAAGGCCTGTCTCACAAGAAATAATAATAATGACTACCTGTGTGTGGTGGTAGGTACATTTAATAAGCATTTTGGAGGCTGAGGCAACAGGTTCCTAAATCCCAGGCAGGAGTGAGAGATGTAATGATACTCCGTCTAAAAACCAAAGCTACCGGAGCTAAGGCTCAGAAGGGCAACCCCATCCTCAGAGCCCACATGAAAGGAAGGACAAGCTCAGTGATGTGCCCTGGCACCTCAAGGAGCTGAGCCAGGCAGAGACAAGGGAATCCCTGGTTAGCTCAGTGGGATGCTGTCTCAAAGAACACAGCGGAGGGCAATTAAGGAAGACAGCCAGTGTTTACCTCTGGCCTCCACATGTACCTGTGCATACGGCTCACACACACATAAAAACATACATCAACACACACACAGAACCAGCTGAATGAATGGATGAATGTTATCTGCCATTTCCTCATTACATACAAGAAACACGTTAACACCAGCGAAGAAAAACCTACTTTCAGAATCCTATTTTTCACTCTCTCTTGCTCTGCAAAACAGTAACCCTTCAAGACTCTGGGCCGGGCCTTGGGGACCGTTCTGGGAGAGACTGGGAGTGTGGCGGTTGCTCCAAGCAATTTACACTCAGGAACAAAGGTGGGATTGGGAAGGAGCAGATTGTGGCAGTGTAGAGGAGGCCTGGCCACCGTGCAAGGCTCAGAAGTTCCACAGCAGGTAAGCTAAGAGAGCTCTGAGGAGCAGGTGGCCTTTTAGTGCTTAGGGAGTCGCTTTTGCAGCTTCCTTGAAAAACTTTGGTACACGTGGCTCTCATTAGACCAGAGCTGTGGGACCAGAGCTGCACTGGCTCTGCTCTTGTGTCTCTGCTGCTCTCGGAGGCAGAGGACCACGAACTCAGCAAACACACTCTTCTGGTGCCCCCACCCCCCAAATAGATAACTTAATGAAATGTTGAAATTTTTAAAATGAAGTTCTATATATGATTTCATACACTTCCCGCTTCCCCCCAACTCTTCCCAGGCCTACCTCCTCTTCCCCAACCCTCTCCCTTTCATATTTTTATTTTTTAAGAAGATACTCTCTCCGAGGAGAAGTCCTAGCTGACTCTTTGAATCTTTCCACCTCCTCTTCTTCAGTGTTCCTAGGTGTTACTTTAGAAGGATGGTGCTGTAAATGTATTCACTGGGGATGGGCACCCCAAAGTCAACAGTTCTCTGCATGTTGACCACTTGTGGCTTTCTGTAATGGCCCAAAACATGAAGCTTCTTTGATGAGGATTGAGAGCTACACTTATCTGTGAATATAAGGGTAAGTGTTTAGACTGCAGCTAGACATGGTGGTTTAGTAATAGCAATAGCAGATTCTCCTCCAGGTCGTTTGGCTAGCTTTACAGCACCAGACCTGAATTTCCTCCTACTGAGCAGGCCTTAAGTCCAATCAGGAGGCTGTCAGTTATCCCTGGATATAAGTACCACTATTACACCTTTAGGGATATCCTGCCTTTCTGATCATTGTTGTGGTGCACAGGCATTACATTGATTTTCTGTAATTGATTTTCTCCCTTGTCAGCCTGCTTCGCTCCTTCAGTACTCTGAGAGCTAGTCCTTAGGAAGGAAGGAGACTTCCATGTCAGATCCAAATGATCCCTCCAAGGCCTGTATCCAAAATGTGTGGAGTCTGCAGCAATAGGGTCTTTTTTTTTTTTCCTGGAGAGCAACCAAGGGCCATAGCAATAGCCTGTATTGTTTGGGAGTCTCCTGGACTCGCCTGACCAAAATGCCAGGATCTTTAAAGAGTAAGGTGGAGATTGAGGACAACACCTGACATCTGGCTTCTACATTCACATGCTCTTATTTACACAGACACATATACAAACATGCAACACACACACACACACACACATACACACACACACACACACACACACACACACACACACACACACACACACACACACACTTATTGGTGTACCATTAGATTCAAACAAAACCTAAAAGACCAGTTTTGAAAACTAAGCCAAGGTACACTTGGAGAGGCTTGGTACTATCTACCTAGCATGTCTTTTTCTCACAATTATTTTGTCTGTCATCAGTTCCACTGGGATCTTTACTGGAAAATTTCAGCTTCTAAACTAGAAATTGTAGTCCTCTGACTTGTAATTACCCATGGTGGGGGAGAGTAGATTCACTACTTTGTTAAACACTTGGATTATGGTAATACTTTAATTACCAAAGATGCCTTTTAAGGGAGTCTCTTTTTTCTCTTTCTCATGGGGGAGAAAATGACTATTTCTGGAACATTCCCTGTAGTTCTCTAGAACATAAGCTCTTGAGTGTAAGTACTATGTCTGTATTTCTAAGCCTAGATGAGGGTTGTGATGGTTAGTTTTAATTGTCAAATTGACACACTCTAGCATAACCTGGGAAGAGAGTCTAAGTGAGGGGTTGTCTACATCAGGTTAGCCTGTGGGCATGTCTGTAGTTGACTGTCTTGCTTACATTAATTGAGGTGAGAAGACCCACCCACTATGGGTGGCATCATTCCTTATGCATGGGGTTTTGAACTGTATAAGAGTAAAGAAAGGGAGCTGAGCATGAGTATGTATGCATTCATTCATTCATTCATTCCTTGCTCTTGACTGTGGATATAATATGATGGGCTGCTTCAAATCCTCACTACCTCAACTTCCCAGCAATGAGGGACTTTAACCTGGAACTGGGAGCTAAAAGTAAATCATCTCTCCCCTCAGTTGCTTTTATCAGGGTGTTTACCACAGTAACAGTGAAAGTCACTAAGACAAGGGTCTAAACACACAGTGAATGCTTAAGTGGCTGTTAATGGCATCTGGGTGTCCTTCTGAATACTTTACACACTGGTGGTAGCCATTTCCAAGATGGTTCCCAGGGATCCCAGTCCTCTGCTGTCTTTAGCTGGGGTAGTCACCCCCTAGATTGTTCCAGTGTTGATTAAAGTCACTAGTAGAATTTAGCAATTATAATGGCATATAATACCATTTAGGTTAGAAATGACAGGCGGGGGAGGTCAGGAAACACCATGTGATAAGGAAGCTAAGCCTCCAGCCAACCGCAGCACAGTGAGCTTGAAGCAGTTCTCCAATCCCATTTGAACTTCAGAGACTGCATCCCTGGTCACTACACGAATACAACGTCATAGGAGATACTGAGCCACAGTCACCAGCTAAGGCACTCCATGACAACCACGCTTCAAACGCTAGGTAAGATAACAGGTATTTTTTGATGCCATTAAATGGGGAGGTGGAGCTGTTTGTAAAGAAGCCACAGGTAACATTGTAAGTTAGATATGAGGTAACTTCCCAAAGGCTCGAGTCCTAAAAGCTTAGATCCAGTCAGTGGAGCTTCTGAGAGGTCATTTGATCTTCAGGGTGCTAACCTCATCAATGGGTTCATTAATTGACTGAATGGGCAATTTAGAAGTGGAGCCGATTGGAGGAAGCAAGTCACTGGCCTTTTGAAGGGTGTATCTGGCTCTAACCCCTTTGTGTCTTCCCTCCTCTGCTTCCTAGCCACCATGAGGAGAGCATCTCTGCTCCACAATTCCATCTTCACCACACTACAACCCCCAAACAATGGAGCCAGCAGGCTATGCACTATAACCTCTAAAATCATGAGCACAAAGTCTTCTTCTTTTTGTTCATTTCCCCCAAAGATGTTTTGTCACAGTAACAAATGGGTAACACAGCAAGTAACACAACATACCAGCACACATCTTCACCACCCCCTGTGCAGGTGTGAGCCTCCCTGTCTTACCGTTTGTTATTCTGAATAGAATGCCCATGAAACTGGGGAGCCTGTGTGGACATCACAGAAGAAACCCGAAAACACTGGATGCACGGCCAGGTCAGGCACCTGCTCCTCTCAGAGAACAGAGTCAGTACGCGTCTCTCATTCAGATAACCTGAGTGTTAAGTCTGTCACTCTGTTACCATTTGGAATTTCAACATCTGGTAATAATAAGACTCACAATTATTAAAAATATACCGAGGGGAGCTGTTTGTATAACCTATAAATGCTCGGTTTCACGGTCGTGATTTTCAAATAGAGGGACGACAACACACAGGAGGGAAAAGCAGAGCTGAGGCGAGCCTCTGAGAATGGCCCAGTCAAGAGCACGTCTGCGTATGTTCAGCTCAAAACAAATTCCTGTTGGCAGTTGTTGCCAAAAAGGTAAGTTCATCCTCATGCCCTGTATTTAGAAAATCAAAATAAATGCTTGTTGAAAACACACATGAGCATGTAAATTAAAGTATCTATTTCTCTCTAGCCCACACCAAATTGAAGGAAGGATCCGGAAGCAGGACCTTCATGAGCCTCCAAACAGTAGAAACAGTAGATCAGCTGTGCTGTGCAAACAGAGCTTCTAGACAAATCTCTGAGCTTCCCTCCTACCCAGACATTCTGGAGCAGCCATAAGGAGGAGTGGATTGTAACTAACTAGAATTTTCAGACAGATGATAGAGAACTGTAATGTAAGGATGTTTTGGTGCATGTATGTCTGCACTCCAAGTACATGCAGTGCCTGGTGAGGCCAGAAGAGGGTGCCAGATCCCCTGGAGCTGGAGTTACACAAGGTTGTAAGCCACCATGTGGAGGTGGGAAATGAACCTGAGTCTTCTGGAAGAGTGGCCAACAATCTTAATCTCTGAGCCTTCTCTCCAGCACCTCCACTAGCTTGCTTGTTTGCTTGCTTGCTTCCTTCCCTTTCTTCTTTCTTTCTTCCTTTCTTTCTTCCTTTCTCTCTCTCTCTCTCTCTCTCTCTCTCTCTCTCTCTCTCTCTCTCTCTCTCTCTCTCTCTCTTTCTTTGTTTTTTCAAGACAGGGTTTCTCTGTGTAGTTTTGGTGCCTGTCCTAGAACTCACTCTGTAGCCCAGACTGGCCTTGAACTTACATAGATGTGCCTGGCTCTGCCTCCTGAGTGCTGGGATTAAAGGCATGCACCACTGTAGCTAGAGTTTTCCTGGTCCTGCCTGGGCCATGGTCAGGACAAATCTCTCTCACCCGCCAGTCCCCCAGTCGCTCAGACCCAACCAAGTAAACACACAGAGACTTCTATTGCTTACAAACTGTATGGCCGCAGCAGGCTTCTTGTTATCTAGTTCTTATATCTTAGATTAACCCATTTCTATTAATCTATAAGTTGCCACGTGGCTCGTGGCTTACCGGTATCTTTTTTTTTTTTTTTTTTTTTTTTTTTTTTGGTTTTTTCGAGACAGGGTTTCTCTGTGTAGCTTTGCACCTTTTCCTGGAACTCACTTGGTAGCCCAGGCTGGCCTCAAACTCACAGAGATCCGCCTGGCTCTGCCTCCCGAGTGCTGGGATTAAAGGCGTGCGCCACCACCGCCCGGCTGGCTTACCGGTATCTTAACATCTTCTCATGGTGGCGGCTGGCAGCGTCTCTCTGCCTCAGCCTTCTACTTCCTACAATTCTCTCCGCTAGTCCTGCCTATACTTCCTGCCTGGCTACTGCCCAATCAGTGTTTTATTTATCAATCAATCATCCATAGCACGCCACCACCGTCCGGCTCCACTAGCTTTCTTATACAGCCCAGGAGCACCTGCCTAGGGATGGCACAGCCCACAGTGGGCTGGACCACATCATACCAATTAGAAATTGAGAAAATGCCCCACTGACATGCCACAGGCCAATCTGATGGAGGTAAGTCTTCCAACTAAGAATCCCTCTTCCCAGATGATTCCAGGTTTATGTTGACAGCTGAAGCTAACCATACTAGTAGCATAGCATTTTCTTTCTTTCTTTCTTTTCTTTTCTTTTTTTTTTTTTTCGAGACAGGGTTTCTCTGTGTAGCTTTGTGCCTTTCCTGGATCTCTCTCTGTAAACCAGGCTGGCCTCGAACTCACAAAGATCCACCTGCCTCTGCCTCCCGAGTGCTGGGATTAAAGGCGTGCGCCACCACCGCCCGGCAGCATAACGTTTTCAAGGTTCGTCTATGCTGCACCAGGTACAGGTACTTCATCATGTATTATTGTATGACTATTTCTCACTTTGTCGTTTATCAGTGGAAGGATGTTGGATTGTTTTACCTTGTTGGCTATTATGAATAATGCTGCTTCTCCCTAGTTCCTTAAAATTTTTCCCCTCTCATGGTTTTGCTAGTTCTTCCTGCCCCCCCCACATTTAAATACAGGTTTTATACATGACAGAAAATGCTGTATTGGTGTGAGTGAGTTTGGTTTATTTTCCTTAATGTAATGATTTCCAGTTGCATGCTTCTTTCCTTCAAATATCACAATTTCATTTTTCATTACAGCTGAGTAAAATTCAGTTGTGTATATGTGCCACATTTTCTTTATCCATATGCTGATGGACATCTATGCTGGCTCCATTCCTGGCTATCATGAGGCGATAAACATGGGTGAGCAGGAATCTCTGCAGTATGCTGATTTAAAGTCCTTTGAGTTGTACCCAAGAGTGGAATAGCTAGGTCACATTATGTTGTATTTTTAGTCTTGAAGCCATCTCCTATTGATTTCCATAGCAGGGTCACCATATACATGCTTACCAGCGGTGAAAAACAGCTTCTCTTTCCCTACAGTACTTAGTGTCCTTTGTTTTCTTCATAATAACCATTCTGAGGCGAGATGGAATCTCAAAGTATTTTTGCTTGTTTGTTTGTCTTTTGCTTTTCCAAGACAGGGTTCTCTGTGTAGCCTTGGCTGTCCTGGAGCTCACTCTGTAGACCAACCAGGCTGGCCTTGAACTCATAGAGATCTTCCTGCCTCTGCCTTCCAAGCACTGGGATTAAAGGATTAAAGGTGTGAGCCACCACCCCTGACCAAAGTATTTTTAATTTGTATTTTCATAATGGCTAAGGATGTTGTTTGTATTTCTTTTGAGAATAGTCTATTCCGTTCATTATCCCATTTACTGTAGTCTATTTGTTTATTGTCTAATTTTTGTAGTTTATATATATTCTAGACATTAATTCCTGTTTGATGGATAGTTGTGAAAGCCTATTTCTCATTGTTTTTGTTCGCTTGCTTGCTGTTGGGTTTTGATATTGTGGTACTGGGGACTGAGCCAGGGCGGCGGGTCTGTGAGCCAAAAGCTCTGCTGCTTGATTAAAGCCCAGTCCCCAGTTCTCCATTCTGTGAGCCATGGAGAGCGTTCCCTTCGCTGTGCAGAGGCTGTTGGATTTCTTCTATCTCCATTCATCGATTCTTGGGATTATGTTCTGTGCTATTGGAGTTCTTTTTAGAAAGTTGTTGCCTAAGCCTATATCTTCAGGTGTTTTATCTATGTTTTCTTCTGGAAGTTTCAACACTTCAGAACTTACATTAAAGCCTTTGAATTGACTGTTTTGAGAGAGAGAGAGAGAGAGAGAGAGAGAGAGAGAGAGAGAGAGAGAGAGGAGATAAAGATCTCATTTCATTCTTGTACATATGGATATCCAGTTTCCCCGTGATTCTTGTTGAAGAGGCTGTTTTTCAATGTGCGTTTTTGACAGCTTTATCAAAAAATTAGATAGATGTTTCTGTGTGGGTTTATTTTGGGCCCTCTATTCCACTGTATTGGCCAGCATATCTGTTTTGAGCCATTACTGTGGTTCATTGTCACTGTGGCTCACAGTATAATTTGAGATCAGGTATCATGATTCACCCAGCAGTGCTTTTTCTGCCTAGGATTGGCTTGGCTATTTAGGCTCTTTCAGGCTCCCGTTTGAACTTTGGTTCTCTAATTCTGTATAGAACGTCATTTGGATTTTGATGGAGAATGCATTGAATCTGCTTGGTACTTTCAGTAACAGCCATTTTCAGATTAACTCAGTCTTTGCATCTTCTAGTGTCCTGTTTCTCTGGTGTCTGAATGTTTTCATTGCAGAAGTTCTATAACTCTTTTGTTAGGCTTATTTCTGCATATTTTTAAGGCTATGGTGAATTGGATGTTTCTTATAAGTTTATTTTTCTGCCTTACCACTTTGCCAAAGGTGTTTATCAAATTTGAGAGTTCTCTCTCATCTTATTGATGTATTCAAAACTTTGAACACTAACTTGAATAAAAGCAAAGAGAGCAGTCATTCATGTCTTGTTCCTTATTTTAAAGGAAATTGTTGAGGAATATTATTTTAAGGTGTGTTACTTTTGTTTATGTTGCATTTGTTTAACTCTGGGAAGCTGTGTTACTGTGCCTGTGTAAAACACCTGACGGTCTAATAAAGAGCTGAATGGCCAATAGTGAGGCAGGAGAAAGGATAGGTGGGGCTAGCAGGCAGAAACAATTGATAGAAGGAGAAATGTGGGAGAAGACAGATCTAGGAGCAAGAGGAGGAGGACATCAGGGGCCAGCCACCCAGCTACACAACCAGCAATGGAGTAAGAAAGAAAGGTGTACAAAAAAGAAAAAGAGGGTAAAAGCCCAGAGTCAAAAGATAAATGGGTTAATTTAAAGTTAAGAAAAGTTGGCAAGAAACAAACCAAGCTAAGACCAGACATTTATAATTAAGAATAAGCCTCTGTGTGTGATTTATTTGGGAGCTGAGTGGCAGACCCCGCCCCCAAAGAGCAAAACCAGACAACACCAGGAAATGCTTTCCATTTTTCCCATAACAATTTTGGCTATAGGCTTGCCATATACAGCCTTTATTATGTGGGTTATGTTCCTTTTTATTCATAATTTCTTCCAGGACTTCATTATGAAGGGATGCTGAACTTTGTCAAAGTACTTTTCTGCATCTGTTGAGATGATCTTGTGATTTCTGTCCTTAAACATACTTTTTAAAATGTATTTTTATTATTTTTAATTATGTATATATGTGTTTATGGGGTATGTGCACATCAGTGCAGGAGCCCACAGACGCCAGAGGCATCAGATCCCCCCTGAAGCTGGCATTACAGGCAGTTGGGAACTGCCTGACATGGGTGCTTGAAATCAAACCCGAGTCCTCTGTAAGAGCATTGCCTGCTCTTAACCACTCAGCCATCTCTCCAGCCCAAGGTCATTTTCTAGTTCTTCTGATGGCGGCTTTATGAAGACTACTGTAGTAAGTGCTTGGCCTGCTAATGTACACATATATCTTTTAGCATGGATAGACAATATATAGCTCAATAACAGGATAACTCATGTTCTACTGGATTCTTGCTCAGCTTACTAACTATCCCAGCTTCTTCCTGTGCCCAATTCTGTTTCTATTACATCCCTAACACTCAAATGGACCCTAGATCACAGCTTAACATGCACTCTTAGCCTTTTCTCAGAGTCTCCATTCTAGAAAAACCAGAGTATAAGAACTGTCCGTAAAAGCAAGCAATACAAGATGGGGCTTCAGATGTACTTCTCTTTGGTGCCCTGGCACTGAGGACCCCAGCACAGCTGGCAGCTGGAACACAGATAGCCCTTAGCGTGGAAGTCCACCTGCTAGAAGTTATACTAGTGTTGAACTGGAGTTGTGTGCTTCTGGTATGTAACATGCTAGACGCTTTGAGAAACCTGGGGGAGGGGGTAGTAACTACAAATAAGACAGCTTGAGGGGTGGTTAGGTTGCTCTGTAAAAATGTTACAGGAGATCAGGAATTGTTAATAGTCAATCAAGATCCACATATAAAACGAGAAGCTCTCCTTGACAGTACACAATGAACAAACATCAGAATGTAGCCCTTGAGGTTTCTTTCACATTCAGCTCCCCGGTATTATCCCGGGAGAAACCAGATGAACCTGGAGGATGATGATAGACAGTAGAGTTCCCAAACCATCCAAGGAGCAGCTGTCTAGCAGTCACCAAACCTATTCTGATGTCTTTACCAGAGTAGATGAACAGGGTGTCAAGTCAATTTTAATGCTCATTGGCTTGGCAAGTGAGTTCTAGCCCTATGAGAGAAGCAGATTCACAACAGTATGCATCCAAGTACAATAAGCAACCCTAGACATTTACAGTTTTACCCCAGGGCTATGCTAACTTTCAGCATCTGTCATAACAGCCTGAAGAGATCTAGACCATCTGGACACGCTGCAGAACATTGAACTACCACATCAATGACATCATTCCAATTCAGCCAGATGGACGAAAAGTGGATAGTGCATTAGAGACATTCATCTGACACATATACTTCAGTGTGTGTGTGTGTGTGTGTGTGTGTGTGTGTGTGTGTGTGTATGTTTGTATGTATGTAAACCCTCTAAAGCAGGGGTTCTCAACCTTCCTAATGCTGGAACCCTTCAATACAGTTCCTCATGCTATAGTGACCCCCCAACCATAAGATTATTTCATTGCTACTTTATAACTGTAATTTTGATGTTATGGATCATAATGTAAATATCTGAAATACAGGCTATCTAGCATGAGACCACTGTGAAAAGGTCATTCGACCCCCAAAGGGGTTGTGACCCAAAGGTTGTGACTCACTGCTCTAAAGATTCAGGGATTTGCTGCACCATAAGATACTTAGGGGTCCAAAGACATGGGCATGTTAGGCTATCCCATCCAAATGAAAAGACAAATATTACATCTTGTACTTCCCAATATGAAGAAGGAACCCTATGCCTGATAACCGTCTCTGGGCTCTAAATAGTCTATTCTATACCTGAAAATACTGCTCTAGCTCACATACCATGTGACACAAAAGGCTGATAGATGTGAGTGCAGCTCAGTGCAGGGGATCTAGGTTGCAGTACAGACAATCTTGCTACTTGGCCATTCCTGTTTCCATTGTGATTTTAAAAGGACGTAGTACAGATTTTATGACAAACTCTGCTGGAGTGTCATCACACAAACCTCTGTGGCATGTGCCAAATCATGACATCTGAAATAGAGATGTATGTGCCTTAAAAACAAAACAAAACCATCATCAAATAACAACAAAAATCTTCTGGTGTGATCCTGGGCTTGATCATAGGACGTCGGGTGACCAAATGTCAGCTCTTCTGCCCTAAACTTCTCCAGCTGCTGGGCTTCCCTTCCCCGACAGCTCACTCCTATATAACCCCGCCATTTCAGCACCAGATGTACCAAGTGAGGACATGTCTGTTCCAAGGTATGGTTGAGGGGAAGGTTTTTAGTGTAGATATGAGAGTACAGCCAGAGGCATCTGGAAGAGTCCAGAGCAGGGAGAGAAAGTAACAGACTGAACTGGGCCATGGGGGCAGGGACGATGGAGGGAGGAGGAGGAGGAGGAGGAGGAGGAGGAGGAGGAGGAGGAGGAGGAGGAGGAAAGAGGAGAAGGCACGTGGGGGGAGGGGGGAGGCAAAGAGAACTAAGAAGAGTGCCAAGAGGGCGCCTGGCCAAAATGGCAGGGTTATATAGGAATGAGCCCCTGGGCAAGGAAAGCTGGAAGTTTGGTGGGGGAGGGGAAGAGGGAGAAGAGCTGAGAGCAGCCACAGGTGCCCAGGGAGCCTGGAGGGCAGCAGACACTTTGGTGTGCTAAGGCACCACAGTTAGCTGTTGGTTCTGACTTTCCTTTGGACCTGACAGGTCCTAGTGAGCTCCAGCTGTCATCTGGGGGCTCAGAGCACTTATGTGCAGGGCCCAGAAGTCAGGAAGGAAAGCCCCCATCTTGACCAACAGTGATCTAAGAGGCATTGAACACAGTACAGTAACCCTGGCTTGAGAAAGGCCGGTGGCCAGGGACTCTGGCCCTCAACCTATGAGGCAGCCAGTGAGCTCAAGCTCTGCTTGGCAGAGGAGACAATGAGCATCCAGGGTGGCTCCCAGGCAAGCGGCAGATTGTCCCACTAACCTCTGGTTTCCACCCGGAATTCTGGAAGAGCGGAATCTACATGAGCAGTCAGTCTTCAAGGACTGGCTGAAGGCAGCTCTTCTTCCTCCCTCCCTTCCCCGCCTTCCTTTGTTCTCGGTGCAGTTATTTCTACAAACAGCAGGCAGCCATATAGAAGAAGCCAGCTCTCGGAAACTATGCTCCCTGCCTCCAAAGCATCTCATAACAGAGTAGGAAAGAAAAGCTTTCAAACACCTATAGGGAACGTTGCCAGAACATCAATCTTTCACATACACACGTCTCTGGAACTTGACATACATGTAAATGTAGATGCATATCTCTCTGTACCCTCCCTCCTGAAGCTCTTCAAGGACATTCTTCCTGTCTTCAGAGTGAGTCTGGTTATTTGTTACAGACGTGGGCCATTTTCCCTGTCTCCCTTTGCACTGCCCCTGCTCTGCCAGGAACCATCATGCCCCATGGGCATTGTGCCTCTGCCGGGCACGGCTGCTGCTGATTCACTGGAGCCCGCCGGGATGTGCCAGAGCCATCCCATGGGGGAGGGGAGGGAAGATTCTCTCCTCTTTAGCGTTTTGCCTTGTCATGGAGACAGGAAGGAGGTAGCTCATGTCTCAAAGTGTTTTTCCAATAAAAGTATCTTTTTGTTTTTACTTAAAGTACTCTTTTCTCTTCTTTCAATAGGACTTAGATTTGAGTCCGGTTGGGGGTTGCGTTGCAAGGAGAAAATGATCATGGTTCCTCAATGGGACAGCTTCACAGGGTGGGCACAGTCCCAGTCCTCCACATGGGTGGTCTTGTATAAGATGGGTTCTAGCCTGGTTCACAAAACCAGGAAAGTGAGGAAGATAAAGATTGATTGCAGGGGGTGTCGGGGAAGACCTTAGTGAAGAAATACTACGTGACCCAGCTCTTAAAGGTGAAATACCCTACCCCATGTGAGGTAGGGCTTGAGTTTTGAGGGACATCTTGAGAAGTCCAGAAGGCAGATTGGTCGATCCAAAGAGTGAGAGAGTTTTTAACAGTCATGGGCGTTGATGCCAGGGGTGAAAGCAGGGCTGTCCAAGGATAGCGGAGAGTGGGGAGATCAGGGTGGGCTTCAAGTTACACCCTCACTCCAGCCACGCCGCCTCCTTCTGCGGGCAGCACACACAAGCCTGAACTGGGGTCTTCCCATCAGAGCCTTCCCAGTACCCACATTTCCTTCTAGAATCCGGCTCAGATATCACCAACTCAACGGACCCTCCCCTGCTGGTAGCAACGGCTTATTTATTTACATCATTTATAATAGCTTTCTGTTTTGTTTTGCATGTTTTCCCAGAGTCCTGTAAGGTGCCCAGGGCAGGACACCTAATGCACGTTTAAATTCTCCTCACCCGAGACTGTGTTTGGCACGTTACAGGTGTGAATAAATGAGCGAGGAAAAGAATGAATGGAGCGGGGGTGTGTGTGTGTGTCTTCTTCACGGATGGAAAGCTGCGGACAGCTGGCCAGTTCGTGCAGACAACGTCACCACGGTAGACCTGAGACAGTCGGAGAGCAGACGCTCCTAACAACCGGCGGCGGCGGCGGCGGCGGGGGCGGCGGGGGCGGCGGCGGCGGCGGGGACGGCGGGGACGGCGGGGACGGCGGGGACGGCGGCGGCGGCGGGGACGGCGGGGGCGGCGGGGACGGCGGGGACGGCGGGGGCGGCGGGGACGGCGGCGGCGGGCTGCACCGCCGGCGAGCGTCTCTGCAGCGCACACCCTTACCTTCGCCCTACTTCCAAGTCCCGCCTCTAACTTTCCGCTCTCCTCATTGGCTGCGCGGCCGCCCAATGAGCCAGCGGGAAGCGCGAGCCCGCATTCCCGGCCTGGGCTGTCCGCTCTCGTTCTCGCGTCTCGCGAGCGTTCGGGTCTCTGGCGGCGGCGGCGGCTCCCGCGCGCTCCGGTTCGCTGAGGCCGAGGGTACAGCTGGGCTGACTAGAACAGAGACAATGTTCCGTGCAGCGGCGCCTGGGCAGCTCCGGCGGGCGGTGAGTCCCGACGGGAAGGGCCGAGCAGGTGACCTCCGAGCCGCAGCCTGCTGACCCTGTCCGGCGAAGGTCACGGGCTCCCATCAGCCCGGTAGATTGACAGGCCGTGAGGTGTCTGAGACTCAGGTCCAAGTCCTGCAGCCTCCGCCCTTGACCTCTTCCGGGTCGCCCTCCCCGGACTCCCACCCCCTGCCCGGGTTCCCACGACCCTGGCTCCTGAGCAGCACTAAGGGGCTGCTGGGTTCTCGCGCCTGGAGGGGAGAGCTGCGTCCCCAGGGAGCCAGATGCTGCCGCGGAGCCTCTCCGGGAAGAGTTCGAAACCCCGAACGCCCACCGTCAAGGGCGGGGGCGGAGGGGGCGGCGCCCATGCCCAGGCGTGCTCTGCTGCTTGGCTGGTGGGCCGGGGCTGCGTGGAGGGGCTGCAGCGTACCAGCCTGGCATCCAGTCTTGAGAGCCTGCGGACTGATAGCTCAGTAGCCAGGGAACAGTAGGTAGTGGCCAATTTTCAGGTCCCCCCACCCCCACCCCCATGGTGACAAAGTTTAGCACTTGTCTCTTTTCCCAGGGCTTACAGAGAAAAATCATTTTTTTTTGTCTGAGTGCTGTGAGGGCACAGCCGGTGGAGGCTGACCAATTCCAAGTCAGTCACTTAAGGAGCTTGTAGATTTTCTAATTTACAATTTAGGTTGCTAGAGAAACGAGATCGTTCGCCTTGTGCTAGAAATTGTCCAGGCGCCTTGCAACTTTTCTGCCCAGTTATTTATTTTATTTTAGTGCCTTTCCCCTCAATCACCACTGGGATTTTTCTCTCTGGAACACAACTTGGGGGCTTTTTGGGAGTTTTGAAGACTTTTTTTTTTTTTTTTTAGTGCCCCTGTCTTGTTCCATAAAACGTTTCAGCTTCCTGTAAAAAATTAAAACACATCCCATAGGTTCCTAGTTCGTCTTTTCCGAGATTTTTTAACCCCCTTTCCTTATGAGAGCCAGTAAATAAGTGAAAACCATGTTTCGGGGGAAATTCCAAGCCCCAGAACCTCACTCGAAGACCTGTACAGTACTTAGAAGGCAATTGTGTGGATAGGTTTTATGCCCAGCATGATTGTGGTAAGGAGAAATTAGGATTTGGTAATTTTGTGGAGTTAGTAGAGGGGAAAAAATCCACATAGCCAGTGTTCATACATAGGCAGCATTGCCAAACCTTTGTTGTGATTTGCCAAGAATTGTGACCTTGGCTTATTTTTAAAATTAGAAGTCAAGCTTAGTAGATAGTGTCTCTGAGGTCATTAAGAATAGTTTGAAGATTTGAATTGCAAGCACAAAACAAATAGTGGGAACACACTCAAATGGACACACAAAACACATAATTAGCTCTTTAAATTTTAAAATAATTTTAAGTTTACAGAAAAGCAGCCAGAATAGTGGGGGGAAAAAAAGAAAGAAAGAAAAATCACAACTTCAACAACTCTTAACGGTTGACCAGTTTGTTTATCTCTCACTGTGCATAACACATTTTTTACACATAGCCTTTAATTCTAAGTGGTTCCCTAGGTATTTTACAAGGATGAGGCTAAGGAATTCACTCTGTAGTAGATCCCATGCCTTCTGTTAGAGTCAAGGTACAACAAAACCAGGCAAATAAATCACCAAGGAGGTTCACTTCCTAGTGAGAACATAACTGGCAGAATCATGAAGTTTAACAGTGTTATATAGTACCACTTTCCTACCAGACAGTCACATGGAGGTTGCCAGTTGTCTTCCTGTCCTTTAGAGCACCCCTCCCCCTTCTAAGGTACCCAGTGCCTCTGTCAGAAAAGTTCCTCAGCTTTTCAGTTTGGCTCTTATGACATTGACATTTGTATGGAGCACAGGCCTTCTCTTTTGTAGACCTACCCACTTTAGCTGTGTCTGACACTCCCCTCATGACTCTCTCCTGCATTCTTGGCAGGGTTATCATGTGATTTGTGCTCGCTGTACATTGTATTGTGAGGCAAACAACACTAGTTTGTCCCATTAGTGAAGATCTTAACCTTACTTACTTAGGTGGTGAGGAGTTTGCCAGCGTTTCCCAATGTCCTCGGTAATTTTTAACTGATTACAAAGATGGAGACTATATAAAGCTCTTGTTTTGTTCACTTTCACCTAGTTTTAGCACTTGATTTTTAATTGAGAAATAATGCTTGATACAAAATGGTGATTTTTCTAATCCATGATTCCTTCATTTATTACTTAGCATTCTATGCTAAGGAAGAACCTTCCCTTCTTGCCTATTTATATATGTATAGACCCAGGGATCCTTATTTAATAGGTTATAATTCTTATCACCCTTATTTTGATGTTTGGTTCTTTCCATATTTATAAAGTGGGGACCAATTTAATCTGGTTATCATTTATATAAATTTATGATACTATAAAACCAGAATAGTTTATCTCAAATCTTTGCTCTTGGTTTTTTTTGTATGTTTGTGTATGTGATGTGTGTGTGTGTGTGTGTGTGTGTGTGTGTGTGTGTGTGTGTGTGTAGTGTGCAGGAGTTGAGTAGCCCAGCTATCGAGGTTGCCCTGACATCTGGGATTACAGGCAGCCAATATATCTGCCTTTTCTTTCTTTCTTTTTTTTTTTTAAACATGGGGTCTGGGGATTCAAACTCTGTTCCTCATACTTGCTTGGCAAGTACTTTATCCACTGTGCACTCTCCATCTCCTACTCTTTAAAAAAGCAAACAAAAACAAAACCTCTAGCTAACTGATTTCTTTGAAAAAATCTAAATACGTATTATTACTAATGACAGATGTACTACTGAAGCCATTTCGGTTTTGGCCAATTAATGTCACTAAGCAGTGTTCTTAAAGTCATCTGTTAACACCGGGTGGTGGTGGCGCACGCCTTTAATCCCAGCACTCGGGAGGCAGAGGCAGGCGGATCTCTGTGAGTTCGAGGCCAGCCTGGTCTCCAAAGCGAGTTCCAGGAAAGACGCAAAGCTACACAGAGAAACCCTGTCTCGAAAAACCAAAAAAAAAAAAAAAAAAAAAAAAAAAAAAGTCATCTGTTAACAAAGGTGTTTTTGTTTATTTTGTCTTTTTAAGGTAAGGTCTTGTCTATACTAGGCTGGCCTGAAACTCATGGTAATCCTCCTGTCTCTGCCTATCAAATATTGGTGTTCTAGTCACTATGTTATGGCACCCATCAGTGAAGGTAAGTTTGTATATAGAGCTGTAGTTATAGAGCTAGAGAGCACACTCAGAGGAAAATAGTCAAGGATTTGTAGTTAGTTTGTGTTCTTGCTGAATTATTAGTATGAATTATTGTTACTTATTTATTGTACAGCCCAGCCAGTTTCCTCTCCCTCCTCTCCTCCCAGCCCCTCCTCTCTGTGACCACCCCCCAATCCATTCCTCCTCCATTTCTGTTCAGGAAAAGGCAGGCCTCCCATGGATATCAACAAAACATGGCATGTCAAGTTGCAGTAAGATGAAGCATTTCCCCATGTATTAAGGCTGGGCAAGGTGACCCAGTATGAGGAATAGGTCCCAAAAGCCAGAACAAGTCAGAAACAGCCCCTGCTCCCACCGTTAGGAGTCTCACAAAAGGACCAAGCTGCACAGCTATATCATGTACGCAGAGTGCCTAGGTCAGTACCATGCAGGCTCCCTGATTGTCAGTTCAGTCTCTGTGAGCCCCTATGAGCCCAGGTTAGTTGATTCTGTGGGTTTTCTTGTGGTGTCCTTGACCCCTCTAGCTTCTACAGTCCTTCCCCTCTTGCAGGATTGCCTGAGCTATGCCTAATGTTTGGCTGTGGGTCTACATCTGTTTCCATCAGTTGCTGAATGAAGTCTCTCTGATGACAGTTGGACTAGGTACCAACCTATGAGTACAGCAGAATATCGTTAGGCATCATCACATTGACTTGTTTTTCCTCCAGTCGTGTTTGGTTCTATCCTAGGCCTCTGGGTCATCCAGCCTGTGGGTCCTGGTGCTCCAGGCAGTGTCAAGGGTGGCTTACTCTCCTGTCATAGGTTTTAGGCTAGACCTGTCATTGGTTGGTCACTCTGTCAATCTCTAGGCCACCCTTACTCCAGCACATCCCATAGGTAGGACAGACTGTATGTAGGGTGAAGGTTATGTGGCTGGGTTGGTGTCCCACTTCTGCCACTTGAAGTCTTGCCTGGTCACAGGAGATGGCCAATTCAGGCTACATATCCACTATTGCTAGATGTCTTAGCTGGGGTCATCCTTATAAATTCCTGGGGGATTCCTTTGTGCCAGGTTTTTACCTGACCCTGAGATGCTCCTTCTTTCCAGTAGTCTCTTTCAGTTTATTTTATTAATTTGTCTTTAAAATTTTTGTTGATTAGTAAGATCCAAAAGAAATTATATGTAGTAAGTGAAGCAACACTTTCAGGTCATTTGCGTGTTCTTGTTCCTTGGCAGACAGGAAGGAGTATCTGTCATGATTGAGAAGCTGTGAACTATTAAGGACAGGACATTTTTCAGAGCTCATTGTCCAACATTGATGAATGATACTGAACTCTGTGTTTCACATGCAAATTTAAATTTCGTTTAAAAGAAGAGAGCCAATTTTGTGTGATTCTGAAACAAAATTTATTGCATAAAGTGATTTCATTAAAATTACGCTGCCTGCCAATGTGTCTACTAAGAGTCTTGTCTGTTTTTAAAGTGAAGTAAATTGACTGTTTTTAATATTATAATCAATGTCATATGACATTTCTAGTCATGGTTAAAAGCTGCTATGTTTTATTACTGCAGAGGTTAAAGTAGTTTAAGGACAGAAATGTAATATACATTTTATTATGATAAAATATGTTAAAATGGGGATAGACTTTAATTATATATTATTTAATCCCTTTAAATAGTATTTGGCAAGATTTTATATCTTTTTTTTTTTTTTTTGGTTATTTTGAGACAGGGTTTCTCTGTGTAGCTTTGCGCCTTTTCCTGGATCTCGCTCTGTAGACCAGGCTGGCCTCGAACTCACAGAGATCCACCTGCCTCTGCCTCCCGAGTGCTGGGATTAAAGGCGTGCGCCACCACCGCCCGGCAAGATTTTTTATCTTATTCCTGCTATTTTCTTGTTTTCTGTTTGTTCTTTTAGTTTAAGAAGCAAAACCAAAACAGAATTTCACTCTCTTCTCCCACCCCTCCATATCTGTCCCCTATGTCCTCATCCCATTTACTTTCTTAAAGTAGTTAGGAGAGAAATAGGTTAACAGGGCTCTTGCTACTTTAGGATATGAGTAGTTTTGTTAGGGTAGTAAAGTCTGTAATTTAACATCTGCTAGTTTGTACTAGATCATGCAATTGCAGTAATGAGAATGCAAAGAAACAGAAACAAAATCAGGGTCAGTGATGAGGTTGAATAATAGAAGGACTGAAATGTGTGCGCTGGACTAATCAAGAGTGTTCGTTACTTAAGATGGGTTTCAGTGCTGTGATAGCGATGAAAACCAGCTTGCTGTGAGTGAGGAGAAAAAGAGGCGAGATAGTAGGGGGTATCTGGATATCTGGATGTTTTTATGTTTGGCTCTCTAAGGGTATAGGGAAGGTGATGACCTCTTTAAACCCTGCACTCAAGAAGCATGTTGCTTGTTAAAAGACCCGTCAGCTTTCTATAGTTTGGATAAATTCCCAAGAAGCATGGTGGGTTATCTATGTCAATGACTTAGCAAGTTATGTACTGCTTGGGTATCCTTACATGTGCTTTGATGCTCCTGATGACCAATTCGATTATCAACTTGATTGGATTAGGGAGCCCAGTGTGGTAACACAAATCTTTAATCCCAGCATTCAGGAAGCAGAACACAGATCTCAAGAGTTGGAGGTCAACCTTCTCTACATACTGACTTCTATGCCATCGGGGCTACATAATGAGATCCTTAAAAACAAACAAAAAACCCACTTAGGGTAGGGCATTAACAAGGCACATCTTTGGGTTTGTCTGTGAATGTGTTCACAGAGCTGTTTAACTGAGGAGGGAGACAGCCATGAAAGTAGTAGCAGCATCCCATGGGCTGAGGTTCTAAGTGGAATATACAGGGAAAAGGAGAAAACCACAGCACCAGCATTCATTTTTCTCTTCTGCTCCAGTAAGGTGTCCCAGCAGCCGTGACATTAAGCCAGAGAGCCAGAGCAAATATTTCTTTCCTTAGGTTACTTCTTACCAGGTCACTGCGTGAGAATAGTAACTAATAGTGATTAACCCACAGATGATCCAGGAACTGTTGCTTTTCAGGTTTTATATACTTTGGGAAACCTTTTTATTTAGTCTCAGCATTCGTTGAGGCCACTTACGTGCCAGGCACAAAAGTAGATGCAGAATTCATAGTGGAAAGCAAGATGGGCCTAGTCCCTGCCAGTTTGGTGCAAGTAGTCTGGAGAAGATATATGCTAATCACACTAAGTGGGATCAGTGTAGGAAGAGTGAATGGGTATTTGGGGAGCATAAAATCCTTTGGTGGCTGGAGAAAGTCTAAAAAGGGTATTGCAAAGTCTTAGTAAACTGAAGTTTACTAAGTTTATTATGCAATAATAAAAATGATTTTTTCTCTAATCTTTTATATTTTTATTACTTGTGGTACTGGAGATATTACGCAACAGTTCTACCACTGAACTTTATACCTACCCTCTTTTTACTTTTTATTTTGAGACAGGTTCTCACTTTGTAGACCAGGCTGGCCTTGAATTTGTGATCTTCCTATTTTAGATTCCTTAGGAGCTGAGATTCCAGGGCTGTACCACCCAGCTAAGATTTTTCGTAGATTAAAAATGTAGACCATTGAGATGGCCCAGTGGGTAGAAGTGCTTGCCTTTACTTGCCTTCAAGCCTGACAATCTGAGTTTGATGGGTCCCTGGAACCCACATGGTGGAGAGAACTAAACCCCTTAGGTTATACTCTGACTTCCACATGCTTACTGTGATGTGTGTGTGTGCATGCATACACAAAGTAAATACTTTTTTTTAAAAAAAAAAAAAAAAAGAGCTGAAGAGATGCCTCAGTGGTTAAGAGCACTGGTGTCCCAGCACCTACATGGTGGCTCACAGCCATCCATAACTCCAGTTCCAGGGGATCTGATAGATTTCTCTGAGCTCTATGGGTTTCAAGTATTGCACATACATACATGCAGACAAAACATTTATACACATAAAATAAATATATCTAAAAATAAAATGTTCTTTTTTAAATTTTTTTATTTTTTTTTAGTTTTGTTTGTTTTAAATCAATCACCTTACCATTGTTTTGATTCTGTTCATGTTGTGTGTTAACATGTTTTTATTTTTAATATGGTGTTTCTGGAGCTGAAGTAGAAACAAAATATCTCTCACATTAATTTGATTATTTAAAACTATTTAAAAAAACATGGGGAGCTGGGTGTGGTGGCACATGCCTTTGAATCTCAGCATTTGGAAGGCAGAGGTGGGCAGATCTCTTGTGAATTTGAGGCTAGCCTGGTCTACATAGTGAGTTCCAGAACAGTCAACACTCAAATAAATAAACAAATAATAAATGAAACATAGAGTAATGCGGAACACACCAATGAGGTCCTGGGACTTAGGGAGAAGTCCTAGAATACCAGGACACAGTCTAAAAAGGAGAATCTACAGCCCCTTTCTTTAATTTCAAGATCTCAGGGCCCCCACTGGTGTTAGGCTCCCCTGCATTTTGTTGCATATCTAGGCAATAGTGCAGTTCAGTTTAACCCATTGTCCAGTCCCACTCCTTAATTTCGGGGAGTCGTGGTTCTCTAGACTACTCCAGTTTAGAACAAAGGTTTATGGTAAGTGAAGCCACCCAACAGTGCCATCTGATCCACGTGCTTCTTTCTCAGTTTCTTATGCCATCCTCCAAGGTCAGAACCAGTCTTTTCTTCTTTGCTCGTGTCTCTGGTGCTGTTTCTCATCTTTTCACATTGATTCCTAAACTTACTCCCTTTCCTCTGTTTGATTTTACTTCATGATCTGCACCTTTCCACATTCGCTCCTCGTCATTTGAAAACTGTCTATCTTACAGTTGGTTTACGTGAAGCAGTCTTATTTCCCATGAAACCTTTGCGCATAGGGACTATTCTTATTAATTTTTCTTTTTCTTTCTTGGTTTTTGAAAATGTCCTGAACTATTTTGAAAATGACCATGGTGGTGGTTTGATAGTCTGCTAGATAGGGCTAGATAGGAGGTCAGCTTACCCCTTTTCATTCCAAAGCATATTCAAACAGTTGAAATCCCAGCAAAATTGCTGCTAGTGCCATCTTTAAAACTTAGAAATTACATCTTTTTACATTAAAATTACATCTTTTTACATAGAAAAACCATCTTTTATGTTACATACGTGCACATGCCACAGTATCCATATTCAGAAGACAACTTATGGGAATCGGTGCTCACCTTCCACCATGTGAGTCCTTGTGGTGGAACTCAGGACCTTGGGCATAAGGCCAGTGCCTTTACCCAGTAAGCCATCCCCAGCCTTTTGTGTCATTTTTTAAAAACAGGTCTCCATTTTCAGTTACTTTGATATTAAATGGTTCCCCCAAATATCTTAGTAGAAGTTCATTATGTAACTGAATATAATTGGTGATAGAATTTGTCTAATTCCTAGCTTGATGGCTAATATATTGTGTTTAAGGATTTTAAATATAGGTCTAAGCAGTTATTTATTGGGCAGGGTGGGAAAATTGTTTTGTTATAAGTTTTGTTGTTTTGTTTTTTGTTTTTAATGTTAAGAAACCTGCATTTTTGAGCCAGGTGATGGTGGCCCATGCCATTAATCCCAGCACTCAGGAGGCAGAGGCAGACAGAGTCCCAGGCCAGCTTGGTCTACAGAGAGAGTTTCAGGATGGCCAGGGCCATACAGAGAAACTCTGTTTTGAAAAACTGAAAAAGAAAGAAACTGTCTTTTTTTTTTTTTGGCTTTTCGAGACAGGGTTTCTCTGTGTAGTTTTGGTGCCTGTCCTGGATCTTGCTCTGGTGTAGACCAGGCTGGCCTCGAACTCACAGAGATCTGCCTGGCTCTGCCTGTCGAGTGCTGGGATTAAAGGCATGCGCCATCACCGCCCGGCTCTAACTAACTCTCTTAAGGTTTCTTTTGCTGCAAGGAAACACCATGACCAAAAAGCAAGTTGAGGAGGAAAGGGTTTATTTTGCTTACATTGCTGTGTTGTTGCTCATCATCAAAGGAAGGACAGGAACTCAAACGACACAGAAATCTGGAGGCAGGAGCTGATGCAGAGGCCATGGAGGAGTGCTGCTTACAGGCTTGCTCAGCCTGCTTTCTTGTAGAACTCAAGACTACCAGCCTACTCCCCATCAATAACTAATTAAGAAAATACCTTACAGCCAGATCTTCTGGAGGTATTTTCTCAATTAAGGTTCCCTCCTTTCAGATAATTGTAGTTTGTGTGTCAAGTTGACATAGCCAGCACAGAAACAAACTTCCATTTTGGTTTTTGTTAGATAAGGGTATTGATATTATAAAGGTAGACACAGATTAATTTATGCTATCGAGGAGGTACTTTATTAGTACAATTACAAAACTAGACATACAAAAATGTTTTCGTTAAAGCCCACATGCACTTTAAATCCAATCATGTTCCTCTCTTTTTCTTTTAGGCCTCATTGCTCCGATTTCAGAGTACTTTGGTAATAGCTGAGCATGCAAATGACTCTCTAGCACCCATTACTCTAAATACCATCACTGCAGCTGGACGTCTTGGAGGTGAAGTGTCCTGCTTAGTAGCTGGAACCAAATGTGACAAGGTGAGAGATTTTTAAGGTCAGCCATAGCAAATATAATCTCCATCAAGAGACAGCAAAAGATGGCAATAGAGAATTATGCTGAGGACCATAACCCAAACTGGGCTCTAATCCTCATTAAATGGACAATGTCACAACCATTATTTGTGTAGAAAAAGAACCAAAAGGTTTTCTCACGAAGCATTTTATCTTTCAAAATGAGGTGGAATGCTTGATTTAGTTCTGCTGGCACCATCTTGTACCATCAGGTACCAAGTAGAATGGTAGTATCTGAGTCCCCTTAGAGGTTAATAGCCGATCCCTTTTGTACTGATGAATATACTTGTTAATTGCTTCTAATTCCTGAAAGTGGTAAATCTAGGCAAAGTATCAGAGGTGCTAATTAATTGGTAGAAGAATTCAAATCTAAGTCACATTCTTCCCAAATTACAGCTGATAGAAAATGTTGGTTTTGTCATGGTTGTTAAGTAACAGCTTTGGAAACTAACCCTTGGGAAAGTTTTTTCTCTAATAGGTTTGCAGGGTCTGTGCCCTTGGCCTTGGGCTGCTTTGTAGACAAGTGCCTGTTAAGACTCAAAAAACTTTAGCTGCCAGTTCTCCTCCACCATGTCAGAGTTGCCACATGTGTGACTGGGGCTTGGCTCTCACGGAGGAGTAAGTGTAGAGAGAGAATGTTTCTTTTTAGCAGAGTATATATTTTACTAAATAGAGCCTGTGGTAATGCATGTTCAGAATGCTAGTGCCACTTCTAATTCCTTCCATGAACTTGGTATTTAAAAGATTATATTCAGCAGGTTTCAGGCTATATGGATTTCTTTATCACATTCCTCTTGATGATTATTTTTCTTCTCTGTCCTTTTTTTCCTTTTGGTTTTTCAAGACAGGGTTTCTCTGTGTAGCCCTGGCTGTCCTGGAACTTGCTCTATAGACCAGGCTGTTCTCAAACTCAGAGATCTGCCTGCCTCTGCCTCCCAAGTCCTGGGTTTAAAGGTGTGTTCCACCACCTCCCAGCTGCTTATTGAATCTTACACAGTTTCTGTTCACCACAATGTCCAATGATAGGTTTCAGATATAAACAGATACTAGATTTATATGTTTTGCTGTGGTTGTAACTAGTTACTTTAAAATACTTGATATTTAATCATTTGCAGTCTTATATATGTCATGTTCTTATTTTTAAGAAAAATGTCTGCTAATAATATAGATGGATTTTAGTTTCATATTGTTTTTTAGCTATTTATTAATAGCTATTTATTAATCATAAACAGAAGGTGATTATTCCATTCTGTGTAGTACTGGAGTTTTGACAGTAAAAAAATTGTTTCAGTGTGAAATTTTATTCTGTTTCATATATAAGCTGCTGTGTAGCAACTTTAGAATTAAGTGTGTTTCTTAATTGAAAATTTTCTTGAAACTGGAGATGCTAAACTGATGCATCTCTGTGTAAGACAGTGTAAGTGTGCTGATCAGCACCTGGCCCCGCAGAATTCTTCACTGCAGCCTCCTTCCTTCCTTCCCTCCTTCCTTCCTTTATCCCTTCCTTCCTTCCTTCCTTCCTTCCTTCCTTCCTTCCTTTTTTCTTAATCCTCCTTTCAGTGAATATTACAGAGCCTTATAATCCATGGAAGAGGGCCAAAGGCACAGCCTTTTGTGCCTATTCATCAGTGAATTAGCAAGTAGAAGACAGCAATGGTAGATGAGACTGATAAGCAGAAACCACTCAGGTTAAAGTTACTTGAAAGGGAGAATGCTAATTGCCTTCTGTATACAGAAAATCAGAGTAGTCAAAAGCTTTCTCAGAATCCTTTCCTGATTCTAAACAGGAAAAAATGAGACGTTAAACAAGAAAATATTTTATTTTGTTGTAGATAAGTATATGTGTGTAGACAGTGGGCAATAATTGGAGGTTTCTTTCTATTACTTGTAGTTATTAATCTTAGTCTTAGTAGAACTTATTGCCAAATGACGTGCAGTCCACATTAAACAAATAGGATGCTTAAGTTCTGCCTTTACTTCTGGTAGGTTCTGAGTCTGAAGGGTTTTACTGGCTGTCTTACTTCATCTAGAGAAAGTCTTATTTTAGCCCTCCCTTCCTCCTCCTCCTCTCCCTTCCTTTTCTTTTTTTCCGTTGGATTTGTGAGAGGAGAGTGGATGTCATTCTACCCCACAGTGGTGTAGAACTTGTGATCCTACTACTCATCCTCTCAAGTACAGGGTACCACATACAGTTTTCTGGAGGGCATTTTCTTATTTAGTGATTGATGGGGGAGGGGAGAGGAAGAGGACTGGGCCTTTTATGGGCTTTTGATGCCTCAAAGCCAACCCCATCAACACTGAGACTCTTCTCTTTATCACAGGTGGTACAAGATCTCTGTAAAGTTGCTGGTGTAGCGAAGGTTCTGGTGGCTCAGCATGATGCATACAAAGGCCTCCTTCCAGGTGAGGTGTTCCTGTGGGAAAATGTAGAGTCTGTTATGTTTGAATACATGATTATGAAAATAGCATGAAATGTGTTTTACCAAATGTGTTTAATTCTCAGAGGAACTGACACCATTGATTTTGGAAACTCAGAAGCAGTTCAATTATACACACATCTGTGCTGGAGCATCTGCTTTTGGAAAGGTGAGAAGTGGAGTCTGACCTCACTGAACAGTATAGATTTCTCTGGGCCTGAAATGTAATAGACTTTGTTTAGATAGCCAGTCCTGACTTGGTCATATCTAGGGGAGTACTGCTAACATTTACATTTATTCTTTCAAGATTTGATCCAATTTTCTGTTAAAATGTCACTTCCAGATCTTTAAATTTTGTCACAGAGTTAACTCTTCTTTCAAAATTTTGTCATAATTTATTAAACCTGTCACTTCTAGGTTTTCTAATTTGGCCTGGATAATGCTATTGTTCAGTTGAATTCTGTGCATGTGTGTGTGGACAGTTGTGTTTAGTCACTCATGTTAAGAGATGATTTATTTGGATGTCTGATGGACACAATGGAAAATCTAAGTCTGTCTACCCTAGGGATTTGGGAAGGGCTGTGTTATGGTTAGGGATATCCTTAAAGACAGCTATAATCTGATCATATGCAATGTGATAAAACACCCTGACAAAAGTAACTTTAAGGAAGAAAAAGCTTATTCAACTTAAAATTCCAGGGTACAGTCCATCATGGCAGGGCGACACAGTGGCAGGAACTTGAGACAACTGGTCATATTGCATCCACAGTCAAGAGCAGAGAGAGAGGGATAAATGCATGCTTACTTGTGTTCAACCCTTCTCTTATACAGTTCAAGAACCAAACCCAGGGAATGGGTGTTGCCCATAGTGGGCTGGGTCTTCCCACATCAATTAATGTAATCATGGATGATCCCTTCCCAGGTGATTTTAAATTGTGTCAAGTTGACAATTAGAAATAACCATCACAAAAGAGTAATGTTGATCTATATCAAGGTAACATGGAGGGAAGAACAAAGGGATGGGGTATACTTTAGAGGGTAGTGTTGGCCTATATGCATGGGGCCCCAGGAGTTTAATCTCCCATTAGTTCCCTTTTCTTTTATTCTTTTTGTTTTCATTTAAAAAAATGTTTATACATGTTTTGCTTGCATATATGTCTGTGTACACCATGTAGGTGTAGTGTTCATAAAGGCCAGAAGAGGGTATCAGATTCCCTAGGACTGGAGTTACAGGCACTTGTGAGGGTTTGAATAAGAGTGACCCCTATAGATTCATATATTGGTCCTCAGTTGGTGGAACTGTTTGGGAAGGATTAGGAGGTGTGGCTCTGATGAAGGAGGTGTGTCACTGGGGGTGAGCTTTGAGGATTTAGAAAATCTACACCATTCCCAGTTAGTGTTCTCTGCCGTGTGCTTGTGGAGGGAGATGTGAGCTCTCAGTTCCTGCTCCAGCACCTTGCTGGCTAGCCTGTTGCCGTGATAGTCATCGACTCCAACCTTTTGGAACCATGAATCTCAAATCAAATGCTTTTTTAAATAAGTTGCCTTGGTCATGGTGTTTTGTCATGGCAATAGAAAAGTAACCAAGGCAATTGTGAAGTGCCATGTGAGTGCTGGGGATTGAATCTGGGCCCTCTGGAAGAGCAGCCAGTGCTTACCTACAATTTCAGTTACCTAGGAGGTGGAAACAGTAGGATTGCAAGATTAGTACTTACCTGGGAAACTTAGGAAGACTTTGTCTCAAAAATAAAAAGTGAAAGAGAGGGCTAGGGAGATGGCTCAGCAGGTAAGAGCACTTGCTTTGCAAGAATGAGGACCTGAGTTCAAGTTCCCAGCACCTGTATAAGGGCATGGCTGCATGTGAACTCCAATACTGGAAGCTGGTTATTGGAGGTACTTTGAGCTCGCTGCATACTCAGCCTAGCCCGGATAGTCAGTTTCTGGTTAGTGAGAGACCTTGCCTCAACCAGTAATATGGATGGAAACCTAGAGAGGAAGGTTCTGCTTTGGCTACCTCGTGTATGCACACAGATGTGTATGCATTTGAGCACTATGTGCATGTGATACACACACACACACACACACACACACACACACACACGAGGCTGATTTGTAGATAGAAACCTTGACTACTCACTCACATGTACAAGGCACTAGGTTCAGTCCTCAGTACAGGAACATTAGCTGTACACAAATAAACTCTTAATAGAAATTTAGATATAATATAGTAGTATAAAGAACAAGGATGTAAGTCCCTCCTTCATATTTTTAACTTAACTCTTCCTATTTCAGGAGTGTACCTTAGTGATGACTGCTTTATATTGGTCTTTAAATTGTGCATGTATGTACATATTTTTATTGATTTGTGACTAGGAGTTTTTGCTTGATAGTGTCTTGAAAATATTAGCTCACAATGTATCTGTCTCTCTGGTTGCATAACATTCCATATTAGTCAAGGTCAGCAGGTGGTTTTCCGTCACTTGCTGCAAGGAAAACATCCTTGCACATACATCTTTGTATACCTTTGCTGGCATATCTTTAGAATAGTTCTAGAAGTAAAATAGGTGAGTTTAAAGACTGTGTTTTAAACATTTTTGATAGATACTGTTAAATTGCCAACACATGGTATTATAAATTTTAACAGCACCCTCCTCTAAATTGAAGGAAGAGTCTTTGTGGACCACCTTGTCTCTGAGAGTATTGTTTCTGTTTTGGGTGATTTAATCTTGAGTTCAGTTGGTGAGAGTTCACCTGCGAGACTATGAGCCCAAGAAACAGTGTTTGTTATGTTTTAGTTTCCAAGTTCCCTGATTTTGATATCTCTATTGTAAAAGATGAAAGCTTGACAGTAAGAGCCACCGAAGAGATGCTGGTGCTGTAACCTACAAATGCATATGAAATGAGAACAAGTCCATAGGAGGGATTCCATAGGGAGACTCTAAGTAGATCTGGGATAAGCCTCTGTCACTGTGGGAAAAATAACAAAAACCTGAGCAAAATAAGAAAGAATGTATTTTGGTTCATGGTTTCAGTCACTGCAACCTGTCACTTTGGCCCTAACTGTGGTGAGTTAGGAGGTCATGGCTCATGATAGAATTACATGAGAAGACATAATTGCTAACCTCACAGTAGCCAGGAAGCAGAGAGAGGGGAAAGGAAGAAGGGAGTGAGCATTTCAGTATCTCCTTTGAGGTTCACTCCCAACTATCTTGCCCTAGGTCTTAATCTCCTAAAGGTTCTGTCATCTAGCAGCTAGCAACCAAGCTTTCAACACATGGCTTTGGGGTGACATCTAAGCTCTTGTCAAAATATTCAACCTCCTTCACCATAAGGAAAATGCAAATTATAACCTGAGAATACAGTTAGGTGTGGTGGCGCATGCCTTTAATCCCTGCACTTGGGAGGCAGAAGCAGGTGGATCTTTGTGAGTTTGAGGCCAGCCTGGTCTACAAAGTAAGTTCCAAGACAGCTAGGGCTATACAGAGAAACCCTGTCTGGGAAAACCACAAAAACAAACAAAACAAAACAAAAAAACCTTGAGATTTCACTTCCATCTTCATGAGGGTGGCCATCATCAAGAAAATAAAGGACAGAGAATGCTGGTGAGGATGTAGGGAAAGAGGAGCCTTTATTTACTGCTGGTGGAATTGTAAACTAGTGCAGCCATTATAGAAATCAGATTTCTCAAAGAATTAAAAATAGAACTATCGCCGGGCGGTGGTGGCGCACGCCTTTAATCCCAGCACTCGGGAGGCAGAGCCAGGCGGATCTCTGTGAGTTCGAGGCCAGCCTGGACTACCGAGTGAGTTCCAGGAAAGGCGCAAAGCTGCACAGAGAAACCCTGTCTCGAAAAACCAAAAAAAAAAAAAAAAAAAAAAAATAGAACTATCTGTACCATTAAAATTTCAGGAAAAGGAAGTTCTTACATTGAGATGACACCAGACTCAGCAAAACAGATACAGCATACTCTCTCTGGCAAGCAGTTCCTAGCTTTTAATATATATATTAAAAGATATATATATATATATATATATATATATATATATAGTTATAGGTCATGATAGTAGAGAGGGGGCCACAAGAGGAAAGATAGGAAGTTGGGGAGGGCTGTAGAACTCATCGGGGTGAAAGTGGAAAGGAGACCCCTGGGGATGGAAGGGTAGTGGAAATGGGGATGCGGGAAGAGTAGGAGAGGAAGATCCACAAAAGAAGAAAGTTAACATTGGTACTGTTTAGTATTTTTAGTAGTCAAGACCAGCATTTTTTATTTGTGGTTGAAAGAAGATTACTGTCTAGTGCAGGTATGACAAAATGAAAATTAGAATCTTTGCTTTCAGAAACTCTAGCAGTTGTGAAGTCGATTCTGTCAGTACTTGTAGTTATTTTATATGAAGTCACTGAGTAGAAACAGGACAGGAACACAAGAGAAATAGAAGTCTCAGCTCCCTACCTTCAGGGTGCTTAGAACCCTAGTTAGGGGTCGTACAGCATGTGTGTTAAAAATGATTTTACTACAGAAACCCATGCTAGTCACAGCTAATGCGGTGTGATTATATGCGCATGTAGGAGAGTACAGAATGAGGGTAATGACAGGTAGTTTGGAAGACTCTTTACAGAACAGAGAGGGTTTGTTGTGTTTTTGTGAAAGCATGGCTGCCAGAAGCTTGTCCAACACCAGTGTCTATAGAAGTCAGCATTTCTGTTGGTGTGATAAAAATCAGTGCTTCACTTTTAAAATTACTTATATCATCTAAAAGAACCTTAGTCCAGAAAACATGGAAATTCAGTCTTCACAAAGTGACTGTCTTCTTTAGAGCCCTAGAGTTGTAGTAGAATTTTAACTACATGTGGAGGTTCTCTTTCCCCTTGTTATAAAATGTGATAACTGAAACCCACGGAGATTTTGACCTGCTTAAGGATGCAGGCTACTGAGAGCAAAGTTATACATGTATTTACTTTAGATGGTTATGTTGTAGAATATTATTTTAAGGTGTGTTACTTTTGTCTATGTTGCATTTGTCTAACTTTGTGAAGCTGTGTTACTGTGCCTGTCTACAACACCTGATGTTAATAAAGAACTGAATGGCCAATAACAAGGCAGGAGAGAGAAATAGGCAGGGCTGGCAGGCAGAGAATATATATAGTAGGAGAAATCTGGGAGGAGGGATGGGGAACGAGAGAGAAGAGGAGGACTTCAGGGGCCAGCCACCCAACTACACAGCAAGCTACGGAGTACGAGTAAGATTTGCAGAAGTAAGGGAATGGGAAAAGCCCAGAGGCAAAAGGTAGATGGGATAATTTAAAGTTAAGGAAAGCAACCAGCCAAATTAAGCCTGGACATTCATAATTAAGAATAAGCCTCCATCCATGTGTGATTTATTTGGGAGCTGGATGGCAGGCCCCCAAAAGAGACAAAAACAAACAACATTGTTATGAACATGTGTCAGCAAGAGCATACGTGCTTGTTTCTGCTGCTCATTTCATGTGTGACACACAGGCTGCTGTGCTTGATTTATTAATGCAACATGAGCTTGACAAAGGTTGAAATGTCTGCTGAAATTTTTTCTTTTATGTCTTATAGTAAATATATAAAATCTTTTCCAGTATTTTACTCTTCTAATTTTTTTTCTCTTTCTCTTGTTTAAATTCAAGGATCCATAACTGTCACACTTTGTACTTGATGTTTATTAGGGCAGTAGATCTCATAATTTATCAAATTGAATCAGCTTCTTATTACTGTAAATCTTCTATAACTCTTAACATAGAGTAATGGTGGGCACTTAATTTTAAAGACACCTCAGAAGCTGGGCTTGATGTCCCATGTCCAAAGACACGTGAAATATAAAATACATGAATTTGAATTAAAATTTATGCAGCAGATCACTTCCCTTTAAAGGAGTTTAGAAGATAGCCATTGTTAATTGTTATATTAATCAGCTTGCACTCTTGTAGCTCACTACTTCTTTTTGTTTTAGAACCTTTTGCCCAGAGTAGCAGCCAAACTTGATGTTGCCCCAGTTTCTGACATCATTGAGATCAAGTCACCTGATACATTTGTGAGAACTATCTATGCAGGTAAATTCTAAGGAAAATAATTAATCAACATGCTACTTTTTTAAAGTAATCAATCTTAAAAATAGATTTGGAAACAAACCATGTGATTAAATGGATCATCTTGAATGTTTATGAGAAATACTTTAGTTCAGAATTGCTACTATACCATGACATGGCATTCCATCTGACTTATCCTGTGCACAGTGCTTTTATACTGGCCTTTGAGTTTATGGAGTGAGATCTTTCCCCCCGCCCAGTGGTTAGTAGTTAAGTTTGCCACCCAATGTGTATATATATATATATGTATTTTTAAATTAAGTTGTAATTACATCACTTCTCCCCTCCAATCCCTACTGTGTCATTCCTCTTCACTCTCAAATTTACTGTACGTTGTTGTAGTGGGTAGCCATGATATTGATTATAATATTAAGACAATTTCACGTAGTTAAAAGGGAAGTTTATTTTGTGGGGTAACTTACAACTGAAAGGATAGGTTACAGGGTCTGGGAAAGGTGTAGCGCAGTCAGGCGGTGTTCTCTGGAGAACTCTGCTCTATCTGTCTCTAGCGTCCAGGGTCCAGGAACCAAGAGAGCTCCCCCTTCTGGATCTCGGGTCTTTAGGGGTCCTCTCTTGGCTCCGCCTTGTAGGCATGACAGTTACTGAAGCCTCAAAGGGGGTGGTATTTCCAGATCAAAGGCTACCCACTACAGTACGTTTTTCTTTATTATTGTTACACACATATGCATAAATATATAAATACAACCTGCTGAGTCTGTTTAGTTTGCTTGTGTGTATATGATTTCTGGACTGGCTACTTTGCATTGGATAGCCAATTGTATTGGATAACCAATTAAAGGGTCCATCCTTGGGAGAGACTAATTAGTTGCCTGTAGTTCTTTCTCCTTGCCACATTAGCATGTCTGTTGCTATTGTCATTGTTCAGTTCTTGTTTAAGTAGCTATATTTTGAAAGTAGTACCTGGAAAGGTAAAATCTTTTAAAAATCGTATCCTCAGTTTTCGCTTTCCAGTTCCATGTGCACTAAACAATTTATTTCAACATCTCTTTAGTTGATTGATCATTTCTAAACACACTGATCTCTAATGGGGCTGGAGAAGGAGTTAATTTTTTTGTTACTGCCTTTGTTCTGGTTAAAGTTGTATGTTTCAGTGCAGCTGGTTGATTTTTAAATCAGACCCGTACTCTTGAGTAATATTCAAGGGGAAGCATTTGATCATGGTGTCAGTCACTCCTAACGTGATGGCTAGTCTACATGAAATGTCTCTTTTAAATGTCTGCTTTTAAAGTTTTGGTTCCTCTGAACTTGTTCTTTGTGCCCTGCCATGCTTTCATATTATCTTCTTTGGCATGTATAGCAGTTACATTTGTAACTGTATTGAGGTAGAGCAGCTCATATTTTTAGATTACTGATTGAGTTGGTTTGGGAGAAAGAAACGGCACTCCTACTCTGGCCACCTGTTTGAGTTTGTTGATTCCATGCATATCAGTGCCTCTCTTGCTTTAAAAGACATTCAGAGTTGTACAGATGGTCCCTGGTGAAGTTCTTCACTGTTTGCTCCTCTCTTCCTGTATTAGCAGAGGTAGGAAACAACTGGTCCATGATTATTTTTTGCCTCATCTTCATACAGTAAATTTTGAGCCTGAGAGGAATACTTTTGCTCTTCCTTCTTCATAATAAAATTTGTGTTTCAGGAAATGCATTATGTACAGTGAAGTGTGATGAGAAAGTGAAGGTGTTTTCTGTCCGAGGAACTTCTTTTGAGGCTGCAGCAGCAAGTGGAGGTAGTGCTGGTTCAGAAAAGGGTAAGTGTTCAGTTCAGCCTGTTGATAGGTTGGGCTTCATTTCTTCAGTCTGTAGATTATATTAGAATCAGAGACAGCCTCGCATTAATTTCTAGTGCAGAGTAAAAATTCAACTGACTCATATTCCAAGGTTATATAAATAATTATAACTTATGCCTGTTTCACATCCTCTTGGTACAAGGATAATCACTTTGGTAGATTGAAAGTAGGAGAGAGGATCAATTAAGATTAATCTGTTACATTTGTGTTAGGACTTTTTTACTTTCATTATTTGAGTGATTCAGTATAATAACAGAATGTAATAACAGTAGAAATAGGGGTTACATTTTAAGATGTCTGGCATCTTATTTGAACAGTAGAGAGAATGGTTATTCTGGTTTTTACAGATGAACTTAGGAGTAATAAATGACTTCCCAAAAGAATCTTGTCCTCTTAAACCTTTATAATTAAAGAAAATGAAATTGGGAACATGAAAATGAGTGAACTTGAATTTCCTAGAATTGGATGTTTGTGTGTTTGTCTTAAAAATAATTATTACCATATTACTTGAAGTCATTCTCACTTTTTAATTTTATTTATCAATGTGTGCAGCACCAAGTTCCTCACCAGTGGGAATATCAGAGTGGCTTGACCAGAAATTGACAAAAAGTGATCGGCCGGAACTAACTGGTGCCAAAGTGGTGGTATCTGGTGGTGAGTGCAATCGTGACTTAAAAGATAGCAGAAGCTGTACACTGCAGACTTCATTAAAAAAAACAAAATGTTTTATTTAGTTGGTGGTGCTGGGGATGGAACCCAGGGTCTTGCACTGCTGAGCTGAATCTAGTCTGGAGCATTAGGGTTTCTGTTTTGTTTTGATTTTTCTTTCTTTCTTTTTTTAATTGTAGGTTTTTTAAAATTTATTTATTTTTATTTTATGTCCATTAGTGTTTTGCCATGGGTTTCAGGTCCCCTGGGACTGGAATTACAGACAGTTTTGAGCTGCCATATGGGTGCTGGGAATTGAACCTGGGTCCTCTGGGTGCTCTTACCACTGAACCATCTCTCCAGCCCCTTAATTTTTCTTTCCAAATGTTAGAAGTTGGTAAGTTGTAAATATTAGTCATATTTTACCAGGAATATGGAATTATGACCATAATACAGGATTTGGGCTTCCTGTCACACATCTGTCGATGGCATCTGGGAGCAGGGCACAAATCTCAGTCCACACCTCTGCCACATGGTGTTTTTGTTTTTCAGACTTCTGGGTGTTTTTCTTTGGCATTTGATTGGCTTCTGAATTGTGGAAAAAGTAGTTGGAATCTCGAACTTGTCTATAAATCCCCTGCTTCATTCTACTTTCAAGGGCTTTCAGGGTTATACAGGTCTCTGTAGATGACAATTGGGAAGCCCTTCACAGTTAATGTCAGGGCCTGAATGTGGCGTAAGACTTACCTTTTTTTGTTTTTGTTTTTTTGTTTTTGTAAGACAGGGTTTCTCTGTGTAGTTTTGGTGCCTGTCCTGGATCTCACTCTATAGACCAGGCTGGCTTCGAACTCACAGAGATCCTCCTGGCTCTGCCTCCCGAATGCTGGGATTAAAGGCTTGCGCCACCACCACCCAGCAGGCTTAACTCTTTTTGTGTATTATGCTCCTTTATAGTTTGTTGACTGAGTTTTTGAGAAAATAACGATTGATGTGATTTTAAAATCATTCCAAAATAAACATTAAACAAAATAGTTAATGTTCCCAATGGCCATCTATTGCTCTAGTGGTATTCAGAGGGAACAATTTAATATTTTGCAAAGATGTTTGTCTTGTTTATTGGTTTGTATATTCAGGAAATATTAGTCCATATCTGTTCTATGATGGACCTGACGCATTTTCATTTCCTGGAGAAATAAAAACAGAAAGTAGAATATGTTTGCTCTTATGGAGTTTGAAATCTAGCAGGAAGTTCCATTCAGTCATGCAGGGACTATTTACCAAGTTCAAGTAAGAGTTTTCTAATACCACAGATAGAGCAGTGACCTAGAGTACTGTGGATCTTGCATCTTGGACTTCAAGTGTTTCTGTTATAGTGGAGAAACAGCAAACATCACCGTGTTCTTTATGTAGTTAATTAACTTCAACACTGCATGCTTCATAGATGTCTAAAAAGGCTTTGTAGAGGAGGTGGTGTGCTTAAAGTGGCAGTGTGTAATATGGGTATATATCAGCTGGGCATATAAAATGACAAACATTTCACAGAGTGTAGCCTGTATATACCTAATTTTATTTTTTCTTTTTTTAATGAGGTCGGGGCTTGAAGAGTGGAGAGAACTTTAAGCTACTGTACGACCTGGCAGATCAACTGCATGCTGCAGGTAAAGGCATCTTCCTTTGTAGCATGATGTTCTCTTTTTACTGGAAATATTTTTCATTATTTCATTTATATATAATTCCTCCAAAGCTTCGGGTTATTTTGCTTTCTATGGTTTTTAGTTTTTCTTTCGTTTATTTATTAACTCAGCTTTTTTGTTTAACTTTATTATCATTTATCAATTATACAAAATAACATTTGGTTGTGGCATTTCTATTCATGTGCATAGCATACTTTGGTCATATTTACGCTGATTATTTATTTCTTTTCTGCCTTCTTCTTTTCCTCTTTCTCTTTCCATGTAGTTCCCTTTCTACTTCCATGTCTTTGTTTTTTTCAATCTAGAGTCTGCATGAGAGAAAACATAAGATACTTGCTTTTCTGTGTCTGACTTACTTTGCTTTGCATGATTTCTAGTTTTAACCATTATTTCATTCTTTCTGCAATGGTTTTCTTAGTCCTCCAATAAGTGCTGAAACATCTCAGTAAAGGGAGGTATCCTAGTAACTTTTTTTTTTTTTTTTTTTTTTTTCTTTCGAGACAGGGTTTCTCTGTGTAGCTTTGCGCCTTTCCTGGAACTTGCTTTGGAGACCAGGCTGGCCTCGAACTCACAGAGATCCGCCTGGCTCTGCCTCCCGAGTGCTGGGATTAAAGGCGTGCGCCACCACCGCCCGGCCCTAGTAACTTTTAAAGAGTGTGTGTGGCAGTTTTACATTTGCCAAATCTTGGGAATCTATCTAGTTTTGATTTTTTTTTTTTTTTTTTTTTTTGGTTTTTCGAGACAGGGTTTCTCTGTGTAGCTTTGCGCCTTTCCTGGAACTCACTTGGTAGCCCAGGCTGGCCTCGAACTCACAGAGATCCGCCTGCCTCTGCCTCCCGAGTGCCGGGATTAAAGGCGTGCGCCACCACCGCCCGGCTAGTTTTGATTTTTAAAGTACGGAAATGCCAACCTCAGAGCATCCTTCAGACCTCCTACTAGCTGTTCTCCAACCTCCTCACATGCTCTGATTCCTGTATGACTTACATATGCACAATACTAAATAAATGTACTTTTCTTGATTCTGAGAAAGAACTGGAAAAAAATGATAAATTTAAGAACAAAAACATGGGAGCAGAAATGACTGCATCTTATCAACATAGTAAACTGGAAGGACTGAGGAAAGAATCTCTGAGCTTGAGGATATGCCATAGACATGGTTAATGCTAAAAAGCAAAGAGAAAAAGAGCTAGAAAACAGCAATAAAATATCCAGTACCTAGGGCACACCTCTAAAAAATACAAGTAACATGACATAAAGTAAAAAGTAACTACAACTGAGGAATGGTGGGTATAATGTGGAGGTGGGAGGAAAGAACAGGCGTGGCTGATACAGTGAAGCCTGAGAAGTTCTCCAAATTCACATCACATACAAGCAAAGATCCAGGAAGCTCAGAAAACACCAAATGTGTTTGTGTAATTTGCAAGCTAGAACAAGTCAAAGATGAAGATAAAAATCCTAAAAGAAACCACAGTGGAGAAAACAAAAAGGTCATACCATAGCAAAGATAAGAAATACATTCCAGGGGCTGGAGAGATGGCTCAGTGGTTAAGAGCACTGACTCCTCTTCTAGAGGACCTGGGTTCAATTCCCAGCATCCATATGGCAGCCAACAACTGTTTGTAGCTCCAAGATCTGATGCCCTCACACAGACATACATGCAGGCAAAACAAATAAATGCAAAAAAAAAAAAAAAAAAAAAAAAAAAGAAGAAATACAATCCACTTTTCTTCAGAAACTGTGTGAGTAAGATGAGAATGGGATAAAAAGCTTTAAGTGTTGAGAGGAAAACTGCAGCAACCTAGAATTCTGTACTTGAGAAGTGAAGAGGAAATAGAAAACTCTCAGAAACAAATCTGTTAGAGATTTACCTCGCAAGAAATGCTAAAGAGGGAGGGAGGGGAAACTGGTTGGTATGTAAAATAAATGAAAAAAAAATGTTAATTAAATTTTGAAAAAGAAAATGATAAAGAATTCTTAAGAAAGGAAGAACTACTAGGGGTCAAAAGAGTAAAGAAGAGAATCAAAAGACATGAATAAATAAAAATGTGCTTTTCTTATTCTTTTTATTTATTTATTTTTTTTTTGGTTTTTTCAAGACAGGGTTTCTCTGTGTAGCTTTGCGCCTTTCCTGGGACTCACTTGGTAGCCCAGGCTGGCCTTGAACTCACAGAGATCCGCCTGCCTCTGCCTCCCGAGTGCTGGGATTAAAGGCGTGCGCCACCACAGCCCGGCTTTTGTTTTTTGTTTTTTGTTTTTTTTTTTGGTTTTTCGAGACAGGGTTTCTCTGTGTAGCTTTGCGCCTTTCCTGGGACTCACTCTGTAGACCAGGCTGGCCTTGAACTCACAGAGATCCACCTGTCTCTGCTTTTCTTATTCTTAATCTAACAAATAATAGTGTAGTCAAGATAACAGTGATGTGGTCGGTCACTTCCATATGTGTGAGCATTCGTGTTTGCTCATGGGTAGGTGAAATGAGTGACAGTACTACCAGGGAGCAGCAGAAATAGGATTATGGGTTATCCTACAATGAGTGCCTGACCTGAAGCGGTACAGGGTTATTTGAAAGTGGAATTAGAGTAGGTGTCAATTGCAAACTTCAGCAGTCACTACAAAAAAGAAAAAAAAATAAGGAACGAAATAAGATAAATTATATAAAATTAATTTAAAAAAAAACCACAGAAAGTGTAAAAGATAAAAATAATGACAAAGAAAAGGGGCAACAAATAATTTAGATACCAGTCAATTCAAGATTGTCAGTAATAATTGTGAAAGTCAGTGATCTAAATGCACCAATTAAGAGATTGTCAGAGTAGATGGAAAACCAAGACTCAATTATTTCTTGTCTACAAGAAACTCACTTTAAATATAGAAGTACACTAGCAGGCCAACACAAACTACCTCAATGGGGAAAGAAGGGAAAAAAGTAAAAGTTGGAGGAGAAAGGGTGGGAGGTTTGAGAGGGTGTTAAGGGTGAGTTGAGGGGGAATGATTATGTTCAAAATACATTGAGTGAAATTCTGATCGTAGTGGCACTCGCCTTTAATCCCAGCACTCAGGAGACAGAAGTAGGTAGATCTCTCTGTGAGTTCAAGGCCAGCCTGGTGTACAGAGTGAGTTCCAGGACAGCCAAGACTACAAAGAGAAACCTTGTCTTGAAAAAGCAAAAAACAAAACAAAAAATTAAGACTGTGCCAACTTAATAGCAATGAAAGTTATCAGGGATGAGGGAGGCATTACGTAATATTTAAAGAGTCATTTCTCTCAGAAGACATGGCAAGCCTTAATGTATAATCTTCTAAAAATAGTATCCAAATAACTGAGGCAAAAGCTGTTGGAATTGAAGCTTGGTATAGTATGTGCCTATAGTCCTAGCACTGTAGAGGCTAAAGCAGGAAGACCCTTACTCCCAGGAATTCAAGACCAGCCTGGATGACTGTTAGTTACTTTCTTGTTGCTGTGAAGAAGTACTGACAAGAACCACTTCAGGAAGGGTTTATTTTAGCTCTCAGTTACAGTCAGTCATGGCAGGGAGATAAGGTGGGGGGAGTACCATGGTTGGCCACATTGTGTCTACAGTATAGAAGTAGAAAGTGATGGATGCTGCCGCCCTGCCCAGCCCAGCCCATGAAATGGTACCATCCACTTTTAAGGTAGGTCTTCCCACTTCATTTACCTCATCCAGATAATACATCTCAGATACACCCAGTGAATTGTTTCCCTGGTGGTTCTAAATCCCATCAAGTTGACAGTCAAAGTTAAACATCATAGCAATATAGCAAAATGTCTCATAAACAAACACAAGGGGATGAGGAAGATACTAAGTCAAAAAAGTGTCTGCTGAGGAGTTGAGTTCAGAACCCCTACACCTACTTACAAAGTTGGGTGTGTGGTGGACGGATGCACTGGTGAGGTGTGAGCAGGGGAATCCTGAAGACTTGCTAACCAGTTAGCCTAGCCAAATGCTGCACTCCAGGACCAGTGAAGAGACTTATTTCTCAAAAAATAAGATGGAGAGGGGCTGGAGAGATGGTTCAGTGGTTAAGGAGCACTAGCTTCTCTTACAGAGGACTCAAGTTCAGTTCCCAGCACCCACATAGCAGATTCACAACCATCTGTAACTCTAGTTCCAGAAGATCCAATGCCCTCTCTGGTGTCTATGGGCACTACGCAGAAGTAGTGTATAGGCATATGGGCAGGCAAAACACCTATACACACAAAACAAAAATAAAAAATAAGCCGGGCGGTGGTGGCGCACGCCTTTAATCCCAGCACTCAGAAGGCAGAGCCAGGCGGATCTCTGTGAGTTCGAGGCCAGCCTGGGCTACCAAGTGAGTCCCAGGAAAGGCGCAAAGCTACACAGAGAAACCCTGTCTCGAAAAACCAAAAAAAAAAATAAATAAATAAATAAAAAAATAAAATAAAAAATAAAGCTAAAATTTACACACACACAAATAATGGAGAGCGATAGAGGAAGGTACTCAGAGTGAACCTCTGTCCTTTGTCACACATGTACTTATGCACACACATACTCTACTCATATCTGGGGACACACAGATTTTTTTTTAAGATTATTTATTTATTTAAAAGAGAGCATCAGATCTCACTACAAATGGTTGTGAGCCATCATGTGGGTGCTGGGAATTGAACTCAGGACCTCTGGAAGAACAGCCAGTGATCTTAACCTCTGAGCCATCTCTCCAGCCCCCACACAAATATTTTTAAAAAGAGAAAACAATTGATAAGATCCAAGAAGAAATAGATGAATCTACAAGTAAAGTTCAGTGATTCTATCAGAAATATATAGAACAAAACAGGGAAACTCAGTTGAACTTAGCAGTTAACTGGATTGAATTAACATCTATGGATATCTTTGTTGCCCAACAGCAAATTTTCAAGCTGACAGGAGTATTCACCAAGGAAGACCACATTTGGGACTGTAAACACCTTCATAAATATAAAGGAATAGGGAATCATACAATGTCTGTTCTTAGACCACAGTAAGCTTGAGCTTGATGTCAGCAACTAAACATAGCTAGAAAATCCCAGGACACATGGAGGGATTAAGTAGCATGTTTCTACGTAACACATGAGTAAAGGAAGACACCCCAAGAGAAATATTTTGAACTGAATGAAAAAAGTGTATGGTACAGTAAAAACAGTGCTTGGATGTGGGGGAGGAAGTAGCTCCCTAGTACTAGGAATTGAGCTGAGGGCCTCTCACATGTTAGGCAGGTATTCCACCATTGGGCTATATCCACATGCCCCCACCTTTTATTTATTTGTTTGTTTTTAAATTTCAAATATTTGAGACAGTCTCACTGCCTTGCCCATGCTAGCCTATGATCCTTTTGCCCCAGCCTTCCATGTACCAATAGGTTAAGTTCTTATAGGGAAATTTATAGTATTAAATATATATCAGAAAAGAAAGGTGATGTAAGTTTAATTATCTGAGCTTCTAAAGAAACCAGAACAAAAAGAATAAATTAATGCAACAGTATACAGAAGAAATATTTGAGTCCCTTTCTTGCCTCTCTCCAGAAGGGGTGGTTCTGCCCCAAGAATAGATCTTGTGAGAGAAAACCAGTTACATTTTATTTATTAATTTGTGATACTTGTTAAACTTCAATCTTGTGTTAAATGTGACTATCTGATCATAATAGGTAATGATATTATACAGCATTTCTTTAAATGTCATGAAGTTAGTATATAAAGGAACATTGTATAGTATTTCCTAAGTAGATTATAATGTGGAGTTTATGGATGCTTTTTTGATAAAAGCAAATGTCAGAAGCCAGCCAAATTAAAAAACTGAAATTTTGTGCCTGGGGTGGTGGTGCATGTCTTTAAACCCAGCACTCAGGAAGCAGAGACTGGAGGATCTCTGAGTTCAAGGTCAGCGTGATCTACATAGTGAATTACAGGATAGCTAGGACTATATAGAGAGACCCTGTCCCAAGAAGGAGGGTGGTGGTGGTTGAGAGATGGCTCAGCAGTTAAGAGTATTAACTGCTCTTCCAGAGGGCCAGAGTTCAATTCCCAGCACCCACATGGCAGCTCAAAACTGTCCAGTGCAGTTCTAAGGGATCTGACACCCTCACACAGACACATGTGCACATAAAATGAAATAAATAAATAAAATATTTAAAAATAATTTAAGAAAAAAAAAGAAATTTGTGGAAGTTATTTTGAAAAAATGCACTTGTACTTATTGTTTAGAATTCTTAATCAGTTACAGGATTTTTTTTTCAAAAGTGAGTCCTTTATACAATAATTTCTGACTATACAATATTAGGATGTTGTTTTGTAGTTGTTGGTGAATATCTCACTAGCTGAATAATAGAGCTTGAAAATAACGACATTTCCTACCCTTTTAGTTGGTGCTTCCCGTGCTGCTGTTGATGCTGGCTTTGTTCCCAATGACATGCAAGTTGGTCAGACAGGAAAAATAGTAGCGCCAGTAAGTATTGCAATAAAATATGCCCTGCAGAATTCTGTAGGGATCAGCACTGTATGTATTTGTTGGACAATAATTTCAGTGATTTATATCTTACTCAGTGATCCTATACAGCTAGCCATTATGATGGTGAATGTGTCCTCACAAGTCTGGAGTTTTTTTGGTCTTAATAAAATGCTTAGCAGTTTTTAAATTAGGAATTATTTTGCAAAAAGATTTAAAGCAATATGAGGTCATAATGCTTGTTATTTTGTATGTGTAGTGTGGTAGAGCTAGTAGGACTCTACATGCTTGACAAGTGCTGTTCCACTGAGCTACATCCCTAACTTATTTTGTTTTGTAAATTTACATTGATTATATTTATTGTCTATAAAGTCTTTTAAGTATAAAAACAGGACAGGTAGCCTATTTTAGTTAGACTTTTGTCATAGAAGCTACTAATGGTTATTGTAGTCTTGTGTGCTCCTGAACACCTAGTTTAGGACTGTATTTTTATCTATTTGTATGAATTTCAGGCTATTTTGATTCCCACTGCTAGAGTATTCCTTTCTGCCAAGAAGATGAGACAGAATCTGTCTGTAGTCCAGGATGGTCAAAAGCTCAGCAGTCTTCTTGCTTTAGCCTCGCAAGTGCTGAGGTTTCAGGAGTAAGCCGCCACCCCCAGCCAGATAGCATATTCTAAACATCTTTTCAAAACTTAAAAGGGAAGTGTAGGAAATATTGAATTAAAAAGTGAATCTTTTAAAGCATTTCCTGACCATTCATGTTCCTTAAGTAATATTTTTCAACCAGTTTAAATTTATATTGTATGAGGAAAATATTTCTATGTAACTAAAAAAAATGTTTTTTGTTATTTTAAAACAAGATTCTGCATCATGTTCATTAAACTCTCCTAGTGCTCTGGTCTATAAGATGATGACTTCAAATAGTCATCTCTTTTTAAAATTTTCTCATACAAAATATTTTGATCATGTTTTCCCTCCCCAACCTCCTCCCAACTCTTTAAGGCTTATCTTTGAAGCTGTTTTTTTGAAATATCTATTTTGTCCTTCTAAAGTTGGGTCATTTATCTTTTTATTGTTTCTTTCTGGAACTTCTTTATATAGTTTGTATACAAATTATTTTTCAGATCTGTACTATGAGTTTTTTTCCCATGCTAGGACTTTCCTATTTTTCTTTTGATGAGCAGAAATGTTTCATTTTTGACAAAGTTCAGTGAAGCAATCTTTCTTCTTTTGGTTAATATATTTTGTGTTACTTAACTTACTTGAAGTCAGAGAAGATCTCGTACTGAGTATAGGCACTAAAACTATTCATAAATTAAGTCAAAGCACTGTGTGACTGACTTGCTTGTCATACGACATTAGTCTGGCTGTGGAAGTGGATTTATTGAGCAGATGAGCTGGAGCCTTCCATGACATTTAATTAGGTGTGGCACACATATATTTTTTGTGGAAATCTTGCGTGTACAGTTTTATGTGAGTAGACACATTGAGGCTTGAATTCATAAAAGATCAACAGCTTCCTAATCAAAACTACTTTGATAAGAAATTCAGTGTATACCCTGAAGTAGCATGCAGAAAGGGGGCATTCATAGTTATTATTAAACAGGAGCAGAGTGCAGGGAGTGCCTGGTGGCATCCTTTCTTATATTGGAAACAAGTTTCATACAACCAGCTTTATTCAGCGTTACTCTTATAGAACTATTGAATTTTGCTCATAAGGAGAGTAAACATTAAATGCTTTGAAGACTTGAACATAACTCATGCAACCCTCAGGGGAATTCTAATGTATTACCTCTCTAGTTGAGCATTGTGTTAGTTCCTTTTCTTGTTGCTGAGACAAAATACCAGACAAAAGCACCTGAAGGAAGGGGAGTTTCGGTTTACAGTTTAGGGGTACAGTCCATTATGATGAAGAAGACATGACAAAAGCTTAATAAGATCACATTGAATCCAGTCAGGAAACAGAGTGAACACTGGTGCTCAGCTCACTTTCTTCTTTTCATTCTGTTGGGAACCTTGGCCCATGGAATAGTACCCATGTTCAGGGTGGGTTTTCCTACCCTTCTAAGCCTTTCTGGAATTCCCCCAAAAGCACTCAGAGAGGCATGTTTTTGTCTCAGTGGTGACTTTAAGTTGACGGTGAGGATTGACCATTACAGGCATACATGTATGTGCATGTATGTGCATATATATATGTTCATACATACACACACACCATAGTTGTTCTTTTTTATTTTTATTTTTTTATTTTGCAATACAATTCAGTTCTACATATCAGCCACGGATTCCCTTGTTCTCCCCACTTCGGCCCTCCTCACCTTCCCCCCAGCCCACCCCCCATTCCCACCTCCTCCAGGGCAAAGCCTCCCCTGCAGACTGAGATCAACTTGGTAGACTCAGTCCAGGTAGGTCCAGTCCCCTCCACCCAGGCCGAGCCAAGTGATCCTGCATAGGCCCCAGGTTTCAAACAGCCAACTCATGCAATGAGCACAGGACCCGGTCCCACTGCCTGGATGTCTCCCAAACAGATCAGGCCAATCAACTGTCTCACCCATTCAGAGGGCCTGATCCAGTTGGGGACCCCTCAGCCATTGGTTCATAGTTCATGTGTTTCCATTCGTTTGGCTATTTGTCCCTGTGCTTTATCCAACCTTGGTCTCAACAATTCTCGCTCATATAAACCCTCCTCATTCTCACTAATTGGACTCCCAGAGATCCACCCAGGGCCTAGTCATGGATCTCTGCATCCAGATCCCTCAATAGTTGGATGGGGTTTCTAGCACGACAATTAGGGTGTTTGGCCATCCCATCACCAAAGTAGGTCAGTTCAGGCTGTCTCTCTACCATTGCCAGCAGTCTGTTGTGGGGGTATCTTTGTGGATTTCTGTGGGCCTCTCTACAGATCGTATAAATCTTTCGCCTTTTACTAAAGATTTCCGTGGAGAGGAACAACTATGTTCTTTTTTTTTTTTTTTTTTTTTTGGTTTTTCGAGACAGGGTTTCTCTGTGTAGCTTTGCGCCTGTCCCGGAACTCACTTGGTAGCCCAGGCTGGCCTCGAACTCACAGAGATCCGCCTGGCTCTGCCTCCCAAGTGCTGGGATTAAAGGCGTGCACCACCACCGCCCGGCTGTTCTTTTTTTTTTAATTAAGAAATTTTCTATTCACTTTACATACCAACCACAGATCCCCCCCTGTTCTCACCCCCCAGACTTCCCCCCTCAACCCACCTTCCATACCCACATTTTCCAAATCAAAGTCTCCCATGGGGAGTCAGTAGAGCCTGGCACACTCAGCTGAGGCAGGTCCGAGCCCCTCCCCCCTGCACCAAGGCTGTGCAAGGTGTCACACTCTAGACACTGGGCTCCAAAAAGCCCGCCCATGTACCAGGGATGGATCCCGATCCCCCTGCCTGGGGACCCCCCAAACAGTTCAAGCTAAACAACTATCTCCCATATCTAGAAGGTCTAGTCTAGTCCTATGGGGGCTCCACAGCTATTAGTCCACAGTTCATGGTTTTCCATAAGTGTGGCTGGTCATCCCTGCACGTTTTCCCTTCATGATCTCGACGTCCCCTGCCCACAGACTCCCTCCTCTCTCTCATAGATTGGTTTCCCAGAGCTCAGCCTGGTGCCCGGCTGTGGATCTCTGCATCTGCTTTTATCAGTCACTTGGATGAAGGCTCTATGATGACAGTTAGGGTATTCATTAGTCTGGTCACCAGAGTAGACCAGTTCAGGCACCTTCTCAACCATTGCCAGTAGTCCAAGGTGGGGTCATCCTTGTGGATTCCTGAGAACTTCCCCGGCACCCTGCCTCTACTTATTCCCATGATGTCTTCATTTATCATGGTATCTCTTTCTTTGCTCTCCCACTCTCTCCCTGTTCCAGCTTGACCCTCCCATTTCCTTATGTTCTCATCCCCCATTCTTTGCCCTCCATTACCCCTCCCCCGACTTCTAAAATCTTTTTTAGAAAACAATCAATTTGCAATTTGCAAGTATAGAACAAAACGTGTGTGTGTGTGTGTGTGTGTGTGTGACCATTTGAGAGTAAGTTGCTGAGACAGTGCCCTTCCAGCTTCAAATATGTGCATTTTCCTACATAACCATAATTCAGCCTTTAAAATCAGAACATTAACACTATCATCAGACTATCTAGTCATCAGACTCCATTTGAATTTTGCCTATTACTTCATTAATGTCCTTTATAGCAGATGTCACTAGTTTAGAGTCACATATTGCATATACCTGGCATATCCTTCAGTCCTAATTTTTCAATCTTGCTTTCACATCATGAGGGACTTCAGGATTATAAGGCAACTGTTGTATTACTGACCATCTAGGTATTTTCTTTTAAAGTGTTTATTGAAATCTTTTACTTTTATTAATTGAAGTGCTTGTTTTTTATTACTGACTTGTGGAAGTTTTTTTTAATAAATTTGGGTAATGAGTTTCTTGTTCACTTTCTCCACTTCTATGGCGTGCCTATTTATTTTTCTGATATGATCTTTAATTGAGGCACTTCTTTGCTATTTCTCATTTGCTGCAAGCGCTCACTGTGAATGGAATTTCTATGCAGAGTCTGTGGTTTTCTCTCATGGTTCTCTCTTCTCTGGAACTTTCTCCACACTTCAGCTGGTGTTGCAGTCACATACCTTCTGTGTATTTTCTTCAACCAGTAAGACTTCAGGTCTTCATCTAAGGGCCTTTATCCCTGTGGAGAAATGGCAGATACCCCAGGTGAAAGGGGAGAAGTATGCTGAACTCATGTCTGCATGCTTCCCTCCCTCCTCTACAGAATTTTGGCTCCTCTAATGCTACCTGCCAGGGTTGATATCCAGCATACTGAAGGAGTTGCTGTCCATATTTGATCCTGGTTTATCGTTGTTTTAGCAGGATGATAAGTCTGATAGAAGCTGTTCCTTTAGAGCCCAGCCATAAGGAAACCTAAGGCCCAGAATTTGAATGCATTACTTCATATGCTCGCTGACTAGTGTGGAGTTGGTTATTATCACCCTAAATAATATCTTAATTAATGTTAATTAATATTGTATTAGTTTTTTTCAGCCATATCCCACTATTGGCAAGAATTATACTTCTGAACATCCAAAATCTCTCCCCACCTCCACCCATTTGAATATGTACTATTAAATCCATCTCCACTAATACTAATGCAGCATTCTTTGTTTTTAACACAGCACATTCATTTATTCTTATTTAATGGGGCCATTTTGCCACTTTTGAACATTTCAAGGCTTATTTCTTTTCTCATTTTGTTATTAAAATATCCGGTATTATTTTGACTTGTTGGCATTTTGTAACAACTTTGGAAAGCATCATCACTGGTTTTTTCTGATGGTGAGGAGCCGAAAGTTTCCTGCTTCAAGTAACAAAACATATAAAGTCAATTTTGCTATCTGTACAAAAATAATTCTTGGCCATACTTCCCGCCATGATGATAATGGACTAAACCTCTGAAACTGTAAGCCAGCCCCAATTAAATGTTTTCCTTTATAAGAGTTGCTATGGTTATGATGTCTCTTCACAGCAATAAAACACAACTAAGAAAAAAGTAATTGTTTTATTTTTTATTATTAATTTGAGAAAGTATATAATTCCCAAAATAGACCTTGAATTTAGTTACATGGCTTTTTTGTCATTCACAACAATTTATAGTGTGAAACAGTTCCCAAAGTCCTTATGACCTCACAGTCTTGTAAGATGTAAACCTCCCCCTGACCCCAATCAGAAGTCACTAGTTAGTTCACAGCTTACTGTTGTGACAATGACTACTTTTTGTTTCTAATTAACTTCTGATTTGGAGTTAATTTCAAATTTAGAAAAATAAAACTAAATTATACAATGTGCGTGTGTGTACATACATGCATATATTTTTCTCTAAACTTTTTTTTTTCCCCGAGACGGGGTTTCTCTGTGTAGCTTTGCACAATTCCTGGAACTCACTCTGTAGCCCAGGCTGGCCTCGAACTCGCAGAGATCCGCCTGGCTCTGTCTCAGAACTCGCAGAGATCCGCCTGGCTCTGTCTCACGAGTGCTGGGATTAAAGGCCTGCGTCACTACTGCCCGGCTTATGTGAACTGTTTTACATTAAGTAACATTGTGGGTTTTTGCTCCTAAATACCTCAGTGCATAATTGTTTCAGACTGAAATATTCTCATCTGAAATACAGTTATATTTATTTATTTTTCCTGTATTTATTACTTTGTGCACACACGGTCTGTTTGTGTAAGTAGATATCAGGAATCTTCCTCTGTCATTCTCCACCTTATTTTTTAATTAATTTATTTATTTTATGTGTATGGGTGTTTTTCCTTTATGTGTGTATGTGCACGACATGCATGCCTGGTGCTGCAGAGGCCAGAAGATGGCCTTGGATCTCTTCAGGCGGGAGTTACAGACAGTTATGAGCAGTCATGTGAATGCCGAGGATGAATCTGGGTCCTCCAGAAGAGCAGCAGTGCTCTGAACTGCTGTGCTGTCTCCCCAGCTCCAGCTCTAGTACAGTTATATTTTATATCCCAATTTTGTTTGTGTTTTTATTCTAATTGTATTTTAAGTATTTATTTATGCTTTGTCTGCATATAAGTCTACACAACAGAAGAGGACATCAGATCCCATTATGATAGTTGTGAACTGCCTTGTGAGTGCTGGGAATTGAACTTTGGAAAAAAGGTCCTCTGGAAGAGCAGCCAGTGCCCATAACTGATGAGCCATCTCTCCAGCCCCCAATTTTCTGTATTTTAATATTCCAATTTTATCATTCATCTTCATATTTATTACTAATTCTAATCCCCCAGTACAGAATCTACATCCATTGTTGTGCCTCTTTAGTCTTTGGTTTCTTGGTTGTGGTGAACAGTAGAGCTTGGTTCTTATTGGACTTCACTCTTAGTCTTTCTCAGTATTCATGCTCCTATTCCTTACCACCTATCTATGACAGGTAAGCTTCCAATCTCTTTGTGGTAGGTGGCACTTTAAATGGTTTTGAGAAAGTTCAGGTGGCAGATGAAGAAATATTGGAAAGTTATGTGGCCCTCTCTAGATGTGATCTACAAATTTGGCATTAGGCTTTCTAGAAGCCAGTTCATATTAGGAAGCAAGATCAGTGCCCTGATTTACAGTGTCCCAAAGGTAAAACAAACTAATTGTACATGGGAAGTATCATTTGGCCTGGTATCAAGATCAAAGAGATATATCCCTTGAGTCCATATAAAGAAGACACTATTGATTGACATCCTCAACAATATCTTGACTATAAATAGGACAGTAGTTTTATAGGGTTGTTTTTATGATGCCCCACAGTATGGGCCAATTGCATAGTAAGTGCATTTCCAAGAGGGGCAGAAATTATTTAGTTCTGTGTCTGCTGTTGAGGCTTATGTTATGGTAAAACTGCAGGCTGGCAATTAAGTTGTCAAACCCTTCTTCAAATGAACCTTATTAGAAAGAATGGAGTTGAAGTCAGGTGATGAATGTATAGAGGTGCTAGCTCAGCTCTGTCCCTCTGCAAGATGATTAGAGCCTAGAACACAGGGTAAAGACTACTGCCTATTTGGGACACACACACACACACACACACACACACACACACACACACACACACACACACACACAGTAAACGTAATGTACTTGCTATAAAAGCAAAAACCATACAAAATAAAGTCCCAGCTTATCTGTGTGTGTCAAGAGAAAAACACTATCCTTTCCTTGTTTGATGTTAATATTGTGCCTGCTCTCTCTAGAGCTCATCATTCCTGCCTTTTCAGAATAGTTCCATTGTTTACCTACTTCCCCTGGGCCCAGTGTGTTTCCTCTACTCCTTTTCTGTAACTTTAAAAAGAAAACTCTCCATTTATCTGGCAACCTCTTTTTCTCCCAAGCTGCTACCCTTTTCTCATCTCACAAGTCTACGCTTGAAATGCTGTTTACATTTGGTCTATTTGCTTTACTTCCCAATATTTTCATCTAAAATTATATTTATATAAATATATGGAACATAATATTGAAATAACACCCAACTTAAGAAGCAATGTTAAAACCAGGTAGTGGTGGCACACGCCTTTAATCTCAGCACTTGGGAGGCAGAGACAGGTGGATCTCTGAGTTCAAGTCCAGCCTGGTCTACAGAGCGAGTTTCAGGACAGCCAGAGCTGTTACACAGAGAAACTCTGTCTTGAAACAACCCCCACACCCCGCAAAAAAAAGAAGCAGTGTTATATTATTGAAAGCCCCATAAATCTTTTACTTGAATATATAGTCTTTTATGTCCCAAAAAGTAACTGTTATCCTAAATTTGTTGATTATTGTTCTAATATACTTCATTTTTACTTTTACTATGTTTGTGTAAGTCTCTAAACAGTATATGACTGAACTTTTCAATTTGAGTACTATATAGAGCTAGATAGAGTGGTGCATGCCTATAATCCCAGCACTCAGGAGGATAGAGGCAGAAGGATTGTCATGAGTAGTTTGATGCCAGCATAGGATATAAAGCAGGATTCTATCTAGGAGAAAGAAAGAAAGGTTTTGGGGAAGGAAACCAGTGTGAATGCTATGGATGATTCTCAAGTGTTGGAGAGACCGATCTTCTCAGCCTTTGAACTGTAGACTTCATGACCAACTTTGTTCACTAACTGAAGTGTAACATACTATGTTATCATGATCTGTGTGTTGTGACCTAAATATATTGGAGAACACTGGTCACACAGTATTTTTAAAATAACAGTAGCAATACACTATATGTATTCTTTATAATCTTATTTTTGAGATTTTTCTATGTGAATGCAGTCAGGCTGTTTTTTGTTTGTTTGTTTTATTGATTCTACAATATCTTGTTACGTAAATATATCACACTTGACTCATTTTATAATAGCTATTTTGTGGATGGCCTCTATGTTAGGGAAAGGGAGCTGTATTAACTGTTGAGTGGTGTCAGGATAATTGAAAGCAAGGTGGTAGAGGGTCTCAGATCCAAAGAAGAGGTGATGGACTTCTTAGCTCCTGAAATACTAGAAATAAATGGCTGTTAACCATTGTCTAAAGCCTTGAATCAAAAAGTGATAAGAAAAAACAATCTCAAATGGATATGTCTGTTCTCTTTGCTTGCAGTTACACAGTGTGGGCATAATACCAATCCTGACTGGATAGTAGCTGAGGAATAGCTGCTGAGTTGATTGTATAGTCTCACTCAGATTCATAAGTGCCTTAAATGCACACTCATGTAAATTTGTTTATTTGAATAGTAGTAGTGACACCTGCATTACAAAATGCACAAATTGGGGGCTTGACATGGTAGCACATACTTCTGATCTTAGTCTGGGAAATAGAGGCAGGAGGATCAGGCTGTACTTAATTCCAGGCCAGGCTGGACTGCATGAGACTCTGTCTTAAAAAAAAAAAAAAAGAGAGAGAGAGGGAGAGAGAGAGAGAGAGCAAGAGGAGAGAAGAGGGGAGGAAGGAAGAAGGATGGACGGAAGAAATGTTGGTTAAGAGTCTAGATGCCAGTCAAGCTGTCTGAGGTCTGCGCCTAGCTTACCATTTACTTTTTATTGACCTTGGATAAATCACTTAACCTTTTGTGCTACAGTTTCCTGAGATGTGTAATGGTGATAATAATCCCTGTTTCACAGAGTTGTAAATAATAAATGAGTTAATATATGTAAAACAAGGTTAAATGAGAGATTGTGTGTGTATATGTCACTTAAAACTGTGCCTGGCATGTTAAAATGCTGTGCACTAGCTAATGTCACAATGACCATTACAAATTATTTTTTGTGTATGTGTGTGTTGTACTATGTATTTAAATGTGTTAACATACAGGGATGTGCATCCTACATGTGCTTGTGGAGACCAGAAGAAGATATTGTCTGTTTTTTTTTTATTGGTCTTCACCTTAACTTTTGAGACAGGTCTTCTCAACTAAATCTGAAGTTCCCCCTCTTCAATTAGGTAGGCTAGCCAGCAAGCATGGGATCTGCCTGTATCCACTAACCAGTGCTAGGGTTACAGGGTGCATGGACTGTGCCCACATTTTACATGGGTACTATGCATTTTAATTCAGATCCTCTTGCTTTTACAGCAAGTGCCTTTACCCACTGGGTCACCTTCCAGCCCCTACAAATTCTTAAAAGATTTTGTTTTTGTTGAAATCATGAATAATCATTAAATTATTTCTCTGATATTTGTCAGGCTCATTGGATTTTATTATCATTTAATACTTGTTGAGGTTCAGAGTTTTAGGTTTACACTGAGACTAGGTTTAATTAGTATGACTTTTTAAGTCTTGATGTACTTGGGAGAAGTTCCTCTTCTGGATTGCTCTCAGGGATCTGTTTGATGGTGCTGACCTGACCTTTGTAGCCATCCAAACACATAAGCATGTAATGATCATTAGAGTCTACTCTGTTGCCAGGGAGTGTGTCCTTACACTTGGTGCAGTGTCCTAGTAGGTGTGGATTACTTTGTCTATATTTTGATATTTTACTGATAGATCAACTTCCTGTTTATAATTTTGAGATTAAGTGAATAGAGTCAAAGTTACCAAATGAATAAGCAGTTTAGGAGAATTTACCAAGACAGTACATTTTGTCTCTGACCTTTGTTTTGAAAATTCACTAGTGTTGAAAAGTCAGTGTGGAAACAAACTTTATAGAGTTATTTGTATACAACTGGGAATGAGATTATGGGATGGGCTGTCCTCTAACTTGCTAAAAAGCTGAAGATTGACAACCGCTTTCATACTGCATTATCTAGCTTGGCTTTTAGCTCCAAGAGAACGGTGTTCACAAATTGATGTGCTTTTCCTTTGGGGTTGGTATAGAAGCATTAAATTGTACTAAAATATTCATATGTGAGTGCATTTGGCTGAAAGCAATTGATGTTCTGTCCCCAAGAGGACAAAGAGAAATGCTGTGTGGACCCGCAGTCCAGAAAACACCCTAAGCATGCTTCTTAAAAGGTAATTACAAGGCCTGGATGATCAAAGCCCTTCCAGGGAAGCTTAAGTGACAAAGAGAAGGTACAGCATTTGTAGGTTGTGGTTTGCATGTATATGTTGTTTGGTTGTGCAGTTGCCAAAAGTTAGCAGTTCTAGATATATCTTTGGTTTGTTTTCTCAGCTAAAATTTATCAGGCTGATTTTTTTTTTAACATTTATTCCAGAGGACTTGGATCAGTGGAATTTTTTTTTTTACCCATTACCACTTTATTATATAAAGTTAAACTATTTAAATTTCAGACTATTGTATACATGCCCCCCTTTTCTGCCCCATTTATCTGCTTAAAAGCATGCTACTGAATGATAGATTGACATGTCTTGTACATAGTCAACCTAATTTAACAGCTGACATGAAAATCAATTAGAGTAGATAGCAGATCTACTTTAGCCATCTTGATTTGGTAACTCAAAAGGAATAAAACTTCTAAATTTCCATTTTGAAAAACCAACACTGTGTACTTTGGGGGTCTTTCATACAAAAATGATTTTTTTTTTTGTGCATGGTGTCAAGTTGTTATGTGTGCATTTGAGTGTCAAAGAATATAAGACACTATACCAGATGGAAATATAGCCAGTGGATTTAGCACATGTAATTCAGCACTTGGATTTACTTTGAGGTTAAAAAAAAAATGAATACTAAAATGTACAAAAAAAAAGTTAAAGCTGAATGTGGTGTCATACGCCTGTAAGAGGCTGAGGCAGAAGGATTGCACACTCAAGGCTAATTTAGGATATAGATCCAGGCCAGCTGTGTTCAAGTAACACCATTCTCAGGAAACCAAAAAGAAAATAAATGTTAACAACTTGGTTTAACTGTATGTTAATATTAAACAAACAGCATTTTGGAAATAGTCGTGTGTGTGTGTGTGTGTGTGTGTGTGTGTGTGTGTGTGTGTCCGCCAGAGGATGGTAGTATGTGTTCCATTTCCTTTCTTTGTTGTTTTGAGACAGGGTCTCAATGTATTGCCTTGGTTGGCCTGGAACTTACTATGCAGACCAAGCTGACTTCGAATGTCTAGTGTTGGCCTTGAACTTGTAGAAAGCCTCTTGCCTCTCTACCACTTCAGGTGCTGTGATTGCAGGCATGTGCCACCAGCCCAGCCCATTTCCTTCAAGTGAGATTATTTTAGAGCAGTGGTTCTAAACCTGTGGGCAGTGACCCCCACAGGAGTCTCAGATCAGATATTTAAGTATGATTCATAACAGTAGCAAAATCACAGTTATGAAGTAACAGTGAAATAATTTTATGGTTGGGGGTCACCACACCATGAGGAAGCGTGTTAAAGGGTCTCAGCATTGGGAAGGCTGAGAACCACTGCTACAGAGGCTCTCTGGTTAGCTTAGACAATTGGAGATTTACTATATTCCTCCGGATACTGTTTTCTCCATAGTATTAGCTGTATTCCATTTCCTTTAACTTTAAGAAGGTGCAGCCGGGCGGTGGTGGTGCATGCCTTTAATCCCAGCACTCGGGAGGCAGAGCCAGGCGGATCTCTGTGAGTTCGAGGCCAGCCTGGGCTACCAAGTGAGTTCCAGGAGAGGCGCAAAGCTGCACAGAGAAACCCTATCTTGAAAAAAACAAAAAGCTTTAAGAAGATGATTAAAAGAGGATTTGTGTAGCTCTATCTGACCTTCCCATCTCAGGTTGTACGTTTTAGGACCAGAGAGATGGCTCACTGGGTAAAGGACTTCCTGCCAAACCTGCTGACCTGAGTTTGATCCCCAGAACCCCATGGTGGAAGGAGGGAACCAGCTCCCCAAAGTTGTCCTCTGAGCTCCACACAAACAGGAGTGTGAAATTATTTTTTTAAATATAGTTTTTAAAACAATTCTAGGTTTACAGAAAAGTTGACAAGACAATGCAGAGAATTTCTCCAAATACTACACCCGGCTTCCCCTGTTGTTATTGTATGTGAAGTTTCAAAGGATATTAAAACCAGAGATTCTAGAATTCAGCTTTGTAATTATTGTCTGAGTGTTGGTTTGTATGTGCCATGGTGTACATATGGAGGTCAGAGGACAACTTTGTGGATTTTTTCTTTCCTTTCGCCTTACTTGGGGCATGGGGTTTGAACTTAGGTTGTCAGGCTTGTGTGGCAATTGCTTTTCCTCTGAGCCATGGACCACATTAAGTTTTTTTTTTTTTCTTTTTCTATTTTGCATGTATATATGTTTAGGGGAGAGGGGGCACGTGTGTGTAGATACAAGTGCTCATCGAGGCCTAAAGTTGGTGTCAGAAATTATTCTCAATAACTCTTTTACCTTATTCATTGAAACAGAATCTCCCAATCAAATCCAGAGCTTGTGTGTGAGGCTAGTCCCAGTACCTTGCTTGTTCTGCGGATCCCTGCCTCTGTCTCCCCAGGGCTGAAAGTACAGGTGGGCCACCATGACCATCTGGCATTTACATGGCTTTTTAGAGATCCAAACTTTCTTTCTTTCTTTCTTTCTTTCTTTCTTTCTTTCTTTCTTTCTTTCTTTCTTTCTTTCTTTCTTTCTTTCTTTCTTTCTTTCTTTCTTTCTTTCTTTCTTTCTTCCTTCCTTTCTTTCCTTCCCTTTCTCCCTCCCTCCCTCCCTCTCTCTCTCTCTCTCTCTCTCTCTTTCTTTCTTCTTTTAAAACCCCACCCCACCCAGACAGGGTTTCTCTGTGTAGCTTTGCGCCTTTCCTGGATCTCACTCTGTAGACCAGGCTGGCCTCGAACTCACAAAGATCCGCCTGGCTCTTCCTCCCGAGTGCTGGGATTAAAGGCGTGCGCCACCACCGCCCGGCTTTTTTAAGTTTTATTTATTTATATTTTATGTATGACTGCTCTGCTTGCCAGCAGAGGGCATTACATCCTATTGTAGACAGTTGTGAACCACCATGTGGTTGCTGGAAATTGAACTCAGGACCTCTAGAAGAGCAGCCAGTGCTTTTAACCACTGAGCCATCTCTCTAGCCCCTCCAAACTATTTCTAATGCTTGTAAGGCAACTGATTTAATTGCTGGGCCATCTCCCCCTCCCGTTTCCCAAATTAAGTTTTTTGAAGGTGGAAAATTGTATAAAGGTTTCAAGGGGATAGCTTTCTTTTTAAGGATTATTTATTATTGTTGTCTGCATATGATGTTTTATGTGGGCACACACCACAACTGGTATGTGGAGGTCAGAGGGCAACTTTGTGGAGTTGGTTCTCTTCCTCTGCTTCTCTGTTGTTACTTGTAGATCTAGACCTAAGAGTGGAAGTGCTGGGTCGCACTGTGTGTAACTTTTGCAAAACTGCCAAACTGTTTCCTCCAGTTGCTTTGTAGCTCTTATGTGCTATTTTATAGAAATTGCCTGAGTATTGATAGATAAAGTATCAAGAAAGCCTTTATTAGCTGGGCATGATGGTGTGTACCTTTAATCCCAGCAGTCAGAAGGCAGAGGCATGTAGATCTCTGAGTTTCAGGACAGCCAAGGCTACACAGAGAAACTCTGGGCTGAAAAATCAAAAGAAAAGAAAAGAAAGAAAGCCTGGCTTCTAGAAGTTTGGGGAGAAAATAGTTTAGTAAATGGGAAGAGTACTACTGCTTGGAGGTCGAGGTTTGGGTTCCAATGCCAGCTTTGTTTCCTGTAACCTAGATTTATTTTATTGATTAAAATATATGACACAGTGGTCCTTTACAGCTCTCAGATTCTACAGATAAGTAAAATATTGCATATTTTGACTTGGATCCATTAAGATATTTGCTGATAATAATTTTGGTGGTCAAAATAAACTTTATATGTGACTTCCTAAGTTGTAAAGCTTTATAATAGACCTGATTTTGTATCTTAGTATTCTATCTAAGTATTCTGTGCCTTATATTCAGACATTTCAATATGAATTAACCACATGAGTAGATTTGGCCAAATGTACAAGGTCATACTTGACTTTCTGTCATTTTAGGTATACTAAAAGTATATTCTCCAAATTGGAAAAAAATGTGAATTAGTATAGAAACAAACTAGGTTAAGGAAAACCATTTCATTGCAAAGTAATTAAATCATATTTTAATGTGAAAACATTTCCTTAAGGAAAACTTGTCTTAGGTCCTGTACATACGGTATAATTGAAACCTGTAACTAAAAATAATACTAAAAAGGTCAATGGCAAAATTTATTTATTTTTTTGTTTATATTTAGTTTTTCAAAGTATATATTATAATACATTTCATATCCAAGTTTAAAGTAAAAATAAAGATAAATAAAACTCAAAGCCTTGAGCCTGGCATGGTGTTATCACCCCAGCAGCTTGGAAGGTGGTGGCATAGATGTCGTGAGTTCATGACCAGCTTTCAGCATTTTGTAAGTAGGCTGCTTGTGAAGATGATGCCAGTTCCCTGGGCCTCTTGGAAAAGAAAATAGGCTGTAAAAGACTATGGGGAATTTCTATCTATGGATAGATTTAGGGGTTTGGAGAACCTATGACTGAGAAGCCACAGCTACATATTCCCTAATAAGCACCAGGTCCATCTACTAAGTAACAAAGTACCCACTCATTGGCTTTGCTTCTAGACATTTCCCTTTAATGACTGTCTGTAGCTGGAGAGTTTTTTCTCCAGTCCCACCAAGCCCCGGCAGTCCAACAGCCCATTTATAAAATAAACACACAGACGCTTATATTACTTATAAACTGTATGACTGTGGCAGGCTTCTTGTTATCTACTTCTTCTATCTTAAATTAACTCATTTCTATTAATCTGTAAATTGCCACGTGGCTTGTGGCTTACTGGTACCTTACATCTTGCTTGTCATGGAGGCGGCTGGCAGGTCTCTCCCTCAGCCTTCCACTTCCCAGAATTCTCCTCTCTCCTTGTCCCGCCTATACTTCCTGCCTGGCCACTCGCCAGTCAGTGTTTTATTTGTATAGAACGATATCCACAGCAGCTGTCTGAGACCAGGTACTGACTTCATTGATAGTTAACCAAAAAGTATTGGCTAGTTTTCAATACAGGTTTCATAAATTAAATAAGCATCATTAACAATAAAGATAGCAGTAACTTCAGTCTTGCCACTTCTGCGGGTTAGTCTCATCTGACCTCATAAGTTCCAGGGATTTTCTCTATGGTCGGTGTATTATTTGCTATAGTTTCAGATGACTGGTGACTTCACTTGAAGCATATTATGGTACTGTCACCACCTTTAGTCATACATGGTATCGTAGAAAAAGTGCCTACCTTTTGAGAGAGTAGAGAGGGGTTGTTGGGGGTGGATGAGTGGGGAGAGCATAGCTAAAGGTTATGAAGTTTCCATTGTCAAAGACAATGAGTTCTGGAGATCTGATACCCAGATGATAATGGTGACTGTAGTTAATACTAGGTTAGATACTTAAAATTTGTTGAGAGTACATTACAAAGAATCTTTTTCAGTGCTAGGGATTTCAGGGTGTTGCACATGTAGGCAAGTGTCTATGACTGAGTTATACCTCTGGCCCTAAGAGAGTTAATCATAAGTATTTAGTATCTGAAAAAAAGAAGGAGGAAAGGGTGATGATATGAGGCAGTAAGTGTGCTAACCGGCTGATTGTGGTAAACATTACACAGTCACACGTATGCCAAGATGTTACACTGCATATATTCCACATAAATAACTTTTCAAAAATACCTCAATAAAGCTAGGAATAAAAAGCCTGCCTTTTACTAGGTGTGTGTGACTTCAGATAGCTCAGTAAACCTGCCCGAGTCTCTGCTTTCTCTTCATACAATGAGAATAGTTCCTTTCTTGTAAAGTTATTGTAGGTCAATGAAATAATATAAAGAACAGTGTGGGTGCTGGCATGTCACCAGCAACACATTTATGTGATTGGCATGCAGTCTTGAATCCTGGTCAGCCTTGAGGCAGTCTCAGTACAAGGAGTTAACCTGATGGGAAAATTATGGATGAGACAGAATTTCAGCGCTAAAGACAGACTTGAGTCCAACTTCCATTCATGCAAAGTGTAGTTTAGCCACAATCCTGCTCGACAGTTTTGTCATACAGGCAGAGGGCTGCTTGAGAAAAGAGCCAAAGTTAGTTGTCTTTGCATTTTGGAGCCTCTTCCAAGAAGAAGTCTTAAATACAATTTGGCAAACAGAGAAAATAGTTTGGCTTTTTAAAATGAACAGCAGTATGAAATATAGCAAGGTTAATGCATAGGATGCTTGCAGTAATTAGAAAATATGGTTCAATCTATTCCTCAAAGAGGCATTTGCTATTGCTGAGATGAATTCACTTCTATCCTCACCTGACATGTGTCCTTTATTCTGTTGAGCTGTAACAGTTGCTGCGTAGGTTCTGCTGTAGCTGTTGAGTAAAGAGGGTTGAAGTTGTTTGCCCTCTGCAGAGCTTTTGTCTCAGGTAGTGTGGGTGGGGAGTTTGTACTTGAGTGCATAGCATTGACTCTCTGAACTTACTTAATAAGAACTGTTTATATGATGTGTTTTAATTTTTTTCCTTTGGCAAAATGTAATTTTTCGTGTTCTTTCCTCCACTTTATTTGGAGAGAGATTGTTGGTAGAAAAGAAATTTAAAACCTGATTAAATTTTAGGGTAGAAACAATACCAAATTAGTTTTTTGCTCAGAATGCTCCAGATATAACCACTCTGCTCATATCCATATTTTATATAAACAAAAAAGTAAATGTTTAAATCTCTCTATTCTCTGTTGTTTAAAGTAAGGCAGATCTGAAGTTGCTCGCTCCAGGCAGAACTTTGTCCCAGATCCAGAAAAAAAAAAAAAAGATTTCATGAGTTCATGTTTTATAAACTAATTTCAGCTTTATATATATATATATGTGTGTGTGTGTGTGTGTGTGTGTGTGTGTGTGTGTGTGTGTGTGTGTGTGTGTATAGTGTTAAGGATTTGCATCAAAGTTCATCCCAACTTCCTTGCAACACTGTTTAGGAACTTAGACAAACAGTCTAACTTAACTGACTAATACATTTGTGTCCATTCCTGTAGCCAAGTCCCTCACATTGTGATATACTGTACCCTTTTTGGTGTTCCAGTCCAGATATTTTTAAATTTCTGTGTTAATTTTTTTGATGCTTTAGGTCCTTATTTTGAGGGCATCAGGCTTTGAGGATAGATTCTTCAGGTGCCTCTAGAATATATATATATATTTTACTAGTTGGAGAATTGCTTTTTAGAGTGTAAACTTCCCATATGAAGCCAGTAGGATTTTCCCCACTTTTGGTTTACCCACAGTGGTCCCTGCTATCAGAATTCTGGTGCATTTCTGTTGGTTCATTGATACTCCACTGGTGCCTCTTGTTGACTCCCACTGTGCTGCTGCCCTTCTGTATATGGCTAGCCTTTCTTTTTAGAACCAGTAACAGCCATTAGTTCTGTCTCTTGACCACACCCCACAGTGTCCTAGAGCTTATGAAAAGCTCCTCTGTAGTTTATTCTGTGATTATTTTGGATTTGTAAGCCATGTGTGGGTTTGGCCACTGGAAATGTGGTTAGTCTAAATTGAGATTATATTATTAAAATTAGTCTCAGCTGTTTCCTTTTACCATAACACGACTGACTAAAAATTTTAAACATGTGGCTTACAAGATATCTATATTGAATATCTCTGTTTTAGGCTTAATAACGTTAGGCTACAATCAGTGTTGTCAGGAAGAGACAGCTTTCCCTTTAGCCCCTGCACTCAGCCTCCCTGGAGAAGCAGTGCTCAGATTACATCCCTTAGAATTCCAGCTCGCCATCTCAATCACTGATGTTAGTGCTACTGACTTCCTGAAGAAGCCAGACCATTGCAGAGGACAGTGACCACATTGAGTTCATTGGAGTCGTTAGAGTTCTGTGGAAGTACTAAGGTCTCCTTCAGTCAACCTCACGTATATCGAGTTAGAACCATAAAAATGCGAGTGTTGCTTGAAGGACTAAGAAAGTAGGGACAGAGACGTAAAAGGTAAAAACGCTGCCCCTCCATCTGCTTCCTGCTCCTAAAGGCCTTTGTACTTCTCAGTGGTGGATCAGGAAGTGAAGGTTTACATAAGAGACCAGAGCTGTCACATTCTTTTCTGCCCCTTTCCTTTATTATGAGTTTGCTTAAGCTGTGGTGTTAGACGGTAAGCTTCTTGAGGACAAGGGCAGTGTGTCTGCTTTATATGACCTGTAAGGTCTAACAACATCTACAGTAGAAAAATCAGCTGCTGACCAAAATGGGGAGATTGTTCAGTGGGTACAGTGCTTGCTATGCAAGCGTGAGGACCTGATTTCAAGCCCCAGCATCCATGTAAAGGCCCCAGTGCCAGGTATGAGATACTCCCCTTCAAGTTGTTGGTCAGAGTTCCCCCTGACATATCCAAACCATTCAAGCTATTACCACTGTTCTTGATTCCTTACCAGAACTTGATGGTACAACCCTGATGTGGAAGACAACACATAGTTGGGTTACAGGACATGGAGAAATCAAGGTAGAAGCTGATGTAGAAGCTTCCTCCCTCCTGGCTAGTTTTTATAGTGTTAGAGGGTGCTATACAGGCTGACGGGAGAAAAACCATCAACAGTCTTCTCTGGTGAGCTACCTGTGAGCTATAATAATGACTGGCCTGGCAAGATACGCACATTGGTATACAGTAGTGTCATGAATGTTAGGGGGTGAGGAGGGGGATCATCAGCCACTTTAAGGCCCACTCCACAAGACACAGCTCATGCCCTGATACTGTAAAGTGGGTCAAGAACCCATGACTAGGGAGGTCATGGGTCATGGAGGAAAACCTACTACTGTTATTACTGAGTGGATGTCATATCAAATTATTTCTAAGTACTTAACCTTCATACTGATAGAATAGTGCATCTCTCAGCCCTCATCAGAAAAACTTTGTGCAGTGGATGGTGGTTAAAGCAGAGACTCATAACAGCTCAAAATGCAGAGAATAAATGACTTTGTATTGCTCACTCCTAAATGAGATGTATCTATGTCATACTTTCTGTCTCCAAGGCTCAGGGAACGTCACAGAAGAAGAGCCAGAAAGGTTGTTAGAGGCAGAGATTGGGGAAGACTGCTACAAAACAGTGTTTTCGGGATATGACAGGACAGTTGCACTCAGGGATTCACAGTGGCTGTGGGTTCTTGTACAAGATAATTCCAGCACGGGTGGGGGAGGGGTTCATCAAGTCCCACCCTACCTGAGGAGCTACTGGCAATTGATGACAGTTGGGGGGTGGAGAATTAGAATTCTTCAGGCTCCTGTAGATGGTCCTGCAGGCAGCACTAATTGGACTCTGTGTTTTTAAAAAAGAGAACATGTGGTTGGGAGGGTATGGGGGAGTAGGGTGGATGTGATCAAAATACATTATATGATTCTATTGGATTCCCAGGGGATGAATTAAAATATATTTATAACAGAAAATAAGCCGTGTGAAACATTGTATACCTGTAATGCCAGTGCTGAGGAGGTGAGATAGGATGATCCCTGGGGCTTGCTGGCCAGCCAGCCCAGCCAAGTTCAATGAGAGACCCTGTCTCAAAAACTAAAGGGAAGAAGGATTGAAGAAGATACCCAGTGTTAGCCTCTAGGCTGTGCAGCACACACATGCACACATAAAGTAGAGAAAAGTCAGCTAACCATTGCCACTGAACTCTTTCCTATTCTGGTACATTTATACATTTTATTATTTGCATCACAAGGCATTATGGCTGCCCCTTTGAATTCTAAAGTACCCTTTTCTCAAGTTCCTGAGCTTCCATCTGTTGGAAAGCTATTGTAATAAAAATGTAGATTAATAGTGACTGACATAAATGTTGCTTTTCTCCAGAGTTGATCAGTGCACCTTGTACACGGTAGTCCTGAGGGGCCCCCCCTAGGGTATTCCACCCAGTTCGCCAGTGAGATTGGAGAATTAAGGTTTGAACAGATTTCAGACTGTGAGAGATCATTGTGTATTGGGAAACCAGGTACTGTGCTAAAGACTGAAACCTCAACAATAATCCTAAGAAGTAGGAATTGTTATGATCCTAGTTTTGAGACAAGTAAATGACAGGGGCATAGAGAGGTTAAATAATGGATTCTGGCCGGGCGGTGGTGGCGCACGCCTTTAATCCCAGCACTCGGGAGGCAGAGCCAGGCGGATCTCTGTGAGTTCGAGGCCAGCCTGGACTACCAAGTGAGTTCCAGGAAAGGCGCAAAGCTACACAGAGAAACCCTGTCTCGAAAAACCAAAAAAAAAAAAAATGGATTCTGATCTGAACAGTCTCCAGAGCCTGGGTTATTGACCCCAGCAGTGCTCTAGCACATTTGTGAGCAGCATCCGGAGACTTGGTGTTTGACTCACAGTCCACTGTAAGTCCTCAGCCCCTAGGTTTTGTTTTGGGTTTTGTTTAGCATTTGGGAAAAGTAAAAGAATTAGTGCTTTCTTTGGGTCAGGTTTATTGGTGCCATCTCTCTCTCACACATCACTTTGGCCCTTCTCTCCTGTGGCTTTACTTGTTCCCTGCAGAGTAAACAACCCATACTGCTACCCTCTGTGTGGTAGATCTGGTTTTGCATTCATGTCCTCCCTCCCTCCCTCCCTCCCTCCCTCCCTCCCTCCCTCCCTCCCTCCCTCCCTCCCTCCCTCCTCTTTCCTCTCTCCTTCATTCCCTCCTTCCCTTCTCCCTCTCCCTTTTCCTTTTCTCTTCCTACGTTTATTAAAGCCCCTAGGATTAGCTTCAAGATGCCACCTCCTTCTCCCAGTGTCTGTTTCTGTCTCTAATCCCACCTCTTTTTGAACCCTTAATTGCTGTTCTTCCCTTCAATGTCTCTCATTTTCTCTCCCAGTTATTTCACTGATTTAGAAGGAAAGTGCCTCAGGGCAGGGATTGCCTTGTGCTGTGAAGTAGTTATCTGAAGTGCTCCATAAATTAGCATCTGTAGAGTTTTGTACATACTAATTATTATTATTGAAATACAGAAAAATGCTTTCTGAAGCCAGAGGAAGCATCCTAGGATATTAGTCTAATTGCCTGAACATGTTTTTTAAAAGGAAGAAGAAAGCTTCTCTTCCTGCCTGAGAGCCATGGGCCTCAGCACAGCAGCCCAAATCCCCAACTCTCTTTCTTAAGATCTTATTTTTGTACTTTTAGACAACAAAATGAAGTCTATTGGTCAGGTGGATCCCTTGGGCTGTTGATGTTGGTCATAGATAGCCTGAAGCACCTGTTTTGGATTGGCTTTGGATTGACAACATTCTGTTGTCTCCTTGGTACATTTATGATAAAAAGCAATGGGATTCATTTGAAGGATGCAGAAGTTCAAAGTAGACTTATTTATATTATGCTCATATTTATTGCCAGAATGAACTAACATTTTTATTAGCATTTCATGCTACAGATGGAGCTTTTAAGATGTGTTGAATTTTAATGCAGACATGTATGTCAGAAAAACTCATTTATAAGACTATTGATCTTTTCCAATGCTTGCTTTGAGAATCTGCATAGAAGAGTGATCAGGAAGAGTGACTAGTGAGACATTTTCTGTCTGAATAATTTTAACATCATTGCATCAGCTGGGTGTGTTATCACACTGTAATTCAGCTGTGCAAGTACTGGTGTATTCAGGACCGAACATGTATTAGCTAGTCACCTTTACTATCTGTGGTAGTAAACACATCCTAACACATAATCTTTAAGGCACATAGCTCTTACTATCTGCAGGCTAGAGAAAAGGAGGCACAGCTCCCATAGCATATTGACGCTACAGTTTTGTTCACAACTGATAGTAATGGTCTCCATATAAAAATAACTTGGGTTGCCGGGCCGTGGTGGCGCATGCCTTTAATCCCAGCACTTGGGAGGCAGAGCCAGGTGGATCTCTGTGAGTTCGAGACCAGCCTGGGCTACAGAGTGAGTTCCAGGAAAGGCGCAAAGCTAAATAAATAAATAGATAAATAAATAGATAAATAAATAAATAAATAACTTGGGGCAAGACTAGTACAAGTGGTTCAGAAAACAAGCTCAGCTTCTTTTAACTTGATTAACTCACTATGGAGACAAAATTGCTTTCAGGTTACATAGAGGCACTGTGCTATTCTGAAAGCAGTTGGACACTTTATGCTCTTAAAGAGAAGGCTCATGGTTATGCTACCAATGTACTAGAGGGGCTGCACCAGAGTTGAAGGATCTCTCTGCTTATGGTATTCAGTTCTGGCTCTTCTTGAGAGTACTCTGGAGGCTGCTGAAAGAGCACCAGTAGACTAAGACCCACCAGAGGGAAAATGACCTATGCATGTCCATGTACGCCTAGGTTTTATGAAATATCATAACACTGGAGGGCTCATATCCTAGCTATGTCAGACTGTATATGTCTGATATAGTGAGCAGTTAAATGAGATCGTAAGCAATAGAAAAAACAAGGTGAGACCACCTGATGCTACCAGTGTCTCTGAAGTGTCTGCCTTGTAACAAAAGTAAGCATGGCAGAGCCACCTCCAGTGTTTTGGCATGTTACTCACCCAAAAGTAGTGATGCTCTAGTTACATGGTCAGTGCCCCTCCCACCCAAGCCAGGGCATGCTAGTTTATGGGTGGGAAAAGGTTCTCAGTTGAAGTTTTAATTATACTGAGTAGACAAAATGGAGCAGCTAAGCTCTTGTAATTAAGTGCTTGTTAAATCACTCTTCCATGATGGTAGTTTTAATTTTCAAACATTGGTACTTTAAAATTTTTAGATAAGGAGATAGAACAGTAGTTGGCTATGCTTTCCTTCTAATTACTGGGGGCAGATTGTGTGGAAGGTGTGCAGATGCCATCACCCAGAAATGCCCATGTGGGAGCCTCACCCAATGCTTTCAGGAAATTTGTTCCTTTTTATTATTCAGCAAGGGGTGTGCGCGCGTGCGTGCGTGCGTGCGTGCGTGCGTGCGTGCGTGCGTGCGTGCGTGTGTGTGTGTGAACACCCATCCATTCGTCCATCTGTCTATGAACATACACATACTTGACACTAATTTGTATTCCTGATCTTTATAAATAGGAAATTTAGTAGATCCTAATTACCATTTTCACAAATATCCTTTTGTGAGAAGGCAAACAAGCAAAAAAAAACTATTTTAATATGTTTGAATGTGTGTTTATATGTTAATATTACAATGTGTGCTTGTAGATACAAAATATGTGAGTTGCACAATGATACCCACGTGAGTGCCATAGGTGCCAGAATGAAACTGGGATGGTTGCTGTGAGATGCCGAGCAGTGTTTGGTGCATTGTAACTGTTCAGTGTGTGTATATGTATTTTTATACCATCACTACTATAGGAACTCACTAGAAAAAGAGAACTGTGGTACAAAAATTGGCTAAGAAAAGCATGACTTAAGTGGTGCATGTTGGGAAATTCATTTTACATATCTTTTGCCTAAGACTTATATTGCTAATGGTATACAGTTTGTATTGTATAGGGCTGGAGATGTAGCACATAGTTGGCAGAGTGCTAGCCTAGCATGCACAAGACCTACGTTCAGTTACAGCTCTCTATAAACTAGATGTGGTGGTGGATGCCTGTAATATCAGCACTTGGGAAGTAGAGGCAAAAGGATTAGAATTTTAGAGTCATCCCCAGCTAGGTAGTAAGTTTGAGACAGCCTGGGATACCTGAGACTCTGCCTCAAAAGTGTTATATAATATAAATGCATATTAATAATGTGGTCTCTTGTTTCAGGAACTTTATATTGCTGTTGGAATATCTGGAGCCATCCAACATTTAGCTGGGATGAAGGACAGCAAGGTAATTATGTGCAGTAATTAGAGAGCTAAGAGGAAAAGCTTTCACATTTCTGTATACATGCAGCTAGAGTGTGTACTTGAACACTTCACATTAACATACATCTGGGAACTGAGAGATTGAAGCTGCTATGCCCTGCCTGAGGTGTACTGTTAGTGGGGAAGGGCAGCTTGTCCCAAGGCACAGCTGAACCTTAAGGCGACCTTACTGTGTGCTGGGCCCTGTCTGCCCATACTTCAGTTTCTTTGTCTCCCAAATGTAGGTGTTAGATAATCACCAGTATCCATTTTAGCTCTGACAATCTGGGTGGAAGATGTGAGGCTTAAGCAACTTAATAAGGTTCTGGTCCCTGATTCTCTTGTCATCTTTACTTGGTGACCTATTAGAACTACCCTCTTCTGGGTTGTTAGCAATGTGTGACTGACACGTGTTGGGTTAGAGTATTAGGCAATCTTAATACCTTTGAAATTGTTGAAGGTGCACTGTGTAGTCAAAATACTTGATTTTAACTTACTGCTTGGACTACATTTGCAAGGCCTCTGTAATAACTCTGAACATATATTTCAGAGTATGACATATTAACTCATGCATAATAATGTACAGTTTGAATTATGAACTTATCTTTCATGAAGGCAGAGATGCATCTGAAACCCTGCATTTATCCATTCAGATGGAAGCTGGATATAAAAGATAATAAAACTTTTAACAGGCTTAAGTTCTAACTTGAAGAAATACATGCACTATGTCCTTATAGCTTCTAAATGAATTGGTTCAGACCCAGGCAGATTTCACAGTTGGATGGCAGGTCTCTTTACAAAACTCTGAAAACAGCAGTGCCAGTGGGGAAAATGTGACTTATGCATTAACACACACGCACACGCACACACAACCAGTCCAGTACCAGAAGCTTAAAATACATTTTTAGCTAGACCATTTCAGATGTGTTTAAAATACTGCTTCTCTAAAATAAAAGATTATGTGTGCCAAGAAGATCCTGGGGAAAATTCCCCTCACCTGGCAACATGACTAGTTGCTGCAGGAAACAAAGCAGACTTGATAGTGTATGTCTAAGCAAGCCAGGAACAGCTGGAATATGGAGACCACAGCTGGGGAATAATCTGTGAGAATAAACTTCAATGGTGACATCTCTTCACCCAGTCAGCAGATACGTAATTAAGTGACTAAGTGAGTAAAAAGTAACCCAGCAGATGTGGTGACGCACACCTTCATTCCCACCACCATGGAGGCTAAGGCAGGAAAAATAATCAGTTCAAAGCTAGCCTGGTTTAAAGACCTTGGCTCAAAAAAAAAAAAAAAAAAAGTTGCAGAAGAAAAAGTATTAACTACTATTAACTATGTCTTTTATGGGGAGCCAATGATTTCTATTGGTAATTTTTATTAAATTCTAAAATGAGCTGGGCGGTGGTGATGCACACCTTTAATCCCAGCACTCGGGAGGCAGAGGCAGGCGGATCTTTGTGAGTTCGAGGCCGGTCTGGGCTATAGAGTGAGTTCCAGGCTCCAAAGCTACACAGAGAAACCCTGTCTTGAAAAACAAAAAACAAAAAAATCCTAAAATGAGGTGTTAGAATGGCTTAAATCTGATAATCACATTGACTATGAACTGCTGTTTTTTTTAAATTAGCATGATAGTGTAGGTGAATATGAGATTGTATTATTGTAGCAAATTAGTCAGTATACTGAACTATATACATAGTGATATGGTTGAATACAATGTGTGCATTTAAAACAGGAGGAGGAAAAGCTTGAATTTACAAGGAGCTATTGAGAGCAAGCAAGACTTTATCATAGCAGTTTTGCAGTTGATAATTTAAGAATATTATTTTAGTAATCCAGAAAAGTATATCCATTCACTCTCTTTTTAATATCATTGTGGTTCCTAGCCCATAGTTATGTGCTCACTCTTTTAAAATAACTTTTATGTAGTGGGATGAAAAAGCTTTCAGATGATTAAACTGTCAACTGTTTGACTAGGTGGCCTCCAGGAGAATCGTTAACCATCATCAATTAAATAAATCTCTGCTTCCAGCTTGTGAAGCAGGGTACACTTTCCCAGAAGAGAAGCATCAGTGAAAACTGGGGCCTGTGAGGCATGTTTGTCCTCACAAGTCTGAATTTGAAACTCACATGTGAAACTCATGTATTGTCTCTGAGCTGGCCAACATCAAGGCCACACTGAGCTTCAATCTGTTATTCTGACATGTTCTACTGTCCCTTTCAGGAGCCCTGCTAGGGGAATTAGACATGTTCTGAAGCCTTTATTCTAAGCCAGACTACATCAAAATAATGCCAGTCGATTTCTCAAGATACAATGACAGGTAGTTAGAAATTTAATTTCACCTCTAGAAATCTGAATTATGATAATCCACCATCCATTAAAATAATACTGCATTTGAGTCACAGCTCTAACTTTACTTAATTGTAATGGTATTCAAAACAACTATGGGAAATACCAAACCATTCTTCCTACTTTGTAAGTAACTGCCACAACCTTTCATATTTAGGAATGCATTGTAGGAGGTAAGGCTAATCTTTGGTAGTTTTTACAAGAGCCCCAGTAACTTGTTTTATTGCATGTATTTGCTGCATACATAAGGACTTTTAAATTTTTTAAAGTTCTCCTTTAATAGCAGGTTGGCAAGATAGCTTTTATATACTCACAACAGATCCAGGATGAATAACAAATGGAATAGAATATATAGGAAACAAAAGTTTACAAGCATTATGATTTGGGGTATAGATTTGTTACTATTTTATCTAAAAATCAAACTTTTTTTCTTGTTAAGAAAGAATTTTAAGAGGATAATAATTTTGAACTCTTTACTCTGAGATGGTCTCAGTAGTGATATTTTAATAGCGGTAGATATTTTACTACAATACTACCCAAAACCTTCTTATATGTATAGTGTTGGCATTGACGCTCCAAATTGTCTTGAGAGATAAAGACTGTTAGTGTATTGTAAGAGGGAAGTTAAAAACAGAACTGCCGATCACTGTGCTTTTTCACTTCACAGACAATTGTGGCTATTAACAAAGACCCAGAAGCTCCGATTTTCCAAGTGGCAGATTATGGGATAGTCGCAGATTTGTTTAAGGTAAGCTAGCCTTAAAAGGGATTGCTGTCACCAATATTGCCATCCAGTGGGTTTTGTCAAGGATGAAACGATAGACAAAAATGTGTGTTGTGCATCTGTAAACATGCTGTTAATAGATTACATAATTTTGTCCTACTTAAAATGCATTCTCCCTAACAGCTTTGTGATGTTACTATGCAACACAGCTTTCTTCTTTCGAAGAAACCCAAATTGTAAAATATCCACGCCTCTTGGTGTATCACATACTGAATCAGCATAGTGTAAAGTGACACCATAGGTAGAACCTAGGACCACATTTGGTAGATACACTAAAGAAATGAGCATCAAGCTCTTCATTCAGGGATTGCTGAGGATATGAGGCCTTTTCAGGGAAGAGTTGGCACTCAAGTCCAGTTTAACTGGCTCAACAAGAATATTCTGTTTACTAAATTTGAAAGTCAAGGCCTTTCTCATGTGACAGGTTTAAGGAAAATGTGTTTTCCCCCATTTTAAGCACTCTTCATTTGTGAGCATTCTTACACTACTACTTCTATGTGTTTGCCTTCTTCATGAGAAAGACCACTTTAACCATAAAAACTTACTTAGCAAATTGTAGTTGATGATCACTTGAAATGTACTTAGCTACATTTAAAGGTACACAGCTCATGTTTGGCTCAGCCTCTTCTTGTCACTCTGGTCTGCCTGTGCAGAATCATTCATGCAGAAGTTGGCACTCTGAGAGAAGTGTTCAGCCCTTGGAGAAATGGGTTTGCCAGAATAGGAATCCCCAACATGGAACTATATTGAGGGAGTGTGCGCCACACTGGGGAGGCTGCAGCCTGAGAATAGAGGCAAGGCAAACAGACTGACTCCAGGCAGTGAGAAATAGACCTGAGACCCTTCAGCTGCTTGATGGCACTCACTATTGACTCAGACTGAGTGGAAAAACTAGGAGGCTGTTCTCTCATTCAGCATAGGTCATGCTTCACTCAAGGGACCCTCTAAAGGGCCTAGGCCTTGTCTTTGGAAAAATATAACCCAATTCAGTGATGCCGAGGTTCTGCATCAGGAACCTGGAGTTCATGTAGGTCAGCTGCTCCTGTTTGACCTAGGTGTGTAACTGTTAGGGGAGTTGTTTAGCCACTGAGATGTCTTGGTGAGAAAGGAAACTGGTATGAAAAGAAGGGTTGTGTATGTGTCTCTGTCTCTGTCTCTGTCTGTCTCTGTGTGTGTGTGTGTGTGTGTGTGTGTGTGTGTGTGTGTGTTTTGCTATGGATTAAAGTCAGAGTCTTACAAATGCTAGGCAAGTGTTCTTACCACTCCTAGCCCTGCAAAAGAGAAATTTTATTATCTCTATACAGCTTCACCCTTCAAAAATTTTGAATTAGGACACAAACAGAAATACTATGATATATTAAGAGCTTTAATTCAAATTCTGTCTTGTCTTCATACTAGTTATACTATCTCAGCCAAATTAATCTTGCTGAATGTCACCTTTATCATAAGTATTGTAAATATTACACTGCCTACCTTAAAGATGGTAATTAATTAAGATTGTGATTACACTGCATCTGCTGCAGTCTGTGGTAAATATTAGCCTGCCTGTTTGTATTTTCTCCTGTTCAGATATATAGTAGGTGTTCAAAGCAATTGGTAAATACTATAAAAGGTATTAGAATGACAGGACATTGAACATCACCTGGCTTTTTTAATATAAAGGCTTTATTAATATAAAATAATTATACTGTAAAGTTTGCTTTTTTTTTTTTTTTTTTTTTTTTTTTTTGGTTTTTCGAGACAGGGTTTCTCTGTGTAGCTTTGCGCCTTTCCTGGAACTCGCTTTGGAGACCAGGCTAGCCTCGAACTCACAGAGATCCGCCTGGCTCTGCCTCCCGAGTGCTGGGATTAAAGGCGTGCGCCACCACCACCCGGCAAGTTTGCTCTTTTTAAATGGAGAGATGGCTTAGCATATTCTGTTCTTGTGAAGTACCTAAGTTTGGTTCCCAACTTTCACATCAGCAGCTTACAACCCCTTGTAACTCCAGCTCCAGAGGATCCAACACTTTCTTCTGGCCTCTGTGGGCACCTGCATTCATGTGCACAAACCCTCACACAGACTTGCAATTTAAACAATTTTTAGTTTATCTTTAAAATGTATGATTAGAGACAGTAAGATGGTTCAACAGGTAAAGGCACTTGCTGCCATACCTGACAACCTGATCTCTGGGACCCCCATGGTGGAATGAGAGAATACACTCCTGCCCCTACAAAGTTGTCCTCTGACTTCTGTACATATAATCATGCACATGCATGCACCCACATACTTACATACAAAATAAATATAGATAAATGTAAAAACAATAATTAATTATTGTTAGGCTAGTCATGCTGCTGTACAACTAACCTAATGTTAATATAGTTCCATTCCACTGCAGAAAAACCCTGTACCCATAACCTCTATGCTACATGCTCCCCAAATCTACTTTTAGTCGACAGGCTTGCTCATCTTGGCCTCTCTCTATAGCTGGAATCATTAATATTGTGCTCTTTCTGGCTGCTTTCCCTGAGCTTAAGGTTCAGGTTTCAGCCTTGTCGAAGCACGTGTTAGTAGTACTTTATTTTTTCTCTTGACAAACAGCATCCATCACTGAAATATGCCACATTTATTTGTTCGTTCAGTTGTTTCTGCTTTTTTGTTATTGTGAATAATGACACTATGAGCATCCATGTATAGATTTCTCATCCATATATAGATTTATATATAGATAGTGGTGTTTATTTCTTTGGAGTTCTTTTCTCAGCATGGAATTGCTGTAGAAGTGTGTGTCCATCTGCTTTCAGAGTGGCTGTACCAGTTTATATTCCCATTAGAAGGACATGAGGCTCTGAGTCCTCTATACACTCACTAGCACTTGTTACTGTGTCCTCCTGATTATACATGTCCTTGTAGATGTGAAGTGGCATCTTTCAGTTGTGATTTGTATTTTCCTGGTGACTGACGATGTTAACTATTTTCTTTGTATTCTTATTAGCCACTTACATATTTTCTCTGTAGAAGTGACTCTTGTGTTTTTACATTGTTTTGCCTTTTTGTTCTTGAGTTGTAAGTTGTTTGTCTGTCTGGAAGTTAGCTCCCTATCAGGTATGATTCCCAGTGTGGTCTCTCATTCTGAATTTGCCTTTTCACTTTCATTATAGTATAAACATTTTAAGTTTTGATTAAGTCTGACTTGTCTATTTTTTTAATCTTATGTTGCCTATGCTTCAAGTGTTAGACCTAAGAAAACTTTTCCTAATATACCATAGTAATCATTGGGCTTCAAGTATATGTTCAAATCCCTGCTTTCATTTTCTTTGCATGCACACAGAGCAGAATTGCCCAGTCATATAGTAATTCCATCTTAGCTTTTGGAAGACCTTCTAGACTGCTTTCACAGAGGTCACACATTCCTTTTCACATTCCTGATGGCAGTGTATAAGATTTTTTCCACAGCCTCATCCACACTTGTTATTTTCTGTTCCTTTAATTAGAGCCATCCTAGGGATGAAGTAGTATCTCAGTTATAGTTTTAATGTATATTTCACCAGTAACTAATGATGTTAAGAACATTCAAGAAAAGATGTGTATTGAACATTTCTACCCAAGTCCCTTGCTTCCTTTTTGTTGGTGCAAGAGGTAGAAACCAGGGCTTCGTGCATTTTAGGCAAATGCTCTACCACTGAGCTATATCCGAAGTCTTTGGTTAGGCTGTTTAACTTTTTGTTGAGTTCTTTGCATATTGTCAATATAAAGCCATTATCCAATATATGGTTTCTAAATGCTTCTTCCCATTCAGTAAAGGATTTTGTTTTGTATATATTTATTTTTGTTTGTTTGTTTTTTGAAACAGGGTTTCACTTTGTAGCCCTGGCTGGCCTAGAACTTGCTATGTAGACTAAGCTGGGCTTGAACTCAAGATCTGACTGCCTCTCTCTCCCAAGTGCTGGGATAAAAGGTGATATCAGCATGCCCAACTTTATTTTGACTTTTTTGATAACTTCTTTAGATGTACAAACACTTTGATTTTGATGCAGTCCAGTCTGTTTATTGCTTCTTTCATTGCTTGTGCTTTTGTTGTTGTATCGAGAGGCGATGGACAGCCTAAAGTAATACAGGTTGACTCTTAGGTTTTCTTCTAACAACTTCGTGGTTATAGTCATTGATTTGTTTGGAGTACATTTTTGTATACGGTGTGCGATAGGGGCCCACCTTCATTCTTTTCCATGTGGATTCCCAGTCGCCCTGCACCCTCTATTGAAAAGACCATAGTGTTCCCATGGGGTGGATTTGTTATGCCTCCTGTCTTCCCACCACAGCCATTATACTCTGTTACCTCTTGAACCTGCAGTATTTATCTCTGTGGCTGTCTGTCTCTCTCTCTCTCTCTCTCTCTCTCTCTCTCTCTCTCTCTCTCTCTCTCTCTCTCCCCCCCCCCCCCTCCCCGCTCCCTCTCTTCCTCTCTCCTCCCCTCTCTCCCTTTCCTTTTTAACCAGATTCCTTTTCTTTTCTAGGATGATGTTCTGAATTTTCCTAGGCTACACTGGTCTCTTCTTTCTTAAAAACTCCTTAATTTGGAGCATGTAGTGCTGTTTCTCTCATTCTCCTACATCTGGTATAAGATGACCACGTTTAGAGTGTGTTTCTGGTAACAGAATTGATCAACAAACTTAATGTAAGGTTTGTTGATTTTTAGTATATCCATAGAGCTGTGCAGCCATCTTTTAATCCCAGTACATTTCCATCACACCGAAGAGAAATCCCATACCCAGAGTTGTCTCCACTCTCCCAGCTCTAAGGGGAACATGTTCATCATGGGTTTATGGCAGTAGACTGCCTTCTTTTTAAATTCAAGTCTCCTCTGATTTGCATTTCCTGAGTAGAGCTGGCTGCTTCTGCAATGTCTAAAGGAGATTAAAAGTAAGAATCTAGGTCTTTCAGTATGCCTGGGCCTTTACATTTAGTATTTCCTCCTAATGGATTATATAGAATTTTTGTAAAGTCTATTGTTGGTTTAATGATGACAAGAGAAAGTCCCCTTGACTCTTCTGTGGGGAGTTTGGTTAAGGGACATTCTGTAGGGTGGGCTTTTATATATTCTAAATGTTTGATCTCCTGGGGAAAGATGTTGTGCTATGGCATATTTTTCATGAAACACGCTGGTCCCACGTGAGGCTCAAGGAGCATGTCATCCCTGTGACTGGCATGAGCTCATGGTGCCTCCACTGAGGAAAGCCAGGGGAAGTGGTGCCAGCACTTAGAGCTGCCCTGAGCGAATGCCTGCTGGCTCCATGGTAAACACAGGCCTTTTAATAGGCTGGAGACAAAGTGACATTCGGAAGAAACAACATGTCGACAATTTCCTTAATAAATTTTGTAGGAACGCATTATTTCCACCTTGTGGAAATGTAGCTCTCTTAAATAATTGAGAGGCTGCATTCATCAGTGCAGTGGTCAGTGGAGATCTCTAAGCTAGAGCAGCTCACAGCCCTTTGAAAGATGGGGTAATTGATATTTTACACAGGCGACCCGGCTGGTGTTCAGAGTGTTTGTGTGGCATCCTAGTCTTACTGTCGACTGGCTCTCCTCTGCTGTCCAAACGTCACATTCTAGTTATAGCCTGACCTGACAGGACTAAGGGTCAAAGTTAATTGTGTTTTAGGACAGGCGTTAGACCAGTCATTTGCACTTGCTGTGGTTTATTTGCTGACCAGCCACAGCATTGGCACAAAATCTTGATTTTAATGAAAAGCAATGATACTGAATGTTGAGTTCATTTAAATGTGCCACATAATAGTAACACATGGTGAGAAAGCCAACAAAATGTTGATGAAGTGTGCAATGCAAGAATGAAAGAGTAGCCATGCAGTGGTGGCGCACGCCTTTAATCCCAGCACTCGGGAGGCAGAGGCAGGAGGATCTTTGTGAGTTCGAGGCCAGCCTGGACTACAGAGTGAGTTCCAGGACAGCCGGAGCAGTTACACAGAGAAACCCTGCCTCAAAAAACAAACAAAGCACAACACAAAAAAAGAATGAAAGAGCAAGTGCTAGAGGAGGTTGAGTGTTGTGAGGAGTGACATTGGTGTGCAGACTTGAAGGAAAGTGAGGTGCACCACGGTGAAGGTGGGAGGGATGCTGGGGGACTACGAAGGGAAAGAGGTCTCGCTGCTCTCAGCCCCAGAGAGAAGAGCTGAGCCTCCTACTCAGTCTTTTTAGCAATGTCTAAGTTTGTGGTTGTATCAAAAGGCATCTGGGCAGAAGTTAGCTCTGGACCCTGACAGCCTGTGCTCCTGGTGAGCTCTCCCCACAGAGGATTTGCCATCTCACGAGGGCTGGGAGGAAGAGCGAGTGAGCAGGAATGCGTGTGCCTGAATGGCACTTGTTGGTGAACAGATTTGCCATGATTTTAGCCTCTGTGGCCTCCCCAAGAGCTCTGTGGCCTTATGGCAGAGAGGGCTTAAGTTGTTTAATTACTGGTTTGGCTTTTTTGTTTGTTTTGCAGGTGGTTCCTGAAATGACAGAAATACTGAAGAAAAAATAAATCAAAATCATATCTTAAGGAAACTGTCAAAAGTATTCAGCTGAAATCATAGAAATTCATAATCTGAGGGAAAATTATGCTAACAGCAGCTAGAATGCCTTTTGATGAATCAATTGTTATATTCCTTCTTAATTTTTTGTGGTCCTAAACAATTATTTTTTGACATTTTCTAATTCTGAAATAAAATATATAATAAAGTTTTGTCATCCTTTAAAATTACTATCAGAAACACGCCTAACTTCTTAAATAAAGAAGAAATTGAAGAAAGGGAATAAAATGCACTTCTAACCAGGTGTGGTGGCATTCACCTGTTATCGCAGCATCCCAAAGGCAGATGGATCTCTGTGAACTCGAAGCCAGCCTAGTCCACATAGCAAGTTCCAGCCAACCAAGGCTACATAGACCCTGTCTCAAATCATCATCATCATCATCACCATCATCATCTTATTTCTTCACTTGTCTTATTCATGGGTGATCTCTGTTTTAGGCAAGATTGTTAGCATGAAAATTCCCATAGCCTGGTCACCCTAGTTTAATTGTTGAATAGCATATCCCAGAAGATAGGAGCTGGATTGGCAAATTCAGAGCTACAGAAGCTTGACCACAAAGTGTGAATGTTCTAGAAGCACCCTAGTCTTCAGAAAACAGCTAATGTAAAAGTAAACCTGACTTGTGCCTCACCATACTGTAAGTGCTTGGTTAACTTAAACTACAGGTGTCCATTTTAGGGGTTTGTTAGTTTATCAGACTTTGTGTCTGCAAAGGAGGGGGAGTGGAGAAGGACGACTCTTGAGACATTATAACTTTTGCAGATAGTTTGACACTACTATGAATGTTTAAATTCTGCTCAGAAAATGCTCTCTGCCCTTTCCTTTACTCTCCTGGTATTTTCCTCTGTGTGGAGAAAACCAACCAGGCCCTACCTCATCTGAACATGTGGTCATCACTTGCACGCTCCTGCCCTAGGGTTCTGATGCACCAGGAGTACAAGTCCAGTTACGTGCAGGTCTGAGACAGTTGGGTGAGGCTATGGCCAGGCCCGCAGGAAGCCATGGGCAGGTATCTGGGGCCATGTGAGCCATCTGCAGAGTGGAATACATAAGACCTGCCAACTGAGGTGGCACCTTGTGTTGAGCATGCAGCACCATAAGGAAGAGATAGGGAGTGAGCAGTGAGGCCCTCTAGACCCCACGTGGCCTACTGCCCAATTGAGCCTATTTTGACTTGCAGTCACTTGCTGCAAAGCGCTTTTGGAAGCTGTGGCGTTTTAGCCTTCTAGTGGGGTAGGAGGACTGCAGTAAAGTGGTTGCTCTTCACAAGTCATGAACACATTAGTACCATGATCCTAGAATGCCAGAGCTGTGGGGTCATCGGGCTGTGCCCCCTGTTGCCCAGGTTGAAATAGCGGGACGCAGAGGAGAGAACCATAACTTGAATTGCCTGGGCATTCATGGCTTCAGTCACCTCATGAAGTGACTACTGTATCTTTCTACCTTTGGGGTACTTTTTAGGGGCTTCTCCATTTGCCTCTGTTGCAGCGGCCGGAGCAGTGGCAGGTGTGATGGCTGTAGAGGGACCCTGTTGAGATATGCCGGTCAGAAAGGAGCACCCCAGGTAGTGCCTTACTTCTGAGTTGAACTGATTGTCCTTTCTCCCACTGATTCCTCTTGTCATAGCTGCCCTCTCCCAGCTCCAAGAACCAGAATTGACTGGACACGGCTGGTTGTCATCCTCACCATAGCATTTAGCATAGTCATGTTACTTACCAGGCTGGTAAGTTCTAAGAAATGTCCATTTTGTTCTCCAGGTGTCTTTGTACAAACCTAGAAGCCTCAGCCAACTCTACCCTAGTGTTTATAGTGTGCATACGTGTTCATGTGACTGGCAGCACAGTCAATCTGTTTACATCTGTCCCGCAGATGTGTGGCTGATATGTTGGGCCTTGTTACTACCACACAATAGGAGATTGGCAGCAGTCTCGCAGTCTTGCAGACTACTGTCACAGGTATTCTGCAGTCCTTGGCTATACAGTATTTACTGTGCATATAGCCAGGCACTATCCTAGCACTTACTATCCCTCTAGTCTTCCTAATGATTGTTAAATTATATCCTGCTTTTTTTGGTTTACAGCCATAATTATAACCTCTACAAGGTTGTGTAACTTCAAATTGACAGCTAATCCAGAGCCAGGATTTGAAACTAGGCAGTCTGGCTTCGGAGTGGTGCCTTCACTAGAAATCTGAGTCTCCCTCAACTCGGGCAGGGAGACCAGGCCTACATAGTAATCCGCCTCAGACACAGCACTAAATGATTCTTGCCACTCATGAGGCTTTATGGCAGAAAGGACAGGCAGTGTTGTGGGATGAAAGTCCCTTGGAGCGCCAACTTGGAACGTACTTCCAGAAGTCTGGGAAGATGGTTCAGATGGTGAAGTACTACATAACCATAAGGACCTGAGTTTGGATAACTGGTACCTACCTTCTAAAACGTCACACCCACCACTGGGGAGACGGGGCTAGGTGGATCCATGGGGCTTGCTAGCCAGCTAGTCTAACTAAATAAAAGGCCCTGCCTCGAAAAATTAAAGTGGAAAGGGCGTGAGGGAAAGACAACCAATGCCAGTTTCTGGCCGCCACACGCACACACATTTGTACACATATAAAAACATGTACACACAAGAAGTCAGCTATGGAAGATGGGTTAAAGTGAAAACAGCCCACAAGGCATGGTCTGAGGTGCCCCTTTGACCTTCACTTTTTTTGGAAACTGAACTATCCATTCCTTTTGCCCTTCCCTCTGGCTCTGGACCTCTGGAAGCAATGGGGAAGGAGGCAAGGGCAATGTGCTTCCTACTAGGTGTGTGCTTCCCCTTCCCTTCTGCTTGTCTGAGGTCTGGTTGGCTTCCTCTGGTCCCTGGGAGTTTGGGTAGCCTGTTTTCCTTTGCAGGACAGCCCCTGAGAGGACAGAGATGCTCCTTCCCTCACACAGCCTGAGGCCCAGTGGTGATGCTGCTCCCAGCATCGCCCCATGTGCTCAGCAACGCTGCCAGGAACATTCTTGCAGTGTTCGGTGGTTCAGCAGCTGTGATGTGTGGGAGCCACAGCCTAAGGTGGCCTTAGCTTCACTTGTCAGAGAGGACAGTGTGCTAGTCTCTGAGGTCACAGGCTGTTGAAGGCATGGTCCCTGCCCTCTGAATTATACCAGAAAAGATGAGATGCAAAAGCAGAGAGCAAACACTAGGCATTGTCACTGAATGTCACCGTGTGGGCCAGTGGTGGCTCTTCTTAGGGGCTGGAGGCTTTGCATTAGCATGTAGGATGGAAGAAGAAACTGAGCTCAGAGTTCATGTGGATAGTTGCAGTAAGGGGCAGAAATGTAGAGTTTTTGGAAATAGGAGTTAACAGAAGCCAGTTTGTAGGGGTCATTGACAAGTTTAGGAGGCCTTTTCCCTCCGAAACCAGTGTTTCTCAAACTTTACTCTCAAGGAATACTCCCATGATGGCTCTGTGAAAGTGTACCATAGAGGGACAGGTAACCAATAGAGCTGTGCTAATGTGAAGTCATCCTTGTACATCCTTTACAAAAACTTTGCTGCCTGTCCCCTTTATTTTCTAGACAATGCAAGCAGATGCCCAAGTGAATGGACAAGAAGCTCAGCCTGCCTCTCCGTAGCTTTTGTTTAGTCTTAGAGACGTACCGGGTAATTTCGTTAAATATTTTAAAAATCCTTTCTGCTAGTTGGTGGCTATTGTTTGAATGTTTTAGAATTAAGTATGTCAGCATATTGGGCCGAGGTTATGGCTTATCCGATCAAATGCTTGCTACACAAGCATGGGAGCCAGAGTTTGGATCCCCGGAACTCATGGTAAAGCCTGGCAGGTGCAGTGGCAACTTACAAGAGGCAGGATCTCAGGACTAACTACCTAACTAGCTAAACTAGCTAGAATTGAGTTTAGTGAGAGATCGTGCCTTCATAAATAAAGTGGAGAGCCACTGAAGAAACTCCCAGATTTCATTGGGTGTACACCACACACACACACACACACACACACACACACACACACACACACACACACACACACACACCACATACACAAAATCAAAACAGCCTACTGAGTGCTCTACAAAGAGCTGTACGACCTGAGACCCCGCCACCTGAGAGGGGTGTGGCAATGGAGAGCCAGAGTTTGTAGAAGGCCCATGACCTACCTGGACAACTAGCCGGACCTGGTGATGTATTCACGATGATGGAGGGGAGGAAAGATGGAAGCTATTTGGAGGTAGTTACAGGAGTCCTCTGGCTTCATGCCCTGAATGGGTTTAGCTGAAAACTCTTTGGCTACAAAATGGGGCCCCAGAGACTGTGTAAATGGGTCCAGTGCTGTGGGTGAGGCTGGCAGAGAGCAAGCTTTTCCTCCCAGGATAGCAGGGGAGCCGGGTTGCCGCCAGAGCCTGGGTGTGTCTGCACCGGCTGGAGGACTGGAAACCCCAGCCATAAATGCACCTTATGTTCTCATTCTGAAAGGAATGCTCAGCATGGCTATGTTTCCTGCTGCCTCTGACTAGGGGTTTTGTTTTGGTGGACATAAAAGTGAGCCGGAGAAAGTGGGAAACCCAGAGAACCCTATTGATTGTGCCAGATGGATATAGTTAGCTGGAGGCTTGGCTGATAATCCTGTAAAAAGAGCGTATGGGGGGGGGGTTATACGGTCAGAATTCCATGTAACCCTAGATTTGGGGGAACTCTGGGAGCCGGAATGAAGACCTGCTGATAACCTTGGCTTTTAAAACGCTAGTGCACACCGTCCTGCTAGTGAGTAGGGGAGAGATTGAGGAAATCACATGCACAGTTTTCCCCAGGTCACAAAGCAACTGAAACATAAACCAGAAGTTTTGGCAAATATGGCTTACTAAGAATTGATTACATACTGGATGGTCTCGCTGCTGCCTTCTGCATGGAGGGCCGAGATAATGGCCAGAGAGATGGGCATTGACATATGGGACCCACACGACTCAGACGTGGAGGTGCATGGCCTTTTCACTGTCCCGGCTCCTTCCATGCCCATCTCCTCCAGGACTCTTGCCCTCTGTATTGACTGCTTCCTCTCCACCCCCAGCTTCTCTAGGACTCTCCTCCATGCACATGGCTTCAGAGCGGCAAGCCTGTGGTTGTAGCAAGAGGCAGTGGTGGCATGGGGCTCCCTCCGGAGAGGCTGGCATCACCATTACCTCCCACAACTAGTCACATGGGCCAGGCAGTCAGGGCAGACGCTGCTTCTCTCTGGACTCTCCAGAAGCTTCAGTTGCTGTTCCTATGTCGGGCCACCTGGGGACATTTGGGCTGATCACCCAGACATCTGGTTCTACTTCTGTGTCTCTGAGGCAGGGTCATTCACTGGGCTAGACTCTGGTCAAAAGGTGCCTATTTATTTTATTTTTCTCTTCTTGTAATTTTCTTCTCTATTAATAATAATAATAATATTATTATTATTATTATTATTTGAGACACTATCTCACTCTTTTTTTTAGTTAAAATGCAAGTATATATTTTTATTGCAATTTTTTTTTTTTTTTTTTTTTTTTTTTTTACTATCTCACTCTTTAGCCCAGGCTGGCCTAGAACTCACTATCCATCTCAAACTCGTGGCTCTCCTCTGCCTCACCTTGAGTGCCAGGATGACAGACAAGATCCACCATGCCTGGTTTTCTTCTCCATTTAGGCTTCATGTTCTTCATGTGTAAGACAGTGACTTGAATGTGTAGACAGACCCCACACTATATGGGTAAAGACAATAACTCTTTTTTGAGAGTTTTGCATGCCCAAGATGCTTTGCTGAGCCGCTTAGATGCATGGTCTCATGAAAGTCTCATGAACCCATGCTACAGAGGAAAAGACCAAAGCCGACGGGGTTTATAGCCTGCCTGGGGACTTGGGACTAGTAGTAACTTTAGACAACCAAATGCGTTCCCATGGGACCCAGCTGGGGTGGTCTGGAGTAGAGGAAAGATGTGACAGCTAGCCAGGTTCAGAGGGCATAGCTGAAAGAAGGGCACATCCAAAGCAGAAGGCCCAGCCTGAACAAGCACAGAGGTTCCCAAGCACAAGCTGACTCTCATTCCTGAGGCCTCTTCTAGGGCTTCCGTTCTGTGCTTTGCTCAGGATGCAGGGGAGGGGAGGGATTGTGCAGCAGGGTGGATCCAGTCTGCTTTCTCTTATGGCACTATCCCAACCAGGGCCCACAGTCCATGCTCCTTCTTTAAACAGCGTAGGCAGAGGTGAGTCCTCCTAGTTACGAGGCCTAATTGATGTTGGGGAGGCTCCTGGAGCGTGGGGTGGAAGGTGCACTGTAAATCTCAGGCACGAGGTTCTGCCACACTTATCACAGTGTTTAATGTCCTGGCTGACCTCCTGGGTAGTCAATTTCATTTGGTTGTTCAGAGCGAATAGGCAGCCTGCTAAGCTGCAGCCCGAGGCTCTGCATGAAATTATGTCAGTGTGGTGTCCTTGGTAGCTGGTAATAAATTAGCATCAAGTGTTCCATCATTTTCTTTGGATAATTAAATTAACTATGCATCAGGAGACAAAAACCAAACTTTTGAGCAATGGAGCCAAGGAAAGAAAAATCTGCAATTTTGTGATTTCCTCAAGGAGTGTGGGGTAGGTTAAGAGCTGGTATTGAAGAAGGAGACGGCAGGAATCTCCTTTCTGAAACTGGGTGACTCTACGGCGTTGTTCACAAGGGGACACATGAGGATGTGCCAGCAGCAGGAGCTCGGGAGCTGGCTGTTGGAGCTAGGGCAGGGTACCCATCGGTCCCACCCGCCTCCCTCCCCACTCTGAACTATCAGTGGCAGCAAATGAAATAGCGGAGCATCTCCTGGGCATCCGCCCCAGAAGTGCTGAGCGTGTGCTGGCAGAAACGCACCCCAGGCATCTATTATTAATAAGGGTGCCTTCAGCTTGTGTTTCCCTTGAAACATTCTCAAAGGGCTTTCCCTTCCATTATGTCATTAGTCATCCCAGCAACCCTCAGGGGTGGGGCACACGGGAGTCATTATTCTTGTGCTAGGAAGGGAGGAGCTCAAGGGTTTGCTTTGAGTCACAAAGCAAGACAGAAACAGGGCTGGTCTAGGAATCCAGACGCCCAGGCCTTGCACACTGTAAGGGACAGTGGCACTTGGAGTTGGGGTGGACAGGGATGAGCAGACTTTACTCCAGCCCCGTTCTGAGTCTTCGTTCAGCAGCTACACAAGTTGTAGGTAGAGCTCAAAGTACTGTGGGCTCTCAACAGCTCCCAGGGAGAATGGCCCTAGCTCTAGGTCTCTCATTAGTGATAAGAACCTTGCTCTCTTGACTGGCCCGGGCTGGTCCTGGGGTGAGAGGGAACTGACTAAGCTGTGGAGGGAATGAATACGCTGTCCCAGCCTCCACAGGGTGAACTGTGGTGCCCTTTGCCCTCTCCGTCCATATGACTTGACCTGAAAAGTTCGGTTCTTAGTTTGAATTCTTGCTGGGGGCTCAGGAGGCTGACCAGTCATGCTAGTTACTCAAAGAAAGCCTTACAGCCCCCGACCCTAAGTGTCTTCTGGCCAGGGCTGCTGGGTTCCTGCAGGCTGGCCATACACTGCTGGTTCTGAGCCTCGCTGTCCTTACTTTTGGGTTCAGCATGTTGGGATGGTCACAAGGTTCTCGAGGCTCCAGAGGCAAGGGCTGAGCAATGAAGCCAGCCCTCTAGGGCACAGCAGGCTGCAAAGCACTAAGAGGCTGGAGTCCAGATTATGTCTCCGGCTTTCCTGTCCGTGCCTGGTTTGATTCACCGCTTCCCACATGGCCGCTCACCCAGCGTCCTGTATTTGAATCCTGCCACTACATTTTACTGGTTAGCGGTCTGTAGCAGGGGCCAGTTATCTCATCACGCTGTTCCTGTCCTTTCTCCTTGCTTTGCAGGGGAAGTAGAGCCTAGTTTGTGGGGCTGTGACAAGGAGAGGACTGTCAAACGTGCCCGGGACATAAATAAGCATAGTCATTGCTGTTATCACCATATACCCACAGCAGGCAGCAACTGCTACCTAAGCTGCCCCCTTCTGTGGGAGTCTCAAACAGCTCCCTTGGGACCCCAGAGTGGGCTTTTCTAACGGAGTAATGAGCAGGGAGCCTCTTCTCTGGGCTGGAGACCTCCTGAGGAGTGCTGGCCCACCTCCATGGGCCCCCCGTCTATAGCACTCTGGAGAGCCATGAAAGCCAAAGCTTTTACCACAGGCCTCGAGTACCTGCCTCAGAGTCTTTCTATGATGAGAGTATAACTGAGGCTTGACCCCTTCCCTCTCTGAGAGGAGTCCAGAGAAAGAACCATAATGTGTCTGACACCCTGTGTATGCTCATGATACCAGAGACAGCCATCTCCACGTTCCAGGATCTCAGACACCAGAGCGTGGCTGCTCGACTCTCTGCTGTCCCCCTCCCCTACACTGTACACGCAGGGATGCCCAGCCCTGTAGGTTCTCACCCGCTCAGCCCCTGTGCTCTTCATCTTGCTGATCTGTCTCTGAACAGTCATCGCACCACAGCCACGAGGCCCCACTGCCAGCACTTCTGTGGTATAGTCCATGAACATCAGCTCAAGCCAGCACTCAGGGCCTCGGTGACCTCCCCCTACAGGATCCCTTCTCTGTATCTCCACATGGCTCTACCCCGACACGCTTCCTAACACTAGACTTCTTCCTGCTCTTGCAGACCTCCACCTCCCTGACATGTTCCTGCGCCTCTGCCGCCGGCCAGCTCACCATCTCCGTCCAACAGTCTATTTGTTCTAACGCTCTGAGCTGGCTCCTTGCTCGTTTTCTGAAAGTGGGTTGTGTTTACAGCACAGTGTAAAAACTACTCCATAAAAAAAACGTGCTGTTATTATTCTTTTAAAACCCCCCTGTAAAGGTCTCCTCCACTGTCCTGTGGTTCATTGCTGGAGCTGAGGCCACGGCAGAGGCGGGTGCTGGCTGGCTGGAGCTGAGGCCACGGCAGAGGTGGGCTGCTTCCTGGCAGCAGATCTGCAGTGCTCATCTGGCCCACATCCTGGCTGATGATCTGCCCTAGCTCAAGACTGAGGGACAACAGAGCTCATAGAGTGGCAGATGACTGAGGAAGGTGGCTGGTGTCAGTCCTCCGGGGAAAGGTTACTGATTACTGACTTGGTAGGCTCAGTCCTGCAGATGACAAATCCTGCACCGCCATCTTGCCATCACGATGCGGAAGACTGGAATGGCAGCCTTACCTCCATGTGCTCTGGGGAACTCGGATGCCCAGCCAGGTGCCACATGTCCCTCCCGCTGGTGTTGACCTGAGGACATCAACCTGCTTCACAGGATTGCTGAAGTATGGAAAGGCCTGCGAAACGGAGACCTCACAGTGCTGACAGGTGACCCAACCTACCTCCAAGACTGCTGTCCTCACAATAGCCCCCCTGTGGCAGGCCTGGTCACCCCTAGCACATGCCCGCTGGGTTTCCTGTAACACCTTCGTCACCCTCTTGTTCAGTCAGAGGGACATCAGTCGACAAAATGCAAATAGGCTTCCTGAGATGGTAGCTGCTTTTTTTTCCCAGAAGGCAATGGGAGGAGAAATGGAGGGAAAGCATGGGGACAAAGGACAGGTCTCTAAACAGGATCGATAGGGAAGGGAAGGAGGCAGGGACTGTTTAGCCATAGGCCTCTCCTATCCTGAAGGGGCAAAGTTGTTCCTCTTCCTTTCTCATGGCTTGCTCGTCGCCTGCTCTCAGTAGCACTTAAAGGACTAGCTTAACAAAACGTATGTCTAGGACCCTCTGCCGCAGCAGCGGTTTCCCAGGTAACAGCTGGAGGCCGAGGAGGACCAGCTTGCTTGGGTTGGAGGCTGGAGATGAGGACTCCGTGGATCTTAATGCCTCTGCTTCCTGCCTGGCGCCTCCAATTCTATTCTTTCCTCTTCGAAGCCAGCTTTTGCTTCTGTCCCATCATGCTCTGGCACTCCTGCTTTACTTTTTTTATTTTTTTCTTTTTACTTTCTAGATGCCTTAACATAAACAGACCAGGGGAAAAGAGCATGCAATATTCTCTAGATCATGGGCACATTATTCACTCTGGGTGCTTATCATGCTCACGTACATGATGATAAGCCTGAGAAAAGGGGGTCCATGGGAACACTAACTCCAGAGGTATTTTTGAATGAAGGATCATATAAGATTAGGAATTCATTAAGGTCACGGGGTATTGAAGAGTCATATCAATAAGAGCAAATATTTGGAACAGGCTCCCCCTCCGTTCGTGGTTGCTAATGAGAAAGGAGAGGATGGTATCCAAGCCCATCTTCAGAAACTCTTCAGAGGATGCTCTGGAGAGAGGGATAATGGCTCTCCTTTCATGATATAGAGGGCTCAGCAGCAGCAGAGGCCCCCCCTCACTGTACCCCTGACCCCCTGGGATTTCTCTGACCCATGGGGCCTTAAGAATACCAGCTTTTTCTGCACACAGGCCTGTCATAAACTGGAGGATAAAAAAGTGGCCTTTAGCAGGAACTGTCGATCAGGATGGAACTACTTAATGAGTAAACCAACAGGGTGGAAAGTCTCCACAGCTCTGAGCATGGGTTGAGAGCCACAAAGATCAGATTCTTGTTGGGTGAAGCTTGATGTGCTTTGTAGGTCCCTGTGTTTCTTAAGCCAAGTTTTGTCAACAAAGGGGGGCATTTCCAGAGTTGCACCCAGAAGCAACAGAGAGGACCGTTTATTAGGTATAGGATTCACCCTTTCTGTGCATGTACCAGGGAAGGTGGATACCAATGGCCAATTTCTGTTGAAAAATGGACAGAGTAGCATTGGCCTAAAAGCAGGCCCAGCACCTGTCTAGAACCCTGGACAGTTTGAGAGGACAAATGAACCGTTTCATTTGGATGACATTAGACTTGAGGCTAAGTCACAAGTGGGAAGCTTGCATAACCAGCAATTGTCTTCCCAAAAGGCTCCTCAGCAGGCTGAGCAAGCCAGGGAAAGCAAACCAGTAAGCAGCCCCCCTCCATGGCTTCTGCATCAGCTCCTGCCTCCGGGTCCCTGCCCTGTGTGAGTTCCTGTCTGACCTGCTTCAGTGGAGAACAGTGATGCGGAAGTGTAAATCCTCCCCAGGCTGCTTTGGTCAGGGTGTCTCGTCACAGCAATAGTTTCCCTAACTAACCAGACCCGAGTGTGCTTGTCTCAAAATATTTCCCAAAGGCCCCTTCCCTGAGTCAGGCTGGCCCTCTGACTCTGTGACAGGGAGAAAGGACAACAATAAAACAGCCAAAGAGTAAAGGCCTGTGACAGTTATTTCCAGAAACAGGACATCATGATCTTGGCTCAATTCAACATTGCAGTGCCTACCTACAGCCAAGAGATATGGGCCCGCTCTGGTTTAAACCTAAAAATCAAATGATGGTTAAGTCAATCCCTCTCTCTCTCTCTCTCTCTCTCTCTCTCTCTCTCTCTCTCTGTTTCTCTCTCTCTCTCTCTCTCTCTCTCTCTCTCTCTCTCTCTCTCTCTCTCTCTCTCTCTCTGTTTCTCTCTCTCTCTGTTTCTCTCTCTCTCTCTCTCTCTCTCTCTCTCTCTCTCTCTCTCTCTCTCTCTCTCTCTCCCCTATCTAGGAGGAACCTCATACTGTGATTCTAGCCACTCTGACAGCTATCGAAGTATCTGAAAGCAGATCCTGAGTTCGTCACTCTTTATAGCTGCCTAGGGCTGATTGCTCCTGTGTGGGAGCGGTCTAGAGGTGGCTGCCCATCTGGGCTGTGCTGTAGTGCCCTCTGACATGCTCCTCTCCACTCCTGCAGCCCTTCTGCTCCTACAGATGCTCCTGCAGATGGGGCAATAGATGCACTGCCTGCCAGAATTTTACTGAAACCCCCTGAACAGCCCCCAGGAGTCCACCTCATTAAAGTCTCTTCTCTCTGGGATTGACAGCTCCTAGACTCCACCCCCTGTCAGCAGGAAGCACTGGAGTAGCCATTGGCCAACCCCCAACAGCGATCAGTGTCAGTGAGAATGTAGGAGGGTTAGAGGGACAGAGGTAAATGAGGAAAGCGGAAAATGGGCTCTGTGTGATGGAGTTTTGTGTTTTCACAAGACACTGAGGAGAATGGTGAGAAGACATGAGGCCATGCGTGGGCGGGGTGGGGGGTAAGGGGGATGGTATCTAAACAGAACCAATGGGGAAAACGCGAGGACCCTGGGGCCCTGTAAAATACCCAAGCCTGTGTCCATTTATCGGACTCCCAGCCCTCGGGCTCCCCAAACTCTAAGGGATAAAGCTTCTACTTTCCCTTTCTTGCGGCTTCCTCTCCTGTCTTTCATGGTTGTTCATGGTTGTCCTTCCGTGCCAGGGAACAAACCCGGCAACCCTCCCGCGCCCCCATTGCAGACAGAGCTCATGAACCGGGGGTGGTCTTTGCCTACACAGAGCAATGTCCCTCCTTTTCTCTGATCCACGCGCCTTTCCAGCATGGCTCTGAGCTTAGGCCTGGGCCCTGGGCCTCTAATAACCTAAGAAGTAGGCAGAGGAGCAGATGAGGGACTGCTGCCCTACCAGGGCTGATTCAATGGGCCCCAGGAGCTGGAGGACGCCTGGCCTACTAGAGCCGGGGCAGGCTGCGCACTGATTCTGCAAGTACCCATAAAGAGTGAAGGGGGAACGAGATTGGAAAGTGTGAGCTACTTCATAAAAGGCTGTGACTCGCCGGGCGGGTGGTGGCGCACGCCTTTAATCCCAGTACTCGGGAGGCAGAGGCAGGCGGATCTCTGGGAGTTCGAGGCCAGCCTGGGCTACGAAGTGAGTTCCAGGAAAGGCGAAAAGCTACACAGAGAAACCGTCTCGAAAAACCAAAAAAAAAAGAAAAAAAAAAAAAGGGCTGTGACTCACCGTCTGGTCCTCTGGGGGAATAGGAACCCTTTAAACCGGCAAGCCTTACCCCCCTCCCCCACTCTCCCCACAAAAGAGAGATGGTCACACTCACAAAACTCTGACATTTGGGGCAGGGGGGATGAGAGCAGCCTGGGAGGAAGTGATGGAGAAGGGAAAGCCAGAGGCTAGGCCAGGCCGAGCTTGCTGCAGCCCAGCCCCTTGGAGGACATGGGCCTCAGCAAGGCTAGGACGGGAGCTGGGGTCAGGTAACTTGGAGAATGACCAGGGATGGGCAGGGAGCTGGTGACGTCATGCAGCTTTGTAACTGGGCAGGCGGCAAAGCCGAGGCTGGAAACTATTATTGTGGACAAAATGTTGAACTCAGAGCTCTGGACCAGGTTGAGTTTGAGGACCCCAGGGGTGGAGCCCTGAGTCCAAAGGCCCCACTTGGAAGTTGCCAGTGAGAGGCACAGCTGTGGGCTCCATTCTGCTGGGGAGAGGGGAAGGGGAAAGCACTCGCTGGCCTACACAGGTGGGTTTAGGGCTCTCCCCTCTGTAAAGGCCTTGAGGCTGCCAGAGAGGTGATAGAGCCGCCTGGCTAAGTGTGAGCCCAGCTAACTCCGCCCACAGTGAGCCCGGTCGACTCCGCCCACAGTGAGCCCGGCTAACTCCGCCCACAGTGAGCCCGGCTGACTCCGCCCACAGTGAGCCCGGCTGACTCCGCCCACAATGAGCCCGGCAGACTCCGCCCACTTGGCTGACTCCGCCCATAATGAGCCGCTCCAGACACATCACTTGGGCTGGAGACCAGACAAAAACCTCTGCCACCCCGAAGACTCAGTGCAGCTGGGTTTTATTATTAAAGCAGGGTTGTAAAATGGCTGCCCCTGCCCTCCCACACCCTCCCACCTCCAGACCCGTCCCCTCATGGCCTGTGAAGACTTGGAAACGTCCACGTTGAAATGAGAGAATGTCAGATGTAGTCTCTGTGATTGTGTCGGCTCCCCCAGCATCCCTGGGGTGAGGCTGGGCAGCCCCTGCTCACAGTGCTGTTCCCGAGAATCCGGGGTGGGCATCAGGAACGAAGGCCACGGAATAGGCTGAGCTGGCCCCAACACCCTACCCTGCTGAAGCTGGGCCATAGGCTGGTTTTGTAAAAATGATTTAAAAAAACAAAAACAAAACAAAAACAAAAACCCCAAACCCCAGCCATGAGCACCACCCTCTCCTGAGTAGGGCGAGAGGAGGCCCCAGCTCTGGACTCTGAGGTCTGAGGCATGTGGCCTCTGCCTGACATCACCTCCCTGGAGGCAGACAGCACCCTGAGGGAGGCCAGGCGGGATCCTGAGCCCCATTTGTGGCCCTGGGTGGCCTCTGGGGCCTTGAAAGAGTTTCAAGATGGCTGTCTCCCCTCTTTCCACTCAACAAGCCTGCAGGCTCTCTAGGCCTCAGGAACCCTATGCAACTTTGGCTCTGTGGATTCCAAAGATCTGAACTTCTCCTCCAGCCCCGCTGTGGGCTGCAAGTGGATGACAGGCTTGATCTGAAGAACAGGGAGGGCCTCCTGGTTCTTCTGGTTGAACAGACTTACCCTATGCTCCAGCTCAGGGCTGGTCTGGGCTGAGCCCGCAGGGGTAGGCTGGGCCAGGGGTGCTGGGTCCAAGGCCTTATGGGATGGGCAGGGGTCCTTTGACAGAGAGGACATCAGGTCCTGGACTGCGGCCTCTGCCACCTGCTGCTGAGGGGGAGGCAGCAGTGGGAGGGGAGAAGGTCCAGGCTCAGAGGACAGCTCTTCTCGGGGGGTGCTACAGTCTGTGGAGGAACCCAACGTGTGGCTGCTGGCGCTCTGGGCCCTGGTGACTGAGCCACAGGTGGAGTGGGAGGTGGCCTCCGAGGTGGCACTGGTGCAGGCGCTGTTACCACTGAGCTTCAGAGGCAGGTCGACTGAGAAGAGGTCTGAGGAGATGTTGGGCTGGTGGATGTCTATGGCAGCTGTAGTGACCACACACACTGCTGGCTCTGGGACCCCACTGTCTGCAAGAAAGGTAATATTAGTCACGCTATGCCTCTGCCCACCCGGCTGGACTTGGAAGCCCCGTGTGGGGCTGGGCAGCAAGTGTGGCCAGGTCTTGGGAAGTAGCCACGGTGAGGCCTTTGAGAACCGAGGTCACTATCACTGCCTGCACCAAGGGAGATGCTGCCAATCTATCTTGTTGAACCGAAGTGCAGACATGTGACACTCAACAAGCCAACCATGGAAAGGGGCCCACAACACTTCCCAGTGGAAGCTTTAGAAGCCAGCTAGTGCCTTCCCCTTGAGGCCCACACTGTGCTCAGTCAGTGGAGGCTGCTGTCTTCTGGGTGCTGGGGATAGTCTGGGAGTACAGCCTCGGACAGCTTGCTGTGGGTCTTTATTTAAATCAAGAGGCAGAAGTGTCTTCACAATAGACTAACTTAGCCGATCCCAATCACCCCAGAAAGCCTGTCCCAGAAAAAGGAATTAGGGTTCTGTTGAGGAGTCATTGAGTTTTTATTATAATAATAATATAATAATAATTATTATTATTATTATTACTACTACTACTACTCTTGGTATGTGTGTATGCACATGAGTACAGGAGTGCCTGCCCAAGTATGTGAGTGTGGAGGCCAGGGGCTGAATTGGATGTCTTTCTCTAATACCCTCTACCTTATTTTTTTGAGATAGGATCCCTCATGGAAACTGGGATTTACCAGGTAGCTAGCCAGAGTGCACCTTGTCACACTTGAGGGAGTTTTAAATGGGCTGGGGTAGGACAGTCACATCCTGAGTAGTCTGCTTCCTGCAGACTGATGAGCCTCAGAGCAGTCAACATCAGCAGCTCTTTTCTCTGAGAGGCATTGGGGGGGTGATGGTGAACTATTCTGGGTATAGAGCTACAGGGTTCTCCCCAAAGTTAGGGGGAGAAGGCTGAGAAGATGGGTCAGGGCTGGAGAACCAGCAGTTTGAATGAGGCTAGGAGAAAGGAGAAAAGAGAGAAGTTGCCTTAAGGGAGTAAGTAGTGGAGAAGAAAAATAATCAAATGCAGGTTACATAGAATATAGTCTATACTTAGGAGTGGAGAGTGCAAGAATTTTAAGGACTGTGAAATCCAAACTCGAAGTTTAAGCCAAAGCTACAGAAGAACAAGATGCTAAAAGGTCTGGGTATAAAAATCAATCTTGCCCCCTAGGAAAACACACCAGGTGTCCCCTAAGATTTCAAGGGTATGAAGAAAGCATAAAGCGTGTCCCAAGGCCTACTGCCCTTTTAGCCAGTTATGCTGAGCAAGTTTGCTTTCCATCAGGGCTACCTGAACATGTCTCCAGTTGGGATGAGAGATCACTTGAGTTCGGGATTACAGCCTCTTCCCTTTGTAGGGCTCCACACTCAACCCTCATGGGTCAGAGATAAGATTGCCCCAACCTTGGCACCTTGTAGGCTCAGCTCTAGGGCATCAGAGTTTCAGCTAACAGTCTGCTGAGGAGTGAAGCTCCGGGTGTTTTGACCCTGAGTTCTACAATCGACGTCCACAGGCTCATAATGGTAGGCCTTGCTCCCCTGAAGCCAGGCCAGATTGTACCTATCCTTGGATTGAGGGCTTGCTGGGTCACAGGTGTCCTGGGGCTGCGTAGTTCATGCAAACAGTCCCAACCCAGACTTACCACTGCTAGGTCCGTTATAGTACTGGCTAATGTAGCTGTTCATGTCGTCCTTCGCTGTGGCTTCTACAGAGATGAGAACAGAGAAGGGCGCATGTGATGGTATGTCACTGTTTCAGCTAAGCTGCCCTCTCTGAGCCACTGGAAAATGGTGAGCGTGGTGACTGCACTCCTGAGTTATTACCGAGATTATGGAGAGCTAACAGGCAGGTCAGATTCCCAAAAGTGGAGCCAGACACACAGAAGGCATCCACTACATACCTATGGAAGGCTGTGGAGGCCGCCAGGGATTTTCACATCCTCTGGCTGATCTGCCCGCTGAGGTCTGCAAGTGACAAGACCTGATGCTTTTGGAAGCTACCTACCTTCTGAAGCTCACCTGAGTGGGCTGCTGAAGCCAGGCCACCACCTTCAGGTCTAGAGGCTGAGTGCTAGAGGAACGGATCTTAAAAGTTTCCTTTTGATCTCGAAATGCCTGTGGTCAGAGGTGTGTTCTGTGGCTGACTCCAGGCCCTACTCCTGCATTAGCTAGGCCAGATTCTCTGGCCATCCATAACCTTTGCTATAATTGCAGTCTGGCTCTGCCACTGTGCTAGGAAGCAGGAGTGACTGTTCCCAGCAAGCCGTGGTGGGTGCAGGGCCACTGGGCCAAGGGGTCAGGCAGCAGGGGCCGTTCACTTAATCAGGTGTTGTTTTCTGATGCCACCACTGACCTAGAGCTTTACAGAGCCTGCGACTGCCCTGCTTATGGGAACCAAAGGTGAACCCTTTGTGACTGTAAACTTCAACACTGCCCCACTGCTCCTTCTCAAACCGGCATAAGCATGCCCCTAAAGCAGTCTATACCCTGCAAATGGGTTTAACAACTCTGCTGACTCACACCAAGCTCTTGGCCAGCAGATACTCTGCTCTCCTCTGCAGGCATGACAGAGAGCTGGGCCTTCAACACCCTGTGCACTCCTGTGACCCCTACCCAGACGCCTCACCACCATCCCAGACCTGGGGTGGGGAGTGGTAGTCCAGAGCGCCGTGTGCTAAGCAGCCTGCTTAGGCATCCCACGTCTCAGCCACCCAGGTGCCTGAGGCTTTGTCTCCTTGCTCTGCTGCCTACATGTCTGAGGAGGCCACATCTTCACCAGGCTGTTGATAAAAATAAGCTCAGTCAGGTGACCTTCAGCCAAGACCATGCTCCTGAGCACTGATGGTCTGGCCAACGGTCCCTGGACAGTTGGATGACCTCCAGCTCCTTGCGACTCAACAAGTCCAAATCAGAATTCATGTTCTCTCTCCCCATGCGCACAGCCTTCACCTTGGCTAATGGTCCTCCATCCCAACAGCAGATCCTGGTCACTGCCGAGGGCCTCTGCACCTTCCTTAACAGCACCCCAACTTCCATCAACAGTGTGACCCCTCTGCCAAGGCCCTGCTTCTTGACTTAGGTGGCACCTCATGGCTTTTTCGCTAGCCTTTGACTTGTCTATCCTATACATTCAGAAAGTGGGATCCCTTTGCAAAGCGACCTTCAAGGTCGAGTTGGGATTCAAAGCCAGACTTGGGTTCCAAATTCATTCAGGCTACTTCAAATGCCACTCTGTGTCAGACTTCTCAGGTCTATCCAACAAGTTCTGGGGCTCTAATGGTCCCTGGCACTTTTATCAGACCCACACACATGGGGCCAGCAAGGGGACCTTGTGTCCAGGAGCAGACAGGTCCTGTCTCCTTCAAGGATCAACCCTGGGACCAGCTCAACTTCCTGCCCCCTGTTGCTTGGCGGAGGGAAGACCAAAGGCAGACTGGCCAGAGGCACCTCTGTGGCTGTTTCTCTGGACACTGGTGCCGCAAGGGGGACGGACGCCAAAGTTGTGATATATGGTGAAGTCTGTGGCACCCCTACCAGGAGCTGTAATTCATAAGTTATGGGCGAGTTTCAAGACTAATAAATTTGGGAGAGAAGTATTAATGACTACACAGGGGCACTGTGAACTTGGCAGGCCCCAAAGCCTGGAACTTTGCAGCCCAGGTTTTAAAAATGATTTGTGCTAAAGCAAGTCTAAACAGAAGCCGGTCGGCATAGTCTGACTGTGACCTGCTGGCAACTTCGGGAAGCTCTTCCCTCTCAGAGGAGCGAGGCTGGGTTGGGGCTGGCGCTGGCACTCTTGCCCTCCCCGGCAGCCCTCCCCCACTTAAGGAGTGACAGCCAGGCAGAGGCGATGCTGGCCACGTCCCAAGGCTCCTGTGACTCACTGCTATGTCTGAAGGTTAACGCCTGGATTGTCTATGTCCTATCGTGCATGCAGAGGACCTCTGAGCTCTACTAGCCTGGAAGTCACAGCTACTAACAAATGTTGCCCTTTCTTAATCTTCAGAGTGGCCCAGAACACTCTTGGCTCGCCTGACTGTAATTTCTAATGTCATGGAAACCCCACCCCGGACATGGCTTCTGGTCAGGGAGAAATCAGCTGGGGGATGCCCCGAGTCCCTGGACTACTACAGGCCGTGAATCATGGAGGCTTCTCTCAGCCCCTGCATTCTGCCCTCTGCTTTCCAAAGCACTGGCTGTGCCCCTGAGGGCTCTGGAGACAGCTGTGAAAATGCAGATGGAGGACTGAACTGTGTGTGGGTGGCTGCTACACACGAGGTAGGTGTGCATTAAAAGGGAGGGAGGTATCCAGAGGTGCCACTGGGGTAGCAGGGAGCAGGAGTTGGCAAGGAAGGCATCTCGTCTGTTACCACCATGTCCCTCCCCAGTGTGTTAGACTGAAGTTTCAATTCCTGGAGCCAGGATGCGAGCTTATGTGGAAACACGACTGCAATGAAATTAGTCCAGGTGAGGCCATGTTAGAGTAGGGAACACCTACACAAATAGGGAATCTAGACACAGACACAAAGGGAGATGCCATGTAAAAATGAAAGCAGAGGCCGAGTCACGTGTCTACAAGCCAAGGATTGCCAACAGTCACCAAGAACTACAGAAGTGGACGGAACAGATAGGTTCTCCATCAGGGCGCTCAGAGGGACCAACCCAACCAACAGCCTGATCTCAGACTCCTAGTATCCAAAACTGTGAGGCTATTTCGATTGCTCAGGTCACTCAGCTTGTGGCATTTTGATACAGACATCTCACAAATGTCCATATTACTCTAAGGGACTTAGGCATTTTCCAGAATGAGCACAGAGAACCAGTTAAGGTGTTATGTCAGGGGGTGACATGAAAGATTTTAGAAGGGCACTGTATGTATACTGGTGGGGGAAGGTTACTGGTTCCTCACACCTCCTGTGAGGCAATGGAGCTCGAGAGTACAGCATCCCACCCTGCTTGCCCTTTCTAGTTCTGTCCTTGATGCAAAGAGTGAAGTCATTCCTGGATCAAGCTGACTTTGGTGTCCTGGAGTCTAAGGTCTAGGCCCAACACCACCTCTTCCTGGCTGTGTGGCTGTTTTCTTTATAGCCCTGCAAGGAGCTCTCTTGACCACAGGTAAAAATCCGGGTCCAGAGAAGCAAAATTGCCTGGCCAGGTGAGAGCTGCTTGGAAGAAGAAATGGCCTTTGCATCTTGCTCCATCGGTGCAGTACCTGGCTCGGTACTGTCCCGGTACTGTCCCGACCCCATTACTACTCATGTTATGGCCCTCAAATTTGCCCCATCTGCAAAGCTTAGGTCACAGGCTGTTCTGGTTTTCCGCCTGGACTTCTTTTCTGGGCTGTGGTAGGTGGCAGTCCACTAGGAGGGTCTCAGACCTCCAACTCGGAGCCCGGCTCTACCACATGATGGTTAATGCTGGTTGTCAATTTGACAGGCTAATCACCTAGGAGACAAACGCCTGGGCACCGGAGGCTCTGTACTGAAGAGAGAACCATGAGAGAGTATCCGGAGTAGGTTAATTGAGGTTGGGAGACCATCCTAACAGCGGGTGGCTCGATCCCATGAGTGGAGGCTCCAGACTGGCTAGAAATGGAGAAAGCAACCTAAGTACCAATTTTCATCTGGTTCCTGACTGGAGCTACAAGGTGCCCACTCCGCCCCTGCCGCTTTCCGGGTTGATGGGCTGCACTCTGTAACCGTCTGCCATGAAAACAAAAACAAAAAACCAAAAAAAGAAAATCTTCCTTCCTTTTATCAGGGATTTTTTGCAAGTACAAGGAAAGTAACAACTATGGGCCTTTGAATGGTTTCCCCGGATCTGAATAATTTTCAGTTTGTGTCAAGATCCCCTGGTTAGTTGTTCCCCCTGGGCTCTGGGAGGTAGTTCTGAGGGCGCTGACCTCTGAGTGCCACCGCAGGTCGGGGCAGATGAGAAGGTACAGACCTGCAAGAAGTCGCCCCAGCTCCTGGAATCCTGTGTCCCACCCAACCTCTGTGTGCAGAGCCCTGGAATCCGGTGAGGGAGGAACCCATGGGACTCTGGGGACCGGACCGTGGGCTCACCTTGAGCGGGCCTCATCTCCTCCACGATGCTCTCGGCTGCTGTCTCCTCGGCCCACGTGCCGGCCTCCACTACCTTGTAGCGGCTGCGTGGCTGGCTGAGCACGTGAGGGCCTTGCAGCGCCGCCTCCCGCTCGGCAGCCAGATCCAGGTCCTGCTGGGCCAGGTGCGCGCGCAGCTGCCGGATCTCAAACTGCAAGAGGCAGAAAGGTGGAGGGTGGGTGCGCTGGTGGGGTGGGGTGGCGTGGGAGTGGGGACGGGGTCCGCAGCCTCGCTAGGAGCTTTACACCTGGATGGCACACTAGGATGTGGGGATGAAAGGGCGGAGCACCCAAAGGCAGGACGCTGGACTCCTTAGCGTGCTCTCACCAACACTAAACACACTAGAACCTTTTACAGTGAGTGCGAGCCCTTGTCTCGGATACTGTGGGGCCAGGCCCTACTCTAAGAAAATGGCTGTGACTAGAAAGACAACTGTAGTTTGTAGGAAGACCACTGGACCAGCGGTGAGGAAATCGGATTTGAATCCGCCTTTAACTACTTTGCGCCTCCAAGGAATAAAAAGGAAAGCTCTCTTCAGGTTGCTCCGAGAGGTGCTGAATGGAAGTCAGAAGACTCCCCATACCCAACTAGCACGACTTAAGCATTCTGGCTTCACATACATGCTGGTCCGGCTTCTTTGTCTTCCAGTAATATCCATTTCCGCTTCCACGAGTTGTGGGAGATGGCTCTCCGCTAGATAGTAACCTGGATATGTGAGCTTGGGAAGGCCTTTTCACTTTCCCTGGCTTCAGTTTCCTGGTTTGTAAATGCAGTTTTATATCTCTGAGTTTTATGTCCCTTTCTGAAGATGTGATAAAATAAAAATCTCATCGGTAACACCATCAACACCATCATCATCATCTTTGTTAGAAAGCTTCTTAGGAAGGCTTCTAAATGTCTCGCGTTTGCAACTGAAATGGGTGTCCACACTCCTAATCTTACGGGGACATTTAAGTGTGTGTGTAGGACAATGGTCTGTGTGTGCTAAACGGTAATGAGTATTCACTGCCACCTAGTGTTCAAAGTACACATTGTACCCCATCTAACCTGGCGAGGGTGCCAGCGCTATTCTATTACCTACTTGTCCATGAGACCCCAAAACAGCCCAGACCCCTTGTTAGAATGCTAGACTTGCATCTCCAGCGGCCGCTTACAATCACCATGTAGCCAGTTTGCTTGGTCGAAACAGCACTCCACTGTTCCCCCAGGCCTGTCCCTCGGCGTTTTTTTTTTTTTAGCTCATGTTAGCTACAGCCAAAAAATGTCCTCTCAGCATCCAACCCAGCCCTTAGTCCAGCTCTATCAGCAAGTGCTCTCCATCCAGTTCTACCACTGGCCATCGACTGACAGCTGCATACCTGCACATGGACTCTGGCCAACCTACATCAGATCATGACACCCTGTCCGTAAGTCTTAGTGGTTTACCGCCTCACTTGGGAGAAAGCCCAAACTCCCTGCCCTTGGCTCCAAAAGCCTCCGCACCGCCTGTTTCCTCAAGAGTCTGGCTGTTCTGTAAAGGCACAAGTTACTTTCCCAACTGCTCCCTCTGATCTCCACTCAGAGGGCCTTACCCTGGTCTCCCACCTACCACCCTCAGTCACATCGGCCTCTGAATTCTCGGCATCACACTGACTGCATTCAGCTACCTTTGTCTCCCTCCCTTCCTTTCCTAGACAAGGCCTCCCGTAATCTCAGCTAGCTTCAGACTCCTTAAATTCCCGATGCTTGGCCCACACCTTTTGAGTGCTCGGATGCTACTATGCCCTGGTTCCATGCAGCTCTGGGACCGGAGCCCAGGAGCCCAGGGCTTCCTGCTCGCTAGGCAAGTACTCTGCCAACTGTGCCACACCCACAGGCCTGTTTTCATTTTTTATTTATTTTTATTTTATGTGCATTGGTGGTTTGCCTGCATGAATATCTCCATGGAGGTGTCAGAACTCCTGGAACTGGAGTTACAGACAGTTATGAGCTGCCATGTGGGTGCTGGGAATTGAACCCCGGGTACTCTGGAAGAGCAGTCAGTGCTCTTAACCACTAAGCCATCTCTCCAGCCCCCAATTCATTTCTTTTTGTGAAATAAGTAAAACGTGAGCACAGCGGAAAGCATTTACTCACACGGGAATGGCCTAGCAGTGACCTGGTTGGGGACAACTCCCAGTGTTAGTACTGGCATGCTTCTGTCTGGGACCACTCATGTTTCCAGAAAGTTCATTAATCTGTCATTGATGGGACTCTGGTGGGCGCTCTGCACTGGGAGCTGGGCAGTAGGACTTCGCCAGGGAGGGGGACTTTCTCTTAACTCTTGTATCTTTCTCTTAACCCTGTATCTCTCTCCCCAGGTACCTGCCCAATCCAGAGCCTGGGTGCTGCGCCTCTGGTTTCATTTCTCCAGAAGACAAACCCATGGCCTCTTTTAGGGTGGAGTCTGGCCTCCTGGCCAGACAAGTCTTGGAGTATTTTAATTTTTTTGTATGGACTCTTACCCAGTCCCCTTGCCCTGACGTTCATTTCACACTGCACCCCCTTCCTCCCAGAACCTCTGGGGTCCCGAGGGCAGAACTGGTACCATTTTCCTCTCCTGTGGTCATGTCAGTCACGATTTTGTCCACTCTGCCTAAAGCCCTTGAACTCTGTCCCCTCTCTGACCCAACCTCCAAGGCTTGTCTCCTAAGTTCTACGCATTTGGGGTCTCCCTTAACTCTCCTCTTAGTGGCATCTCATCTTAGTGCGATGCCATCAGGTGCAAATGTGTGGTTACAACGCTCATTAGTCTACCTCTCACACCAACCGCCCCAGCGGTGTGCTGATAGAAAAGAAACAAAACCTTCCTAGGTACCAAAAATGCCACGAGGAAACCTGCTACTTTGCATGCAAATTAACTAGTTAATTAAAGCATGAAAGAACCTAACCCGAGTAAAATGCACTTAATTCACAGCGCATGCCACTGTCCGAACTGCGTTACACAGACCCATCTTGGTTGATTGCAAGCTATTAGCACAATGTCAGGGGAAACTGAGAAATGAGAGTGATCGGTTCTTCTAAGCTCGTAAGAGCCGCGGCACACCAACGCCATGATCCCCTGCACCCCGGAAAGTATATGCAGAAGCACACAGACCTTGTCTGTGCTGTTGTGTATACCCAGGAGACACTCGGGGGCTGCTGAATAAATGAAGTAAAATTAGTTAGCTTCTTCAGCCCTGTGGTTTCAGACTAAGCCTAACTTTAGGTACAGCCTGAGCTTCAATAGCCCAAAGTAGAGACAAAGATTGTACCACATACACTGAGCCCAGATCCTGGTCATAGACTGAGCCCTGTTCCTGGTTACATACCCAGTATAGACTCAGCAATCTCAGCCTCCACTACTGGCCATACACTGAACCCTGACTTTGGTCACACATGAAAATGGGTCCTTGTTATACTTTATCAACTCCAACCTGGGTCTGATATGGACCCCTAACCCTGGCAAGTCACAGTCCTAACTCTTGACTCAAGACACTGGATCTCAACAACCCAGCAGTCAAATGGGGCTGGCAGTCTCAGGAGTGTGAGAAAATACAGTTTACAAATTTTATGGTGGCCTTTTCTGTAGGGAGCAGCAAGGGGCCACTTCTCTAGAAACAAGGTCCTGAAGGTCAATAAGAGCCCATGAGGTAACCTTCCCAAGCTCTGTGGGGCTGGGAGCCCCCTTGCCTAGGCTGATGGGAACTTCCCATGGGCACATGCAGCCACTTTCTCCAAGGCCACGCATCAGAGCTGCAGGCCCAGCTAAAGGCTTCTGAGGCCCCTCTGAAGGGATGCATTATTGATGGCTTGTAATCGATATGGAGCTGCTCCAGGGAGTCTCCCTGGAATTCAGGCCAGCCAGCCGGAGGTCAGGGCCTGCCCAACCCAAGACCACATATGCTCAGAAACAAGTTTTGAACTGAAGATGTGAACACTAAGTCCATGTAGTTTTCTCATTCATTCAGAAGTCAGGTAGGGGCCATGTTAAAATTCTGCATGCCTGCCCTGGTGAGAGTCCTGTGATCCCAGGGAAGAGATGACTTGTGCCACATTACCTCTGAGAAATCACAAGTCTTGTCCTGGAGTAGTGCCTGAGGCAGAGGAAGAATACAGGAGATTCAGGGAAAGGTTACCCAGCAGAGCATGTTACCATGGAGAGATGTTTTAGGGACCTCAGCCTAAAGAGCAACAGGAAACAGCTGAAAATCTCCACACAGGGCAGAGTGGTGGCATTAGTGCTGTGACCCAGAGGAGCGATTGGGGGCACCTTGCTGACGGCAGGCTGGAGAACGGGAGATGTGGGGATACCTACCAGGACCTACTGCAGTGGTCCAGACCAGAGATGGCCAGATTTGGACTACGATGAAGGAAATAAGAGGCAAGCGGGTGGGAGGTGGGGTGGGGGTGAGAATGTCCCTACACGATGTATATTGAAATGAGGGTAAGAGAGAGGGCAGTCTGCCTATGAGGTAGCTGGGTTTTATTTTATTTTTTGTAGACAAGGGTCTGACTATGTAAACCAGGCAGGCCTGGAACACACAGTGGTCCATCTGCCTCAGTACTGGTGTTGGCAGGGTTAGGTTTTTAGATGTTGGGTGGCTGGATGGTATCTGGCTTCACCCTGAGTAAGAATGGCTGATTCGGGGGCTGGAGAGATGGCTCAGAGGTTAAGAGCACCCACTGCTCTTCCAGAGGTTCTGAGTTCAATTCCCAGCACCGACATGGTGGCTCACAACCTTCTGTAATGAGATCTGGTGCCCTCTTCTGTATACATAATAAATAAATAAATCTTTTTTTTTTTTTTTTTTTTGGTTTTTCGAGACAGGGTTTCTCTGTGTAGCTTTGCGCCTTTCCTGGTACTCGCTTTGGAGACCAGGCTGGCCTCGAACTCACAGAGATCCGCCTGCCTCTGCCTCCCGAGTGCTGGGATTAAAGGCGTGCGCCACCACCGCCCGGCATAAATAAATCTTAAAAAAAAAAAAAAAAAAGATTTTAAAAAGTCGGGCGGTGGTGGCGCACGCCTTTAATCCCAGCACTCGGGAGGCAGAGGCAGGCGGATCTCTGTGAGTTCGAGGCCAGCCTGGTCTCCAAAGCGAGTTCCAGGAAAGGCGCAAAGCTACACAGAGAAACCCTGTCTCGAAAAACCAAAAAAAAAAAAAAAAAAAAAAGAATGGCTGATTCGTTATGCGAGAACTACAGATGGGCCAGATGGCATTCCACTCTGGCCACTGGCTGAGACCGCCCATGGGGGTTTCTCAGTGTGCCCCAGTGAGACCCTTAGGCACTGGCTCCAGACTCTTCTGCTACTTAACACTACTCCATACACCTCCCCCAGCTGACTGGAGGGTTGTTAGAGGAATGTCAAGCTGTTGTTAGTCAGATGAGTTAATTGAGGCTTGGAGGTGGAAGGAGCCTTCCGTGCTGGTGGGAAGGGGAAGGGAAGGCCAGGACCACTAGGTGTGAGGGAAGCAAAGCCGAAGATGGAGCCCTTGCCCTTGGCCTCCATCCTCTGCGACCTTGTGACAGGGAACTAGAGGGTGAGATGGGGTGGGTCAGCTTGGCAGCAGGAGAAGAACACTAGGTCCCCACAGGAACAAAGTCGGGCTTGGGGGAGGGGCTATGAGCCCTTAGTCCATCCCTCTCATCACGCTGGATACATCCCTTTTCTCCTCTGGGCTTCATTTCACTTTCCATACAGTTCAAGGCAAAGGAACTCAAGCTGAGCTCTGAGTCTTGCCCTGAGCCCCAGCTTGCGGGCTGAGGCTAGGCTGGGGTAATGAAGTTCAGGATCAGCTAATTCTCAAGGGTTGTCATGAAGGCCAACCCTGCTGCTGATGACATAAGCCTTTCCCAGAAGACTGACTCTTTGAAGAATGATCACACAATCCAGAACCTCACAGGCATCATCAACAGTGTGTCTGTCGCATATGGTGACACTGACTAGCCAGGCAAAGAAGCGGGGAAGAGCCATCACTTACAAGAAGCGAAAGCAGTTAATAGAGGCGGACGGACATGTGAGTATTCAAGTTAACACGTAAGGATCTAACATGATGAGTGATAATGTGAAAGAAAATGAGTCAGGGATGGTGACCCACACCCAGAATTATAACAACTGAAGAACTGAGGCAAGAGAAGTGCAAGTTCAAGACCAGCCTGGGCTACGTAGTCCCTTAATGACCTTCCAGTGGAGAATGAGACTCAAACCACGATTTATGATACAATATCTGAAGGAATACTCAGGTAGTATTACAGCAGTCTGGGCAAAGAGAAAGAATTCTTGAGCTTCAAGATGGGAGACGGGGCTATAAACATATCAGAACTTATCGGTGGAGGAGAGGGACAGCCAATAGGAGGAGAGGGGCAGCCAATAGGAGGAGAGGGACAGCCAATAGGAGAGGGGCAGCCAATAGGAGGAGAGGGGCAGCCAATAGGAGGAAAGGGACAGCCAATAGGAGAATAGAGCCTGAAAGACGTCAACACAATTGGAGAACGGGACAGAAGCAATAAATCACACAGCCGGGAGTGTAGCTCAGTGGCCGAGTATGTGCTCCGTGTGTTCATTAACCACCCCCCACCCCAGAAAGACAAAGAAATCTAGCCCCAAACTTCACAATGCAATGAAAGCGATCAGTCGGCTCTATTCCAGAAAAAATAGGAAGAAAAAGAAAAAGAAACTTCTAGGCATGCCTAAACAGGGCTGGTGCACCCCCAACTCGTAGACCCCCCTGCAGTCAACCTGCTAGAACCAATCAGAAGAAATACCATGCCCGCCGGATCTCCAGAGCCTGGCCTCTGACAAAGGTAGATGCACAGTGCTTCTGAAGACAAAACAAAACAAGCCTTCCACTAGCAAACATTACACAAAAGCCCATCCCTAGGCTAGCGAGGAATTAAAGCACAGTCATGGCCCCACTTACTGTACATCATTAGCTAAGTACGTCTAATCAGAGAGCCCAGCCTGGTCCACAGGAATCCGCCGAGAGCCCCAAAGTGTGCATTACTGGAGCAAACCAGGCCCTTCCTTCCACAGTGGCCACACCCAGCCTTCTCTGCCTTTAATGGGCTGGCTACAGAGTCCAACTGACACAGGCTGCAACCCGATCAATGCACACTTTGGCCTGCAATCTCGATGGCATCTAATGCAACAGCAATAATTTGGCTCCATTCTGTCCGTGCCATCTACATAGGCTGCCCGGCCTTCAAAGCCATCTGCTGCTGGGATGGCTTCCAATGTTTATCTCCATTAGTTTCACCATTGTTGGTAACAATAAAAATCAGGAGACGGTTGCAAACTAATGATTTAGGAGCAGGGTGAGGCTGAAATCGACCTTGGCCCCCTTCCATCCACTGTGGAGATGACTGGTAGATGGCCATAAATTTAAATTATAGTAAAAGGATAACATATGTTATTTCTCTGATGGCTAATTTTATCAGCTAAATAGGCTTGTCACTAAAGCTATCGGCTGTTTTACAAACCACTTCCCATGTTATAATAATAATAATAATAATAATAATAATAATAATAATAAAAAACCTTTATTTCCCTCAGTGGAAATTTTGAAAAATCCAGGTAACAGAGGCTATTGTGCCAAAAAGGTGGGGCTGAAGACTTCTGCAGGGAAGGAACTCTCTAGAATGAGCCACTGTTGAAGCAGTATAGAACCTGTTTCCTGTTATCTTGTCCTCTGGCTGATTCTATCAGTCCTGGGCACAGCCTCAAAGGTGAGTGCTTTGTGCAGAGCTGAGAGCCTCACTCGAGATTCTCAGTACCAGGTCCAGAGGGAGGCCAGGATGACGGCCTTGGTTCACACCCAGCCCTCTGCACCCACAAAGCCTGCCCTAGCACATGAGCACATGGTGGTCTATCTCTCTGCCTTTCCTGCCTCAGACATGTGTAGAGCCTGGGTGGAAATACTCATCTTTTTCATGGGGAAACTGACCAGGGAGACAGTCTCTTACAGGGAGGATTTTGGTGAGTGGGACTATGCCTCCAACTATACAAGAGGGTTATGAGCCTATAAAACTCATTTTGTGGGTTTGGTGACTGTGTCGTGACTTCTTGTCTTTGGGGGCACACAGGTCACTGTTGTCAGCATCTAGCATCTTTGAACTATGTAAGATCTGCCAGTGAAATAGGGGCAGAAGCAATGCCACCACCTCCAGGTCTGGCAAGTCAAGACTTGTGGCCAGTTCTCCATTCTCCTTTCTTCTGCCCTGCTGGGTGGAGAAGACCCAGAGGAGCCACACAATGGAAGGAGCCTGGGGTCAGAGTGACAGTGAAACAGATAGTTCTTTATGCTCTGTACGCCGCAACCTGCTCTGGCAATAAGAATGACAAACACACTCCTCATGTGTCAAGTCTTGAGAGTGCTCTGTGTGTATGTATAAGCATTCGTATGTGTACATGTGCGTTATATGTATACATATGTGCAATGCATGGGGAAGCCAAAGGTTAACATGTGGGTGTCTTCTTCATTCACTGTCTGCTTTACCTTTTGATACAATCCTCCTGTCTCCACTTCCCCAGCACTGTGGGTATGTACTACAAACACAGCTTTTCACACACATGCAGGACATCTGAGCTCAGGTCCTCAGGCATTCATGACAAACATGTTTCATCCTCCTGCCCCAACTGTGGAGGTTTGATGCTGCAGCTAGCAGTACCCACCATTACTAGCCATACCTTGTGCAGACACCCTATCTCAGTACAGAAATGACACTGAAACCTGGGCTCAGTTCCACAAGAAACTACAACCATGTAAGTTCCAGCCTGTGGAAGCCTCAGTCTTCCCATCTGTAGAGGGATTAATAAAACCTAGCCTGACCATCTTGACCATCCAAGTCAAAAGACATCAAGTATTTGACAGTACATTTGTAAATAATGAGCATTATGGAAGTCCATTCAGGAGCATTTGTACTGTCTCATCCATGAAGAGCCTCTATAGGTGTCATTCAACTGAACTGCCCCCTCACAGCACCCACGCAATAACAACTCTGTTGCTGTCTCCATCTTTCCAGTGAAGAAGCTGTGCTCAGGGTTGAGGAGGGACACAACTAGTTGCTAGTGGAGCAAAGGTAGGAACCAGCTCGCTGGCAACTCTTATAAGCACGTTTTTGGCACCTTAAAGTCTGCCATCCATCGGATGCGTCTTTGGGGAACCGAAGCTTGTCCAGGGTCTCGGCTGTACTAAGGGGTGCACAGGTACCACAGGGCTTCTTAGAGGCTTGTCCGCTAGTCACCCTACAGTGATCCCCAGACCCTCAGTATCTCCTCCAAATCTCAAGGTTAACGTGGCTGGGTAAAGAGAGTTCCACTTCCTTCTCATCCCCATGGGACTCAACAGAGGACAGACACTAACTCTCCAAGTGTACCAGGTCAGACTGTATTCGTTTGGGCCAAGCGCTGTGACAAGACCTGAAGGGAAAGGGCGGACAGGCTGGGCTTGTGCGGTGTGTTTCAGAATTACAGCAAGAGCCTGGGCATCAACAAGCGTGAGATCTCAGAAGCTTATAGGATGACTCAGAAGAATGTACTGCCACATGGACCGAACCACTAATCTAATGTGCCTTGATATTTGAAATGGCCAGGACCAAGGGAGAGAGAAGGTCCACACTGCCTCCCTGAAGGGCAGCCACCAGCCACTTCTTCTGGGATCGATGTGTCCATCATGGGGATTAGAACTCTGGTTATAGTCCAGTCAGGGGAAAAAACAAATCAGTCACTAGAGGCCCTCGCAGCTGAGGGTTGTGGATCAGAGCACTCCACAGTCGCAGATTTGGACTGCAAAGAGCTGGCCAGGGCTCAGAAGCAAGAATGGACTACTATGTGTCCTCCCATCCGGATCCTCTGGGCTCCCATTTCCTCACGGGACTCTGATGAATAAAAAGGTGTCGAGTGGTCAGAAGGGGTCATTGGAACGAGAGAAGCAGAGAATCCCTGTCCAGACTTGAGTGCTCATGTGGTCGGTGTGTGTGTGTGTGTGTGTGTGTGTGTGTGTGTGTGTGTGTGTGTGTGTCATTTCCACTCTCACCCTCCAACTGCTATGTGACACTCCCTTTTCCATGGACCTCAGCTTCCTCACCTGCCAAATCTTAGATTGGACCCACACCATCACAGACCTCTCAGGTATGAAGGGCTCTGGAGGCACCCTGGGTGTGGCCTGTGTTAAGAAACAAGATGCCACATGGCAATGAACACATGAATCTTTACAGTGGAGAAGCCTAACTGTCTCGATGAGGTGGTCAGGCCAATATCAGCCCGACTGTGTGTCCCTGTCGTCCTTGGTGAGAACAGCACATCCGCAGACTTCCTTCCAAACAATATTACCAAGAGAAAAACTGCACCAAGTCTCGACAGGGAGACCCCTACCAAACACCCAGCCAGTGCCCTCAAAATCATCCAAGTCATCGAGACAAGAAAGAGAGAGACCGTCACAGAGAGGAGCCTAAGGAGATAGGAGGGCTGACATGAGACGTGGACCCTGTGGACCCTGTGGACCCTGGAACGGGATGTAGTTGGAATGATGTATCAGTACTGGTTCGTTCATTTTAACTAATGATCCAAATACAAGACAGCAGAAATGGGTGACTCTGCCTAGGGTCTGTGGGAAATCTGTAAACCTAAAACGGCTCAAAAACAGCTTTAAAAAGAGAACTAAAATGCATGAAACCAGGGCAAACATTTCTGTAAGTTTACTCAAAGGGGGAGCAAGGTGGGTTCCCCATTGAAACCGGGACTGACTGCCCTGAGGGGTGGGGAAGGGAAGATGGGAGGATCTTTAAGTTCAAGGTCAGTGAAATCCCCATCTCCAAAAATCAATCAGTCAGTCAATCAATAACCAATCAAATAAACCAGAAACCTGTGTTTCCCCACATGTACACGTCAGTTTCTGTGTGTGAGACATATATGACTTCCACCTGGAAAAGGCTCCTATTAAATACGTTCTAGGAACTCGAGCCGTGGCCAAGACTAGACTGATGGTCTGGGGCAGGGCTAGGTGGACAGCAGGTTGGAGATTCTGGAAACACTCTCTAGATTATTGAGGAGTCTGGGCCAGTGCCTGCAAGGGGGCTGCTCTTCAGGCGGTGTCAATCAGGCTGCCCCATGCCTGACTTTGTGTGCAATGTTCTTTCGGGTTTTTGTTGTTGTTGTTGTTGTTTTGGGGTTTTTTGAGACAGGGTCTCACTATGTAGCTCAGGCTGAGAACTCACTACTTAGACCAAGATGACTTTGAGTTCTCAATCCTCCTGCCTTTGCTCTGGGTGCTAGTACAGGCACACACCACACACCACCAGCTCTGAGCAATGTTTTCACTGAGCCCGAATAGAAACCACAGGATAAGGAATGGCCCCCAACAAGGTGGGCTGGGAAAGAAGAGCATCTAGATCTGTCCCTGACTCTAAGAGGGGAGGTGCCCTGGGCAATTTACTACTCAGATGTATTACCATAAATATATCATAAAGCAGGTATATGCGGGAGCGAGCAGGCAGTCTGAGGGAGCCCCCGTTAGTCAGTATTTAAATTTCATAACCACCCTTTGGGGATTTTCTTACCACCACCATTTTTTCAGGTTAACAAAACCAAGGTTCTATCAGCGTCCAAAGCCACAAAGTCACTAAGCAACAGGGCTGGCTTGGAACTAAGTCTGCCCCTAATGGCCATTCTCAGTCACCCACACCCTGCCTAACATCCACAGCCCACACATCTCCTCCACGGCCTCTGTTGTGTGGTTGTCTCAAACTTGGGCCCACGCTGCCATGCACTGCTGTCCCTGGCCTCTGGGGAGTGGGCTCCAGCTTTAAAGGGCAGTGGCCTGCTTCCCACTCTGTCTGTAGAAGCTGAGCCCTGCTCCACCAGGCCACCTCCCCACCGTCCCCCTGGGCCCACAGGGACCCCAGTGGTCTGTCCCTCACTGCAGTCTTAGCTAAGATGACAGGTTTCAGGTGCTTTTTAAATTCAAACAGTTCATTTCTGTTCATCTCGTTCCAGATGTCATTCCCTAGCAAGGATCTTCTTTATTTATTGCTCTTTCCTGTACGACTCTGAGGGAGTTCCCTCCCCGGGACCCCGAGGAAAGAGCCTACATGTGGGGAGTGACTCGAACCTGCGTGGCTCAGGATACAGGCTATGCCGTGACTTTACCATTAGAGTTTCCTCCTGGCCATGAAGCACATATGTGGCTGATGGCCGCTTGTGGTAGGGCTGTGCTCTCCGTTGGGCATCTGTGAATTCAGGAGGGGTGATACAGCTCTATTTTCCTGTTGTGCAGGGGACCAAGAGCTCTCGGATCTACTTCCAGCTGGTTTCTGGGTGACACTTCCAGCTGTCCTTTCTCACTTTCCCAGACTCCCATCCTAAACCCAGTGTGTTGCTATTACCCTGGCTTTCTATCCCCACCTGTCCTCTCCTACCCACCCCCTAGAAGCAACCAGAAAGATCCATGGAAAATTAACATTTCCACAGAGCCACTTTCTCTTTTCCCAGATGCCTTGATCAGCCCAGAGCCCCTCCAATCCCACCTCCACCCTCCTGCTGCCTTTCCTAGCTCACAAGGCGCATGGCCTCTGAAGTCCAGCTCAGTCCCCAGTCTCACGCTGGAAACTGGGCCTCCTGCCTGCTCTCCCAGATGGCTTTGTTCAGGCCAGTTCCTCTGCCAACATCCCACACATGCACCACGGCCTACAGGGTCCCTGTGAGGCACGCATGGCATTAGACTGCCTCTGCATAAGCTTTGGCCACCAAATGCAGTTACCCCAAGCTCCCATGAGGAGAGAACTGGCCTGTATCCCATTTGGAAAGGAGTTTCTGGTGCCTAGCTCAAGTGCAGCACAGAGCAGACCCCTGATGGCCAGGCTGGGCACACTGGTGAGAGAATGGGCGAGAGCGGAGAGTCACTTAGGGGCCGCACTACTGTCTCTTCAGAGCAGAATCCCATATGGACTGCCATGGTCCAAGGGGCCCCTGGACAATGTGCTGAGGGTTGGGTCCACAATGTCTCTTCCAGTCCCTCAAGAACACTTTGTAAGAACGAAAAGGCCATGTTTCTGGAGTACAGAAAAAGAATTGGCTCATGGGCAGACATCCCAAGGGGATGATGTGAAGATGCTGCGTGCACAGTCCTGTGGGGATATTTCCAAGGGTCAACATGTGGTGACATTCCACAGCTTTCCACACTCATCTACTGAGGAGTCAAAAGAAACCCTGAACACACATTTACTGAGATCTGCAGTGAATGGAGCCAGGGCTGGGGCTGGGGCACAACCAGAAGCTGAGTGATGATGCACAGCCCCTAAGTTCTGGCATCCTGGCATTCCAGGGTCCTCAGCAAGGCCTGGACGGAGATGAGTAGATCTGAAAATGTTACCCCTTGCTCCTGACAGATTTGCGTCAGTCTCTCCAGCTGCTCCTCTTGGATGGCCTTGGCCTTCTCGTACTGCTGGGTAACCATCTCCACCTCCAATTTGACTGGCAGGACGTAGGCTGGAAGACAGAAGGAGCCATGTGAAGAGCTGGCCAGCAGCTGGGCTTGGGCTGGGGAGAGGCAAGCCCAGCATTCAGCCAGCAGCAGCTTCAAAGCCCAGACTTCATTTGTGGGGTGGGGGTGGGGCTGGTGCATCCAGAAAGTACATAGGGGCCACAACCTGAACTCAGTTCTTTCTTTTCCATAGTGACAGAGCCCTGGATTTTTGGTATAACTTCTAAGAAGAATGACTATAGTCTAGCTTCTGTTATAGTTACAGGTGGCCATAAGGCAAATGCTGGCAGAGTTGGGGACCTCAGATCCTGCAGGCATAGTGTATAACTGAAACATAGCCTTTTTGGTTTCTGGAGATAATCCAACAATAAAGGCTAGTTCTGATGTAGGCAGAAGGTAGGTAGACAGACAGACACCAGTTAGTTGGAGGGTCTCCTTTTGCCTTGTTCCTTCTCCCTCTGTCCTTTCTGGCTATGGTGAGGGTTGTGGTTAGCACTGGCACAGCCATCTTGGACCATGAGGTGACTCTGAGAAGTAGGTTATGTGCAGCACAGCAACAAAGTAGAAAGTATATTCAGTACAGCGAGTAGAGAACAAATGCCATGTTACTACCTACAGGTGGCGAGTGACATCTGCCACTTTCTGCAGACTTCTGTAAGAGAGAAGCAAGCTTGAGCTCTGTGAGTCAGTGAAATTCTGGGTCTCGGTTACAGGTTATCCTACACATGATGCACAGTGAGATGCCGAGGAGAAAGCCGGGGCTCTGAGTATGGGGTCCCCATGACTTCTCAGCTAACAGTAGCCCCACAAGCTCTGCCCTTGGGAGGTCTTTGGGCTTAGCAGTTCTAGGATCCACAGGAGTCTCAGAATCAACTCCAGATCTTGACCTTGACCTCTGCACTTTACCCACCAGGGGCTCACACCTTTCAAAGCCCAGCCCTTTCCAGTTTTTCAGGACGTACTATATTCTAGACCTCTCCAACCCCATCCCTGAGAAGAACAGAATGAGCACCTACAGCCTCCCACCTGGGCTGTTGCAGAGACCAGTTCATGCCCAGGGTGAGAACAAAAATTAGCAAGTGTGAACAGAGGAGAAGATGGTTCAAAGGGACTTTCAGCCTCCACTAGTGAGGGGTGTGCAGCCATCGGCAGCTAGCAGGATCTAGAGGTGCTGTTTCTGCCCTGAGGGGAGCAGATGTTCTCACAGACAGAACCAAGAATAGGACCTGAGCAGGAGGGATGGATCGAACAGCCAAAAAAGCACTGAGGGTGTGTGTATGTGTGTGTGTCCATGTCCTGGGCTTCAATCATGGTTCTGAGCACCATTCACAGTGTGACCTTTACTCTTCTTTGACTTGGTTTCCCCATCTGTCAAATAAGGAAAGTGTGTTGGATGAGCTCTTCAAGCCATCCCAGACTTCCTAAGTTGAGTAGATCCCCCACATTCCAGTTTAATGTGTATTGATGCTGTATTATAATGACAGACACAGCCAAGCCTGGCAAAGAACCACCATCCTCCTTTCATAGGTGGGAGGGTGAGAGGCTGTCCTCTCACAGACAGAAGACCCAGGACGGCCTCCTGTCTGCCTTACACCTGCCAAGCAGACACTGTTGAAGGAACTCACTACCACTGCAGCCAAAATTCAGAGCTGCAAAGAAACTGAACAGCTGTCACAGTGGTTCGAAACTGTGTTCCGATAGCCCTTTGAGGTCTCTCTCCGGATGAGGAGAGGGCATGCAGGTCCTTGGGAATCACTGGGCAGCTCCTGCACCACCTCTCTGCAGAGGAAGCAAACCAGCCCGGTAGCTCCGTGGGCCTCGCTGCAATGTTCTTTGTATCTGAGGACCACCTTCGGGAGCCCAGTGACTTGGGTCTTCCTGCATTTCCCCAAGATGACACCGGAGGTCGCCCCTGTCTCCTTACCCTCTTTACCAGGTCCCAGTTGTATGACACTATTCTTCAGGGTTGAGGTCCAGTCTTATGTGAAGGCTGGCCTTACAGGAGCACAATACATCATGTTGATGGGTGATATTGTTCTGTATGCTGTGAACATGTGTTGCTCTGATTGGTTGATAAATAAAGCTGTTTGGCCAATGGTGAGGCAGAACAAGGTTAGGCGGGACATTCTAACTAGAGAGAGAAGAAGGGAAAAGAGAGAACAGAGGAGACACTGCCAGCTGCCGCCATGAGAAATAAGATGTAAAAGTACCGGTAATCCTCGAGTCAAGTGGCAAAGTATAGATTTACAGAAATGGGTTAATTTAAGATGTAAGAACTAGCTAATGAGAAGCCTGATCCATTAGGTCATATCATCTGTAAATAATATAGGCCTCTGTGTGTTTATTTGGGTCCAAGCGGCTGTGGGACCATGGGGCCAAGGGAGCCAGGTGGGACCAGGAAAACTTCAGCTATATCATGTATCAGAGCTGGGTGTGGCAGTACACACCTTTAATCCCAGCACTTAGTTGGGAGGCAGAGACAAGTGGATCTCTGTAAGTTCAAGGCCAGCCTGGTCTACATAGCAAGTTCCAGGCCAGCCAAGGCTACATAGGGAGACTGTCTCAAAAAACAAAACAAAACAGAAAACAACCAAACCAACAAAAGACAAAAACACCCAAATAAACAGTTGCATGGGGAGTGGGGAGCAGGGCACTCATGTGTAAGTGTGACACATGGTGTGACACGTGGCTGTGGGTGGTTTCAGAACACCATGCTGAAGAGGCAGGCCAGGGCCAGGCTTGGCTTTCTCCATGCTGTGGGTCACACCCTCCACTCCATGCCAACTATACCACTCCGAATCTTCCTTTCTCAAGTGACAGCTACAGCCTCTGCCTCCTCACTGACCCCCTCTCAGGCTACTTACCATCAATGACCCTCTTCACTCGCCAGATTCGGAACATGATGATGAGGCTGATAGCATCCCAGGGGCTTCTGGGTCCATTAGCCACAGTGGATGCCACCATCGGGGCCAAGGACAAGATGATCACAGCCCCATCAAACACCTGAGGAAGAAGAGTACCTTAGTGTTCCTGATCAGGCTGTGTGGCAGGCTGGAGAGCAGCCAGGAAGGCCACTGCTGAAGGCCATGTTCTCCAGGTAGCCTGCCTACCAGAAGATCATCCCATCTCCAGCTGCCTGTGCTCACTCCCTCTGAGAGGCCCTCTTCCTCCAAGACACAATCAAGCATTCTTTGTACTTCTCATGACCTCAGCCATCCTCCAGCTCTAAGTTTGGACAACCTGAGGCCTGTATCCCACGTTCTAGACCCTGGGCAGAGACTGAAGTGACTCCCTCACTGACAGGATGGGAGCTGATGGCCATAGGGGCCTCTTTATCTGTGGGTGGCAAGAATCCAGGGCCAGTGTGTCACCTCTCACATGTGCAGTCTTTAACGTTGCAAGAGGACAGAACAAGGACAGGAGAGGTGTAGTCCCATGGTTAAGCCTTGGGCACTGGCTTTCTCTCTGCTTGCCCCAGTCAGGCCTTGTGTGGGCCTCTCCGAGGCCAGGCCCTCTGTGTAGGCTCCCAGGTTTGGGCTCAAAGAGGCTAGAATACAGACATAGAGGAGAGGGAGGAAAATGTAGCTGGCACTGAATAACTACTACACCTAACCTGGCCTTGGCCTATTGCACAAATTACTGGCAGCCGCTGGGCCTCCAGCACTACATGTAGGGACCTCTTCACACACCCCAGCCCCCATCTCCCTGAAGCAGTGTGGATACCCAGGCTAAGAAGAGAGGTCACAGTTTCTCAGAGCCACCACTGGGTAATTCTAGAGTAGATTTATTTGTTATTGGATACATCTCTCAGGCTTTTCAGATTGATTCAACTTGAACTGTATATGTTTTGTGAATCTCAAGGGAAGTTTCAAAGAAACTCCTTTTGGAAAATGTCTGGATTTGCCCCCTCCAAGCCTCCACTTCCTCCCATTCTACCCAAGTGGCACCCCTGTGGTCAGATGCATGCTGGACAGAGCTCCAGGTGAGGCAACATTCCGAGCTTCTAGGATCTGGGGATAGAAAATAGTCATACCTCTATTTTGTTTTCGATGTAATCCCAGATCCCCAGCACCACAATCCGTAGAACCGTCTGAGGACGAGAGAGAGAGAGAGAGAGAGAGAGAGAGAGAGAGAGAGAGAGAGAGAGAGAGAGAGAAGGAGGGAGAAAGATCATTGTTCTCTTAGCAAAGAAGGTTCCAGAGCTCAGATCTGGAGCTCTGTTGTCTCCATGCTCAATAATAACAAGCTAAGGTCTTCACCATCCCCCTGTTCAGTCCCTAGTCGACACCCTCCCTATCCGAACTACAAGAGCCCAGTTCCAGTACAGTGGTGGCCTTGTCCTTTGTGGTCCCCTCTGTCCTCAGTCCTTAGGCTCAGCTCTCCACCTATCTGTGTGCTATCCCCTGGGTATCCCTTATACCAGACTCATTTAAAGCCCTTCAACACTCAAAGCACATACAGGATACACTCCAAACCCCTTAGATGGATGGTACCCAAGACTCTGCATCCCTCTTCAGCATCATCTCTTGCCACTCCCATCATGACAGAACCACTCACAAATTTGCAGACTCTCTTCTATTACCTGTCACTGTGTCATGGCAAAGGGTGAGAGCTGATTCTCTCCATATCTCTCTGTCCTGCACTAAGTCTTCAGCATGGCCCACATAGCTAAAGATGACATCTCCCAGCTTTCCTCGTGCTTGGGAGGGACTGTGTGACTAAGTTCTGGCCAATGGCTGATGAGGAGAAGCACCATGTATAATTTTGGGGCTGTGTCCTTGAATAGACCTACCTCTGCTCACTTTTCCTTTCTCTTTCTTCTAGAATGTGGGTGTGTAGGTATGGTGGTGCCTTCTTCAGTAAAGAGGGGATAGGGAGAGAGGTGGAAGCCTACTGGGTCCTCACCAGCTCCAAGCCCACATATCTGTCTTAACTCCTTACTCAACAAAACCCGTTCCTCCAGCCTTAACTACAGGAGTAGGAAGAGTTCTGGGCGGGGAGCGGGAGTGTTCCAAGATCTCTTAAAAAGTCACACACAATAATGGCTACCTGTGTCTTTGAGAAATCTCTTCTTTGGGCATCACTTTTCTCTCATGCTGGAGAAGTGGGTTAGATGACCGTTCCAGACATGGATGAGAATAACACCTGCCATCTAGGCTCCGCCACTGAGAGCCAGATGCTGCGCCAGCCCTCCTCCCATGTCAGTCTCGGGAGATTGAAGAAGCTGCCCAAGGTCCTAAGCAACTGAGGGAGGCTGCTATTTGGAGCGGAGGTTTCTTTCTCTACAGGGCATACTCAAGCTGAGTAGAAATACCACATGCTTTCCCGGCTTCTTTTCTTGCTGCCTGTTCCCTCACACACTGCCTGACTTGAAACTTGGTACTTTCCTCTTTTGAATCCATCTTCAACTTCTGGGGCTTCCGTGGCAAAAAGGCCCAGACTGGGAGGAAGGAAATGACCTAAGCTGAATACGATCAATGGGATGGCTGCTGTTGCCACAGTTACTCATTTTTAAGGACCGACCGCTGTGAGACACGGCATACGGACTTTACCTTTTTGGTGCACACCTGTAAAATTAAGTATGCATGCATGTGGCAATCAACCACCAGACCCTTAACACAACCGTCAGCGGAGATCTGCACCATTCCACAATAATGCCATGCTCCCGGCCCCTGACCACCTCCAATCCATCTTCTGTGTCTATGATTCCACTCCTCAGGAGCCTCACTCGGGAAAAACTGTTAGACTTCTTCAAAAGCAGAGCTGGGGACGTGGTGGTGCGTGCCTCTAATCCCAGCTTTTGGAAAGTTGAGGCAGGTGGATCTCTGAATTTGAGGCCAGCTTTCTCTACATAGCAAGTTACAGGCCAACCAGGGCTACATAATGAGACCCTGGATCAAAATAAAATAAGGCTGGTCTTAGATGAGAAGTCTATAGAATGTAGGTTAAGGATGTGGGGAGGGGTGTGGCCAGGCATGAGTGAGAGGCAGAGGAGGAGAGGGCAGCAGACAGCCCATGGGGCCCAGGTATCCCAGGAAGGAAGTGGGCATCTAGCTTTGCTGACACTGTGGTGTCAGGGAAGCAGGAGGAGCGGTTTGTGCATGACCCCCTGCCTGACCTCTCTGGTGGTCTGTTTGTGCACCTGACCTCCAGCTCTGGGAGACTTGCTTTCCTAGGCCAGCAGACACTGCAGCAAAGACATCCGTGAGAAGAAGGACTCAGGGCACACTTTGGCAAGCAATGGCCCCGACTCAGTTGCTTCCAGTTGGGGTCAAAGCCAGAGTGAAAATCCAGCTCCACAACATCCCACCTGCTAGCTCAGGCCCCACAGCATCCTTCCCTCTGCAAATATCTGTGCTGTGTATATGGACCAAAGAACCTGCCCCATCACCCCCAAAACCTAGCACATCCTACATCTCTGAAGATATGCTTCTCAACAAGGAGGGACCCTGCTCCAGCAAAATGGGTGTGTGTGTGTGTGTGTGTGTGTGTGTGTGTGTGTGTGTGTTTAAAACACCAGATTCCTGGGCTCCCAGGGAGACCCAGGACACTAGACTTTGTGTTCGAGGTCTAGACTATGCTTTATCAACAGGGCTGAAGCAAAGCTCCAGTGCAGAGCTCTGGGAGAAGGTGCACTTTGCAGCCCTGGCTGCTTCTTTCCCATGGTGGCTCAGTCAGCAAGGCAGGGAAGAATCTTGCCACACCTCAAAGAGGATTCATTTGGTATTTATTATAAACCAAGCTCCTGCTCCATAGGATGGGTGCAGGCACTGAGGTTCAGGGGGCAGGTAAATCTTCCGGTGCCTAGACCTGCCTCCTGCCTCACCTTTTCTCCATCAAGCCTGGCTCATGAATCCAGAGGGAGGAAACGCTGACTTTGTGTGGGGGCTTGAGACCCTCCCCGTAGGGGAATCAGTTTGAAGATCATAGTGGATAGAGGAAGACGTACCTGCTAGAATTACACCAACTTTGGGCAGTTTTAAGAGGTGCTCCTCCTGGCTCAATGCTTCCTGAGCAGAGCCGGGCAACACCCCAGTCCCCAGGCCATGGCCTGCCTCAGCCTGGTGGGGTTGGAAGTGAGCGGTCCCTGGGTCCCTGAGCTGGAGATGATCCTGGGGGGATGCAGATCTTGGACAAATTTTCCTTGGGGTTAAATGAGAGCAGTGGGAGGAAGCCCTGAATCAGGGTCCAACTACACATCGATAAAAAGGAATGTGGGTGTGGTGGCTGACACCTTGACCACAGCTGGAATGAACTAAAACCCAAGCAGCTGAGCACACCTGTGAGGGATTTCTCTTTATTGGGTCATTTGAGGTGGGAAGACCTACCCTAAATCTGGGCCATACTTTCCGGTGGCAACCCATATAAAAGGGCAGCAAGAAGGATGCTTTTGCTTTCTGCCTGCTTGCCTTTGCTCTCGCTGGCAAGTTCATCTGTCCTGATGCTGCCATTCCTTCCTTCTATTAGAGTCTACTTCTTTGGGATTCCAACACATACTGAAGACTGTCTGAGACATCCAGCCTTGGGAACTGAACAACTATTGGATTCTTGGACTTTCCATTGGGGACAGCCATTGTTGGATTAGCCAGACCACAGCCTGTAAGCAACTCTAATAAATCCTCTCTCCCCTCCCTCCTCTCCCCTCTCCACCTGTGTGTGTGTGTGTGTGTGTGTGTGTGTGTGTGTGTGTGTGTGTGTGTGTGTGTGTTCACCCTATACATATTGTTCCTCTAGAGAACCCTGACTAATACAGTGGGAAACCCTGCAGGAGAAGAAACTTAATCAGTCTTGAGCTTTCTTAAAGTAGAGTTCTAGGGCTAGAGAAATGACTTCATGATTAAGAGCACGTCCTGAGTTAGGAGCTGAGTTAGGTCCTCAGCACCCACACTGGGCAGCTCACAACTACCTGTTGATTGGACATTGGCTGCCCTCTTCTGGCCTCCATGGGCACTACACTCAGGTGCACAAACCCAAACATAAAAAAATGTCTGTGAGTGACAAGTATCTTTTGAGAAGGAACACAAAAACATATCACTCCCTGTAGCTTATTCCATCTAGATCCCTGGAGACAGGGCTGGTGACCTGAGAGACTGCCTCCTCCCAGGGTCCAAAGGGTGCATCCAACCAGAGATAGCAGCTGATCCCTGCAGCAGCCCTGAGCTCTCAGGCAAGCTGACCTCCTTGTCTCTCCTCACACTGGTGCACGACTCCTGCCTATTTTAAAGGGGTGTGTTCAAGGCCTACAGGGGAAAGCAAGGGGCAGCAGGCATGTGATTGTGTGTCTGCCAGTTAAGTGGCTGACATTGATGGGGCACTCACAGTGCATGGAGCAGTGTCCCAGACCTTGCTGAGCAGAGGACGGGCAAGGCTTTAGAGTTCCAGAACTTCCTCTCAGCACAGAAACATTTTCAAGTCTAAAAATTAAAATAAATGATTCCTTATGGACCACAGGTGTCCACGGAGCCACTGACTCAACAAAGGCATCTCTAGTGAACCTGTTGGAACTTGTCTTCAGCCCCTGATGCCAAAGTAAGATGGTCCCAGGGTTACCCACGAGCCCCTGATGCCAAAGTAAAATGGTCCCGGGGTTACCAATGAGCCCCTGACGCCAAAGCCCTAGAGTGTCTTGTTTGGCTCAGGTTTACAGGCAGTTTGCCGTGCTAGCAATTGCCCTGCTGGAAAAGCACTGTTTCTAGGGCAACCCCCTTCTTCCCTTTCCACCCCTGCACCCCGGACTTTCCTTCCATCTCCCTGGCTACATTTTCCCAGCTACATTTGAAGGTTTCTACATCCTCTGCCCACACCAAAATCATCTCCCAGGGCTGCTGCCTCTCTTCAGTTCCCTGCACCCTTGCCTTTACCCACCTCCAGTTCCCTGAAGCCCCAAACTCTATGTCTGCAGCCTAGATGTCTCTTCTGATTACCTGTCCCAGAACAGCAAAGGGACATCGCTGTCCCCTCACTGACTGAGCCAGACCCTCGGAGACCTCTGCTTCCTATCCCTGTGCCCATACTCTTCCTGCCCGCCCTCTCCATCCATTCCCTGTTCCTTTAACTCTCCCTTCTGATGACTGCCTTTCTGGCTCAGAGTCCTAGTCCCTCTCAGCTGAATCACCCTCCTAACTGCTCTGCGAATTCCTGTCCTGACAACCTCCAACCCTGACCATGTCCCCAGAGCTTCATCATGACCCCTTTGCCTAGCGCCTCAGCAGCTCCCACTTGCCACAAGGGGTATGGATCTCTCCAAGCCTGGACTCTCTCCCTCACCAGTTCTCCAGACACCAGTTCTAGCTAAAATCCCTGACTTCAATGTGTCATATCGTATCACAAAGGCTGATGTTTCACATGTGTACATCTGGTCTCTGTGAACAGAATAAACAGAACAGCAGGAATCATCCAGCTCCTGATAGCCTGACAGATATTCATTAAATCAGTAATTTCAGATAAACAAGTTTCCTAGTGAATCATAAAATATTCCTCAACTCAGAATCTGTTTTCTTTCTTTTTTATAATTTATTTTTATTTTACTTTCACAAATGTTTTGTCTGCATGTATGTCTGTGTGGGGGTGTCAGAAGCCCTGGAACTGGAGTTACAGACAGTGGTGAGCTGCCATGTGGGTGCTGGGAATTGAACCTGGGTCCTCTGGATGATCAGCTAGTGCTCTTAACTGCTGAGTCATTTCTCCAGCTCCAGAATCTGTTTTTTATTTTAGTGTTCCTGGTGTTGATCTCCTTATGAGGCATCCCTTTATTTTGTTTTCAAATGCTTTGGGATATTAAAAACCACTCGAGGAAACAGCAGTGGATCCAATTCCTCTGTAAGTCAGCAAGCCGAAAGGATGGCATAGTTTGAGCACTGGTTATTGGCTGGCTGTCATGGCGTGAGTTGCTGGATGTTACTGGACAGATACCAACACTGCACTGCTCTCAGAGAAGAGGACATCAAAACTGGATTTTTCCTTTTGAAATAAAGATGATGAGAAGGATAGGGGGACTGGCGGTGGTGGCGCCTTTAATCCCAGCACTTGGGAGGCAGAGGCAGGCGGATCTCTGTGAGTTCGAGGCCAGTCTGGTCTATGGAGTGAGTTCCAGGACAGCCAGGGCTACACAAAGAAACCTTGTCTCAACACAGCCCTCCTCAAAAAGAAAAAAAGAAAAAAAAAAAAAAACCACGATAGGGAATAGCTTAGTAAAATGCTTGCCATACAACCTGAGAACCTGAGTTCAGTTCTCAGAAGCCAGGCATAGCGTTTGAAGCTCAGTGCTGGTGAGGTGGAGCCAAGCAGACTCTGGGGTTCCCGGTGCAGCCAGGCTAAGTGGTAATAGCCAGGGAGAGGCCCTGTCTTAAGAAAGCAAGGCAGACAGCTTATAAAGAAAGACTGTCATGAGGTTGTCCTCTAGCACCTCTGCGTGCACACCAATGTGTACACACACACCTATGCACCTGCACACATGTGTATGTACATACACATGCATACATATGTATGTACATACACATGCATACATATGCAAAAAGATAATATTTCTCAAAGAATAAAGAGGTTTCTAAGATGTCAATAAAATAGAGTAAGTGTGTTGATACACATCATTTAGATGAATACATAAAACCAGGCAAGTATGCTCCCTGTTAGCCCGGCCATTTCTATTTGGCTTTTATACTTAGAATACACTGAGACATGTTTGAATTTACTTAATTCACCTAAAAAAAAATTGCCTGGCAAAGCAATAGAGTCCAAACAACTTCTATCTCTCCAGGAATCATCCCACAGCAGCAAAGAAAATACAGGGGAATGTCCGCTCTCACAGCTAAAGCTACAAGGCTTCTTCCCTTTGTGAGAAGGGAGTCAATGCAGAAACAGTAAGTGATTCGTCAGTGTGACAGAAGGCAAAACCCAGCCCAGGAAGGGAGGGAAGCCGTGGGGGAATACTGGCCAGCTCAGCAGTCTGGAGTGCACGGGGCAAGGTCGGGGAGGGAGCTGGTTTTCAAGATTGCAAAGAACAGTTGTTTAGCAGGTCCCTCACATGAGTCAACCAGGACATGGGTTCATGTCTCCTGTGGGGAACCCACACCAAGACAGGAGGGAGAAGGGCCGCTGGACATAGGTGAAATTAACAGTGGTTATCTGTGGCTGGTGAGGCTATAAAGAGAGGTTTGTTTTCTTATCTGGGCTTGTTGATTTTTTTTAAACTGATACATAGGAAAAATCATTCTTATAAACAGTAAACCAATTTTTTTCTATATCAGGCTGCTCAGATGAAGTCTCTGAGATGGCCTGGGTATAAATGAGGCACAAGCAGTTATCAAGGCTGTCTGCCCTATGGCTTCCCAGCCCCTTCTCAACCTAACCCTGATGGCTGAATGTCAGGTCCCGTTTGCTTCCGAGGCCAGGTCAGCAAGGATGTTCTCCTAGGAGAATGCTGTGTAGTTAGAACATTCCAGATCTGGGCTTGTTTCTAGCCTCAGAGATGGAAGGGGACAACCACTGCTGTATCCACAGCCCAAGCATAGCCCTGTTGTGATTCCTGGTCCAGAAACCTGGTAGGTGGCCATCTACATGGTCTTGCAGACTTCTGCTGATTGTGAGCTAGGCTGTGAACAGCAAACAGAACCTTCCAGCTTGCTTAGAACAATTATCTTCACATTTGACTTGCCAGCTCCATAAGGTCATTGTCAAGGTCATGGCAAATCAAAAAGTGGAAAGGAGGTTTTGAGGAGTAATTTTTCAGAAACAAGTTTGATTCACTCTTTTGGTGGTCGAGGCCACATGCCCAGCCCTCTGCCAGGAGATAAAGGGAGGCAGGGGAACAGAATCAAGTCTTCCATTCCCTGTCTCTGTGCCCAAGAGATGAGATAACCGAGTGCAGGGCATAGCATGAAGTGGGAGGCAGGATGGAACTTTTCTAGAAATCTCTAGAATCAAGGCAGGCCCTTGGGAGCCTGTAGCTCAGGACCTAAGAGCTGTTGACAGCATCTCCAATGATGCAGCTGGCTGAGCCTTCCAGTTGGACATGTTGTCCGCTCTGCATGGGCATGTCAGCAGAAGTGAATGATGGCTCCCATGGCTAGAGGGGGCAGGTCTAGAATCTGATTCCCTCACACCACTGTGGAACACAGAGTGGGTAAGAGAAGACAGTCTCTACTCTAGAGTCTGAGCAGTGGGCTCACCTCAGGTCAGGTCAGGAAGGGAGCCCACATTTTGAGCCAATTTCCTGATGTTGGTGCTCATGAAACAATACTCAGAGAGGGACAGCGACTTGTCTAAGATCACACAGCATCTCAGTGGCTGAATTTATTCCCTCCAACAGACACTGAGAGCAAGCAAACTCACCCTTCATCCTTTGGAGAAAAGAGCACAGTACCACACACTCCTCATTCCCTATCTGATGACTGAGCGCCAAGGAGCCTCCTGAGACAAAGCATAGGCAGAAGAAGGATCCCTTGAGGACCCCAAATCACCATCTGGCTGCTGACGTAGAGAGATAAGTGTGTGGTCCAGTTTGGTTTGGCAATGGACTTCCCAAGACAGATGGCCAGGACTGGGCTCCCTCCCGAGTCAGTGCTGCCCTGGGACAGCTCTGTGAAGCCTCTGGCAGAAAGGGGCTCCTGTGGTTGACATCAAAAGACACCTGGCTGGGACTGGTAAAACAGCTTAGCAGTTGAAGGTCCTTTCCACATGTCTGACCTCAGTTCGTGCCCTGAGACCCACATGTCGGGGAGAACTGACTCAGAGGCTCACACACCCTCTCCCTCCTCCCCATAATAACCATGTAAATTTTAGAAAGGAGACCCTTGGCTCAGCTGATGACTGATGTGCTCCACCCACATGATGGACTATTACTCAGACATAAAAAGGAATGGAGTCCTGACTCATGCTGCAGCATGGACCGATCCTGAAAACATGCTCAGTGACAGAAGCCAGACACAGACAGCCACACGGTCCATGATCTCGGTTACAGGAAGCATAAAAAATACTAACATTCATAGAGACAAAGAATAGATTTGGGTAGGCAAGAGCTATGTAAAGAGGATGTGGGAGTGACTGCTGATGAGTGTGGGGTCTCGTTTGGGGGTAAAGTTGCTTTGGAGCTAGCTGGAGGTACCAGTTGCATATTGTGTATGTACTAAATGCCACCCATCAGCACCCAGGTAAAAGCCTAGTGTGGTATCGTTCTCACAGGACTGGGGAGGCAAAACCCAGAGGACTCCTGGGGTTCTACTAGCCAGCCTAGACTAGTTGAATTGGTGAGTTCCAGGTTCAGTAGGTGACCCTGGGTTTTTTTGTTGTTGTTTTTTGTTTTTTGAAATATGGTTGAGAGAGATTGAAAAAGGAATCCAGCAGAGACCTTTGGCCTCCATATTCACATGTACACATGTGCACATATGCTCACATACACAAGTACCACACACACACACACACACACACACACACACACACACACACATACACGGGGGGGGGGGAGGAAGCAGCTGTCTCGACCACTGCACAGCCGTCACCCCGAAGCCCCTGTCTACACGCCCGCTGTGTCTCTTCTTCCTGGGCAGGATCTCAGGAGGCCCCGAGAGCTTTGGCAACCTCAGGAAGAGGAGCAGTGGACTCCGCTTCTAAGTGGCCAGCTGGGCCCGGTCTCAGCCAAGGGCACGCTGTGCTTAAGAAACCCCATTTGCACAATTCTCATTTTGATTCCCAAGACTCTGCTTGTTCTTGGTGTACAAGGTCACGTGGGAACACGGTGACCCTGCATGACCAAGCACCACAGGGCCCTGGAAGCTGCGTGGGCATACTCTCCCCTTAGGTCCTGTTGGGACTGTCCCCTAGTCTGCCTGAGGGCACCCATTCCTGCTATTTTAGAAGGTCCCAACTCACTGTTCAGTAGTGTGGCCCATTTGAACAGATGTCCTTGAACTGACCCCATGGCAGACTCTCACATAGCTCTGCCCTCTGAGGCCTGCCCAGGATAAAGTGCCCCATCTTCCTGGGGCAGCCTCAGAACTCTGGGGCGTTGAAGATGGGGTAGTGGACGGCTCACCCACCAGAGGCCTGTGTCTGGCTTATCCTCGTGAACTCTGGACAGTTTTCTCCACCTCTCCAGGTCTCAGTTTTCCAACCTGTAACATGGCCTGTCATCCTTCCTTAAGGCTCGGTTGAAACTAGGGTGGAGCAATGCTCAGAAACAGGCAAAGGGCCCTGGGGCGGCCGCAGCCCTTGGCAGTTCACCTGTGTGGAACGAGCCTGAGTAAGGCAGTCCTCTTGCTAGCCGGAGAAGGTAAGCCATGACTTCTCAAGAGACCCCTGGCTCTCAGCTCACCCCTGAGTCTGTTCCAGAAAAAGAAGGGGCCAGAACTAAAGGAGGTCACTGCCATTCCTCCCAGACGAGAAGAGAGGACTGGCTACCCCCGTTTGTGCTCAGAGGCCTTGCTTGGTTAGACCCTTTTTCTCTGCCTGGCCTTGGCCCTGATCTTGCCCCCAGATTCCTGATTTCTTCTCAACCTGCCAATGCCAGGCCCCTAGAAGGCAGTGACAAGAAAGACAGGTTAGAGGCCCAGATAGTTGGTCCAGTCATCCAGTCATAACCGTCATAACCGTCATATATATAGTGTGTGTGTATATGTGTGTGTGTGTGCGAACATGCTTGTGTGTGTTTTGGGACAAGGTCTCGTGGATCCCTGGCTGTTCCTTGAACTTCCTCTGTAGCAGGAGATTACTCTGACCTTCAGTTCATTCTGCCTCTGCCTCCTCGTGCTGGGATCACAGTTACTCACTACCACACATGGCTTACGGAGTGCTGGAATTCGATCTCAGGATTCTGCATGCTAGGTAAGCTTTGTACCAACTAAGCTACATCCCGGCCTATGCAGCATTTTAAAAGGACCACACTAGCATTCTGGCAGGCAAATACGTAGGCCTGATACACTTCGGAGGGATACTGGGCTCTCTGGCTCTTTCTGTTAGAGGTACCCCAGTCATTCATTGCAAGGGCACAAATGACCCATATTCACCAATGCATGCTGTGGGGGACATCTGAGAGCTTGCTGGCACCAAGGTTTTGATGCTGGGTTTTCACGCTCTGTGAGTCTACAGAAGCCCACCCTTGTTAGCCAGAATGCCTCAGCAGATAGATCACTGTGCACAGCCCCTCATTCATGCTGGGCAGACTATATGGGGAGAGTTTTCTCCTCTGTGTTGATAGCCTAGCTCCATTCCATCCTCCCCGCCTATGACAAGGTCCAAGGCAAGGGACTAGCCCTTCTCCTCATCCCACAGGCTCTGCAGAGAAAGCCGAGTCTGTGGGACACTCAGCCCCTTCCCCACTTTGTGGGGGTTGGCTGTCAGGCCTCTGAGGCTTCTATTCCCGCACACAGGAGCTTGTCTGTTTCAGGTGGTTGGTTTGTCTCTGGCAGGGACAGGAAGGGAATGCCAAATTAACGCTGGGCAATAAATTCTGCAAAAGCCAATAAAACCAAAGCAGAGGGCTAGAGGGGAGAACCACAGCAACTGGTTAAACATTTTTGTTGGCAGTCACAGGCATGGGCACATTTTCCAAGGTTTGCATCAAGGAGACATCTGGCCCTGGCCCAGGGATTTGCAGGAGGGAATCCTAGCAAGCAGAGATGAGGGGCCAGGCAGGGCTGGACCCTCTGGGGATCTCAAACTACTGGTCAGCCTCTTCCAAGCACCTGAGCACCACTAGTGGCCTCAGTTAGCTGGTTAGGAAGCTTCCTGGCCAGTTCTATGAGCTACAGGAGTCAAGGTCTGGGGAAGAAGGTGTTCTATCTACGCTTGGAATGCCTGCTACCCTGCCCGGCCCCACCCAGACCCAGCATTCTGAACTAGAAGGGTAAGGCCGAGACCTCCTTTGATTTTTTAGGGAGACAGCAGAGCTATTGGCTAGGCCCGAGAAGGCCCTGGGATTCAGCCTCTTGGGTCCTTTGGCCATAACATAAAATCTCTCATTCCACAGCCTCGCCCACGCTATCTCTCTTCTCCAGGCTCACACCCTCACTCTCAGCCTGTGCTGTGTTCTCTCCAGTATACAAGCAGTCGCATGTGTGCACCCATGCCCGTGCATTCCCAGCAGGCTCTGTAACTTATTTGTGTTTATCTTCCATTGAAAGTTGTTACAGGGCTCTTTGTGGGCAGATGCGTACCTGTGGTGGAAGGTGAGGACAGCCAGGTAGAGTGGCCAGTGGCCAGCTGACCTAGTCAGTCCTTGGCTCTATTTGGAAGAAAAGGTTCCCCACAAAACTCTCTGCCCTTCACTGCCCACAGCCCTCCCCATCCTTCCAGGAGGCCCTATCTGAAACAGCTACAAGCCAGTATCCTACAAGCACAGGCCACAGTATCACTGATGGTATGGGACTGCTCAAGGGATGTCACTCCCCATGAAAAAAATCAGGGCATGCCCTGGTATTGAGGTTTGTCAAATGACCCAGGAGCCATGTGGGCCTATTCTACTCCCACACTAAACCTAGGGGCTAGGAGACTCCAGTTAGCTTTTCAGACGTGGACTTCAGCCATCAACTCCAGCAATACCAGGAAACATCTGTCTAAAGCACTTCAGAAGCATAGCCCTTTGTTGCCCCAGGGACACCTTCCAGCTGGGACTTCACAGGACCTGGTCAAGTCCACTGCCTTGGCCCTGAAGCAAGCAAATCCTAACTGCTTCTGCATCTGGTTTTCCTGGGCCTGGCCTCCTGCATACTCATCGCTGGCGACACAACTTCTGCCCTTCAGCTACGTCATGCACTGTCTCACCTTCACAGACCCATTACCCGGACTGCACTTGGCAACCCCTGCATACGTTCTGGATTCTGAGCAGCGGTCACCTGCTTAGAGACAAATCCCTCCATCAGAGTTGGCCACCGGCCTGCATGTCTATGTCCGTAGACATTCCTTGTGCTGTATCGTATGGTGAAATTCAGCCTCAGGGATAGCAGAGGGCCTGACATTAGGAAATGTACAGTGAAATGAAACCTGGGTTTCCCGGGAATGAGTCGCCCCAAGGAGATTTCAGGGCCCGAATCTTTACCTACCTCTGAGAAGAACACAGAGAGGATGACCAGACTGATCCAGTGAATGACACCAGCAAACTGGAATGCACTGGAAACTGTAATGAACACAGTGAGGCCAGGTTTAGGAGCAAAGAATTGAGTCCATCAGTCCAGGGGGCTTTGTGGCATGGAGGCAGACCTCTGGGGACCCCTGGGTGCTTGCAGACACATTTGGATCTGTTAGAAACTGGGTCGGAGCCGGGCGGGTGGTGGCGCACGCCTTTAATCCCAGCACTCGGGAGGCAGAGCCAGGCGGATCTCTGTGAGTTTGAGGCCAGCCTGGGCTACCAAGTGAGTCCCAGGAAAGGCGCAAAGCTACTCAGAGAAACCCTGTCTCCAAAAACCAAAAAAAAAAAAAAGAAACTGGGTCGGAGAGCAAGGGTAGCTACCACCAGTGGTTATGTGGAGGTGGTAGGAGGAGCATGGTGACCCAAATGCCCTTCTGTCCTCAAAGGCCACCTCCTTTGATTCTTCCTGTTGAATGCTCTTGTCCTTTGTGTCATAGCCAGACCCAGGGGAGGAGGGGTCACGACCACAGCAAGGCGGTGGGCCTGAGTGGGCAGCTTCCAGATCCACAGCACACCAGCCCCACAGCTCAGCGCACTTTGTGTGGGGCTCCGGGTAAGCCTCTGCCCTTCCATTCTGAACCTGCGGTACTGGAGATGGTGGGTGACAGCGGTGTGCTCTGGAAAGATGGCTGGAGTGATGCCTGGCACGGGGAGCTGATGGGTGAAGGCAGCAGAGTCTGCCGGCTGGGACAACAAACGTACCTTCCAGGTCCACAAGGGGGAGGCCAGCACTGATGGCTCCTTACTCTGTCTCAGCTAGTCAGTCAGTCACTCTAAAGGACAGGACACCACAGCCTCCAAACACTAGCGGGTCGCAGTTTAGGTACTAGTGAGGCTAGTCCAGGGCAATGGAGTCCAGGGCAATGGTGGGGTGAGCTTGGTAGAAACAGGGAAAAATGGTCCCCAGAGGGAATCCTCTGGATGGATCAAGGGAACTTTGAGGGCAAGAGGTGGGGGTGTTGTAGCAAACAGGTCATGTTGACTCTCTAGAGGGCCTGTTTCAAGCTGTTCAGCTGACCCCTGGGGTCAAAGAAAGATATCTTCTTTGGGTAGGGCTGGAATTCCCAATGTTTTAGAATCTGTGAACTCTGGGAGTGGGTAAAAATGAGGTCTTCAAGCAAATCCAAGAGGAAGGTTGCAGTTCTGGGTTCCAAGAGGGAGATGCATTAGGTTCCCTGGCTCAGGGCCAGTCTGACCCTCGAAGGATGAGCCCTGGAGACACCGTGAATTCCTCCTCATTCTCAGCCACATGAATACCAGTGGGAACCAAGAAGCCGAGGCCTGTGTGACTCCAAAAAGACCTCAGATGATTCTGGAAACATAAAATCTCTCCCCATTATTTCTCAAATGAATTCCTGTGCCTTTTTTACGGTTTGCTTTAGAAGAGCAATAAATCTCGGATTGTGCGTTTTATGGAATTTAAGATGCCTTTTATGAGCTGCTATTGGATCTCCCACCAAAATCAATCTCCTGGATACTTAATTTTAAGCAAAATTCCAGTGTCGGCTGGGTTCTCAGTTCTACCCGATGCCTCATCACAACCCGAGAAGCTCAGGGCCCCAGTATAGCCCACCATAGGGAAAGAAGGGTTCCGTTATGGTCAGGTCTCATAAAACACAGACAGTCTGGATGCGAGGAGGGAAAGCCTACAGCATGGTTTAATTGAAGACAGGCTGAGTGTAAAACCAGTACTGGGCACTTAATGCTGGAAGATACTTTAATTGGAACCAAGGGGCCACCGGCTACATAAAACCCAACTAGGCTTATCAGACAAAAGCAATTCTGTGCTCTCTCAGAGAGCAGACAAGGCTGGCGTGTCTTGGAGGGAGCCGTGACAACCCCTGAGCATAGAAGATCCAGTAAGGATTTGGGGCATTTGAGAAAACAAAGAACAAAATGGGTTCGGGGTGGGGGGGGCTGAGCCTCTTGTCCTGGATTCTGTCAATGGTGGACACCGAACGCTCTCGGCAGCCACTAACTCCACTTTTAAAGTATTTGTACTTGAATGGTTCACCTCCCGGATCCAGAAAGGTGTGTAGGGACTTTCCCATAAGCTATACGCTCATCCACAGGCAAGGGCCAGACATGTGGGCCTCTGGCCCTCTGCTGCACCAAGCAGGGTGTTCCCAAGGGTGGGCACAGAAAGCGGGCCTCCACGCTACAGCCATGTTGTCACAGGGCATCGGAAGAAGTCAAGCCTCCTGGTGCCAGATGCACCAAACTGCCAACATCATGAGACTGGAAGGAATCCCCAAAGGAAGGAAAGTGGCCAAACAGTTAAACAGAGGCTTGGAGCGTCCTGCTCTGTTCCTCTGACCTCGGGTGAGTCTCTAGTTCCCACAAACTTTAATTTGTCTGCTTTTTCTGTAAAATGGGGTCCTGTCCTACCAGTCCTGGGCACCACAGGGTTGCGGGCAGGGTTGAAGGTGTAGGTGTGGAAAAGCATTTTCAAAGCTATCAGGGCACGTGTAAAGGATGCTGCCCGCTTCAGGCCGGTACCTACACCAGCCCTGCAGCTGCTGGCTAGTGACGACCAGTGACCAACTTCCCAAAACGGAACTGTTTACGCCAGAAAAAAAGTTTCACCCTGGAAAATTCCAAATGAGAACAATATAGAAAAAAAAAAAAGATGCATACAGGGGTCCCCAACTTTTGCTTTTGTCTCATCAGTTTCTGATTATGGAATGCTAGGGAGGGGACTGAAGAGGCCACATTGGACAGATAGTGACAGAGAAGCCACCAAATGTGTCCCCTCCCCAGGGGCAATCCCCATGGGCTGTCGTGGGGCCAGCAGCTTGGCGGTGGCACACACCTGGGGGACGATCCCAGTCTGCAGGTTGGGGACCCCTGAGGGATGCAGATGCACAGTGAATATTGACATATGTATTGGCATATGTATCTCTCTGGCTACTCACACTGGAGAAGCTTTATATCTATTAGAAGTTCCAGAGTCAGGAGAATCACCACCAATATTACACAGGCTACCAGGAAACTGTTGAGACTCGCACTGAGCAAAAATACCTGCCACACGGCTGCTCTCTTCCCACAGCACGGCTTCAGCCAGTTAGACCTGCAGGGACAAAAGCAAGAAGAGAGGCTGAGGGGCTGAGGGGAGAGACCTTGGCCACAGCCTTGCCTCAAATCAACCAGCCCGGCTCCCCCGGGGCCTGGGCTCACCATGATGTTATTTCGTTTTGTAGGCTGTGCTGGGGAGGGAAGTCAGGGCCTTGCGAAGCTAAGCAAGCACTCCACCACGGAGCTACATCCGCAGCAGGGCTTCATGAGAGACTGAGCTTATTCAAGAGGCCCCTGGGTAAAGTCCCGAGAGTAAAACAATCTCATTAAGGGACGCAGCTGTGTTTACAGGGTGGCTTTGGGAACTTATGGGAACTCTCTGGGATTCAGGCTTCTCAGCTCGGAAATGGGTGTGAACCTCACACCCACAGGTGAGTCAAACATGCGGGTGGGGGGGGCGGGGAGGGGGGCAAGAGCCACAGGACAAGCTGTTGTCACCACAAGACTCTCCTGAATAGGTCGGGAGTGGGCCGGAGGCCACAGGAGCGCAGAGCAGCTGAGCCTCTCAGGGTACTAGATCCCCACCCCTGAGGAACACAAGAGGGCGCTGCATTCGAACCTCACTGATTTGGTTGTTTATGACCTGTCCCTGCCTGCCCATCTGTTTTTTAGTGAGAATTATACACCCTAAACGGGCTGAGACAAGCCAGGGAAGTCTTGACTTTGGGGTCTACCCCATTGCCCTAGGATCATGTGCAAAGACATCAGATCACTCTGGGACTCCACTTCCCCATTTGGAAGGTAAAGGATAGTATTGTTAACTTGTAGAGTTGTTGAAAGCTAAACGAAAGAATGTATCTGACCTGAAAACACAGTGTTGCTGAAATGACATCATGATGATGGTGATGATGATGATGATGATGATGATGATGATGATGATGATACTGAGGGTGATGCTGCTGCTCATGGTGATGATGGTACTGATGGTCACGATAATAATATCTGATGGCCCAAATGCTTGACCATCCCCTCATCCTTCCCATCCACAGGGAGTCAGTCTGCTGCAGTCTGCTGCAAGCAGGACCAGTGTCCTCCTCTTGAATACTCAGGTGTCAATGGGCTGGGAAGGCAGCTCTGCTTTTTAGCACTCTCTGAAAAAATGATGCGGACACTGGTGACATCTTCCTCATAGTTTGTTCAGAGAAAGCTTGAATGCCAGAGGTGACAGTCTTGAAGAAACCTGCCAGGAAATGGGGCTTGCTCAAGTCTCTCTGGATATTTCTAATACCTATGGAAATGATTGATGGTCTCTATCCTTGGCTCAGTGGTGACGCAAAGACCAGACATGGTCCTCTCCAGACTCAGGAAGCAGGTTCCAGAAAGAGATGCTTGGAGACCTTAACATGATGGAGGAAGCTAAGTAGGTCATTTTGGATGGGGGAAAAATGACTGACATGAGTTCCTACAAAGGCCAAGAGTATGGAGTGAGAGAGGAAGACACTGGCTAGGTCAGAAGCGAAGGCTTCTCTTTAAGAGGCAAATGGAAAACAGGGCTACAAAGCCCAGTGGGAGCTAAATCACAAAGACCAGCAATGGGATCTGCATGGCCCCTTGCAGGTGAAACTTCAAATGCACTGCACTGACCACACTTCTCATTTGTTGTTGTTGTTTGTTTGTTTTTGTTTTGTTTTGTTTTCGGGTTTCCACAGGTCAGCCCAAACAGAAGCCACATAGAGTTCAGTAGAACTGCTAGATAATTTGAAATTTCAGATAAACAACGAACAACTTCCTAACACAAGTATATCCCAGATATTCCTAACACAAGTATATCCCAGATATTACATAGAAGGATCCCTTCTAAACACACACACACACACACACACACACACACACACACACACACACAAGCCATTCCAACTTTACAGGGCCCTATGTATTGCTCTCTGCTAGGTCTGGCAAACTCAGAGCTGAAGGTCTCAAGGAGCCTAGTGAGAGTGACTGTAATTTAGTCGGAGAAACGTACGGATGAAGAAAGAGGCCATAATAGTATTTGAAAAAGCAATATTCCTAGAAGCCCAAGGTTGATTTTCTCAGTTGTACTCCAAGAGAGAAAACAAAAGAGCCCTAGCAGCCAGGAGAAGTACTTTCTGAGTGATAAATATCCTTCTCTTGAGGCTACACGACCCTGGGACACCTTGAGGAGCCAGAGAAATCTAGAGGAAACCCCCTGAGGCCAGCTGTCATCATGAGAGGCAGAGGGAAGTACTGGACAGTGAAGCCTCTACCAGGTGCTCGCGGACAACCTGTTCCCAGCCACTTGGAGGCCCCCAGAAGCGGAAGGCCGCTGCTCACTGGATCCACTCTCTGCAGATGCTTTCCTGCAGCGAACACTCTTGGCTGTTGAGAACTCTGTCCGTCTGCCTTCCTCACACACACACACCCCGCCCCGTCCTACCTGCTCCGTACTTTTCCCCTGTGCCACACCAATCTCCCCTTCTGCCTGGCCCTATTCGTACCTTTCATACCTCTCAGTTTGTGCCCAGCCTTCGGCCTGGGCCTTGTGGAAATGTTGTGTTGTGCCTCTCCCACCCTGTGGTCTTCCAATGCATGCCTTCTCTTCCAGGGCACAAAGACCCCTCAGCTCCAGTTCCACATCCACTGTTAGTGGCCACATCCACTCTAAGTGGCCACTAACCCTGGTGCCATTTCATTGTCATTTGAAATGGGAGCCAAGCAGCTTTGGAAGCTATAAATAAAACAGGCAGCTGGGAAGACTGTCGGCCCTGGGTGACGTCCAGTGGTGAACAGGAGGTTTCACCCTCGTGGTCAGGGGAAGCAGCTGGGCATCCTTCCACCCCCTGTCTTGTACATCTGATGAGCGTGAGATGCACCCCGAGAGCCTGCTGCTCCCTCTGCCCCAGAGGAGAGCCCCCAAGCCAAGGGGAGGAAAAATACTCATTCGGCTGCAGCTTACCCGAGTATGAAAATGCTGACTTTACTGGTGAAAGAGGTGTGGGCAGGCCTGGAGACACCTGCGGCGATCTGAGGTTAGCCTGAGCCACGGAGAGGATCAGATGGAAGGCCTCAAAAAGGAGGCAGGGGCAGATCTGGATGTCAAAGGATGCTGTGCCCCCAGTATGGGCTAGGTGGGCCCTGTGTCCCAAGTCAGCAAAACTGGTGACATTGTAGTGGGAAAGAGGAACTCAAACCAGTTATAAGGTGACGGGGGCGTTAGCAGGGAAACCCAGAGCCAGTGCAGGACTCAGGATGGTGAAGAGTTGAGCAGACATTTAAAACCAGGTGTTGAGGTATACAGGGCCATCCCCTGAGCCTTGCTCGCCACCCTGTGCTAGTAAGCTTGCTTACTTGAAAACTATTACCCCAGCAGGACTTCTTGACCATTCCATCCCCTCATCAAGGGGTGGGAAGGACATGGGACCCTCACCTGAGTATCCAGCTGCTCCCCACCAACCCTGCCCAAACTGCATGGGGCTAGAATATATAGTTGAGGAGTCTAGGGGAGGGGGGCGCCATATAGCTAACCATGGGAGAGTCCTCATTCCCGCTGGGCAAAGACTTTCTGGTACAACCTATTTGGAGAGGAGCACCCACACCCCTATAGGTACCCCCAAACCCCAAAGCAGGTGCAAAGTCAAGCCTACCTATTCAGGTCCTGTATGTCTAATCCCATGGCAGCTTAGGTGTGCCCAACCAGAGCTTGGTCCTCTGCTACCTCCAGCTACATCAGCCTGGGAGTGTCTGTCCCCTGGCTGCACAAGGAGGTGATATCTGTATCACTGGTGATATCACACCTACTGGAGGAACCTCTTTCATCCCAGTGACCCCCACAACTCAGCAGGGACTTCAGAGACACGGACAAAGGAAGACCATCTCATAAGGGACCACTGTGGGTGGATGTGTCCGAGCAGGGAGGCCTGGAGGTGGGAGTTGGGATCTGCATCCAGGTCAGAGGTTGTTGTAAAGCCCCAAGGTTCAAGCCCTACCCACTTCCGGGTTAGGACCATGGTCTAACTTCCTGGGGTGATTCCAAGGTGTAGCCCCACTGTCCTGACTCTTCATCACCTGGGCACCCACTGGTTTCCGGAAGCTGTGTCCTCCTGAACATCCACTGAATTTGGCGCTGCATTTCAATGAGAGCCCAGGTGATGTGGGCGAGAGCTGTCCTGACAGGTATTACGGAGAATGAACAGGGTGTGTGGTGAAGGAAGTTTAGGAGCAGGACGGAGATATTGGTGACCGTAAGCAGGGCCACAACCAGCTCAGCATGAAGCCCAGAAGCCCAGGAGGCTTGCCTGTGGCTCCGTTTTGAACAAGAGAGACCTGGACAGGGCAGTACAACTCCATAGGAGTAAGGACCTGGGCTTCTCGGCAGAGCGCCCCAGAGGGAACTTGAACGCTGGCGCTAAAACTGCAGGTTCCTGGGAGGCTCCAGGTTTGGGGTCCCGAATAGCTGGTAATACTTCCTGAATGCAAGTGACTCAGTCATTGCAAGGAGAGTGTGTGTTCGTGGCAAGAGGAGGAAATATTTCCCGTTTCTAAAGATCCCTGAGCGGTTAACTAAAGATCACAGAACTTACTGGGTTGAAGCCGGCATGAGAAAAATTACTTTCTGGTGGCCTTGGGGAATCAAAGCCCCGGGGTGATGTCATTCCTGGAGTTGCCACCAGAGGGCAGGCGTGCTCCTATTTCCCAAAGTGCGCTACAAAAGCCAGGGGCAGCCTGGGGCGGGCTTGGGCTGCCCAAATCTCAAATACCGACAGATGGGCATGACGGCAGGAGGTATTCCAGAGAAGTTCCGGCACCCCCTCCTGAGGCCTCAGGAGTCCGGGGGGTGGGAAGCAGGTGAGGGTCTGTGCGGCTTCTGCTCTATATTCTTAGCTGTTCGGGTAACAATTTGAGAGAATAAATTCTAGAATATGAAAATGAACTTTGGAGATTCCCCCCCAAGGCTCTTTTTTGGGAGGCAAGGCCAATCCTGGCACTGGCCTGGAAGGCAGGTAGGCAGGATCAGGCAGTGTTCCCAAACTTGGCACTGAAACAGCCCCATCCTAAAGGTGAAATAGGCCATGTGGTGTGGACCAGTCAGGGCTGAGCTTGCTCTTCCAGGGCCAAGCCTCTTCCACCCCACAATCCACTGTGTGCTTAGGCAACGGAAGGGGCAGAGGAAACTGCCTGCCTTCTCCTGGGTGGAGCCTGTGGAGATGGTGGAGACACTGTGTCATCCTAAAAGGTGCTCCACGGCAGTGGGGGGTGGTGACATCAGAAAGGCTGATTCCCCTGGGGTGACGGGGCCAGAAGACCTTGTTAGTTGCACATGTAGACTGCCATCCCTCAAGTGTCCCAAGAGAAGAACTGAGGGAGGTCAGAATGGGTCAAGAAGCCAGGTGGTCGCAGCAGCTGAGCTGAAGCCCGGAGCACCAGGCTTTCCTAGCCCATCCCTGCCAGAAGTTGTCTTCTACACCAGTGGCTTGGCTCGGAGCAGAACAATCGCATAGTTGATGAAAACAATGGTCATATGCCCCCAAATGTGCACAAAAACACAGCCCTGTGCATGAGGTCTCAGGAGATGCAGGGACTCCTTGACTCTCACGGAGGATTATCAAGGGAGACCTGGGTGGTCTCTTCCACCTGCCTAGCTTCTTAAACCGTGAGCCGCAACCGCACATAGGGGTCATTGTGCTTGTTAGGATTTTTGTCAACCCAACATGAGCTGGGGCCATCTGGGAAGAGGGAACCTTAATTGAAAAAAAATGCTTTGATCAGACTGGCCTGTAGGCAAGTTTGGAAGGGCATTTTCTTGGTTAATATGATTTATGAATTAATATGATTAATGAATAGCAGCCCACTATGGACAATGGTACCCCTGGCAGGTGGTTCTGGGTTGTATTTAAAAAAGCAAGCTGAGCGAGCTGAGGAGATCAGGACAATAGGCAGCGTCTCTCCGTGGTTCTGTTTCGGTTCCTGCATCCAGGCTCCTTCCCCGAGTTCCTGCTCCAGGGTCTCTTGATTGTGGACCCTGGACCTGGAAGATGTAATTAGCCCTTTCCTCCCCAAGTTGCTTTTGGTGTTTGTCATAGCAACAGAAGACACACGGGGAGGTCATGGAACTAATGCCTCCTGAGAGGGACTTGGCGTTTGATCCCCAACAAACCTTCCTCTCTAGCCGCGGAGCGGTCTAGTTCTGTGGTTTCTCTGCTCATCACTTCTAGTGAGGGTGATGAAAATCTGGCTAAAGGTTACTGAACACGAAACAAATAAATTCATGGGGCTGGGAAGGTGGCTCAGCGTGTAGAGTGCCACAGAAGCACGAGGACCTGAGTTTGACCCCCTAGCATCCATGGAAAAAGCTAGGCAGGCAGGGACAGGCAGCTTCCCGGGGCCTGCTGGTTGGCTGGTTAGCTCGGGTGCAGTGAGAGGCCCTGTTTCAAAATGCAAGTTGGAGAATGATTAAGGAAAATGCCTGACATTGATCTCTGGTCTCCACTGGCATGGGAACACACATTAAAAAAACACAGAAGAAGGGTCAAAAGAGGGCTGGGGGGTAGTTCAGTGGAGAAAACACTTGCCTACGCATGTGCGAAGCCCTAGGCTCAGTCTCTGGTACCACACCCACAAATATCAAACGTGTAACACATCATGTTGCATCTCCCAACTTCACCGTAGCCTTGGATCTGAACACAGGCTGTCACGCCACGCGATACCAATGGACACTTCCTAAAACACCTTGGCTCAAAGTTGAGACAAGGAAATGTTAATGAATTGCAGTGTTTCTATTCTGTAAGCAAACTTTTCTGCTGTTAGAGAAACATAATGGTTTAACTATGGGAAATAGAAACATTTACTGTTTTTCTATCTTTCCTATCTATCTTTAATATACATATTAAATTAGTATATCTCTAGATTGCAATATATTAGATTGTTTTTTTTAATTGCTCATTAATATGCTAAAAATTTTCATTTAGAAATTGTTAAAGCCCAGAACTCAAGAGCAGAGGCAGGAGGACCTCTGAGAGTTTGAGGCTAGCCTGGTCTACATAAGGAGACCCTTTTCCAAAAACAGAAATCATTAAAGGAATTTTGTGACTTCAGATCAGGACAGACACTCCAATAATTTGAAATAGCCTTAAACAAACACACTTTTGTCATTTTGTGTTATATATTTATGCGAAGTGACGGTCTCAACACTGGAGATTTAAAAAAAAATAAAATATTGTTGAAGATGCTCTACCCTAGAGTATCACAGATTCAGTCACGATTTAATTCTTTCTGTAAACATAAACAGGTACATTCATCTCATTAATGTGCAAATTTGCTTTAGCTTTTAATGGGGGATTATATGGCTACCAGAGAATTTTTTTTTTTTTTTTTTTTTTTTGGTTTTTCGAGACAGGGTTTCTCTGTGTAGCTTTGCGCCTTTCCTGGAACTCACTTGGTAGCCCAGGCTGGCCTCGAACTCACAGAGATCCGCCTGACTCTGCCTCCCGAGTGCTGGGATTAAAGGCGTGCGCCACCACCGCCCGGCGAGAATTATTTTAAATAAACTCCTTTATGATGTATTATCAGTAAGTGTTTGGTTTGTATACCTACTTTATATTCCTATGTGCCTATGGTTGTATAACAGGTTCTCTGTACAGGGCTCAGGGTGGGAAAGGTTGAGGAGCCCGGTCTGGCCCACATGCCCTGTTTCTGTGATGCTCAGCACCGGCACCATGGAAGCCGCTGGACTTGGTGGTGGCTTTGACAGTCAGCAGCATGTCCTGGCCCTCCCTTTGTTCTCCTTTACTGTATTCACTGCAGATGGCTAGCACATGGTCGGAGAAAGCCATTCCCTTTGTTTTCCTTTACTGTATTCACTGCAGATGGCTAGCACATGGTCGGAGAAAGCCATTCCCTTTGTTTTCCTTTACTGTATTCATTGCAGATGGCTAGCACATGGTCGGAGAAAGCCATGAGGCTGACAGAGATCCAGCTCTCTCCTTATCTATGCTTCATTTTTGTTGGTTTAACAGACACATACATGGTACAATCTGTTGTGGAATATTAGCTTAAGATGTGTTACATTTGCTTATGCCGTGGAACATTTGTTTAATGATGCAAAGATGTGCTGCATTCTTTTATGTTGCATTTGTTTAACTCTGTGGAGCTGTGTTACTGTGCCTGTCTAAAACACCTGATTGGTCTAATAAAGAGCTGAATGGCCAATAGCGAGGCAGGAGAGATAGGTGGGGCTGCCAGACAGAGAGAATAATGGATGGAGAAATCTAGGTTTGAGAGAAGAGAGGGGAGCAAGGAAAAGCGGAGAGGAGGACGCCAGGGGCCAGCCACCCAGCCACCCAGCCACCCAGCCACCCAGCCACCCAGCCACCCAGCCAGCCACAGAGTAAGGAGGAAAGAAAGGAATATAGAATAGAGAAAGGTAAAAGGTAGATGGGATAATTTAAGTTAAGAAAAGCTGAGGGCCGGGCGGTGGTGGCGCACGCCTTTAATCCCAGCACTCGGGAGGCAGAGTCAGGCGGATCTCTGTGAGTTCGAGGCCAGCCTGGGCTACCCAGTGAGTTCCAGGAAAGGCACAAAACTACAGAGAAACCCTGTCTCGAAAAACCAAAAAAAAAAAAAAAAAGAAAAAAAGAAAAGCTGGCTAGAAATAAGCCAAGCTAAGGCCAGGCATTTATAAATAAGAGTAAGTCTCTGAGTATTTATTTGGGAGCTGGATGGTGGGTCCCCAGACAGCAAAGAGTTTAAAAAAAAAAAAAAAAAAAAAAAAACCTAGCCAACTACAACGCTCTATGCACCAGGAGCTGTTCTGGGCATTTAAAAGGTTAATTTATAGCCAGGCATAGTGGAGCACGTCTTTAATCCCAGCACTCGGGAGGCAGTGGCAGGCAGATCTCTGTGAGTTCGAGGCCAGCTGGTCTACAGAGTGAGTTCCAGAACAGCCAGGGCTACAGAGTGAAACCCTGTCTCAAAAACAAACAAATACATGGTGGAGAAAAGGACTGGCTTGGCTTTGGTGGCAATTAGTATCTAATCCCAGCCACATGTTGACTAGACCCTGAAGCCAGTCTTTGGGGCCTTAGTTTGTTAATCCTAGAAATGTGATCCTGGCCTTTGCAGAAGTGCTTGGAGGACCTGAAATATTAAAAATAGCACACATGAAGCTAGCATGTGTCAGGACAATGGTAGTTTCCATACATGCATTAGCGGGTGGATTATCTGACTCCAGGAAATGGTGGAATATATATTATTCCATATCTAGGCACTGTGCAGGGTGTTGGACACGTTGGGGGAGGGGAGCCTTCATCTCCACAGAGTCTGGAATCTTGCAAATGAACTCTGACTTGCTGTGGGCTCCCCCGCCCTGGACCACTCTACAGAGAAAAGCAGGAGAGGGAGATGAGCTCAGCTAAGCATGACTTTCCCAAAGAGACACAGCCTGTCCTGTGAGAACCATCAACCCAGTGCCACAGGGACACCCTCTAGCTGACTATCTGAGATGGTTGGAGCTTCATTCCCTCTCCCCGGGTGAGCCAGAACATCAGGGAGTCAAGCTCTGTCCCCTTTGAGTCCAGGAGGCAACCCCGGCAGCGCACACAGTCTCGGAGCACACACTCACACTTCACAAAACGAACGCTCAGGCTGGACAGGAGAGACGCCTCTATTCCGAGAGCTGACCACAAACCTAAGGACTTCCTTTGTACTAGTCTTAGCAACTAGGGCGACTAGATGAGGTCAACTCCCTAACCCTGTGGGAAGAAGCTTGCTGCAGCGTCAGGTACAACTTCCTCTCCTGCCCTGACCCTCTGGGTTGACAGGAATTTGGTAAATTCTAAGTTGGCCATGTTCTCCTTTTTTCTCTTCTGCCAAATTCTGGATCCTGGATGTCTCCACAGATAACTAGGGCTCTCATGTTGGAAACCATAAACCCAGGCTTCCTTGGCTTTCTGCACCCAGCCTGAGGGTGCAGACTTTCCTCCCTTTAGGCTGAACTCAAGTGCCCACTCCCATGCCTGATCACCAGAGGCACTCAGCTGCCATCTAGTGGTCCCGAAAGGCTGTACACCATGTATGTTGTGAGTAGGGGGGGGGGTGGGGTGAGTATTTTAATAATGTATCTGTGAACTGATTGCTTAATCAAATAAAAATGAGAGGCTCCCGGATGATAGGAAAATGATACTGCCTATGATTAATACATTTTGTATCCTAACTAAAGCTCTCTTTGATAGCTGGAGCCTAGAGAACCTTTGTGAAAGCCTCAAGAAGGGTAGTATTTTACTGTAGGCAAATCTCTTCCCTTCCTCCCCTCTCGCCCATCTTCCCATCCTTCCATGAATTGTGACACAGAACGCCCAGGCTTCACACCTGCATGGTCATGGCTAGGGTGGACATGCCTGTTAACCCTGAACACGTCTAAATTCTAAGTAGAGTTGGCATGCTCCGAGGCCAATCTGATTTCTTTCTTTTAGGCTGACTTTGTGGAGAGGAGGTATCCCGGCTCCAGCTTAGCTTTGACCTGTGGGCACGAAAAGGCTGGTGCTGCTCTCCCTCCTTGTCCTGTGGTCTTATCAAGTCCATGTAGATCAGTTTACACCACTCTCCAGGGGAACTGGCTTTCCCATGCCACCCGATCGTAGTGTTGCCCATTCACTCACACTCGGGCATTCAAGTCATTCCTTTAGTCTATCAGCCTGCCCCCTATCCCAGTCCCAAATGATCTGGTCCCTGATAGAAAGAACTTCCTGGCCCAGGGCTGGGGTTAGATGTGGGAAGTGTAGGGCCCAGAGGTTGTCCAAGGCTGTGTGCACCTATCTGCAGGTTGTGACGAAGCGGGAGTGGGTGAGCATTTTGCTTACAAAGAGTATACCTGTGAATTTATTGCTTTCCTAATCATTGACAACACGGAAGGAGCGGGCTGTGGGAGCATGGGGGTGAGGGACAGGAGATTTCTGGAGGATGTGTCCTTAAGGTATTCCACTGCGAAGAGGCTATTTTGGGCTGTGGCTTAATAGTCCCCCTCCTGGCTCTCTTTGCCCCCAGCTATTGCTTGCTGTCATATCTAAAATTATTTCAGTCCTTATTTAGAGGTGTTTGCTATATTGGGCCTGTCTTCCTTTTCTAACCTGACATCTCAAAAAATATCCCTGTGCCCATTATGTTGTCTTCCTCTGACTCCCTAATTCTGGCAGAAAGACGCTGCTAGTCTCGTCTCCATTTAAGCCTGTTTGAGACCTGTGCTTCTTCCAAGCTTCACCTGCTTGGGAGTCCGGTTAGAAATGGGAAATTAGTTCTCCCTTTAAAAAAAAGTGTGTGTGTGTGTGTGTGTGTGTGTGTGTGTGTGTGTGTGTGCACGCACATGCGTGCACATGGTGCGTGCACATGTATGTGAGAGTGTGTACATGCACACTGGGCATATGTGAAGGTCAGAGGCCAACTTGGCGTAGCCAGTCCTTTCTTTCCACTATGTGGATTCTGGGGATCGACTCAGGTTGACAGGTTCCGCAGTGAGACGTGCCTTTACCAGCTGAGCCTTCTTGCCAGCCTGAAACATGCTCTCTTTAGGCTGTGATGCACTGTGGGTGAGCCTCCCACATCTGCACAGCAAGTTACCATTCAAAAGACAGGTCCAGTCAGCCTATGAGCGTTCTTTGCCCCATGACTCAATTCCAGCCCATAATACATTAGGTAAGAACTGCTGGAGGCTTCTGGGGAGGTTCTATGTTGTTCTCAAGTTAATGGTGGGCAGCCTATTCTCATTCGCTAGATACAAATGAGAATGCACCAACTGAGGCCACTTTTGGCATCAAGATGAAGTCAATACCGTTGACAGCAGTGATAAGGGGAACCTGGTCCTTGTTGACCCTGAGTCCTCTGGACCGGCCTCAGAGCTGCCTTAGCTCTGGAGTCCACATTCTGGAGGTCAATGAGTTTGAGGTGGGTTTTCTGTTACACACAGTCCACAGCAACTAACGGATGGTAGTCAGTCCTCCAGGAAGAATGTGAAGGAGAAAATGAAAGTCATGCAAATGTGCAGGACTCAGTAACAGGGCGTAAGGTATGAGGGAGGAAATCAAGCTAGTCTCACAGCATTTGGTTGTCACAGGATTTTGCAGTTGGGGCTGACACCTCTGCTCTCCTTCTCCCCCTCCCCAGACTGTTCACCTCTGTGGATTCACGTGGAGGGGAGGTTTTGTGTTATCAGTGCTGAAGGAGGGAGACATTTGGTTGAGAGGGCAGCAGACAGAGAGGGGAAGAAAGAGCATCAGCAGGCATGGTGAGTCAGGGCAGCTCCTCAGTTTGCATTGGGGACCTGGATGCAGGGAGGTGAAGGCGAGATCCAGCAGAACTACGGAGGGTGTGAGAAGTACGTGGTCAGCAGGAGCCAGAGTTGGGAGTCAAGGGGAACGGAATGTTCTGTCCTTACCCGAATGGAACCCACACAGCTTGAGCTTCCCAGGTGCCCTCGGAATGGGCACTAGCATTCCCACAGTGGACACCTTTGGCAGTAGTGACCTCATGGGCACTAGAGCGGGACTGAGAGTGAGTCAAAGCAATGGAGAGCAAGATCTCCAACCGCAGTGGTGTCTGTGAGTGACGGACAGACAGACTTCGGGCAGCTTAGAGGTGCAATGGAAACACTGGTTCCCATTGAGGTGGGAAGGGGGCTTAGGGCCACTGGAGGGAAACTTAGGTGCTCCTGGCTTATTTTGGTTGTGAAGGATCAGGACCAAGCAACTTCTGTGCCCCACTGGTTTGAGCTGTTTCCACTTTGAGGAGAGAATTCTGGGGACATGCTGTATCTGAGATGGCAGTAATGGGCAGGTTGTGGCTCCTCAGGTTGGATTTGAGTGTCATCACCAAAAGGCTATAAAAGAAAATGATCTGGGTATAGATGAGAACATTTCTCCTTTCAAATATGCAGCTAACTCAGAACAAGAAGACTAGATCATTCCATTGACATTTGTCAGGATTCAAAGGCATTTGGGGATCCCTATGAAGATGTCCAGAAAGAACTTAGGAGTTTGAAAGGGAGATCGAGGCCAGACACATGGCTTTGATCATTACTAGCTAAAAGTTTACAGAGATGGATAAAATTAGCCAGTGTGTAGAAAAAGGGTAGTGAAAGTGTGTGTGTGTGTGTGTGTGTGTGTGTGTGTGTGTGTGTGTGTGTGTGTATTCCAACAGTTAAAGAACAAGCAGGTGATAACTGTTATTTGTCTGACAAAGGCTTGGAAGGCACGGTGGCAGAGGGAGACATGTTTGTGGTAGTAGGCATCAGGATACCATGGCAAGCAGGAGGCAATGTAAGGCTTTCAGTAGCAAGGGGATGTGGATGCCTGCGTTAGTTACTTATTTTTGTCCCTGAGAGCAAATGTTTGACAAAAGGGAGCCTTAAGAGGAGAGGACTTGTTTCGGTTCACTGGCCAAAGGGATATATGTTACATCACGGTGGAAAAGCTATGGCAGTGGGAGTGGGGGACGTCTGGTCATGTTGTGTCTGCAGTCAGGAAGCAGGGTGAGGAACACCGGTGCTCAGCTGGCTTCCTCCCTTCCCTTCTTGTTCAGTTTAGGGCCTATGGGGTGGTGTCACTTACAGTAAGGGAAGATCTTACCTCTTTTGTTAAACTTCTCTGGGAACATCCTCATAGACGCTCCCAGAGACGTGTTTCCTAGGTGATTTTACATCCAGTCAAGTTGGGAATCAAGCTTAGGCATCATGCCCTTGAGAAGAGTGGCGGGCATGGAAGAGGCCGCAGCCAGACCGTGGGAGACTGAGGAGTGCAGCAGGCGTCACTGAAGCTTGCAAGAAGTGTGATTGCAGAGAGGAGGGGGGAGTGACGGAGGCCAACAGGGGTCAGGGTGTAGAGTGGAGGTTAGGAGAGAGGAGGGTGGGACACTGGACGTGGGAAGGCTGTACTGAAGGAGTGAGGTTCCTGGGAAGAAGAAAGTGATGGAACCTGGGCTCAGAAGATGAGTCCAGGCTGGAGGGAAGAAGGAAGAGTCTGGGGATGCAGTGTGTTCCATCTGGGGCTGCTGTGCTTTCATGGGCTGTGGGAGAGAATGTCGTCTTCAGGAAAGGACTGAAGAAAACAGAAGCCATGAGACATAGACAAAGAGGACTGCCAAACACTCCCGAGAGTCAGGTTGAGGCTCGGTGGAGACCTGGAGTCTGGGGCAGCGCCAGCCTGTACAGTAGCCTGATTTTCCCCTCGGAACCCCAAGCTGCCTGACAGTAGAGCTGACTGTCATGGGCGACAGACAGTGTGGACGGTGGCAGGCAAGTGTCTTTGGACAAAGGCTAGGCGATGGTTGATTGTGACTGCTTTCATGATTGGACGTCGAGATGTCTAGGATATTCTTTAGTAGAGCACACCTCTGGGTGTGTCTGTGAGGGTGTTTCTAGGCACTTCTGGGGTATTTGTTACAGTAACAAAAGCTTGAAAACACAGATTTCTCAGCAAGTCGAGGCTGGCCCCTCACTTGTGCCTGTGGCTCAGTCTGAGTTATGATGATGGCTCATTTTACCTCACAGGACTCTTGTGCACAAACAGGATCTCACATTTCAAAATTCTCAAATCATATCATACCTCACACTCTTAGGATGGCTACTACTCAAAATGGTGAACAGCAAGGACTGGAGCAGACATGGGGCAATGGAACAATCAGGACGCACTGTGGGTGGGAGTGTAAAATGTCACAGTTTCTGTGAACAATGGCAGTTCTGCTTTTAATGCCCTGAGGCCTTGTAGAGTGTGGTTCAGAAAGTGCGCTTGTGGGTATACACCTCAGAGACCCTAAAGCAGGTCTCAGAGATATTTGTTTACAGCAGCACTATCCACGATAGGTAAAATGCGGACACCACCCGAGTGTCCATAAGATGAGCAGAACAAGTAGAATATATAATAATGGATATTATTTGGGTTACAAGAAAGGAAACTCTGGCCCATGTTACACCTTGGGTGAACCCTGAGGACAGTATTCTTATTGAAGCAAGCCATTCATAAAAACACAAATATTGTATGTTTTCACTTACACTAGATGCCTGGAACGGTCATATTTAAGGATGGGGTAGAACAGTGGTACCAAAGGCTGGGGGAGGGGGAAGGGCTGTCCAATGTGTATAGAGCCACTATTGGGAGCACTCTGGGGACAGTGGCAGTGAGAACTGCTCAAGAAGGGACAGCACCTCTCTCCTCTGTTACCTCGTGACCTGACCACACTCTTCATGCTGTTGGAGTTCTCAAGCATTCACTAAGCTCTCCAGCCCTAACAGTCTGGGAAACTGGAAAGCATCCACTGTCCCCACACTCCAGGGACACACATGTAGGGCAGATGAGTCACTGCAGCTTTGCATCAGGGTCCCTAAGGTCCCTTGATTTCCTACAGGAAAGATCTATTCCTGTCTATAGTGCTTCCCTCAGCGGGAAGAGGTCTTACAGACAAAAGTGACCCTGAGCACGTAAACTTGGACCTTACTCTTGGATTGCATTGCTTCAGGAAGAGCCGGGATGAAAATGATGGGAAAGCCCTGGGAAATGAAGCAAGGGCCAGGAACAGCCTGGCTCCTTCACAGCATGCTCTTACTTGGTCCTTCCCCCAGCTTCTGTTCCGGGCAGGGCTCTTCCTTCCCAGGATGCAGTCTGGCTGCCACAGGGGTCCCACTGAGGGCTCTCAGCACTTCATCTCCCTGTGGCTTCCTATTTGCATAACAAGAGCAGCGTGGGGTGGGGGTGGGGAACACACCTGGAGAGCCAAATCAAATCAAAGGCCTCTGCCTTGCCGGGAGAGACCTTGCAGACAGCCAATTCAGGAACTAACTAAATGGTTGAGCGGGGCCTCTGACAACCTGGGGAGTGTGGCAAACATATCGGGTAAGTCTGGAAATGAGGCACACCTATGGTGTGGTCCACCTGCATGGGGCACACCCACTCACTATACAGTGACAGGAGCAGTTGTGGATTCTGAACCAGAGCTCTTAAAGGTTTTCCTATCTCTCTCCATGCCATTTAACTATATGCACTTGAACTGGGCCTGATAAAAATCAGGCCAGGGTAGAAGGACCAGGGTAGAACATGTTCCTGGCTATTTCTGGAGGTTGTACTACTGCACTTGACCACCAGAGAGCAGGAACACGGTGACTCTCTGGGTGCTCAGGGAAAAGACCCTCTGGCTGGTGGACTGCAGTCCACAGAACTGAACTTCAGAGAGGGCAGGAGCAGAGCAGTGAACTCAGCTCTGTGATCCTGTTGAGCACAGGCCCTGCTGCATAGGCCATGTGTCCACACAGCTGGCCCCAGTTCTGGGCCTTTCAGGATTTAACTTAGGCTTTAAGCCACAGGAGACCAGGGAGAGAGCAGGCTCTTTAGTCTGCTTTTGGTTGCTCAGGTCAATACTGCCTCTTCCAGGCATGCCTCAGAAATGTCCGTCCATCTGTCCTTCCCTGCTTCCTTCCTTCCATGCATGGCACATGCATGTGAATGTGAGGGTGTGGTACCTGCGGAGGGAGGCCAGGGCAGGGAGTCAGGCACCTTCTGTGGGTCTCTGCCTTTTTGCCTTAAGACAGGGTCTCTCACTAACCAGAAGCTCACCATTTTGGCTAGGCTGTCTGGTCAGTGAGCTCTCTGGAGCTGCCTTTCTCTACCGCCTGAGGTTACAGGCACATGCATCCATGTCGGTCTGGTTACTGGGGATTCCAGCTCACTTCCTCCTGCTTGCAGAACATGCACTCTTTTCCACTAAGGCATCTCCCCGACCCCTTCGGAGATTTTCCTATTGATTTGCCTGTCATTTTCTTCTGGGGTCCTACTAGCTGTGTTTACACTACTTGGAAAAATTATATTTTCAGAGAAAGCCACTGGGGTGTCATTTTTGCCGAAGCAGGTGTACAGCTTCCCAGTTGTTTGCCAGTTTATCTTAGGAAGGGGGTATCCCTTCAGGAACCAAACAGGGAATCCGAGCTCTGCAAATTTAACTTAGCTATGCCTTTTTCCTTTGCTTCTAAAATGCATGGCAACCCTTCCTTTTTGTGTTTAGAGCAGCCAGCGTGCTCTAAAATGGTTACAGGCACCTGGGAGCATTGCCCAGAACTGGCTCTTTGGTGCTGACCAGTGTTTACAATTCTGTGTCTAAAGCCACAGGATTGGAACTGGAGAAAGCTTAGGTGGGAGTTAGAAGTCTTTGTTACTGTATGACCTGAGGATGTATTTCTGCCCTTCTGTGGCTTTCAACATTCCAACCCTACCCCTGAAAAACAGGAGATCAAATTCTTATCCCTGGCCACCATCCAGCTGGAGCATCACACCATTCCTTTGAAGAGTGGATTTGTAAGGGGGAGCAGGCTAATGAGAAATCAAGTGAGAAACAAGCCCACGGATCTGACTGACAAGTAATATAGGAGTTCAAGAAAGAGCATCCCTGCGGGCTCCCCTGGACAGGGAGAGAGGTAGTGTCACTGTGTGCAGAGCCAAGTGCAGTCCAAGTTCATCCTGTATGGGCTCTGTGACCTTGGGCACATTCCTAACCCCTGTGAGGTATACAGAGTGAGTTAGAAGGAACGTTAAGGATCATTTCAGTCTGAAGACAAACCTTATTGTTACCTAAGTTCTAAGCGAACATCACAAAAGACGTTAAGAGGTTGTCCAGCAGCATTTTCTGTACCCAAGGTCTTTTTCTGAGGAAATGGAGTCTGAGTTGAAAAAGAGTCTGAGTGACCTAATGCCAACTTCTGGCCTCTTCTGCTCAGTATATCTCACCTCCGCTACGGCCTCTGGGGAGGTACCCATGGAAACACCAGGAGTTATGCAAGAGGCTCTCAGCCATGCCAGAACCTACCCTTCTCTTTGGTACTCTTCGTCCAAATTCGACAGGAGCTGTGAGCCCCCCGTGGAGAGGTCCACAGCAGCCAGGGGCAGGTCCCGATAGGCAAAGTTCACCAGCTGCACGGGAGCAATGCTCTTGGTTTCTTCGTCTACTTGTTGGGAGATAATCTCAACTTCAGAAATCCCTCCTTCAATGGCAGGCCTAGGTGGAGAGGAGGACAACGGGGAAGGGTTAGCCCTGAGAAGAGTGTACCCTCTGCCCTGGGTCAAGGGAGGGCGAGCGAAGGCACAGGAAGCTGCTGCAGTGCTGTGCCGTGCTCTGCTGTGCTGTGCAATGCTGTGCTATGCAGTGTTGTGCTGTGCAGTGCAGTGCAATCCTGTACTGTGCAGTGCTGTGCAGTGCTGTGCTATGCAGTGTTGTGCTGTGCAGTGCAGTGCAATGCTGTACTGTGCAATGCTGTGCAGTGCAGTGCTGTGCTATGCTGTGCAGTGCTGTGCAGTGCTGTGCAGTGTTGTGCAGTACAGTGCAGTGCAATGCTGTACTGTGCAGTACTGTGCTGTGCTATGCTGTGCTTGCAGTGCTATGCTGTGCAGTGCTGTGCTGTGCAGTGTTGTACAGTGCTGTGTTATGCTGTGCTGTGCAGTGCTATGCTGTGCAGTGCTGTGCTGTGCAGTGTTATGCTGTGCTGTGGCAGTGTTGTGCAGTGTTGTGCTATGCTGTGCTATGCAGTGCAGTGCTGTGCAGTGTTGTGCAGTGTTGTGCTGTACTGTGCAGTACTGTGCTGTGCTATGCTGTGCAGTGCTGTGCTGTGCAGTGTTGTACAGTGCTGTGTTATGCTGTGCAGTGCTGTGCTGTGCAGTGTTGTGCTATGCTGTGCAGTGCTGTGCTGTGCAGTGTTGTGCAGTGTTGTGCTGTGCTGTGGCAGTGTTGTGCAGTGTTGTGCTGTGCTGTGCAGTGCTGTGCTGTGCAGTGTTGTGCAGTGCTGTGCTGTGCTATGCAATGCAGTGCAGTGTTGTGCTATGCTGTTCAGTGCTGTGCAGTGTTGTGCTGTGCAGTGCTGTGTGTGCTGTTATGCTGTGCTGTGCAGTGCTATGCTGTGCAGTGCTGTGCAGTGTTGTGCTATGCTGTGCAGTGCTGTGCTGTGCAGTGCTGTGTAGTGTTGTGCTGTGCAGTGCTGTGCAGTGTTGTGCTGTGCTGTGCAGTGTTGTGCTATGCTGTGCAGTGCTGTGCTGTGCAGTGTTGTGCTGTGCTGTGCTGTGCAGTGTTGTGCAGTGCTGTGCAGTGTTGTGCTGTGCTGTGCAGTGTTGTGCTGTGCTGGAGGGCAAGGGAAACACAAGGTTGCTATTCTTCCCCACTGGCCAGTCAGGGACCCGTCCAAGGGCCTGGTCAGTCTCCTTTTCCTCACCAGCTAGGGTGAATGGAAAGACCTGAACATGTGAGTTTGGGTGTGTGTGTGGGGGCAAGTTCTTTATAGGGGAGGTAAGGACCTTCTGCTAGCCAGATAAAACAAAAAAGCTGCAGCTCTTAGCAGTGTGCATCACTGCACTTTCTATTGCCGTGATGTACTGAGAATCACTGCATGTGATTCTTTGCTGTGGTTCCGTTATCTGTGTCACAATAATAAAAGGTACTCTTGTTCTCAACTGGATATCTCCTCCAGGTAGCCAGGGGCTTCTTGGAGACTTAGGGGCCTTGGGGTGGTGAGGAGGAAAGCCAAGGACAGCTAAGAGGGTGAGACCCCTTCCTATTCAAAGGGGTCTCACCATACCTCCATTCTCAAGATTGGGGGGTGGGAAATTGGGGGTCACCTGAGCAAACTGAGGAGTCTGGGTCAGTCTGTGTCTTAGGCATTGTGTTGGGCAATGACACCAACCTACAGCTTCACTGGCACACAGTAGGCCTCAGCCAGGGGCAGGGACACCTCCCAAGCCCTCAGGAGTTTTGTCAATTTGTGGAGGCCTTTTTAATACCACTGGTATCTGAGTAGGAATGGAAACCTAGGAGACATAAACATCCTGCAAGATGGCCAACAGCTGTGTGCTGTGCCTAACATCTCCTGATGGGAGATGCAGGATGGAGACCTTGGCTGTCCCTTCCTGGGCATCTTTGGTCCCTCCTGCACATCCTTGGCCCTGTCTCATCCTGTAGAATCTGAGGCTGATTCTTGTGTCGCTGGCCAACAACACAGTTAGAAAGGGAAAGTAGTATGCACGGATCAGTAAAAACTTAACATTTGGGGGACACAGAGGGTCTGTGCATGGGGAATGAGGAGCCAGTGACAATCCCGAGGCAGTCAGTCTGCTGTAGATCGTTCTTGGGCTCTGGTACCTCTCTGTGTGGTGCTTTTTCCTGGCCTCAGTTTCTCTAACTGAAAAAGGCTTCCTGAGGGCTTCTGTGGTCTGCTATGGAGCCAGTGAGAGGAACTTCTAAGTGGCAGGCCCCACTTGCCTGTCCCATTTGCTCTCCAAGGAAAAACTCTAAACTTGAAATGCTTCTCAGAGTCTGAGACCCAGCAAGCAATACACAGTAGCAGTTACCTGCGGTGCTCAGAGCTGAATCTGCCTACTTCCTCTGCGTGGATTATTCGAGGGTTAGAGGTGGGCTGCTTGGACCACCCACACTCACCAGGTAATTCCCGATGCCCAGATTTGCTTGGGTAGCCCCGCTCCCCCTTAAGCCTTTGGTTTTTCCTCCCTGCCAAGCACCGATAATAGTACTCATCACAGTGTGACATTTACAAAATGACTCAAGAGCTTCAGACAGAACAGTCATCGGATGTGCAGTTCTGTGTTTCTCAACAATTGATCTGAAAGTGTGGGTGTTTCTGGGGGAATCCCAGTTACCCCAGATGTTTCCTAAAAAGTACAAGCTGGGTTAGTTTGTTCTCTTAAGAAAGCAGGATTTTTGAACTGAACAAACAGAACTTTCTAATCAATGGGGTCAAAGAAGGCTGGAGTTACGTTTCTGAAACTAACAGGGTCTGATTCTGACAAGTGTGGGGCAAATTGCGTCTGCCTTTCACATCCCTGCCCTCCAGTACACTTGGACAGTGGTCGTAGTGGTCCAGCTTCATCTCTGGCTGCACGGTCATCTCAGCAGAGACTCCAAACGTCCTTTGGTGAAAATGATACTCTCAGAGCTCACAGTCTAATTATTGAGCCTACACATTGGTCACGCTTATGAAGAACACTGTGGTGGATGAAGTGCATTGGTGGCTCTATCAGATTTCCTTGAAGGGGTAAACACCACCCTTATTACTTACCCCCTTTGTCACGTGGCATTGCAGCTTCTCCCATCAAAAGGAAGTGTGTGCTACATTTTTCCAAACCCTTGATTGGGTGGTCAGCCACGTGACTTGTTTTGGTCAATGGGATGATAGCAGACAGGTTAGCAGCAGAAGAATGAGAGGTACCTGTGACTTTTTGTCTGGCTCTTACTCCAGCAGTATCACCAGTAGAGAGTGATCAGTCTAGACCATTGGATGAACAGAGACCCATTGACTAAAGTCTGTTCTTACCTAGATCAGCTGTCAGCTCTACAACAAAGCCCACAGTGAAGGGCGAGATCAGCAGATCCATCTAGCTGACCACCTAGCCACGTGATCTTGCATTGTGCCATGTTGAGGAGGGTTGTCACAGAGCACTGCAGTGGCAGAGAGAATGCACTCATGCGTCATCATGCTTCTGATGACTGAGGAGCCAGGCACACAGCTAAAGGGCCTGGGACAGCATAGTGTAATAGACGGAGTGTTATTTTTATCTTGGTATTGTTTACCAGTGAGTTGCCAGACACAAAATAAATTGCCGCCTGATGACTTACCACACTGATACTTGGTAAGATTAAATGGTTCATCCATATGGCACCTGGGGTTTCGGGAACTGAAAGCAATTCTCCTTTAAGAGGCCTTTGCCTGGTGTCATAAAGCCTGCTTTTAGAAACCCTCTTATGATTTCTAAATTTCCTTGCAGTTCTCATCTTATTATCACCCTTAGCATTTCCTAGTCCTATTCCGAGGTTTGCTTCCATTGCCTGAAGGAGCAGAACTTTACCTCATGAGACACTAACAGCATCGTTCTAGATCCGGAGAGCAGGTTCCGAAGGTACTTACTGTGGGTTGGTCATGTTGAAAGATGCAACCAAAGCCATGGGTTGTCTTGATGTCTAGTGGGGCTCAGCTGTCCTTAAGCCTGATCTTAGCATTTCCAAGTGGGGCGTTTATAAGATTCATGAAAACAGAGTGCCCTGAAATGATAAATGGGCATTTATTACCTTCAGAGGCCAAAATGAATTCCTCCTAATCTCATCTAAAAATGGAGTGCTTAGCACTGTCTCCCATACAGCACTTTTCTTGATGGCGCTGCCGAATGGATCTTTCCAGTAATGCCTTGAAGTGGTAATGATAGGTGTTATGCTTCTCTCTCTCCAAACCCCCAGGTTTCCTCATTCACCCATGTTATTCCCACTAAGCTGCTGTACCCCCAAATCCTACCATGAATTATGATTCTGTCTCTCTTTTCTTCTCCATTGAGTCCTCAGTGAGAGAACCAGCAGACAGATAGCAGCTAGGGGAACTGGCCCTCCGGCCAGTCTGCTGAGGCTCATAGCCTCACTTGCACCTACACGCTCTGCTTGTTTCACCAAACAAGGATAACACCAGAACTACCTAAATGACGGAGTCACAGGAGATGCTTGGAACAGTAGCAAACTATGCAAGTGCTGGCTTTTATTACTGTGTTTAGAAACTTTTATAAATGAAGATGGTACAAGCTGTTGAATCTGATCACATCCCAAAAACTATTTGGAGACCTAAATATAAAGCTTTCCTCCCTAAATTTGGCTTAGGTAAATAGTTTATGCTTTTCTACCAACCAGTGTGACAATACCACAGGTGGCTCCTCGGCGAGCTGGAACAATCCTAAAGAGAGGACACAGGCAGACAGACCCTGCCCTGGACGTTTTCAGACAAGCCACTAGGGAGGGGGTTCAAAGGGGTAATCTTTTCGTAGGCTGCACCGTGCACAAACTGCTGTTCCTACAAGAATTCCTCACAGGATAGAAACCTCATTCTCCTGACCTGAAATTCTGCTCAGAGAGGAGGCTCAGCTGGAGAGACAAAGGGAGAGTCAGACAGCAGGAAAATGACTCTCAGGATGGGGACACCAGGAACAGATGAGGGAGGAGCTCACTCTCAAGATGCGGGAGCAGCTCTGGGATGGCTGGACTTAGCATAACCAGAGAAGAAATGAGAACTCTCGAAAACTGTGTGGGGCTCAAGCCAGCAATCATTGGACACCGGAAGTCAGTAGGGCGTAAAATAACTTGGGACAAAGGGTCAGAGACAATTTGGGCAGGGCCAGTGTGGGAGAAGTCTTGTGGACATACCTCACTAAGGTAAGGGTTTTACCTTGCTTCAGTGGACCTTAGCAAAGAGGTCTAAACGTTAAACAGAAGACTCCCCTTAAAAATATTTGGGGTTATATATTAATTATACAGGAGACATTATAAAATTCATCACCCCACCATGCAAAGTTAATCAATTTCAATTTTTTCCTTCTCTCTGTGAACACACAATGTCTTCCTGGTATTGAGAAGCTTTGTCTAACCTCAACTGCTAATGGAACCAGAGTGGAGGTACCCACAGCTGGAGCCAGGTGAGCAATACTTCTTTCCCAGATGGGGTCTTGACAAACCGCCATTCCTATATGAGCACCTGAAATGCTATACAAGGTCATAGCCCTGTGAGGATACCACAGGCAGTCTCTTTTGTTCACACACCTCCAGTCTGGTGGGCTGGCAACTTAGAAAACTCCAAGCTTTTTACATGCCTAACTAAAGAAGAGTAAAAACTGATGACTATAATTAGAAATAATAAACACAAGCTATTAGAACAACATGTTATGGCAAATATGAAATGGACAAAAAGGAAGAAATTATAATTGTAAAGGATTTTAATTTCACTTTTAGGAAGGAAAATTTCAAATATCTACAACATTGTAGAGAACCGTGTAATGGATCTCTAGTTCCTCACTACCCAACCTCAATACTTAACAGTTCACAACAGTCCTGTTTCTTCTATAAACCTGTCCATTCTCTGGCCCTCATGATTATTTTGAAAAAAATAGTAATAGATCCTGGATATCATCTTATTGATCTGAGACTATTTCCATAAATAGAGCTAAAGAACAAAAGGCTCCTTTATTTTTATACAATATTTTTATTCTTAGAGAATTTCATACATGTCTTGATCATTGTCTTAGTATCTTTTCTTTTGCTATAGGACACTATGGCAAAGGTGGTTTATTAGATTAAGAGTTTAGGAGGCTTACAGTTGCAGAGGGTTATAGTTCATGAGCATCATGGTGGGGAGCACAGTAGAAGGTAGGTAGGTATGGTGCTGGAGTTGTAGCTGAGAGCTTACATCTGATCCGAGAGAGAGAGAGAGAGAGAGAGAGAGAGAGAGAGAGAGAGAGAGAGAGAGAGAGAGAGAGAAGTAGGAATGGTGTAAGCTTTTGAAACCTCAAAGCCTGCCCCCAGTGACACACCTCCTCTAACAAGGCCACACCTCCTAATCCTTCCTAAACAGTTCTGCCTACTGGGGACCAAGTATTCAAACATATGAGCCTACAGGGGCCATTCTCACTCAAACCACCATAATTATATTCTTCTACCCCTCTCCCCTTCACTCTTCTTTGTGTCCCCCCCTCTGTCTCGTGTCTCTGTCTCTGTCTCTCTCCCTCCCTCTCTCTCTTTTGAAGTGACTCTCATAGTAACTCTTAGTTATCTTGTTTTTACAATCTTTGCACCCCCCCTTCTATGACGTTCCCCAAGTCTTAAGTGTTATAGGTGTATCAACCCATAGTCAGTTGTTCTCTGTGTTTTGACCAGTTGTGGCTTTCTGTAATGGTCTCTGAAAAACAAAGCAAAACAAAAACCCAAAAAACTTCTTTGATAAGAGGTGAGAACCCCCACTATGTGTGGATAAAAGGATAAGTATTTAGATTGCAGTTAGGACAACACTGGCTTAGGAAAACTGGATGTCATGCGTTTCTTCTAGGTATATGGCTCTACCAGCCATAGGCAGCTGGCTAAATTTATAGTCCCAGGCACGAATCCCTCTTGTGGATCAGGCCTTAAGTCCAATTACGTGCCTCTTGGTTACCTCCAGGTTCTAGATGCCACTATTACACCTTTCAGAGCGTCTTGCCATCCTGGTTATTGTAGTGTTCACTGGTGTTACAGCTGCATAGGACTATTGATTGCTTTTCTCTGTTGGCAGCATGCTTGACTCCTTCTGAAACTATAAGAGCTAGTCCTCAGTGAGGAGGCTTCAAGGTCAGAACCAGATCGATTCTTCTAAACCCAGTGTCCAAAATGTGTGGCGTCTTCAGTAACAGGGTCTTACCTTCTTTTTCTGAAAGGCACCAAGGGCAACATCAATAGCCTATATTGTCTTGGGAGTCTCTTGAACTTCCCTGAGCAACAACTCAAAGGAGTTGTTAACAGTCTTTGGGTTTCTTTTGGGGAAGGACTGTCACCCCAAATGGTGTAGCCTCTGTGTGTGTGTGTGTGTGTGTGTGTGTGTGTGTGTGTGTGTGTGTGTGATTTTAAGTATCCATAAATATAATTCCCTATGGCTTTTCCAAACATTTTTAATGTTACTTATTCCTCTGTGTTGCTGTTCCTCTTCCCTTTCCAGGAAAGTCTACCTACCCCTACTGGCTTTTCAGTTCTGCCATTAAGAACTAAGGCTCACAACCAAAAAGGCATATCACAAAACGTATCATCAATCCCAAGTCAATATTTTCTTAATAACACCCAACATTTCCTTGCCAGTCCTGTAGTTTTTTAAAAGGCTTTTCCAACAAGGAGCTGTGCTGGTTGGTTTTGTCAATTTGATGCAAATTGTGGTCGTCTGGGGAAAGGGGACCTTAATTAAGAAAATGCTTTAATCAGATTGGTCTGTAGGCAAGTCTGTGGGGCATTTTCTTGATTGATGATTGATGTGGGAGGGCCCGGCCTACTGGGGTTGATGCTACTCTGGGCAGGTGGGCCTGGATTACATAAGAAAGCAACCTGAAGGAAATGTGGAAAACAAGCCAGTGTTCACCCTGGTCCCTGCTGCAGCCCCGGCCTTGACTCCCTGCCCTGGCTTCCCTCTGTAACCCATGAGGTAAACTCTTGCCTTCCCAAGTCACTTTCAGTCATGGTCTTTATCATAGTGATAGAAAGCAAGCTGGATCAGAAGCCAAACCACGGCCACACTTCATCCCCAGGGCCCTCTGCAACCTGCCTTATCGTGTGCACAGCATCGGTAAAAACTGGTCATTTGTTCCATACGCTTGGATTGTGGTGACTGTATCCCTTCAGTAGATACAATTAATCAATATGTCCCTCTGTTTCATATATTTCCTGTGAAGTGTAATTACTCCATAGACTTTAGCTAGATTCAGGTTCTTTTGTTTTACAGGATTTTATGGATAGCGTCACAACTTCTACCAGGAGACAAATGCTAACTTTTGTCCTTCTTTTGATGACATTAACAGCCATTGGTGATTTACTAGATCCATCCATTCATTAAGCTTACAAAACGGTGAGTTTAATTTTAATATTATTTATCAATCGGCATCAATGGTTTGATCAGACCAAGACAGAGTTCATTCATATAGAGAGGAAAAAGACACCTTTTGTTTTTTATTAGTTTTCAGAACAATAACTTGGTCTCTCATCATCTTCCAAAGTGACTGATGAGTCTCCTGGGGTCATTCGCTTACGCTGCAGGGGCCGGCTGGGGAGCAGAGTCCCTGACAGGTGGCAGCCCTTTCCTGGAGAGGAGATGGAGATGCAGCTTTCAGGGATGCCCGTCTCTTAGCCCCCCAGTAAAGGTAAGGTGGGGAAGAGGGTGGAGTCACATCGGGTGGACGGTAACTAGCCACTGTGCTGGAACTTCTAGTCCTTGGCAAGTGGCACGTTTTAAAAGACAAAATGCCTTAAGATAATGAGAACACTCAGCCTGGCTGTTATTTAAAAATAATATTTGCCAAACAAAACCACCCTCAAAGCACAAGCCTAGCACGAAGCAGGTGCAGTCTGGCACTCCATAAATGAACATCTGAAGTGCAAACCTGCCGCCCCCTAAACCTGGTGAACGTAGAAGAGAAAACCTGCTTCGGATTTACTGAGTCTGGCTCGGGTGGGTGGAGGTTGCTTTTTAGGCTTCAGTGAAATTCTAGGCGCTTCTACCTGTTGGTCGTATGTTATTGACTGATGTCATGTTTGATGATTGCAGCTACTCTGCTGTCCTCGGGATTTGGGGTTAAAAGGGCTTCTGAGACCAACTAGTTTCTTACCCACCACATGAAAAAACACCTCACTTCAGCTCACCTGTCCTCAGAGGTCGTGGTTCACTCTTCATCTTTACATCAAATGGCATGCCTATGTCACTGGTTCCCTTGTCGAGTTTAACTCTGACCCACTGGGAAATATAAATTCATAGGCTACTCTGCAAAGATGTCAAGCCGAACTCGGGGGTGGAAGATGGGAAGCTTGTTAAGTGTCCATGTGTTTCTGACCCTCTAGCTCAGTGGTTCTCAAAACTGCTCCAGCACCCAGATTCTCTTGGGAGCTTACAGGTCTCAGACTGCTGATGACATTTCTAATTTAGCACAGTGGTGGTGGGGGGTCTGAACATTTACATTTCTAACACATTTCTGTTGGAAACAGATCTACTCACATACAGACTACACTTTGATCTGAATAGGTAAGATTAGTCAAGGTAAAGTACGTAGAGACCTCTCTCTCTCTCTCTCTCTCTCTCTCTCTCTCTCTCTCTCTCTCTCTCTCTCTCTCTGGCAAGTGAAGTTAACCTGCTCTGGCCAGGCTGTAGAAACAGGGATGGTGCTGGGAATGCTGCTTGCAAGCAGGAAAGGCAGTGAACGATGTTTGTATCTTTCCTGCAGGAAGATGGGCTTGGCGATACTACAAGGACCTAAGCTTTGGTAAGACTGTATATTTAGGATGTAAAACAAAAGGTTTGAGATGGGTATTGTGATTGAAGTCCCAGGTACTCATGAGGGTGAGGCAGGAAAATCACTTGAGCCTTGGTGCTCAAGGCGAGCTTTGGGCAGCATAGAGAGACTCCAATCTTCATGAAATGAGTGTCATGGCCAAGCTAACTATTGTCTCTGTCCCATCGAGTAATAATCTGCATTATCTTTGCTATTATTTTGGTGGTAATGAGAACACTTGTGATCTCAGCACATTTCAAGTAAACAACACATTATCATTATCATTATTGGTTATCACAGTACATAGTAGGTCTCCAGTGTTCATTTATCTTGCAACTAAAGGTTTTTACTGTTTGACCAACATCTCCCGCTTCCTCTCACCTCTCAGTTCCTCATCACCACTATTCAGGTGTTGGTTACTATGAACTCAACTTTTTATTTTGATTCTGTATATAAGTGAGGTTATGTAGTATTATATTTCTATGTCTGGTTTATTTCACTCCACACAATGTTTTCATGATTCATCCACCATGTTGGAATGGCAGATTCCTTTCTTTTTAAGGTTAAATAATATTGCTGTATATTTTCTTTATCAATTCATCAGTCAGTAGAGTCTGCTATAATTTGGATCTTTTTTAGATTTACTTACTTTACGTATATAAACGTTTTGCCTGCATATATGTATGTGTGGCACCTATGTGCCTGCCTGGTGTCTGTGGAGGTCAGAAGAGGGTGGTGGATCCCCTGGAACTGGAGTTATGGATGGTCATGAACCACCATGTGGATGCTAGGAATGGAACACTGGGTTCTCTACAAGAGCAATAAATGTTCTTAAACACTGAGCCAACTCTCCATCCCCTATAGTTTGGATCTTAAGTGGCCTCTAAAGACCCATGTGTAAAAGCTTCATCACCAGGGTAGCACTACTGCCTTATCATGCAACCTTTAAGAGGGTAGGGCCATTAGGTTCCTGGGGAGAAGACCCTCCAAGGGGATTGTGGGTCTTGGCACCTTTTTCTTCTCTCTAACTTACTGGCCATGAAGTGAGCAGTTTTACCATCTGGCATCTCTACCAGAGGCCTAATGCCAACAGGTCTGCATGATCAGGAGCTGGCACCTCTAAAACCATAAGCCAGATAAACCTTTCCTCTTGATAGATGATTATCTCAGGTGTTTTTTATAGTAAAGGTGTAGCATGAATCTTAAAGAGTCTTATTAATAAAATCAAACCTGAGGCCAGTTATTGGAGTGAATGCTGGAAGGTCAGAGAAGCAGAACAAGCCACAGCTATCCCACCTTGCCAGTTTCTCAGCTGATTCTGTCTCCTCAGACTGGATACCTCTGAGTCCTCATCCAGAAAGAATCTCAGCTGAACTGCTGCTCGAAAGCCTGAAAGCTTAACCAGCCAAATGCCTCTAGTTTCTGGTCTTCACGGCCTTATATATCCTTTTGCTTTCTGCCATCACTCCCTGGGATTAAAGGCTTACTTCTTGGGATTAAAGGTGTGTGTGTCACCATGCCTGGCTGTTTCCAATGTGGCCTTGAACTCACAGAGATCCAGAGGGATTTCTGCCTCTGGAATGCTAGGATTAAAGGTGTGTGCTACCACTGCCTATCCTCTATGTTTAATATTGTGGCTGTTATGTTCTCTGACTCCAGATAAGTTTATTAGAGTGCACAATATTTTGGGGGAACACAATACCACCACATAAAGGGAAACTGACTAACCCAAGACTTGGATTGATTCTGTTTCTGAAGTCCTTGTGAATAATGCTGCATGACCATGAGACCATAGATCTCATATTGAGATACTGGTTTGATTTCTTTGGGGTCTGAATTCAAAAGTAGGATTGCTTAATTATGCAGTACCTTTACTTTTTTGTGGAACATTTATACTGTTTTCAAGCTGGTTATACTCAGGTATATCCCACAGTGTTCAGGGGTTCCCTGTTCTATATACCTTGTGACTTTTGATGAGGTCATGTTAACGGCTATGTGGAGATGTCTCAAGGTTTTTTATGTATTTTAGTGATGGCTGGCTTCACTGAACACCTTTTTGCATACTTATGCCCTTCTATGCCTCAGCATTGGAGCAATGTCTACTTAATACCTATGTCCACTTCTTGCCTGGTACCTAAAGAGGTTAAAAGAAGCAACTGGATCCCCTGGAACTAGGTTACAGATGGCTGTGAGCCTCCATGTCAGTACTTGGAATTGAACCCAGGTCCTCTGGAAGAGCAACAAGCTCTCTCAACTGCTGAGTCATCTCTCCAGCACCCTCCTTTGCCCATTAAAAAAAAATTTTTTTTTTGAGACAGGCTTTCTCTGTGTATCGCTGGCTATCCTGGGACTCACTCTTAGACCCGGATGGCCTTGAACTCACAGGCCTTGATCTGCCTGCCTCTGCCTCCTGAGTGATGAGATTAAAGGTGTGTACCACAGAGCCTGGCTCCACCTTACTTTTTGAGACAGGAGCTCTCATTAAACCTGGAGTTCACTGGGAATTCATTGTTCAGCTAGACTGTCTGACCAGAGTCTCTAGGACCACCCCCCTGTTCCCACCTCCCAGTGCTAGGATTAGAGGTACACACCACTACAGTTGACTTAACTTGACTTAGTGAGTGCTAGGTATCCAAACATAGTCCTCATGCTTGTGAGTCAAACACATTACCCACTCAGCCATCTCCCCAGTCCCACATGCATGGCTGGTGTCTAGGCTTTCCATTCTGCACCACTGATTTCTGTGTCGGTACCATACTATGCCATATTGCACTATTTAATTACTATAGATTTGAAACATCATAATCAGAAAATAGGATGCCTCCAACCTTTTCCTATTAATATTTCTTTGGCTATTTGGAGTCATTTGTGGTTCCATGTGAATTTTAGATTTTTTTTTCTAGTTCCTTTTTCGAGACAGGATTTCTCTGTGTAGTTTTGGTGCCTGTCCTGGATCTCGCTCTGTAGACCAGGCTGGCTTTGAACTCACAGAGATCCACCTGGCTCTGCCTCCCAAGTGCTGGGATTAAAGGCGTGCGCCACTGCTGCCCAGCTGATTTTTTTCTAGTTCTATGAAAAATGACAGTGGACTTTTGTTGATGATTATATTGAATTTACACACCTGCTTTGAACAGTATGGACATTTTAAAAGGGATCTCTTTTAATCCATGAACACAGGATATTTTTCCATGTATTTGTGCCTTCTACAATCCTTCCTCAGTATTTCACTGGTTTTCAGCGTACTGAGAACCAGGCTCCTGCCATTCCCATGGTCCTTTTCTCTGTGCATGATGCGTTCCTCATGCTGGCTGCCCTGTGGTTGCAGAATGTCTGACTCAGTCTCAGCATGCACATTTTCATACTAGCTCCAAACTACAAAGAGTTAAATTTGTGTCTTCACAAAGAGGAGCCTCGATAGGCATATCTTTCTAAACTTGCCAGCTAGTATCTTCATAGAGTTGGGTCCCATGGCTACAAAGAGGACCAGGAAAACGTGCAGATAGGGGTCATGAATCATCCATCTGGGATGAACATAATGTTTCCATAAACATCATCTCAGTTCTCTTAGCAAGAAAGAGTCAGAGAGAGCTGTTGACTAGGTAATGAGGTTGTGCCACACCTGGGCTTTCAAAGGAGACTGACCAATTGGTGAATGACTGGTAAAAATTTACAAGGCCATGCTGTAAAAACAAAAACAAAAAACAAGCCTCTGTGCCTCTTTTACTTGAAGATAATAGAATTGCATGTATGGAAGATATAGTTTTGATAGCAAAAGCCTACTACAGAATCTGGTTGTAGGGAGAATTCACTACACTCCAATACCTTGGTAGACATGATGCTCACACCCCCAGGAGAAGGCAGCTAGCCCCCCACCCCCCACTGGATGAGGAGGTTTTATGTACAGCAGTGTAGGTCACCCTTGTTGTCACCCTGACCTGTTAATTCCTTGCTCCATTAACAAGGAGCTAAAATGAAGAAAATCAATCACTTGCCCAGGCATTCTCCTCCACTCTCCGTCTACTGCAAACATTTCAGCTGCAGATTTACTCAGCAAATGGCCAGACCCACAGTGGCGTTCATTCTGGGTGCACGGGGTCTTTTGTGGACCCCTCTGTCTGCCTGCTGTTTGTTTACCAACACGATGCATTCTCTCTGTCACTACTGACCTCATGAAGTGTGGGTCACACAAAACCAAACCAAATCATCCGAATGAGTATTCAGGGATGGAATTTAAGAGGATCAATCTCATAATTCCTTCCTTCACCTCAATATCATTCCCCTCCCAATTTTCAGTTTCCCTAAATTCCCTAAGTTGAGAGTACTGGGGTGACCTCTGCTAGAATGGCGGACACCCCAGATTCTGCCCTTGGACAGTCTAAGCAGAAAAGAACATCACCAGCAACCTCCTAGCAGCTCCAAGTGAAGTCATTTTCTTTCCAGAATTCTTCAGGGACACTGGGGAACTCAAATCACTCTGACTAGGGAATTAGCGATAATGAGCAGGGTTGTAAAGGATGCCCTGTCTCCTTAGCCCTCCCCAACCCCTGACCAAGCAAATCCTAAGTAGAAACACCAGCTATGCACATCACCAAAGCAGCCTTTTGCTTTATATGGTGGTCAGTAAAATACATTAGGAGCTCAGATAGAAAACATATATAAACTAATTTTGATGGGTTTTTCTTTAAAAAAATAAAATAAATCCTTCCATTTTTAATCACACATCCTTTCCATAAATTAGGTAATGTTTTACATTTCCTTACTTCTTAATTCATAAATGTGCATGCATATACACATAACCTTATATAAATCAGCTATCACAATCCCATGTTTTAGTAGGGTCTGTTGCTTCTCTATTGCCTACCTTATGGTTGTCTTGCCTTGATACACATATGCACGTATGTAAGTAGCTACCAATGTCAACAAATTGTCCACCATTCTTTTTCTTTGTGTTCAGAAAACTATATAGAAATATTTCATTGTTTATGTCAAAAAACATAAAACATAATTCACACATATTTGCTTTTTGCTTGTAGAAACTCCCAAGTCAAGCAGGAAGAATCTAACCTATTTTTTTATAATGAATGACTGCATCATATTCCATGGTGAGGATGCCCACCAATTAGTTAACAATTTCCCTGCTCAGATTTGGTTTATTTTTGGACTTCTGTGGGGAGTCACTGTGAAAAATGCTTGGATATATTTTATTATGTGCTGATATTTTTTGCTTACTTGGGATGGATTCCCAGTAGTGGTATTTCAGGGATAAGGAGTAATATATTTAAAACTTTAATAGTTAAATAAAATGTCTTTCTAAAAAGCTGTAATTAGCCGGGCAGTGGTGGCACACGCCTTTAATCCCAGCACTCGGGAGGCAGAGCCAGGTGGATCTCTGTGAGTTCGAGGCCAGCCTGGACTACCAAGTGAGTTCCAGGAAAGGCGCAAAGCTACACAGAGAAACCCTGTCTTGAAAAAACCAAAAAAAAAAAAAAAAAAAAAAAAAAAAGCTGTAATTATTCATGTTCCACAGCAAAGTAAGAAAATTCTCCTCGGAAGGGAGACCCCTGAATCAACCATGAGCTTCAAAGACAGCTGTCGACTCACTAAGTCCAAAGATCCGTTCAAGTTCAATGATGCACCTTCCCCATGGAGCGAGGGAATTACAATTAGAAAAGCAGAGGACCAATGGTAAAAATCTAAAGTAGTGCTGAGCGGTGGTGGTGCACGCCTTTAATCCCAGCAATCGGGAGGCAGAGCTAGGCGGATCTCTGTGAGTTCGAAGCCAGCCTGGTCTACAGAATGAGATCCAGGACAGGCACCAAAACTACACAGAGAAACCCTGTCTCAGAAAAAAAAAAAAAAAAAAAAATCTAAAGTAGCCACAGATGTCCTTGCAACAAAGGGATACACAGTTGGCTTGGGAACCACCCCATCAACTGTTTCTATGGATTGTTTCAGCAACAGCCAATCTGTTGAGGATCTTGTTTTCTTCATAAACACCCACCTCTCAAACTAAACCAAACCCATAGCTAATCTATAGATTTCTGCTAGTGTCCTCCTCCTCCCAACACTGGAGGACCTAAAGCTGACAGAGTGGGTAGAAACACAGCAGACGTAATTCAATAGATTTCAAACCAATCAGGAAAAGAATTTTAGGAAGATTCAATCTCTTTTAATAAGTAGACCACCAATATGTAAGTCACTGCTCAAACTATTGCTAGAAACTCCTTGAAAGTGGCATCTGAGCTTCCAGGATCCTACCCTCCACTATAGGGTTTGCTCACTGTACTCCTAGAGAAGCCAATCTTCTCTCAACGACCACAGATTCTTGTGTCATGATGACAAAGGCCAGACTTTGCTACTCTCTCATTTGCACCCCAGTGGCACAGTGCTCCTTGACACCAGGCAATGTCCAGTTTGAATCAGGACTTCCAGAAATGCCACTCACCAGCATCTCTCTTTGAAGAACCGGGCCCACTTCGAACTCAGAGCCCAGTAGTAACCTGGTGATGCTGGTCATAAATTTCACGGGATGCTGGATCTCATTCCCTTCAGAAGATAATTTCTTCCCAGAAGGAACAAACAAGGGACAAACAAGGCATGGCATCTAGGTTGCAGATGGCTGTACCGGGTGCCTCAGGCAACGGGCATCTGCAGCGAGAATGGGAAGTACCAAGCTCAGGGTAGGCACCATGATGCAGAGCTGTCCAAGGCAATCCCCGCACTCAGGCTTTCAATCTCATCAGAACAGAGGGCCCAAGGTGGGAAAAGGCAAGTCATGATGGAAGAGAGTCTGTGCTGAAAGGTAGACGAATGATCTGGAGAAAGGTGTGACATAACCGAGGCAGGGGGATAGCACAGTTGGGAAGACTGGGGTGACTCTCACGGGAGCGGTGAGCAGGCCCTGCTGCAGACTGTTCACCTAGCCCAAAGCAGGTTAAAAAGGAGACTCAGTTCTCTGGCCTTGAGCCCAGTGGTAGGTAGTCTCAGGAGGCTCTGACAGGGTCAACCCCCTGGAGCGCTTGCTTACAACGCAGATTGCTGGGCTATGCCAGCAGTTCTGATAAGGCGGCCGGGAAATGAACTCCTTCAGCAGCCCAGGTGAATGGCTACCTGAGAAACAATGACCTAATTTATCCCACCCCTTACCGCTAATTTCTCAAATACCTTAGTAAGGGTCTCTAATTTCAGAAACACCCACAGGCCTCAGTTTACTCCAGTCCTGTCTCACGAGTGTCCTCCTGTGGACCCATTGGCATTCTCTGCTTGTTTCTTCAAAGGCCCTGTTCTTTCTCCAGATACCCCTAGCCTGAGCCCATTCCTGTGGCTTCCCTTGGACCTAATCTGGGCAACTCACTTACCAGGGTTTATAACAACACGGACTTCGTAAAAGACAGGGGTACCAATAGCTTCAGAGCGGGCAGCTAAGAAGCTAGGAAACGCTAGTCAGAGCTCAGTTTTGCAGCAAGTAACTGACACCTTACTAACCCACCTCGGTCTCTTTCATCATGTTTCCCTTAATCCTGGTGGGTGACAGAGTCATAACACAGGAGGATTGTTACTGTTAAACACCACATTTCCTTCCCTCTAAGAAGCCATCAAAATAAGGTACACAGTCAATTTAATAACAGCTTGTCAAGGAAAAAGACACACTGTCATATTGGATGTATACGTCAGTGTAAGATCCTGATGGTTTCAGTAATGGGGAAACACAGGGAAAAGGCTCTTACATGAAACGCTCTCCAACCGTCCCATGGTTTCCACTTGGGACAGGAGAAAAAGCCATCCTTCCTCACTTCAGTTGTCTCACAGGCTACGAATCCCTTTTCTGTTTTCTGTTGCAGTAGATTTTATTAATGTACCATCTACTCTGGACTATAGACTTCTTTGGATCAGGGTCACAATCAGGAAACTTAAAAAGCAACCTCCCAGGCTCATCTCTATCGGCTTTCCAAAGACAATCAAATCAAGGTAAGGCCCCGGGATGGTCTTGTGAGAATGCTTTCTGCATGTGAAGGGTATTTCTCACTAATCCATCAAACTGGAGGGAAAGTTCCCAACAAGCCCATGCCATGGAGAAGGAGACACCAGTGGCAAAGGTCATCTTCATGCCTAAGGAGAAACCTGCCTGAATGTGCATTCCCTTGCTTGATTCAGTAACATATGTTTAAAAAAATTAATGGAGTTAATTTTTTTATAAAAGATTTGGGATTATTGAAAAGTTGACTAGAAAGCATGCAATATTCCCACATATTCCTGCCTTTGCCTCTACAGTTCCCCAACATTAGCATGCTGCATTTGTTAAATTTGGCAAATCAATATCACTATGTTATCATTAAATGAGGTTTAAACCAAGATTCGTTTTTGTGCTGTTGGGTTCTATGGGTCTTGACAGATCCGCAACAGTATGTGTCTGCCACCACAGCATCATACAGAAGTCAAACTGTTAGCTCTAAAAATCCTCACAGCTCACCCACTCTCCCCTCCCTCCATCACCCCAAACATGCTGCAGCCCCCGAGTTTCCCTCTGTCTCTAGACCCTCTCCTTCCCCAGAACATCAAACAGGTAAAACTGTACAGAATGCAGTCTTCTCAAATTGGCCTCTTAGTAATCTTAATTGAGATCCCTTCATATTGTTTTATGGTTTGATAGCTCATTTCTTTTGATTGCTGATCAATACTGCACCACATGGAGGGGCTGAAAGATACTTTGGTTACTTCCAGTTTGGGACAGTTATGAGCAAAGCTGTGTTAAATGCCTGTATGCAGGTTTTTATGTGGACATTGTTTTCAGATCATTTGGGTAAATATTAAGGAGTATGACTGCAAGACACCATGGGAAAGCTATGTTTTGCTTTGCAAGAAACTGCCCAACCTTCTCCCAGGTTAGCTGTACCATTTTTCATCCCCATCATTGTTCCACATCCTTGCCAGCAGCTGGTGAGTAGCCATCTCACGGTCTTCATCTGCATTCCTCTGATTGTATATGATGCTCAACATTTTTTCACAGGCTTAACCTCCATACATTAATTTGGTGGTCTATCCTGATAATCCCTTTTTAATTAGAGTGGGTTTCTTCTCCTTTATTTTCTTTTTAAGTCTTCCTTAATGTTTTATTTTTAAAATGTATGTGTATATGTGTGACTGTGTGTCTGAGCAAACGCCACAGGTGTTCAGGTGTCCTTGGAAGTCAGAAGAGAGTGTCAGAACCCCTGGAGCTAGAGTTGCAGGCAGGCAGTTGTGAGCTGCCTATGTGGGCTATGGGAAATGAATTCAGGTCCTCTGGGAGAGCAGTAAGTACTCTTAACCACTGAGCCATCTCTCCATCCGCTCCTTTACTTTCCTGTGGAGACAATTCTGTTACCAGAGCTGTTTCCCCAAGGCACTGGATTGTCTTTTCATTCTATCCATTTTCTTAAGCACTGGGAAAGTGACAATCCCAGCAGACAGAGCTAGGCCAACTCTGACCCTTAGCACTTACCGGGTAGCCTTGGCGCATCCTACACCTTCAGGCTTGCACTGGGCTGTGAACACCCTGAAAAGACCCCTTCATTAGCATTAAAGGGAAAACCGATTTTGCCACGGCCACTTTTGAAGTGTGCGATCACTGCTGAGTATGTGGAATCTTTCAATATGTTTGGTTATTAGTGCCCTGTCTTTTTTTGACCTTTGTGTGTTTATTCAACAAATGTTAGCGTTCTTAGAGGCACCAGGGCTGGGGCTGGCTTCTTGTTTGAAAAGCAGCCACACGACCTCTCTTCCATGTCATGGGCATAATGTGTCTTAGTTAGGACTTCTATTGCTCTGATGAAACACCATGACCCAAAGCAACTTGGGGAGGAAAGGGTTTACTTGGTTTACATATGGTGAGTCACAGTCCGCTGAGGGAAGCCAGGGCAGGAACTCAAACTGTGTGAGAAACTGCAGAGCAGGAGCTCATGCACAGGCCATGGAGGAGTGGAGCTTAGTGGCCTCTTCCTCATGTCTTGCTCAACCTGCTTTCCTATAGAACCCAAGACCACCAACCCAGAGGTGGTTCGGCCTACAATTTACTGGGTCCTCCCACATGAATCACTAATTAAGAAAATGCCCTATAGGCTTGCCTATAGCCTTGATCTTATGGAGGCATTTGATGAACTGAGGTTCCCTCCTCTCAGATGACTCTAGTATGTGTCGAGTTGACATAAAAACTAGCCAGCACATAATGGAACGAGGCGAGCGAACAAACTTCTCTCTCAGCCTATGGACTGTCGTTTGAATGCCTCAGGACAACCCTCTGGACACCTGGACTCCTGCACTAGATGTTTTCACTTCTCTCCTCAGCTGTCACTTCAGGCCTGATACCTGGTTCCAACTTGGATTTTGACCCATTTTGCCTCTGATCCCAGGAGTACGTGGTACAAAGACAAGACACTCTCAGAAGTTCTCACCCTAGAGAGTATGTTTTCCACAGCTTACAAGGCCTCTTAGATGGGATCAAAGAGAGACCCACAGGAGAACAGGATGTATCCTTACTTCCAACAATCTAATTGAAAGAAGAGGGTGTCACTGCAAGTCTGTAAGCAGTAAGTGCCTAGGAGTCCTGTGGGCAGTACGTATGTCATATAGGAGCCTTGTATTGTGACCCACATCATTCCCATACCCTACTTTCCTCGCCTAAAATGCAAGGCAGACAGGGATAGAGAGAGCCTCACTTTCCAAGGTGTGGTCCCTGGACCAGCTGTGGCAGGAACACCACCTGGTGCCTGTTAGAAGTAAGGATTCCCAGATCCTATCTCAGACCAAGTGAATCCAAAATCTGTGCCTTGACAGCATCCACAGAGGTGTACTCCGCTGCAGTTTGAAAAGCACCGGGATGCATGATTTCAAATTCTCTCTTAGTTCTATACTTTGACAATCTATGACATCTACTGTGATGCTGTCAGGAGGCAGCTGCTTGGAGGTCCCTGAGAGGATGCTGGCCAACTGGCCCTGAACAAACCCGAGGGTGCCCCCCAGCAACTGGGCTCTCATGCCAGGCATCCAGGCGTGGCAGGCAGCCACTGGCTCAGTGGGTCAGTGTGACCCTCCTGGAGAGTCATGCTGCTCGCCTGCCAGGGAAGCAGCTTGAGTTGTCACGACGGATCACAACCCTGAGGTGGAAGCTTGGGGTGGTGGCCACGTGTGGTGAGTTTTGTTGGTCAGCGTGGGCTTCACTTGGAGACCTGGCTTCTCATCATGCAACCAGGCTTTGGCTGCTGGCTTCACCCATCAGCTGGGCAGCCAGAGTAAGGGAAAAAAGATGGTAATGAACAAGGAATATTGATGGCACACCCTGAGGCTGGGGACAGAGGGAAGGCTTTCTGCTACAATCTATTCCCTTGAAAACAAATCTTTGGGTGTCAGAAGCCTGTGCTTTCATGTACCAGGTCAACTGCCTGGCAGAAGAGCATCAAAGAAGCACAGTGTAGTGGGGACCAGCAACATGGGCTCCAGGGTGACAGACAAGCCTCCCCTGTCTTTAGATCTCAATGTCTACTCCCATAAGGTGAGACTAGATTCATTCATTCACATGATTGAGCCCCTAGGATGCCCAACAGGAGACTAGGTTCTGGGCACACTGGACATTTATGGACCTCATCATTTGGATACTTTTCCAAAAACCTTCCCAGCTCAAATATTTTCTTATTTTGTGTGGTATGTATGAAGTGTGTGTGGAAGTGTATGCACGTGTGTGTGTGTGTGTGTGTGTGTGTGTGTGTGTGTGTGTGTGTGTGTGTATGTGTGTGTGTATGCACACGTGCATGTGGAAGTCAGAGGTCAACCTTGGACGTCATTCCTCAGCAGACATCCACCTTCTGAGACAAAGTCTCTTGATTGCACTTTGGACTGTTTCTACCTCCCCAGAGCTACGATTACAAGCATGTGTTACCATGCCCCCCCTTTTTATATATAGGTACTGAGAATCAAACTTAGGTCTCCATGCTTGCATAGTAAGTGTTTTTATTGACTAGGATATCTCCCAAGCTCCTCAAATATTCTATTTTTAAAATTTTAAGAGACCTATTTACTATTATTTTATGTGTATGGGTGTTTTATCTGTACTCATGTCTGTGTACCATGTGTGTACAGGACCCACGGAAGCCAGAAGAGGGTGTCAGATCCTCTGGAATTGGAGTTACAGACAGTTGTTAGCTGCTTTGCAGGTGGCTGGGAATCAAATCCAGGTCCTCTGTATGAGTAGCCAGTGCTTTTAACTACTGAGTCATCTCTCCAGCCCCTCAAACATTCTATTTTAGTAACCAGGCTTACTTGCTTACTTTAGTGTAGGCTTTGAACTCAAATTTGGGTTACAAGTTGAATTCTGTAGCCTACAGTTGGGCATAAGAAGCTCATGTATCGGTTTTCTCACCTAAACAATGAGGACAACTCCACTCCATAAGGTACTTCGAAGATGGAGAGGGACCGTGAAGTGCCTGACCAGAGGTGCTCAGTGCCACATGTGCTGGCCATTTGCCTGGGCCCTGTGTGAACATATACTCAGAGCCCCAAGCCAGACACAGCTACTGAGCACCGGCTTTCAGCCTGTCCAGCTGTTGTGTGCTGAATGTGAGAAACACATGCTGGCCACTGAGGACCCAGCATGAACAAAAGAATGCAAGGTTTCTCCTTAGTAACTTTTATATGGATTTCATGTGGATATCATAGCATTCTATGAAGTAAACTAATTAGGATTAAATTCTTTTTATATCCATTCATCTATTATGCATGTGTATATAAGCCTGTGTGGGGGTGCATTTGTGCCAGGGTGTATGCATATATTCCCATGTGGTGGTGCATTTGTGCCAGGGTGTGGGCACATATGCCCATGGGGGGTGCATTTGTGCCAAGGTGTGTGTATATATGCCCATGTGGGGGGTGCATTTGTGCCAGGGTATGTGTATATAAGCCTGTGTGGGGCGTGCATTTGTGCCAGGGCGTGCATGTGGAGATTAGAGGACACTATGAAGTTGCCATTTTCCCTCTACTACATGGGTCCCAGACTTGGTGGCAAGGGCCTTTATCCACTGAGCCATTTCACTAGCCTGACATGAATTTCATGTTTTTTTTTTTGATGTTGTGAGTGTGCTACTAGTAAACTTAGAATTGCATATCTGTTTAAGTTATATTTCTATTGGATACCACTGACCTCAGAGAACTTAGAGTGGGCTTCTGCTGGGCTCGGTAGTGCGTGTGATGTGTTGAGAAGGAAATGTCCACACTTGCACTCAGACCCAAGAGAACCCACCAGAAGGCAGGACTGAGGAGGAGGAAAAAGGAACACAACATGGTAACTACAGTTAATAATCATGGGTTGGACGTGTGAAATTGCTAAGAAGGGAGATTCTAAGTGTTCTGAGTACAAAGGAATAAGTAGGTGAGGTAGTGAGTATATAATTTAGCCATTCCCTAATGTATGCATATTTCAAAATATCATGTTGTATATCATAAATGTATATAATTTTAGTCAATTAACAAAACAAGTGGAAAGGAAAGGGGAAATCAGGTGTGTAGGGGTTCCATGGGAAGCCTTAAAGAGGAGGCCAGGAGATCATGGGTAGCTGTATTAGTCAGGGTTCTCTAGAGAAACAGAACTTACAGAAATAATATATATATGTATGTATATAAGATTTAGTAAAGTGGCTTACAGCTGTGGTTCATCTAGGCAAACAATGGCTGTCTCCCAAGGGAAAGTTCAAGAATACAATAGTTGTTCAGTCCACGAGGCTGGATGTCTCAGCTGGTCTTCAGTGTATGTTGGAATCCTGAAGAAGTAGACTCAAATGCCAGTGAAGGAATGAATTTGTCAGCTAGAGTGAAGGCAAGCAGGCCAAAAGCAAAAGCTTTCTTCTCCCGAATCCTTTATATAGGCTGCTACCTTAAATGATCTGGATTTAAGGTGGATCTTCCCACCTCAAATGATCCAGTCAAGAAAAATTCCTCATGCGTATATCTAGCTGCTTGGGGTTTAGTTAATTCCAGGGATGGTCAAGTTGACAACAAAGAATAGCCATCACAATGGGCAAAGGACAGAATCCATGGGATGTTCAAGCTCATTAAGGGATGGGTCTATGATTCTCCCATCATGCCTTGCATATGATAGGTACCTGAAAGCTACTTGTTCTTTGCAAGGAGCTGGGGGCCAGAGGGGAAACAGGAACAGTAAATCAGAATGAACACAACACTTATTTGGGAAGTGGATGGTCTCATGTACTGGGGAGGGGAGGCTTGTGTACCCAGGAACCTAGGAGAAAGGTTGCCTAGACAGGACAGCAGCTTAGCATTGATAGGACACACCACAAAACTACCTCTGACCTTTTTTTTTTTTTTTTATTCTGGGCATCCAGGGCTCGTGTTCCCATATTGCCACATACACAGTACAGAAGGGCTGATGATTGACAATTGTGCTGGAACATTGTGGCGTGCACACCTTGACAGCCCTAAGCACTTATTTGAACATATCAACTCATTTCTCATCTGCTCAAATGGTTTCTGAGTCACTACCCAGTACCCAGATTCATGTCAGCTGTGGAGACTACAGAGATAATTGAGACCTCATCCCTATCATCACTTTGAGCAGGACAAACTATGGTCCACAGGTTAAATCCAGCCCACTGTCTGTTTTTGCAAATAGTATTCTATTAGAACACAGTAATGTCCAATCTTTGACATGTTGTCTGGCTGCTTCTGTATTGCAAGGGTATATCAGTGTGATAGAGTCTATATGGCCTGTGAAACTGAAACTATATTTACTATCTGTCACTTTTCAGGAAATATTTGTTGACCTCCACCTTAGAGTAACGGACACATAAGCAAAGAATGGCTAGATAGGAGAGGACTGGACAAAGTAAGACGTGCAAGGCTAATCACGAACAGGGAGCCCCGGGCTGCAGCCTGGAGGAAGACAGTCGACTCAGCAGACAGCAGGGATGGGAAAACACAAGGGACTCGGCGACAACAAACAACTGCCTATGTGAACACAGAGTCTGGCTTTGGGGAGAGCTCAGCAACCCTGCCTCTGTGCCCAATCCCCTCATTCTCCCTCTGTTCAGGACAATGACTTTACACCTCCCCGTCTCTCTTCAGACCCAGGAAGCCTCTGTTCACACTTTCAGCTGGTGACCTTTTCTTCCCCTGGGGAAATCGAGGCCACCACAAGCGAACCTGCGCACACTCCCACCACTGCAGGCTGTCCCCTGCCTGCCACCGCTCTGTGGCCGAACTGTCTGAACTGTCGTCTGTCCTTGCATAGTACACCCCCGTTGCCCGGGGATTTGCCCCCCCACACCTCCTTTCCTACCTCTCTGGCACAGTTCTCTCAACTGTCTTTCCTCATTCCTGCATTATGTTTCTTTCTCTCCGTGAGACTGATCTCGATGCTTCCAATGTGGTGCGCTCCTCTTCCCACCCTCAGGGCAGCCCTTGGTGTGGCCTAGCAACATCACCGACCCTGCTTCGTCAGGGCACATGGATTTGGAAAGGTGTGACTCGTGTGGCCCCCCTCCTCTTCTGTTCGCCCCCCACTTTTACTCAGTCTTGTGCGCTGTTGCCTCAAAACCAATCTTGTCGCCAATGACCTACTTATTAAATCTGCCAATGACTGACCCTTGATTTATCTGACCTCCTAGCAGCAGCTGGCCTGGTGAGTTCTGGCCTCTCCAGGAGCTGCAGCCACATTTCCTTCCCTCCATTTTCATGCTTCATGAGCATGGAGGAATCCATTCTCTCCTGGAGTTTACCTTGCCTCCACAGGCTACTCTTCTACTTTTCTCCAACTTCTAAATGCTCCCTTTTCTCCATCATTCATTCACAGAGTCACTGAGACTCAAAATATATCAGTACTCTTCAACAGAACTTCCCAGGAAACTGGAAATAGTCAACATGGGTGCTGTTCAGTATAGCAAGCCCCCATCACATGTGGCTGTCGGGTTCCAGAAATGCGGCAGATCTAACTATGGAACTGCATTTTATCTCATTCTGAACTCAAGAGCCACATGTGGCTGATAGTTACTCTGCTGGGCAGTACAGCTCTGCTTGATGACTGGCACATCTTTGTCCTCAATCGCTGACCTTACCCCAGATTGCCTATTGGACATCTCCGCTCGGATGTCTAATGTGCCCCCACTGCCATTCCCGTCTTATTAATGTCAACTACATCCTTCCAGTGACTCAGGCCCAGAGGCTTGGAGTTACCCCGATTCTTCCTTCCTTTCATCCCACATCCAGTCTGTTAGCAAATCCATCAGTTCTTTCAGAGCACACCCCAGATCTTATCATTTGTCACCACTCCCCACATCCTGGCGCAAGCCCCATTGTCTCTCAGAGGGAAGGTTGTAAGAGATTTCCTAGCCTGTCCCAATTTCACCAACTTATGTTGAATGAATGCATCATGGGTGCAAGAGAATACAGGAAGGTAGAGAAGTTAGAGGATACACAGCTCACAAAGAGCCCAAGGTCAGGGACACAGCATACGGGGTCTGGATATGGACAGAAAGGCACTGTAAATCATCTGCAACCCAGCCCACCCCTCTATTCCGGGGACTCACAGCACTGCCAACATGCCCTGAGCCTCTGTCTGTGTGCAGTAAGAGGAAGGCTCCACTCTGACTGCACACAGAAAAATGCTCTTTTTGGTTCAAGTAGCCTGAGTCGCTCATGACTTCTCCATTTAGCAGAAGGCAGTCCCTGGAGTATGACAGTGTATTCCCAGGCCCGCCCTTCTACCCCCAGTCTGAGTGTGCATCTGGTCAGAGCAGGGAAATGATGATGCACCAAGCTTCAGGGTGCTTTTCTTACCACCCACCTACCAGCATGGAATGGCACCATGGCTCATTCTCATTATCAACTTGACTGGATTTAGAATTACCTAGGGGGCACACCTGAGAAGAGAAGCAAAGGCCTGCCTGAATGTATGTGGGCCATCTCATGGACCAGGGTCCCAGACTGAAACATAAAGGGAAAAAAGAAGGAAGCCAGATATCTTACGTACTTCAATTGCTGTGACAAGATCATGACCAAAGCAACTTAGAAAAGGAAGCATTTGACTGGGGCCTTGATGACAGTTTCAGAGGGTTAGTACACGGCCATCGTAGCAGGAAGTGTGGCAGCAGGCAGGCAGGCATGGTGCTGGGACAGTAGCTAAGAACTTACATCCTGACAGCAGGCAACAGGCAAAAAGAGAGTGAGACTGAGCCTGGCATGGGCTTTTGAAACCTCAAAGCCCACTCTCAGTGACACCTCCTCCAACAAGGCCACACCTCCTAATTCCTTCCCAGGTAGTTCCACTAACTGGGGATGAAGTGTTCAAACATGTGAGCCTATGGGGCTCGTATAAACTTGTAGCCATACTATAATGCAAAATGCATTCAGTCCAATTTCAAAAATCCCCACATTCTTCCAGTCTCAAAACCATCTAAAAGTTCAAAGTCTCTTCTGAGAATCAAGGCAATCTTTTCACTGTAACATACTTCCAACATACAATTGCATGAAATATATATTACCCTTCCAAAATTGAAGAATGGAAGGCATAGTGAAGAAATAGTACACCAAATCAAGACTGAAACCCAGCAGGGCAAACTCCAAATTCTCTTCTCTGTGTCTAATGTGAAAGGGCTTATTAGATGGCTCTTCATATCTCCTGCTCCTTCTAGCTTTGCTTCTCTCTCTTGGGCTGGTTCCACACCCTCTCTACAGCTTTCCTTAGCAGGGATCCCATGGCTCTGGCATCTCCAACATCTTAGCATCTCCAACAAAATCCAGGCTTCCCCTTCACAGCTTCATGCCATGGCCTTTCAGGGCCATTATGCAGGGACTCCCTGTTGTGCACATGGTCTCAGTGGCTTTCCTTAATTATGGAGGAAAATTCCATAACCCCTTTCTTGTACTTTTCTTGATGAAGCCAGAACCACATGACGGCCAAGTTCTGCTGCCTGCTAGGGCTGGAACCTGGCCCCCTCCTTGAATTACGTTTGCATAATGTGATTATACTGTATATGTAAGTATCTGTATGTATACATAATACATTGACTTGCTGATGCTTTCTCAGATAAGCTTTGCTTTTCACAGAACCTTAGTTGGGTGGGTCCTGCCCTAAGGGTACCACTCCCTTTATTAGATTTGGCTCAGGCCTTTAAACTTCTCATCTCTTTGAGCACAGGACTTGGATTCAACATTACATTTCCTGGTTCTCTTTTTCACCTCAAATTGTGCATTTTGTATTTCTTTTGCCCTGCTTGCTCCTTTTCATTATAGATCTGCACAAGAGTGATCACTAATAATTATGTGACACAGTCAATGCTAGGCTGTCCTGAAATCTCCTCTGCCAACATTAACCCAAAACTCTTCAGTTTAGCCTCCAGCAGAGTTTTAGGACAAGGGCAGAGAGCTGCTACACTGTTTGCCAAAATATCACAAGAATAGTACCTAATATCAGGCCCCTCTGAAACCTCTTGAGCTGGGCCTCCACAGCCATACTGCTCTCAGCACCGCTGTCTTCCATGCTCCTACTAGTAGGGCCCATTAAGCCCTACTGACAGCATTCAACTGCTTTCCTAATCCAAAGTCCCCAAATCTTCCATATTTCTCCAAACAACAGCATGGCCAGACCTGTTACAGCAATACCGCAGTTCCTGGTATCAACATCTATCTTAGTTACTGTTCAATGGCTATGAAGAGATATCATGACCAACGCAACTTATAAAAGGAAGCATTTGATTGGGAGCTTACTGACAGTTTCACAGGATTAGTCCATGACCATCAGGGTGGGAAACATGGTGACAGGCAAGCAGGCAGGCATGGCCCTAGAGCAGTAGCTGAGAACTTATACCTTAGCAGCAGGCAGCAGGCAGAAAGAGAGAGAATGGGCCTGGTGTGGGCCTTTGAAACCTCAAAGCCCATCCCCAGTGATATACCTCCTCCAACAAGGTTACACCCCCTAATCCTTCCCAAACAGTTCCACTAACCAGGGATGAAGCATTCAAACATATGAGTCTAAGGCAGCCATTGTCATTCAAACCACCACACCAGTTGAGCACCTTATCATACGTCTCAACTTCCTGACTGGATGCAACATGACTAGCTGCCTCATGTTCCTTTTGCCACAGATGGAGCTGTACAATGATCGCCTGACCGTACCCTCAAACTGGAAACTAAAATAAAATTTTCTTTCCTAAAATCCCTTTGACCAGGCATTTTGTCCCAGCAGCCAGAAAAGTAACTAACATAGAATACTGGTAGTGAGTAGTGAAGTTGTTGATATGATAAACCTGACCAAATTGTTTTTTAGGCAGAATGTGGAAGAAGACTTTGAAGCTGTGAGCTAGATAGGCCCTAGAATGCTGTAAGCCAGGGGTTCTCAACCTGTGGGTTGTGACCCCTTTGGTAAACCTCTATCTCCAAAAATATTTACATTATGGTTAATAACAGTAGCAAAATTACAGTTACGAAGTAGTGATGAAGATAATTTTATGGTTGGGGGATCACCACAACATGAGGAACTGTGTTAAAGGGTCACGGCCTTAGGAAGGTTGAGAACCCCTGCTCTAAGTAGAGCTTATTGGGCCCCCCTGGTGAGAGTCCAGAAGACCAAAATGCTAGGAGAAACGCAGACAGTGGAGACCCAGCTCCAGAGGCCTCCGTGGAGATAACCTCTACTGGGCACAGGGGTCGGGGGTAGGAGGAGGGGGTAGGGGTTGGGAGGGTGGTGCTGTCGGGTGTTGGTGTTACATTATGCTGAAGGAGCTAGCTGCACCCTGTTTCCGTTCTAAGGATTTGAGTGAGGCTGCCTTCAAAAGTAATGAACTAGCCGGGCAGTGGTGGCGCACGCCTTTAATCCCAGCACTCGGGAGGCAGAGCCAGTCGGATCTCTGTGAGTTCGAGGCCAGCCTGGGCTACCAAGTGAGTTCCAGGAAAAGGCGCAAAGCTACACAGAGAAACCCTGTCTCAAAAAAAAAAAAAAAAAACAAAAAAAAAAAAAAAAAGTAATGAACTAAGTTCTTTGGTGGGAAAGGTCAAGACAGCATCGCATTCAGGCTGTGGAATGGTTGGTGTTCTGTGTATTCAGATCTACAGTGCCAGAGGGCAGAAGGGAATGGAAAATGTAGAGCTTGTCTAATGAACGAACACCATTAAAGAGAACTCTTAAGCTCTTTACTGGAGTCCGAGGGCAAGACTCCCAATTTGTCAACATGCACCAATTTGTGAACATGCAAATTCCTCTGAAAGGGAGAGTGCCTGCCATGGGGATGCCACAGAAGACATTGCCTGATCGAAAGCAACTGCCTAAAGAAGTGTTTCCCACTGTTTGACAGCTGAGGCACAGAGGCCATATAACAATGAGAAACATAAAATAATGTAAGTAAAGTGTGTGGGTGATGAAGAGGGAGCAAGGACATTCCTTCCATGTGGGTCCAGCCACGGGTTCTGGCACCAGGTCTGGCCTTCTATGGTACTGATGGGACATTTTTGGTTATTGAGTTGGGGGTGCTTTTATACTGTAAGAACCTTAGATGTCACCAAGGGACTAGCCCAACCAACTCACTTCATGGATAACAGGGCCCACAGTGGGGTAAGCAACTTCCTATTGACACTCCATGGGTTAATTTCAGAACCAGGATTCAGGAGCTGGGTCTACCTCCTACCTCTTCATGACAGGTTTCCTGAAGGACTGTGTTCTTTAGATGCCTTTCTCTGCTCACATCTTTTAGATCTGGTCCACCTTCCTGTTATCAAATTGCTGATTCCATAGCAGGAGGAGCCTGTGCAAACAGTCCCTGATGGGTACCGTAACCTCTGCGCCTGTAAATAGCATTCTGAGTCTGACCCTTATGCAGAGGATGGAAATTAGAGGACTACTTTAGTTGTCATGGCAACCCTGAAGCTCTTTTGTACTAGGTACTTCAGCGGCTTGACATTCCACAGTGATGGTTGCTAGGTCTCAGATCTGTTGCTGACCAACCATATATGATCCTGGGAAAGTCCTTAATTCATCCACCCACCCATCCATCTATCTGTCATGTAGTGACATCCAAAAGGAATTTGTGCCAGTTTACGACACAAAATAAGACCATTAAAAGAAAAACAAAAGCACAAAGCCAAGCTAGAAATAGAGACTATAGGAAAAAAATCCAAGGTAGCATTGACTATATATTATTTTGGTCATTAGAAAAACAAAAACACGCCGGGCGGTGGTGGCGCACGCCTTTAATCCCAGCACTCGGGAGGCAGAGCCAGGCGGATCTCTGTGAGTTCGAGGCCAGCCTGGGCTACCAAGTGAGTTCCAGGAGAGGCGCAAAGCTACACAGAGAAACCCTGTCTCGAAAAACCAAAAAAAAAAAAAAAAAGAAAGAAAAGAAAAAGAGAAAAACAAAAACACTTTAAAACATGAGCCAATGCCGCTATTGTAACTGAAAGTTAAGTTCATTTGGGGCTTTTGAGTCCTTGCTACCACTTGGCCTCAGTTTCTTCTTCTATGTTACAAATGATGGCGTTGAACCTAATGAGCCAAGACTCATTTCTGTTCTGTGAGTCTCACTCGATGGAGGCTCAACAGATCATCCACTCTGCAGTCTCTGCCCATCTCCTCCCACAGTGGCAACCAAACGGCTCACTTGTGGCCACAGGCTATAGCCCCCAAGTTCTGTGCATTGGAAGGAAGAGTGACAGTCCAGTGTTAGGGACAGCTACTCATCCAGTTCGCTCACCAATGGCCGAGACCCACCTTAGGCAGGACAATCTAGCTTTCCAAGGACAGCTGCAGTGAAGTCAGGGGCAGTAGAGCATCATGGGAGCCCAGAGGGTAGAGCGAGCTTTTGAGAAGCTTTTGGAGAGAACTTTTTAACAGGACCTTGAATGGAGAGTCTGAATTTTTTTATTAGCCATTTTTGATACTACGGCCTCACTTTGTAGTTCTTGATGTCCTGGAACTCACTCTGTAGACAAAGCTGGCTTCGAACTTACCTAGATCTGCCTGCCCTCTGTCTCCAAAGTGCTGGGAACAAAGGCGTATGCCACCATGTCATGTCAGGATTTGAATTATGAGAGTAATCTGTATTCACAGTGATTATGGTTCGACAGTACAAAAAGTGATGGAGATGAGGTTTTCCCCTTGGTCTCCCACTCCCAGCTCTGACCTGCAAAGGCAACCACTTAGGCTATGTTTTAATTTTACAGTCCAGTGTTAGTTTGGGTCAGTACCTCCTGCCTCTCCGGGATGGAGGATGCAGTTGCTGACATCTGCATCCCTCTCTCTCCCTCTCCCAGGGGGAAGCAGGAAAGCAGTGTAATGAAGATCCTGGAGCCACAGAACCTGTACCAATTCCAATGCTTCTGTTTTCTAACTACATGACACTGGGCAGTGACTTCACCTCGCCATACCTGCTTGCTTACCTGGAAACTGGAAATAAGAACCTAACTCTTAGCATTGTTATAAGCCCAGTAACCTCTCAAAGTCAGAACAGTGGCTAGAGCCCAGCACTGGCTCAATGAAGGATGACTGTTGTACCGTTCATATCCTTTTCAGCATTCCAACTTCAATTAGCTGTATTAATACTTTTTCACACATCACTGTCTAAACCATTTAGACTTCCAAAATTAGAGTCTTATATGTTGCAAAATTGCTAATACATTGGATCCGAACTGAAGACCAACAAAAAGCATTTATATTATTATATACCCTGCAGAATCAGGTAGCGCAAGTCAATCACGGCAGAAAGGAATATAGCACGATTTCATTAAAGCCAGGGAGGGCATCATCATCAGATGGAGAAATTCAACTGCATGTTTTCTTTGTCTTACACTGCATCATGTTGTTCAAAATTATACCACACTGTGTCCATGTGTGGGCACACATGTATGTGTGGTGTATATGTACTTGTGTGTGCACAGGCATGCACACAGGAGCCAGAGGAGAATGTCAGGCATCCTGCTCTATCACTCATCTTTTTTTTGTTGTTTTTTTTTGTTTTTATTTATTTATTTATTTATTTATTTATTTATTTATTTATTTATTTATTTATTTATTTATTTTAATTTATTTTGCAATACAATTCAGTTCTACATATCAGCCACGGATTCCCTTGTTCTCCCCACTCCCGTCCCCCTCACCTTCCCCCCAACCCCCCCCCCCCCCATTCCCATCTCCTCCAGGGCAAAGCCTTCCCCACAGACTGAGGTCAACCTGGTAGACTCAGTCCAGGCAGGTCTAGTCCCCTCCTCCCAGGCCGAGCCAAACAATCCTGCATAGGCCCCAGGTTTCAAACAGCCAACTCATGCAATGAGCACAGGCCCCGTTCCCACTGCCTGGATGCCTCCCAAACAGATCAAGCCAATCAACTGTCTCACCCATTCGGAGGGCCTGATCCAGTGGGGACCCCTCAGCCATTGGTTCATAGTTCATGTGTTTCCATTCATTTGGCTATTTGTCCCTGTGCTTTATCCAACCTTGGTCTCAACAATTCTCGCTCATATAAACCCTCCTCATTCTCGATAATTGGACTCCCAGAGATCCACCCAGGGCCTAGTCATGGATCTCTGCATCCAGATCCCTCAGTAGTTGGATGAGGTTTCTAGCACAACAATTAGGGTGTTTGGCCATCCTATCACCAGAGTAGGTCAGTTCGGGCTGTCTCTCGACCATTGCCAGCAGTCTGTTGTGTGGGTATCTTTGTCTATCACTCATCTTATTCCCTTGAGACAAGGTCTTTCCCTGAACCTGGAGCTCTGTGTTGGTTTTCTTTGTTTGTCTGGGCCCTCCAGCAAGTCCCAGCAATCCTCCTATTTCCACACACCTGCCTCCCAGTCCCAGGGTCACAGGTGCTGATGTCCACACCCAGCTTCTTATGAGGGTACAGGAGATCTGAACCTGGGTCCTTGGACTTGCAAGGCAAGCACTCTGACCCTCTGGAGCCGCCTCTTCAGCCTCACACGCATGCTCCATTTTAACTTGCTTCGTATTTAGTCTTCAGTTTCTTCCACAGGTTTCCCTTCTGTCCCTCAAAGGTTTCTTACTGATTTTTTTTTCTTATGGAAAGTAGAAACAGATGTTTATAAAAAAAAAAGTATAGTATGATCATCAAAATATCTAATTTTCTTGTTAAGTGGTCATTACTCTGTGGGTCTATCTGCTGATCAACTGTCATCCTGACCTGGATCCATATTCTGTTTTTTTGTTTGTTTGTTTGTTTGCTTTTCGTTTTGTTTTTTAAATAAATTCCTTTGTCTTCTTTGTTGAAGTATATCCTCAAATAAAAATGTTTTTGGCCAATTAAATGAGAAGGAAAATTTCTGAGTCTTTGCACACTGAAATGACTACATTTTACACTGACCTTCTCCAGTTTCTCTCTTTCCACTCCAACACTGTGTTCTCCACTTCCTGTATGAAAATAATTTCTCTGTGTTTGGTGGCTAATTACCAAACCTAGTGGGCATTTTAAATCCCACTCATATCTGTAGAAACTGACATTGGTGATCATCCCAGGGTTCTTACAACTCCCCATGTGGTTGGTTCTCGGTGCATCAAACATTCTTTATTCTTTTCCTTTGAAATCATTTCCAGGTGTTCAGTTCCTTTTCCCAACCTTCAACACCGCTATCCTTTAACGTTCCACCTCTGCCCACTGATGGCCATTCCCTACACGGGCTTTCTGAAATGCTAGCACAGTGGTTTCACATAACAACACAAAGCACCAACCAAATGACACAGCCTGTCCGTGTGTGTGTGTGTGTGTGTGTGTGTGTGTGTGTGTGTGTGTGTGTGTGGTGTGCATGTACACATGCCTATGTGTATGGAGGCAAGAGACACTGAGTCTTCCTCCATAGTTTGCCATCTTAATTTTTAAGTCAGAGTCTGTTACTGAACCTGAACCAATTGACAAGATTTGCCAGTGAGCAGCTGGGGACTTCCCTGTCCCCTCCTCCCAGTGTTAGGGGACAGGCATGCACTACCACAGCTCGGTTTTTTTTCTGTGGGTGCAGGAGATCCAAACTCAGGTCCCCATGCTTGCACAACAGGTGATTTACCCACTGAGCCATCTAAGCCCCCAAATTCACATTTCACTTCTACTCAGGCTGTTTCTAATCCTATGATGGTGTTTTGGGCTCATGAAGTCACCATTCACCCAGTTCTCCCTACTGAAGAACTTGGACCACATCCTCAACCTTTTCTTCACTCACATCCCCAGCCAGCTGCTAAATCCTCTCAAAGCTGTATCAGACATGAGCCTGGAACTTCACCCTCTCTGTTCACGCTGTTCCTTTAATTCCGACACTATTACTTCTCACTCGATTACTGAAACAGCATCCTAACTGGGCCCTGTGCCCCCAGCCTCCTCTGTCCATCTGTCCTTCCTTCCGATACCTATCTCCTCCCCTCTCCAAATCTGTTGACCATTTATTTTAATCAAGATCCCAGCTGGCTCCCAAATGCTCTTAGGAAAATGATTCAACTCTTTAGTTTTAAACGTAACACTTTGTGGTTTCTCTCCATTTACATGTCCAAGCTCCAATGTCACCTCAACCTCACACATCCTACAACTAGAGCAAGACGATTTGGGGGACCTGCCCCACCTCAATACACAGTCCCCTCCATGTCGCTATGAGTTTATATTTACTGTTTTATTCCTAACTTACTGTACGTGTGTACAGTCATATGTGTTTGTGCGTGTGCACATGTGAATGCGCGTGGAAGCCAGAGGTCAAGGCTGTGCGTTTTCTTTAGTAGTTCTCCATTTGGTTTGATGAGACAGGGTCTCTCACTTGGTCAAGGACTCAGTGATTCAGTTTGACTGGCTGGCCTGTGAGTGCCAGAGATTAGCCCGTCTCTGCCTCCTCAGCACTGGCAGTATACACGTCCCCCCACAACGCCCAATTTAAGGAGCATATGTGGAGGTCAGAGGACAACATTTGAGTGTTCTTCCTTCACCGTGCTGGTCACAGGACCAAACTTGGGTTGTCAGACTTGGCAGCGGGTGCCTTTACCCACTGAGTCATCTCGCACATCTACACATGTGGATCTGAACTCAGGGCTTATATTGGCATGGCCACTACTTTTCTGGCTGAGCCGTCTCCCCAGCCCAGAGGGTCCCTCCATATTTCCAGGGTACCCTGATAATAACTTTCTATCATATTACATTATTGAAGCTATTTATTTTCATTTTCTGTAACTATGCTGTCAACACCTAGGCAGCTGGGCCCACTCTCCACTCTTTATCCTCAGCACCTAGCACAGGATATACATCAGAGGATACATCTCAGTGAGTGCTAACAGAAGGGAGGAGAGAAACTTAGGAAGGGATTGTGTTCAAGGGGCAAGAAGAGGTGCCCTGATGAGGCTAACAAGGACCTATCGGGTCACAAAGGCCACGGGCAAAGTGCAGAGCATGTAGATGGTACAGCTGTGAACAGGTCAACCATCTAGAGACCCGAAGAGCTTTGGGCACCTTTAAGACAAACATTCTCATAGCACGAGGAGGGGATGGAGGAGCCTGGAGGGTCTCAGCTAGTGGGGCTGGGTTGGTGGTGAGGACCCCTCTGCTCTTCTGTAGCACTGGGGATTAGGCCCTCCATATTTGTCGAACCACTTTGTGCTTATTTGGCCACGTGACAGACATTTGAGCATCTTTTCAAACTCCTTCAGGGGTTCTCTCTCTCTCCTGCCCTTTAAATGTCAAGGTTTCCAGGGCTCTGTTTTTAGCTCCTGTCTCTGTTCAGTCTACACACACTCTCCCATTCACCACGGCCTCCATGACATCTCCTTCCTGATGTCCGTCTGCCTGTACCTCTGACCCACCAGAACCATAGATGCCCAAGAGATACATCAACCAGTTATTCTGAAACTCAGCTCATCTCCCATCCCCAAAGGTCTCCTCCGGAAACAGTTTTCTCTGTCAACTAGACCCCCCCCCCCCGTTTTCTCCACCCTCTCTTCTCCAATCTCCTTTTGAAGTCTACCACCTTAATGATCCAGAAAGTCCACCCCTCCTTCCTACCTCACTTTCACTGCTTAAATTCTAGGCGTGCACCTCTCCAAGTTTATTTTTAATTCTCTTTTCTACCCTTTCCCACAGTGATTTCAAGGAAGTTGAAACCCAAAGAGTAATTTTTATACAATCACACACATTTTAAATGTGCGGCTTGATGAGTATGAACAAGGTTGCCAACTCCCTTAAGATTTAAAACGTGGGCTGGGAAGGGCGGCTCAGTGGGTAATGCACTCAAGCATGAGGCCCCGAGTTCAGATCCCTAGAACTCATCCCCAGACATGGCAGCCTACAGTTGAATTCCAGTGTTCCGGTAGCAAAATAGGCAGCAGAGATGGGAGAATCCTGGAAGCTTGGGGGACATTGCAGCAAACAGTGCAGTCTTCCTCAGATGAAGAGAAAGCTAAAGACTAGCACCGGGGTGTTTCTCCAACCTCCACCTGCATGTCATGGCATGTGCATGCCTGTACTCATACACAGGAAATACATACACAAAGAGCAAATAAATATCATATTAAAACATTTCCATTTCCTAGAACATTCCTTTCTGACCCTTTGCTCCACATTCCCAGAGGCAACTGCCATTCTGATTTCTAGCACCCATAGATGGGTTTTGCTGCTTTTGAATTAGGTAGGATTTTTAGGGATTATATAGGAGAGATTTTTGTGTGTATGGCTTTTTTTTTTTTTTTTTTTTTTGGTTTTTCGAGACAGGATTTCTCTGTGTGGCTTTGCACCTTTCCTGGAACTCACTTTGTAGACCAGGCTAGCCTCGAACTCACAGAGATGTGCCTGGCTCTGCCTCCTGAGTGCTGGGATTAAAGGCGTGCACCACCACCGCCCAGCTGTGTGTATGGCTTCTTTAGCTTAACGTAACATCCATGAATTTCAGTGCTAGTCTGCGCCTTCTACTGCGGGCGTGCGTAACTGTTTAGGTGGGGAACAGTTTCTTTCCCTTTTACCTGCATATGAAAAACTCACTTATTTTCAGCTTTAGTTTTTCCAAAAATGCATTATGAACATTTTTGCATAAGTCTTTTTTGGATATATAGTTTCAACAGTTTAGAGTAAATATCTAAGTAGGGTTGTCAGTTTTTTGGATGTGCTTATGGTTTGCTTTGTAAGAAGCTGCCAAACAGCCTTCTAAAATAGTTACACCATTCTCTAACACACCAGCCAAATATGGGAGTTCGCGATGCCTAACACAGCCTTTAAAATGCGAATCGAATCACACCATGGCTCTGCTCTAAACTCCTCTCCCTGGCTCCTTCCAGATGTTTCAGTTCCACAGGAAATAGACCAGGTTCACCACGGCATAGTGAACAATGTGCCCGGTCTCACCATTGCTATTTCTTTACAAGCTTCCTTTTCTCCAGGCTCACAGATGAAATTCTCTAACTCACGAATTTTGTTGTTGTTTTTGCCCCCCCCCGCCCTTTTTAAACTATGTCTTGCCATGTAGCCCAGGATGGCCCAGGACTCATGCTTCTCCTGCCTCAGTCTATAGAGTTCTGAAAACCAAGTTCTTTGATGTCTCTGTAAAGCCTTCCCTTTGCCAGGATGCCCTTTCCCCCTTTCCTTCATTCTGACGCCCACCTGCCTTCAGAGAGGTGTTTCCTGACTATCTCACACACGTCTGTGAGTTCACTCCTGTTCTCTGCTCCCCAAACATACAGGAACTCCACCATAACACTCTGCTCAACATGTCATAATACCTCATTTTCTTCCCTCTGACTGACTCTTACAAGATGTCCTTTGTCCCTCCCTTTCTTCTATCACGGGGGACTACCATCAGACAGACATCATGCTGGCAGATGAGCATGGGATGACCAGTTAAGACATAATCCCTGCTCCCATAAGGCTTTGGGTGGAATGAAAAGAGAGTTGAGGTCTGGTCAGTATTAGAGTGCTTGACTAGTACGCATGAGGCCCTAGGTTCGATCCTCAGCACCACAGAGACACACAAAAGGCAGCCCAGAGACTAAGGAGGGCAAGCTAAAAACCAAGCTGTGTTCTGGACAAGAGAAGGAACAGCTGAGGGCAAGGCAGGGTCTCTTCAAAGAAACAATGTCTGCACTGGGATCTAAAAGCGATATATGAGCTAGTCAGGCGACATGCTGTGAACAATGGGCTGTTCAAGAGAGTGAAACTGGGCAGGGAAGAGATGCTGAGGTGAGCAGCATAAGGAAGAAGGTTAGGCAAGTGCCAGAACGGGGGTGGCTGAGGATCTTGCTTGAGACCACGCCGCCAAGACAATGGAGGTACCATCCCTTATCTAGCTCCCTGGACCTGCCATTGTATCTGTTAGTGCTTACGAAATATATTATTTGTTCAATTAATAAATGTTAAAAGAGTTCACAAAGTTTGATGGGGAAGGAAGATACAAGCAGCATCTTTAAATTTTATTTGCTTAATTATTAGTTGTATTTTTATTAGTTCTTTGAGAGCTTAGAGTCTTGTACAGTGTGTTTTGATCATATTCACCACCCCCTAAACAGTATGGCAAGTGGGCTGCGGGGCTGAGCATGTTTTTAAGCAAAGGCACAAATGGAGTTTGTTGAGAGAGTACAGCCAATGGAGAGGTGATGGAAACTTCACATTCAGGTTCTGCACAGGTGGGAAGGGGCAGGGCTGACGGTACAAAGATGGTTCGTTTTGAGAGGGAAGAATGATTCTTCCTGTGAAATGAGAGAAAAGGGTGAAAAATGGGGGTGGGGGGATGATACTCCAGACATAAAACACTACCTGATGGGAGGAATGCTCTTACAGCCATGTGATCCAGAGGGCATCTTCTTGAATCTGCATGGTGCTGGAAGACAGCCATTCCTCGGCTGTACCATTGACAGTACTTGTAATCACCGTGGGCAGATTTACGGAGCATACAACCAGCTATGTTGGAAGCTTTGGTGGACATTCCCATCTCACTAAGATCTCACAGTAACCGTGCTGGGGACATGCACACCTGAGTTTAGGGATGTTAAGGACCTGACACAGGACTGCACTGACCGTGAGTGGCTGATCTGGGGTTGGGATCAAGACTGACAGATACCGCAAGGAGCTATGGCAAGTCAGGAGCCCAATCTTGCTCCAGTATGGGGAATGTCATCTTGAGTGAGCAGAGATAGTTTACGGTGACAAAGGCCCTATGTCTGTAGTGGGGGTTTAACCTGTACAGAATCTCCTAGTGAGTGACCGAAGAAACGTGGCAGTTTGAGAGTGTAGAATGTAATGTGATACCTGGTTACAGTACAAATTGTAGTAGTTGGGGAGGTGTCCTAAGACACCCCCCCACCAGTGGACACATGAAACTAGAAACATTAGTACCAAATTCTACTTACTGTCTGTTCTGTACATATTTATCTATGGTGAATGATCACTTTTTTACTTAAGGAAGCACTTTTTGGCTTCCCTTTTGGCATATTAGAATTCCCCCCAAATCACTACTTTTGTGCTCTGGGGCATCGTTAAGCAAAATAGTGGTTACCTGAACACAAACACTGTGGTATCGAGATAACTGCTCTGATAGGCTCTCAGAGAGCAATGGCGGGGGCACACAGACAGTGAGAATGAACCGGACAAAGGGAAGGTTCACATCCAGGTTTGGATCCTGGGGGATGCAGGAAATATCATTATGAGACTCAGGACAGCATTCAGTTAAAAACTTACAAACTGCCTGGGCAGTGGTAACACACACCTTTAACCCCAGCACTCAGGAGGCAGAGGCAGGCAGATCTCTGTGAGTTCAAGGCCAGCCTGGTCTACAGAGTGAGTTCCAGGACAGCCAGAGATACACAGTGAAACCCTGTCTCCCCCCCCCACAAAAAAAAAACCAAACCAAACAAAAACTTACAAACTGTTTATTTTCTGGGATTTCTCATTTACTATTTCTCTGACTGTGGGTAACTGCAATCACGAAATATGAAACAGGAAATGTAAGGGAAGCAGTACCCTTTCTTGCAGAGAGAAAGGACCCAATACTGGTGAACTAATGATGAGGTCAATGACTTGTCTGTACAGATAATGACATGGTACAAGTGACACAGAAACTTGCTTTCCTGGGCCACTTTAGAGCATGCAAATGCAAAGATAGCAATAAGCCAGGTAGTGACCTTCGTGAATGTGGGGGTGGGGTTAGGGAGAGCGATCCTTCACAGAGAAATACACCTACCTGGAGAAAAGGAGCCTTTGGAATAATCCCCCAAATATCCAGAGAACTACAAAACAACAAAGGCCCTGGGCCAGGAGACAGGTGGCCCTATCAGCAGAAACAGCAGGTGACATGGGACCTGGATCCATCTGTAGAGAACAGTCCCGCTGGAGTAGTCTCAGAGGAAAGCAGGAGAGCTCAGGATGGGGAGCTGTCCCCAGCGGAACTGTGATCTTAACTGGACCACTCTCAGCAGACAGGATGGTCTCACTATTCTCCTCAGTCTTCCTTATGCTTTTATATTAACAAATGATAAATGCCTTACTTTGCCTAGTCACTATAGATGCTGTAAATTTCCTAACCTTAGGACCTACAGTGAGCTAAACTGTGTTCCCTCAAGACACATGACCTCTCAAAACCTTAGAGAATATGACCTGACTTAGAAACTTCACAGCCAGTGTTATATATATAACTGTAATATATATATATATATATATATATATATATATATATATATATATATATATATATATATAAATTATATATCACAGACATAATCTACTACAGCGAGGTAACACTGAGTCAGGGTTGGATATTAAACAAAGACCTATCCCTATATAAAACAAAGACACAGGAAAGAAATCTCGGACAAGCCAGAGGCAGAGGCTGGACCCAGGCAGCCACAAGCCAAGGCACATGAGGAAGGAATCGCCAAGAGAATGGGGAAGGTGTATGGCCCTGATCACACCTTGATTTGGAACTTCCATTTTTTCAGAACTGTAAAAAGAAAAACATATTCCATTGTTTTAAGCCCTTGGGGTTTACCAAGCAATGTGTGTGATGCATTTCACATCCATAGCAGGAAAGCAGCGAGAAGGCTGAGGTGGTTTGGAAAGGGCACCAGAGGGGGCCTTTAGGCAAGTGCCAAGAAAAACCCAAATAAACTCATACCCTAGATTCCGAGGGAGAATGCGGTCCCCCAAAGGTAAACAGAGGGCTCTGTGGTGACATTAAATGGTGTCTGCGCATGAAAGGCTCATGTGTGGCTTTAGCCTGGCACATTTACTAAGAATAGGGGTGTAGACTCCAGTTCTGTCACTGTCAAGGTTGAATCAATCTCAGCTTAATTAATGAAGTCAACGCTAATCAAATTCCTCAAATTCAAAAGAAAGAAAATGAGGCTGATCATTTGTTTCTTCTGTGTATGTGTGAGAAAACAATCAAGGTTCTCTTTCGTTATCCCAAATGCTTATGTTGGCCACCACGGACCCACGGTCCCACACCTGTGAGCTGATAACGAGTCTAAGTTACAGTGAATCAAAGTGAAGAAGCAGAACCTGGAAGAGACTCCATCCAGACCACGAAAAAGCCCAGTGATGTTCCCCCACCCCGTGCCACAGCAGAACACGTCTCCGGGCCTCACAGAGTCTGTGGCATTGGCTGCAGATGGATAGTTCTTTCCTATGTTCTGGGACAACATGCCCACTTCCTCCCAAGGAACTGGCCTCTAAACAGAGTGTCAAATAACTGCTGCTAGATTACAATTGTGCCCTGAACTTGACTTTCTAATATCACAAATCAGATCTCAGGTGTGGGCTCCCCGACTCCCGTAACAACTAGTATTGCTTATTTGGTTTCTTGAGGCACCTGCAAAAGCCACTGTGATGTTGGTGGCTGAAAACAACAGACACTCATTGTCTCATGGTTCTAGCGGTCAGAAATGTATGTCAAGGTTGTCAGTGGGACTGGGCTCCCTCCAGAATCAGGGAGAGAACCTGGTACTTGCTCCTTCCAGCTCCTGGTGGCTCTGGTGGTTCCTTGGCTAGGGCTGCACCATTCCAATCTGTCCCCACAGCCACAACGCCATCTCTTCTGCATCCAAGCTTTGTATGCCTCTCTTCTAAAAGGATACTTCTAATAGTATTTACAGCCCAACTGATGGTGCAGAATTCTCTCTCAAATCCTTAACTTGATCACATCTTCAAAGACCCTTATTCCAAATAAGTTGGAACTCACAAGTCCGAAGGATTTTACAATTCTGCCTTGGGTAGGAAGGGGGCAGGAATCCATTTTTAAAACTTACTATGTTATGTAGATTTTGACCTTATCAGGTTTTGTGTGCGCATGCCATGGCATACTTGTGGAAGTGTGAGGACAGCTTGAGGGAGTCAGTCAGTCTCTCCTCGCACTGTGTAGGTCTCAGGGATTGCACTCGGGTACCTTTACCCGATGAGCCATCTCACTAGGCCACTTATCTGTTTGATATACCCTCGGTATCTCATGGATGTGTGAGACTGAGTATAGAAACCAAGGCAACTTATTTCCGAATTCTCACCTTACGACCACTACACGCTATTACCCCATTAGCATTCTCTAAGAGATAATCCTGAACGTCATACCTTAGACCCTTCAAACACCCAAATGGGTTTCCTGTATGCACAATATGGTAAAAGCTACCTGACCCTGACTTCAGCTCTTCAGGCTAACCTATCAGTAGCAGTTATGAGGCTTAATGCTATCTTTAATTAGGATATCAAACAGTCTCATGTGTGCCCTTAAGTCATTTCTACCTCACGCATACGTGGTGTGTGCATGTTTGTGTGTGTGTGTGTGTGTGTGTGTGTGTGTGTGTGTGTGTGTGCGCGCACACGTATTTGTGCATGTTTATGCATGTTTGTAAGTGTGTGTATGTGCAGGTTCATGTGCACGTGCATATAGAGGTCAAAGGACAATCTTTGGTATCATGCTTTAGGCACCATCTCTTAATTTCTGAGATAGGATCTCTCACTGACTTGGAACTCACCAAGCATATTGGGTTGGTTGGTCACCCAGCCCCAGGGTTCCATCTCCCTCCACCTTCCCAGCGCTGAGATTTTAAGTACGCGCCAGAATGCCTAGCCTTTTACATCCTAGACTCAGCTCCTTATGTTTGCAAGGTGAGCACTTTGCTGAATGAATTCTCGTCCCTGTCCCCTTTCTACCTCCTGAGGCCCCAACGCCATCTAATATGCCCCTTCTCGGGAACCCCTCAAGACATCTACCTCCCTGTGCTCATGTCTTTCTTTGAGGTCTTCTTGCCCTGCCTGTGGATGCCATTTCTACCTAAGATTCGGTCCACTTCCTGAAAAGAAGACCCTCCTAGAGACTCAGTGTGTCACTTTTCTCATTGTTGTGACAAATACTGGGCAGAAGCAGCTTACATGAGAAGAGGTTTATTTCAACCCATGGCTTAAGAGGAAACCAGTCCATCACGGCAGAGACAACGCAGTGGTGGGCGTGGGTCAGTCTGTGGGGCAGGGGTTTATCCTGCGACTTCCTCATCTGGATGGACTAGGACACAGAGACCTTGGGTCAGAACTAGGCCCAACTAGGCTGGGCTCATCCTCACCGAACCACTTCGGAAAGCCATACCTCCTACCCCAAGGATTCCATCACCTTCCCAACCAGCCCGCCAGCTGTAGATCAAGTGTTCAAACAGATAAGCCCACTGGAGACCCGTCACATTCTACCCATAACGGTGTACAAAATCTATTTGTTAAAGAACGGCTGGCTATGGGTAGGGGAAGTCTCACAAGACTCCACCTGTAGATGAAGTGCTACAGACAATTAATTACGGTGAGAGAGAATCAGTCTTCCCCAGGGATGAGCTCTCTAATTGGCTGTCCAATATCAAGTGGTCAGCCCGAAAAACAGATGCATAAAAGCAATACTAAATGGGTTCAGCAGATTGTATTGTGTGTGTGTGCGTGTGTGTGTGTGTGTGTGTGTGTGTGTGTGTGTGTGTGTGTGTGTGTGTATCACAATAATTTCAGAAAGAGAGGCCATTAATTTGAGAAGGAATGGATGGTACACAGAAGGAGAGAGAGGGGAGGGAATGATGTAATATAGTACAGATATATAAAAAGAAAAAGAATATGAACTGTTGTATGTAAGGTGAACTAATAAATCAGAGGTTGTACAAAAACAAGACCATTCTTCAACCTCTTGGAGAATTCAAAAGAGAATATTCAGAAAATTAACCTCCTGAGTGTGCTTAACACTCAGTTAGAAGGAAAAATTCTTTATATTGCTGGTAAGACAGGAAACAGGGGAGGTGGTTTTCTATCAAGAAATAAGGTATTGATCTTCAAGAAGGAAGAACAGAAAGCTTAAAGAACCACCTCAATGCCAGGCTTTGGTGAGGACAAAATACAGCCCCAGTTTGAAAAATGTACATGGCTATCCGAGAACAGAGCCCTAGGACTCAGAAGACTCAGCCCAGGGATTTCCAAGTGCTGGTCTTAGATCACTAACCTGCTTTGAGATCCAGGACTGTGATGTGATTCATTTTGGCTACTCTCGGTTTGTAGATGAACATGAGGTAAGCCACGTTTGATAAGTGTCAGCCAAACTGCTGTAGCAATAAAATGAAGTGAAACTGCTTGACGCAAGAGTCCCCATCTAGTGCCATCAGCCGATAGATACAGACTGTGGTGTCTGGAGGTTCATCCCAACCCAAGCCACTGCTAAATACAATGCTCCATCTCACAGCCACTTTAGACACTACTGGTCACTCCTCTCCCTTGAAGCACTGTAACAACTTGGTTATGAGAGGACCATACCATCCGGTGTCAGTCTCTTCCCTCATTGGGTGGTCTTATTTCCATCACTGGCTCTTCTCCTTGACCTCTAACATTGACATGCCTTGGGTTCATTTCTATGACTCTTTCCCCCATCCATACTTTCTTTCTTGTCCTAGGTAAGTTCATTCAAGCTCATGGCTTCAAATGTCACCTGTATATTATCTCTACTCTAAAATGTCTGACTCCAGCTCCACTTTCTCCCTGAACTCCAGACTTGCATATTCAACTGCCTGTTTGACATCTTCAATTAGGCCTCTAATAGACTGTGAAATGTAACATGATTGAAACAGAACTCCTCATTTCTTCCACTTAACACCTCCTCCTCCTCTATCCCCATATCAAAAAATGGCAATCTCATCCTTCCAGCTGTTCAACCCAAAAACTATGAGGTCAGTCTTCATTCTTTTCTTTCTCTCCCACCCTGAACCCAACACATTAGCCAATTTTGTGGGCTTCACCTGCAAACTGTGCCCAGATTCCAACCACCTGATCCACTTCCACTGACAGCCCCGTAGCCAAGTCACCGTATGGATTACCTAGGCAACTGCCTCCGGCTGTTCTCCCATTGCCGTCCTACGCCCCACCCAGTCAGTGTTTCATGGATGTCCATGATCCTTTAAAACAAATTTGGTCATTTCACTTGTCCGCCACACTCCAAAGATGTCCACATAAATTTTATGAGCTCCACATTGTCAATGAGATCTACATGGCCCACAAGCTCCTTTTCTCATCTTATTCCCCATCTCCCTAATTTCTGCATTCTCATTACACAGGCCTTTTTGCTGTCCTCAGCAAGTTAGGAAGCTGAACTAAATACAAAGCATTAAAACCTTTTATAAAATATAATAAAGAGGTACTTGAGCTATCAGTAACATAAAGCTGTGAAGAGACAGAATTCTTGTAGTTAATGAGCAGTGCCTCAGTTTTGCAAGATGGAGACTTCTGGACTTGAATGGCAATGATGATTGCATGATGCTGTAAATTCACTAAATACCACTGAATTCAAAGGTTAAACTAGTAAATTTTATATGTTTTACCACAACTGAAAATAATTCAAAATACTCATAATAGGTATTACCACAACAGTGGGTAATAATTATCAATAGGTATTATAGATGTCTATGATATATATATATATATATATATATATGTGTGTGTGTGTGTGTGTGTGTGTGTGTGCGTGTGTGTTTAATATAGATATGGGTAAATAGATATATCTATAATATAGATAGATAGATAGATAGATAGATAGATAGATAGATAGATAGATATAGATAATCTTAGTACAAAAAGATTTTCTGGGCTAGGGAGCTTGTTTAGTGGGAAGACACATTTTCTACGTAAGAATGAGGACCTGAATTTGGATCCCAGCACCCATGTAAAAAGCTGAGTGTGGCTATGTGTGCCTGTAACCCCAGTGCAGAGTCGGGTGGCAGGCTGAGACAGGAGGATCACTTTGACTAGCTGGCCAGCCAACCTAGCCAGAAAAACAGTGAACTCAAGGCTCAGGGAGAGAGCTTGTCTCCAAGGAGTAGAGTAGAGAGCAATGGGGGAAGGTACCAATAGCCACCTCTTGCCTCCCTACACCTAAGAGCTCGAGGTACAGCTCAGCTGGTAAAGCGTCTGTCTGGCATGCAGGAAGCCTTTGGTCCTGTCCCCAGCATTCCATAAACTAGGCATGGTGGTAACACACCTCTAACCTCAGTACTTCAGATATGGAGGCAAGAGGATGAGAATTTCAAGGTCCTCTTCAACTGCACAGTGAGTTCAAGGCCAGCCTGGGATGTGTGAAACTCTGCCTCCTAAGGAGGTACAGCTGTGGGAGCTGAGGCTCAGTCTACAAGTGTTTGTTATGCAAGTACAAAGACCCAGGTTTGATCCCCACCATCCACGTGAAAGCTAAGTGCAGAGGCACACAGCTGTAATCCCAGCACTGGGGAGTGGGGATGGGGAGATTCCTGGAGCTTGATGGCCAACCATCAAGTCAGATCAGAAAGTTCCAGGATCTCAAAAATTAAGATGGAGAAGGACTGAGAAAGGCACTTGATATGGACTTTCGGTTTCCACATGCGCTGTCACACATGGACACACACACACTCACACACACACACACACACACACACACACACACACACACACACACCACCTTATACCCAGTATGGTAATATTACATGACTATAAACAAAGTCTTGAAACAAATCCTATGTGTAACCACCTATGGTCCTTACTGAGTGTGGTCAATGACCATGGACTTGTCGCCATAGGAACTAGACATGAGCACTTTAAAGACAGGAGGACTCGGGTTTTCACAGCAGACTCTGCTGGAATCTGGAAGCTGCCTCTCTGACACAAGCCAATCATCTACAGATGAACAAGCTGCATCAAAATTCCATCTCCCTGGTGTGTCGTTTGACAATGCGGTGTCCTTTGACACAGACCAAGCTACAAAGCTGCCTACAGTGTATAATTAAGGGTTTCCGACAGACCAAGGTTTCCTCCTGCCAAATGCCATTCATCTATGCTCGAGCCTTCCAACAAATATAACCAAAGCATAATTTGTAAAACCAGCTCACTCGTGTGAATTATTTTGTACGGCTGTCCTAAGGCACTGTGTGGTTTAACAGAGTAGAGGAATTATTTTTGGATACTTAAACCACAAGCTCGTTCTTATCATTGGACAAGAGAAGATGCCAGGACCTAGAAAAGTAAAGTAACCTGTCTGCAGCTATACCTCTAGTTTATGGAAAAGCGAAGACTAGATTCCAAAAACTCTGATACTTTAAGCTAGTACTTCTTTTCAAAATTTAAAGTACAGACATACCTGGGAGGTATTGTGGGTTCAGGTCTATACTGCTACGATAAAGTGAATAAACATAATAATAATGCAAGTCATATGGTTCTGGAGATACCCCCACAATACAGGATATTGACATTTCTCTTAGTTGCCCACCAGAACTAGATCGTAAGACCCTATGGCTGAAGACACTACACAGACTGGTCACAGAACATGGAACAATTAAGTTGGTACTGATTAGGAAGCTTCCTCCAGACTGGCTATCTTTCACAGGTGCTATGAGGGTGTTATGCAGACTGCTGGTGGGAAATTTTAATAATCTTACCCAGCTGTGAACCTGGTAAACTGTAATTACGACCCAGATGGCAAGATCTGCACATGCATGCAATGATGGTACAAATGCTGCGGGGGTAACCAGCCACTTTCTGATGGGATTTATGGCCACTACAGGAGGAAACACATGCCTGGTACTGCAAATTTAGCTATGATCCCTGATTGGGGAGCTCATAGGCCCTAGAGATATACCTATTATTTTTATTTTAAATGGCCCTCTAAATTTGTATGTCTCTACCAGAAGATGCGCAATTCTGATCCCTCATCTGAAAAGTTTCTTGGTGTAGTGGATGGTGGTTAACAGAAAATCACAACAAGTGTAGGGAATAAGTGTTAGTGGAGTGCTCAATGGCCATCTCGATCACACACCCTGTCCCAGGCTCAGTGACCATCATGGAAGAGGGAGCAGAATGTAAGAGCCAGAGGGTGAGGAGGGTCAGACCAAAACGGTATCTTCTGGATATAACTGCATCTCTGTACTCATGATCTCACAGCAGCTGTGGTTGTCTGCACAAAACCACGCCAGCCAGCATTCTGTCATGGAGTGGGAAGGGATTCATGAGCCTAACTGAGGAGCTCCAGACAGCTGATGGCTTCTGGGAGAGGAAGAGTCAGTTTTTTGTAAGGGTGTGGCTCCTGGTAGATTGACCATGTTCCAGCAGATGGCCCCACACCCAGGAATGTATGATCAGCACAAACTGAGAATCAATAGGTTATAAACACATTTTTAAAAGAACACAAAATTGGGGGGGGGGGTAGAGAGGTGGGGTGAATTTGGGGAGAGTTGGGGTGAATATGATCAAAATATATGGTATGAAATTCTCAAAGAATTAATAAAATAAAAAACTTAAAGCAAGTCACATGAGTATTTTGACTTCTCAATAAAGTTCCATTTATACTATTCTGTACATATATATATAATAGTATTATATCTAAAAAAAAACAATGTATAGGGGCTGGAGAGATGGTTCCGTGGTTAAGAGCACTTATTCTTGCAGAGGACCTGGGTTCAATTCGTAGCACTCACATGGTGGCTCACAACCATTTGTAACTCCAGTTCCTAGAGTTCCAACACCTTCTTCTGATCCCTGTAGGTACCATGCATGCATATAGTACCCAGACATACATGCAAGCAAAACAATCATATTAATAAAATGAGAAAATCTAAACGAAATTAAAAGCAATGTATAAACTTTAATTTATGATTCTTTGTTGCTAATGATCCTCTGAACCATTTGAAAGATAAACTTTCTCATGCATGGTTGACATAAGCCTTCAATTTGTTAAAAGAAGGAAAGAACGTGACCTGCTATAACATGAGGTGTTATCATCTTTAAAAAGGGGGAGGAACCAGTACCAATGTGTACAAGTGACAACGAGACATGGCTTCATTTTCTCCTGTCTTTGTCCTCAAAATGTCTCCATTGGGCTTCTCTTTTCTGACCTTGAAGACAACTTTCACAGCTTCCTCAGCTTTCTGCCTCCTCACACGGGTAAGAACTGCTTCATTTAAGGCTGGTGTGTAGGTATTAACAAGACCTCATCTGGTCTAAATCAAATCTTCAGTCATTTACCCAGTTCCAAGCTCTTCCCCTCACTTAGTAGGAGATGCTGAAGAGGTGGAGGCAGGAGGATCATAAGTTTGAAGCTATCCTGGGCTATACCTTGTCTATGGCCATACTATCCTGAAGATGCCCAATCTCCTCTGATCTTGGAAGAAAATGCATCAGGCTGTCTTCAGTGTGTGCTCTCCCTTCCCCAAAGGCAATGAATAAGCCAAAGGTGACATTCAGCCAAAGCAGGTCTCTTCCAAAGACGTTAAGTCTTCCAGAAAGCATATATTTAACTGTCACAGTCTTTGGGTGTGGCATGCAATTTCTGCAACTGCATTTAGAAAGAACACAGATTGGAGGTGGGCTCTAAATCACACGTCTACAGCCATATTTTCTAACAGCCCTGAAGATTACTGAGCAATTGTGGCCTTTCACCAAGCACAAAGTACCTTGTCACTCATCCTCCACCCTGAGGCCCCTGAAGGACTGTCTTGGAGAAGCTCTTTGGTCAGAAAAAAACTGGTGAGCAGAGCTGGCACTCTACAGGTCAGACGATTTCCTCAAATCATAAACCACTCAGAGTTCTGCAGAAATACTATTTTTTGTTTGACAAACTTATTATTCCAGTCCTAACAGTATTTTGTACACTTAAAATGCCCAAATAAAATACCCCAAGGATGACTGCAGTCATCCTAGAATATGTTGTTGCGTCTGGACCTAAGACCTGTGGGAGTTCAGACAATCTGAATTCTGTAGCTATTTTGTTTACATCTCATTATTTATGAAATAATCTAGGCATTGCTTAGAAACACCAAGTCTATTTCAAATTTTAAAGCCAAATTTGTCTCACGCATTAGTTATGATCTTCATTTGACCCAAATTGCCCCAATTCTATAGTTTACAAATCAGACCATCATTGAGTTTTCTGTAGTGATGCTGCAGTTCTCATTTCAGGAAGATTTATACCCCATGAGACATTTGGTAATTTGGGGGACATTTTGGTAATCATACTTGCAGAGGGCTGACAGCTCACTGGCATCTACCAGGACCAGGCAAGGTCCTGGGATGGTGCTAAACATCTTAGGTGATGCACGGGACGGCCCCACGGTCTGGTTACTTGGCCCAGACTGCTGATAGGGGTGAGGTAGGGAAGCTCACTGTGAAGCCTCAAGATGCAAAGGAACTGGCCCTTGGTGGCCTCCAGGGTTAGAAAGGAAGTTGTTTGATTTTTTCTTTCTTTCGTATTGTGTGGTTTTTATTAAGTTTTTTTCATACAATATATTAAATCATGTTTCTTCTCTCCCCTCAACTCTTCCCAGATCCTACCCACCTCTCTACCCATCCAACTTCGTTTTCTCTCTCAAAAAGGGGGGTGGGGGGGGAAAGGAATGAGAAATAAAAAAAGCTTTAAAAAAACAACAAAAATAAAAAAAATGAAAATTAAAATAAACAAGCAAAAGACTAATAGGACAAAAAATTGCTGGAACAAAACAAAAAGTCCACAAAAATATCATTGAGTTCATTTTGTGCTGGCCATTCCTGGGAAGGGGGCCTGTGTTGGAGTGTGGCTGATACGCCTAGTGACACTCCATTGGGGGAAAAGTCATTATACTGAAGCTGAAAAGAACTTCTGATTTTTCATGACCTCAGAGATAGAGCAGATACTGATGAAAAACGCACTCCATTCTTTCATGCCAGTTGAGCATGCCAGTAACAGGATTATATTGTGTGTGTGTATGTGTACACACACATGTGCGACACGTGCGAGTACATGCCAAGGCCACAGGTTGACAGATATCTTCCTCAATTGGGCTCATTTGGACTCCACCTTATGTTTTGAGGCAGGATCACTCATTTGAACTAGTGCTCACTGATTGGCTAGACCAGCTGACCAGCAAGCTCCAGAGGCGGGCCAGTCTCCACCCCCTGCATGAGGATCACAGATGACCATGACTATGTCCGTTTTTTGCCTTTTGTTTTTTGTGGGGTTTTTTTGCATAGGTATTGGGGATCTGAACGCAGTCCTCGTGTTTGTACAGCAGGTATTTTACTAACTAGGACATAACAGGTTTTTTCTGGTTTTTTGTTTTTTGTTTGTTTTAACCAGATGTCCGTCCCATCCTTGGATATCTATTAACTTTAACATCCCATCCTCTTTAGCTAGCACTGAGGGGAAGAATGCAGCCCCAAAGAGAGTGACTCAGAGGAGGTCTGCCACAAGTCTGAGGGCTGTGGGCGTGTATCTTGTACCCCTCAGCACTCATCTCATTCTGGTTGTGAAGAGGATAGGACAGAAAACAACACACACACAACCCGACACAAAACAAAACCACAACTCTGATCCTTGTAAAAATAGCTTCAGAAGTTGGAAAGAAATCAAGCCACTTTTTAAAGTATTAAATCATTCCCTACACTCCCGTTATTTTTAGTTATTTTTGTGCATCCCTCCTCATTCCAAAAGGTTCTCAGGGGTTTGCTGTCCTGGTGCTGTTGACTCAAGTTTTCTCCTATAAAGCCTGCATGGACTCCAGGACCGTGTACTGATGGTCCAATTTAGAAGAAGGATTTTGGAAGGCCCATATAAAACTGCAATGTCTTAGCAGATAAAAGATAGGCGTTAAACTCCTACTGTGTGTAAAGTATTAGGCTGAATGCTGAGAGAGCTATTTTTGAAAGGTATAAATCAGCGCTGCTGTTTTTGAGTAATTTGTGATCTGCCAGTGAGATAGGCTTCATGCCCAAGGGAGGACTGCTGACGTCACAGAGCAGGCTGCACTCTGTGCCTCCCTCCCACAGGCAGGCGAGCAAGCAAGCCTGCAGAGTCCTCAGCCTCTTTATCCCTCTGGCAGAGCAGGACAAGGTGAAAGTGGCCCAGTGGGGAATGTACTGGAAAGGGGAAAGGGCCAGGGGGGAACCGAACAGGAACTAGTTTTAGGGGTCTTGATGTCGGGGAGGAATGTTGGGATTTTATTCCAAAAACACAAGGGGTATCCAAGCAGGAAGTGTTAATGACCAAAGGTGACATTTCGTGACTGCTGCTCCCTTGGCACATTCTTTTCATCTTTGTTTCCTGAAGCCATGACATAGCTCTTCCACAGGGGGCCGAGACGGTTAACTACTTCAAGTTCCATGATGAGCAAGTGCAAGGGCCAGGATTCAAATCCCCAGCAGGGCTCATATTCCTTAACCACCTCAGCCTGGGACAGAGCAAGAAGCCTCTGAGTGCGGAGGAGAGGCAGAGGGACAGTGTTTCCAGGAAGAAGTCAGCAGGGTCGGGTGTTGCTGAGCCATCAGGAAGGAAATCCGAGAAACAGCTATCGGATGCGTGACCTTTACCAGAGCCGTGCTTCGGGAGAGGGGCGAGGACAGGAGTGTCCTGTGGGACAAGAGGGATGACAGCAGACCCAGCCCTGGGGAGCAGCTGGCAGCAAAGCCAGGAGACAGGTTTCTAAGATTCTGTTTAAGGAGCGATCCCGAGGCAGGGCAACCTCGATTTTATTGGAGGGTTTGCAATATATTCCATCCTATTCTTGCAAAAATAACACATTTTAGTAATTACAGTAGGAGACAGTGGCTGCTTTGCAAGCAGGTGAAATGCAAAAATTTAACTATTTACAGGGCAACTCTCAGGGAGAAAGACATCGCATCAGCGCCACACAGCTTGCTTTGGAGTTGTTTTGATGAGCGCACGCGCGCACGCGCACACACACACACACACACACACACACACACACACACACACACCGCCCCCCTGCCAGTAGTATGCAGCAAAGCTCCACACTGAGAACATCTGTCTGATCCCAGTCTGAACTTCCAAAAACCTGAGCTGCAAGACAGATGTTCTTGGACAGACTCTTTGTTTTAATGAGTGGTTAGAATTGCAGCTTTCATGCTAGGTGCTGGATCTTACAAGTCAAACACAGTTTTAGGGGGACTGTAGCTTTTGAAAGGGGATTCTACTTATGATAAATAATTCAGAGCCATGAGGGCAGCCATTAGAGCTCAGAAGAGAAGGAAGAAGTGGTGGAGGTGGTGGTGGTGGTGGTGGTGGAGGTGGTGGTGGTGGTGGTGGAGGTGGAGGTGGTAGTGGTGGTGGTGGTGGTGGAGGTGGTGGTGGTGGTGGTGGTGGAGGTGGTGGTGGTGGTGGTGGAGATGGAGGTGGTGGTGGTGGTGGTGGAGATGGAGGTGGTGGTGGTGGTGGTGGAGGAGGTGGTGGTAGTAGTGGTGGAGGTGGTGGTGGTGGTGGAGGTGGTGGTGGAGGTGGTGGTGGAGGTGGTGGTGGTGGTGGTGGAGGTGGAGATGGTGGTGGTGGTGGTGGAGGAGGTGGTGGTGGTGGTGGTGGAGGTGGTGGTGGTGGTAGTGGTGGTGGTGGTGGTGGTGGTGGTGGTGGAGGTGATGGAGGTGGTGGAGGTGGTGGTGGTGGTGGTGGTGGTGGTGGTGGTGGTGGTGGTGGAGGTGATGGAGGTGGTGGAGGTGGTGGTGGTGGTGGTGGTGGTGGTAGTGGTGGAGGAGGTGGTGGAGGTGGAGGTGGAGGTGGAGGTGGTGGTGGTGGTGGTGGTGGTGGTGGTGGTGGTGGTGGTAGTGGTGGAGGAGGTGGTGGTGGTGGAGGTGGTGGTAGTGGTTGATGATGGTGGTGGTGGTGGTGGTGGAGGTGGAGGTGGAGGTGGAGGTGGTGGTGGTGGTGGTGGTGGTGGTGGTGGTGGAGGTGGTGGTGGTGGAGGTGGTGGTGGTGGAGGTGGTGGTGGTGGTGGAGGTGGTGGTGGTGGAGGTGTTGGTGTTGGTGGTGGAGGTGGTGGTGGTGGAGGTGGAGGTGGTGGTGGTGGTGGAGGTGGTGGTGGTGGAGGTGTTGGTGTTGGTGGTGGAGGTGGTGGTGGTGGTGGTGGAGGTGTGAGGCAGGAGGAGGAAAAGTTGCTATTTTATCAAGGCCTCTTTCTGTGACTATCGGCTCCCTTCAGCATCCTACAATGGTTTCTTCTACAGAGTTCTAGGTTTGAATCAGTCCCCAAAGTGCCTCTGATTTTGCTGTATCCCAAACAATACCTTCTGCAAACTGCTCATTCACAAAAGACATATAGACGAGAGCTCAGGACTGCTGGGCTAAAGGGACCTCTGGGTGTGATGCTTCTAGGTCCTGCTTGCTGGCCATACTTCGCAGACACACTGACAGGTGGTTTGTTTTTTAGAGTGAACTCACACCCTGGCTTAGGCAGGGAAGACACCAACAGGTATTTAATGTTTAAATCATGCAGTGGGTTACTACCGGAAGCACAATGATTAGTCTGCCGGGGTGAAAAGCTGGTGTGGGTGAGCATAGATTCTTTTCTTTTTAGTGACACGGGCTAAACACTTGGTGGTTGGCGAAGCATTCACCGTGCAGCCCAAGTAGAGGACAAGCCTCGCAGGCCCCCATTGTCCGGGCTCTCCTTACGCTTTGCTGCCCTATCATCCTCTCAGAATGACACTCAGGGACTTTCTCTCCACCGCTATAGTGCCTGATTCGCCCCAGGAGTTTCCTCTCTCGCAACTGGAGCAAAAGTAAGACAATTTTTCCCTAATTCTCTTGCACTTTTCTTGCTGTTCCTCTAAGGAACATAAAAAGCTACCTCAGGGAACAGCAAGAGCCACCGCTAACAAAAACAAGAAATGGGGGAAGCTGGTAGGAAGGGTTCGAAGATGCCACAGTGACTTGTGTCCCCCCCCTCCCCAATAGCACCAGGGGTAAAAGAGTAAAAGCACAGTCCAAACCTTTTCTTCTGGAGCATTTGTTCCATGGAGGAGAGAGATAATAGGAATGCTGTGTGCTAGGTGTTAGAATGCAAACAAGGCAGGCAGGCAGGCTAGGGATGCCTCTGGGGTGGGTGGACTTGTTTTGAAGGCACAGTTAGACTTTAAGCAAAGCCTCAAGGAAGTAAAGGAGTGAGTCCTGCCACTACCTGCTGGAAGAGCATTCCAGGAAAAGCCTGCTATAGCCAAGGCCCCGAGTAGAGAAACAGGAAGGAGGTCAGTACAGGTGGAGCAGGAAGGTGAGAGATCTAAGGGGCAGAGACCACCTCACCCTGCAGTCAGGGCAGAGAACAGAAAAAGTCCAGAGTCTGAGCCACACTGGCTCAGCCTCCAAATCAGGTCTGCTCCTCTGGTGTTTATTTGGGGCTCCCAGCTCCACATCTGTACATCTGACCACAAAGGGTAACTGCAAAGAGACATGGAATATGAAACTCCCTACAGGACACAGCAAATGCCAGGTTCCTACCCACCACCCATCAGTTCCCTCAACCTTTTCCTAGTTGTACGGCTCTACCCACCCAGCTCCCACTGTGGCTGAATAAAAGTGTTTAGAAGCAGACCATTCAAGGGCCTCTCAGACGTCAAAGATGTATTACAAGGTGCAAGAAAGCAAACAGGAAAGACACATTATTTGTCTATGAACGTCATAGAAGAGAATAACATTTTAGCTTCTGCACTTAACAAGCTGGAGCAATCCACACCAAACTGTTAATGGTGAACAGTGGTAAGAGTTAAGACTGCCAAAAAAGTTTGACTACTGACTTTCAACCTTCTACTTTTTAAAAAAAATTATTTATTTATTATGTATACAGTGTTCTGCCTGCATGTGTCCCTGCAGGCCAGAAGAGGACACCAGATCTCATTATGGATGGTTGTGAACCACCATGAGGTTGCTGGGAATTGAACTCAAGTCCTCTGGAAGAGCAGCCAGTGCTCTTAACCTCTGGGCCATCTCTCCAGCCCCCTTTTTTTAATGACTGGATGTTCTACAGTGAACATTTATTACATTTGAAAAAAAATCACAGCATAGGCCACTGTTGACTGATGCAAGGGAATTAGCTTTCTGGCCTTACTCTGTATAGACTTCATCCCACCCCACCGAAGGCAGCTATGACCCACTTTAGGAACACTCTTAGGGAGTTCTAGGGTCCTCAGACGAGATCTGGACCACAGAAGGTCCCAAATGAGTTCTGAGATGGTCCTTAGCCAGCATCTATGACCCTCGGCTAGTTCCATGTGAAAGGAGAGGATGGATACCCCTTGCTACCACTCCCATTGAGGAGAGAAACAGAAACCAGTGAAATTTAATTAATTCCAAGTAAACTATCTGTGAACTTCTGTGATTCATGAGTATTTGGCACTAAAATTTTTCCATTTAAAAATACTAAATTAAAGCCGGACAGTGTTGACACTTGCCTTTAATCCCAGAACTCAGGAGGCAGAGGCAGGTGGGATCTCTGAATTGGAGGCCAGCCTGGTTTATAGAGTGAGTTCCAGGACAGCCAGGGCTACACAGAGAAACCTTGTCTCCAAAAAACCAAAACCAACCAACCAAAACAAAACAAACAAACAAAACAAAACAAAAACCCACTAAATTAAGGGATATTATAAGTAAAACTCCATCTCATAACTAAACAACTTGCAGGGTCAGCTAACACAAGACAGCGCCCAGCTTCATCCTCACAATGCATTAAACCGTATTATAACCAGTTACAGCGAAACACATAGCATGAAAATGTCAGTCCTTTCCTCTCCCCTCCAAAATGCATGTGCTAGGTGAGAGGATTTAAAAGGTAATGCCAAAGCCTCCACAAATGCCCATATGGCTTTTCCCAGTTCAAAAATGTTTCAAGAAAAAAAAAATCCGTAGTCCAGAATATTTTTTATTTTACATTTCCTGAGTTGACCTTTGTACCAAGAAGGATACTCATCTGAACATTACATAAAATTATGCTCACACAGAAGGCAGTAGACTAATCTACCTCTCTCTTGACAATTGAAGGCTCCTACCTGGAAGGGGTCCTGATACTTTCCAAGGGAAAACCCTTCTGCTCAGAAACCAAGCAAGACCTCGTTACTTTCTGTTTCTCCCTAGTGCTGTCAGGATTCATCTTGAGTTTATCTGACCATAGGCTGGAAATCTCCAGGGCAGAAAAATTCTACCTCAGCATTTCCTTAAGCTCTGGAAATTGAACTCTTCCAAAACTGAGTATTTTCTGAGAGGCCAATCTGCCATACAAATTGTCTACTATCAATAGGAGTATAATGAAGAGGGTAACATTCTACTCATTGTCCAAGGAAGAGAACAGAGCTCATAGAACTTACAACAGACAGCTTCCTATACCTTGCTTAGTGTTATCTATTATACCAGCGCATCATTAAAAGCTATATTTTCCATAGAATATACTTTTCAATTAATTCTTTACATCCAACTATAATTTTCTCACCACTAGCTCAATTATACGACCTGAACATAAAAATCTCGCAGCTCCATTAGGTGAATTTTCCATTCATGAAATGACAGCAATTTCTAAGTCCATGGAAGCTGCTATGTACGTGTAACAAAATCTAACACCTGAACTGTAAGAATGCACTTGTGAAAAAGGAGATTAAATATACATCCATAACCAAACGTACACATTTCCAGAGCGTCGAGTGAGAAACTGCCACACTTGTAGAAACTAGATTATGGCCCACGGCTGGCACGGATCCCTTCACCCCATTACGGCACCCACACGTAAGTGGGTAAAGTCCCCGTGACACAAACGGTGTTCAAGACAGGGTGGGGTGGGAGTGTGAAAAACACGCAAGCACTCTACAGGATTTGTAGGTACTTCCTGGGTTTAAACTGGTAGTGAAACAATTTCTGAATGTATTGATTATGTGGGGTAGTTTTACAGCAGGATGTCTTGGACCCCGTTTTAAAAAATAGGCTCAGTGTCACCGCAAAAGAAATTCCACACAGCCACACTCTGGAACAACAGTTTCTCATTTTTGGAGAGCCACAGAAATGGTATGGAATCTATGAAGTAGAAAATCCCATCAGGGCCCCGATGCTCACCCGTGAACCTGACCTTAATGAAAAGGTGGACGAGGCAGCAACACCCCCAGCACCCTGCCGTCGGATGTGGTGCAGATGAATTGCATCTTTACCCTGCTCCTGACTGTGTGACCTTGGGCAAGTCAGTTAACCTTTTGAAGCCCCGGCTTCATCTCCAGCACAGAGAGGGAAGCCCTGCACGGAGGACTCAAGGAAATCAGTCACAAATAACTTTCAGCTCAGTCCTGGGTCCACATGAATATGTCTCATTATTTAATGTGGCACTACAGTCTAGCTGCCATAGCCCACATCTTGCCGTAGTCACTTCCATTCTGTTCCTTTCACTATGTTATTTCTGGGGGAGGCATCAGGGAAGCGGTTCGCATTGCACTTTTCCCACTCTTCCTCGAAGCTGAGTAAAAAGCCAGGGAAACAGGTAACATACGCCGAAGAGAAACTCGGTGCTTAGGATATGGTGGTGTATGTATATGGGAGATAAATAAATCAGAGGATTTCAGTCTATAACATAAAAGGCAACAAATCATAGGTGGATTTTATTTCAAAAGAAACAAATGACAGGCAACACATTTAAAGAGGGCAGAGGGAATCTATTGGGGCCTATTATTATCTCGGTATTGGTGACTATGAAGCAGAATGGAGTATGGGGTCTGACTTCCAACAGGTGGCTAGTTTTAATCATCTTCGGATGCAAAACGGCGATGCGTTTGAGTAGGCAAGTCTCAGAGATTCAATCCAAGGCCTCCTCTTAACAATTTTGAGAAAGATTTGTCTGGGTTTAAGCCTCCCTGGCAAGTTAGCAAGCAGGGAACTGCTGTAGCTTGCACCTGTCCTCTGAACAGGACGCCAGGTTGACAGTGAAACCCTCTATCCTTTCCAGACTGTCCATTCGGCCGCTGGGGCGCCTAGCGACAAACCGGGGAAGCCCACTAGGAAGTGGTCACGACCAACCAAGCCACAAATCCCCAGGGTGTGGGATTTCCACCTCTACACCACGTCTGAAAACCGAAAATAGGCGCCCGCTTGCTATACTGCAATGGGATTCCCCTCATCAGCAAACCTCCCGCACCCCAGTTTTCATGTTTTATTAATAAATGCAAGATGGCACACGGAGGCAAAGAATGGGAGGTAAGACATCTGCAGCTGGACCCGAACCAGGGCAGTTTGCAAATATAAATAAGAAGCATGTGACAAGCAGATTCCCCAGGCTGGAGCTGAAGACCTGGGGCTGTCCCACAGATGGTCGCCCGGCTCCCCAGCCCGGGGCATGAAGGTCAGCTGCAGGATCCCGGTCCTCCAGGGCACTCATCCTGCAAACCGTGACCCGCCCCTACCCTTGCCTTCCTCACCCGTCCGCCCCGGCTACGGCTACGGCAGGGGAAGCCCCGGCGGCCGCCGCCTGCAAGAACACGTACCTGCTGCTGGGGCTCAGGATTCGCTCTGCTCTGCGGCGCTGGGCCCGCGCTCCCGCTCCCGGGGCTTTCCTCTCCGCGCCCCCCCCCCCCCGCCCCCTCGCGGCCCCGCCGCTCCCTCCGCCCCTCCGCCCACCCCCTTCGGGCGCGCGCGCGCGCGCGCGCCTTGGCGCCGGCGGCTCTCCCGGGCCCGCGCCTGCGCTCTCGCTGCCCGCACCCGCACCCGCGCCCGCGCGCGTTCCGGAGGCTGCGGAGGGGGCCGTGCGGCTGTCTAGGAAACGGCGACCCGCCGGGGCCGCGCGTGGGCTGTCACCCCCGGCCGAAGGGCGCGTGGGCATCGCGGCGCGGGTGACCGGGTCGCGGCTGAGAGCCCGAGGCGGAGGCTGGCGGGCGCGGCCGAGGGTGGGCGCCCGCGGTCCCACCGCACCTCCCTGGGTGCGTTTTCACCCACGATGCGCAGCGAGCGGCGGCGCGCAGTGTCCTCCGAGGTTTCTGCCTGCCGCCCCTGGCGTGTGCATTGCCCCTAGGAGCCTTTGAAGGCATTGCCCACCTCTCAGTGGTCCCCATCACGTTCTCCGGTGACAGATAACAGTTTGTGTGTCGGTCCCGTATGGTAGAAGAGTTCTGCCCTTGAAGTACCTATCCCGATTGAGAATGCCTAGAGCAGACAAAAATCACCGAGCTATCTGAGGAGTTTTTGTTTTTGGTTTTTTTTAATCCTCACGTGTACATGTACTGCTGTGAACAGTTTTTAAAAGCAGTTTGTAGTCTCCTAAAAATATAGCCGCTTTCCTTTGAGGTTCTGGCCTTTTTATGTTAAGATAATTTTAAGATTGAAAATCCTCCTTTCTTTAGGACACGAAGTTTCTAAGTGACTTTGAGGTTCTCCTCCCTGGCTTCCCCTCCAGAGTAATCACTATTTGGTTAGGTTCACGCGCGGCCTTCAGGAATGCCCTGAGACTTCTTGCCTTTTCTTCCCACTCAGCCTTTCTAGCAAAACGATGGTAATTATAGTTGACGACCTTTAAACCCAGGCTGTATAGAACTGCCTCAAGGTCTCGGATCAATCTTTCAATAGATGCAGGAATGTCTAGATAGGGAAAGCACATCTAATTTTGGCCAACTGGAGGGAAAAGGGTTATTTCTTTGTTTGCTCCTTCCTCGCCTCCAACATTTCTTAACCATCTCTAATGTCTCATTTCAAAGGAGGAAAGTCCTTGGAGGAGATAGCTGTAGAAATTACCTGGTTTGGCAAGATGTCCCCGTACCAATTCTAGGCATAAGTAGACTGGAAAGGAGAACTGATCCTCTCTCACCATGTTATATCCCCACTTAGTAGAACTACACAAGATTTCCTTAAAGGTATTGAACAGTGTTCATGACAATGTGCTGGTTAGACATCTGGCAAAACACTAAGATATAAACACAAGTATAGACTTTTCTGAGTAAGACTCCAATAACAAGCACAAGAAATAATCCCTGGAATTACTAAATGGGACTGCATGAAATTACAAGTTTCTGTAGTCACGCCCGCCTCCCACGCCCCTGAAAACCGAGAGTGAGGAGACAGTCTACAAAATGGGAGAAGATGTTTGTCAACTACTTATTTGTTAACCCCCCCCCCACACACACACACCTCATTATTAGGGACTGAGTCCTTTCCAGTTGAGGAATTGCCTCCATTGGATTGGTCTGACTGACATGGCTGTGGGGCATTCTCTTGATTAATGATGGATGTGGGAGGGCCCAGCCCACTATGGGCGGTGCCACCCTTGGGCAGGTGATCCCGGGTGTAATAAGAAAGCAGACTGAGCAAGCCAGCAAGCAGTGTTCTTCAATGCCTCTGCTTCAGGTCCTGCCTCTGACTTCTCTCAATGACGGGTTGTAAACTGTAAGTTAAATAAAGGCTAATTAAATAAAACTCTAATTAAATATTAAAAGTAGGACAAGTATTTACAGGGAGAAAAATTGACTGCATCTGTTTATCTGGAAACTTTGTATTCCAATAGTTTTTTTTTTCTTTACGTGTAAGTCTGTGCTACTTTAGGGTAACATTGTTTTCTACCATGGTTGTCTCAGGAGACCTCCTGGAGAGAGACGTGTGTATGACATGCACACAGCGTCTTTGCCAGTGCATTCTGGCTTGCTTGTTTTTGCAGCACAAGGGGATTGAACCCAGGGCCTCATTTGTGCTCCACAAGTGCCCCACCACCGAACCATAGCCCAGTCACAGGTATCTTTACTCATCTCTTTCCTCTTGTCTCTCTTCCCCCTCCTCCTCAACCCCCTTGGAAAAATTCAAAAATCCCCAAAAAGTTGCAACTTGTCAGCTCTATGTTTCCCCCTGGTGGTGCGTCACTTCCACAGCACAGATTAAAATCTTTGATAGTCTCTAGGTGCAGTGGTTCTCAACCTTCCTAATGCTGCGAGCCTCTAATACAGTTCCTCAGGTTGTGGTGACCCCAACCATAAAAATATTTTCAAACCAGGCAGTGGTTGCGCACGCCTTTAATCCCAGTACTCGGGAGGCAGAGCCAGGAGGATCTTTGTGAGTTCGAGGCCAGCCTGGTCTACAGAGCGAGATTCAGGAAAGGCACCAAAACTACAGAGAAACCCTGTCTCGAAAAACCAAAAAATAAAAAATAAAATAAAAATAAAAAATATATATTTTCGTTGTTACTCCGTAGCTAATTTTGCTACTGTTATGAATCGTACTGTAAATATCTGTGTTTTCCGATGGTCTCAGGCGACCCCTGTAAAAGGGTCGTTCGACTCCTTGAGGGGTCACGACCCACAGGTTGAAAACTGCTGCTTTAGGGTGTTGAAACTTTACCTTGTGGGGGAGGGGCATAGTGACAAGATGCCTTTCTGCTTTCTCTAGTTTTGTCTGCTTTTCTTTCTTAAAAACTAACCCCTGAGGCCCAGGGAAGGATTATCATTGGTCTAGAACTAAAATCTACGGCAGGCTTCAGGGAGTTGATACTCAGCAATCCTGGCCTTCAGGAATCAGTGAAGAACACGTGTTTCAAGTCAGATTCTGGAGCCTCTCAAAAACACCGAAATCTAATTTCCAGAAGATTGAGGAGAATTTTGTTTTAACTGTCTCAGGTGATCATTATTGATAGAAGAGGTCGGGGACTCCGCCAGCTATAAATAGCACAGGTGTCGCTTCAGTGTGTATCAGATGACAAAGGGGAGGGTGTGTGTGTGTGTGTGTGTGTGTGTGTGTGTGTGTGAGAGAGAGAGAGAGAGAGAGAGAGAGAGAGAGAGAGAGAGAGAGAGAGAGAGAGAGAGATACAGAGCAGCAGGAAAAGATTAAAAAGCAGGATGGAGGAAACTGCCTAAGATTGTGTATCGCTTTCTCTCCAGACAACAGTTTCTAAGGAAGTGGTGTCATTGGCATAATATGCATGTCAAGATGCTTTAGAGGCAGGCCGAACATTTCATTTGAAAAGATTGCCCCCTTTTTTTTTTTTTCTGTGTGTTTGGGGGCAGGGAACATGCTAGTACTCCCAGCACTGGAGAAGCTGAGGCAGGAGGATCATGAGTTTAAAGTCGTTGGGCTGGGCCACATAGGGAGCTCAAAAATCCAAAATCAGAAAGCAGACAGCATTGTCAAGAGCACCAGAATCACACAGAGTTTTGTGCGTGCTCAGACCATGGCTGTGAGATTATGGGAAAGGAAATTGAAGATGATGTTGGTCCTGTGAATGTCTGGGGGAAAAATTGATTCCAGAATTAAAGTTTCTGTTCAACTGGCTAATTGAAAAAAAAAATCTGATGCCTCATAATTTGTAACACTTGGAGTTCTACACCAAGTCCTTAAATTGTTGTTTATCTACGTGTGCATATTTTGTGAGCACTTTCACGTAAACTTAAGCACAGCTTTGCTAATGTGAAATATACAGGGGAAGCCAAGCTGTGTTCGTGAGAACTGGAAAAGTGGAATATATATTTTGTGATATTTACCGAGGCTTAAGTATTCATAGTAACTACCAGCAGCAATTAAAAAAATCCTGCTGAGATAGCTTTAATAAGTAAATATATTTGACATAATTAGCAACATTCATATGCAGATGGTCTATATTGGATGCAGCAGAAAGTACAATAGCATGCATTTATTCAGCTGCAATAAACAAGGTTTCCTTGGTGAGTGTGGTGGTATTCACCTGTCGCCCCAGCTCCTTAGGGGGCTGAAGCAGGAGGCTGAAAACTTTGAGGCCAACCTCAGCTACACAGACAGTTTGAGGCTGGCCTGCACATTTTGCTATACCTTTTTCAAAATACTATTAAAAGAAAAAGGTTCAGTTCCTGGGTGCATGCACGAGAGGGAGAGAAAGAGAATTTCACACTGGAAGAAGGTCCTAGACTTAATCACCAGCACCCCTCCAAATTCGAGTATTTTAACCATTTGCCCTGTGACACACTTTCTACTCTTCACGAGCATTAACTTAGAGAACCCCTGTGCTGCAGTCGGCCTTTAGTTAAGCATGGCCTCAGCTGCTGGGTGTATTCCATGTAAATTCATGAAAGTTCAAGGTAAGCCAAGAGTTGAAGTTCATATCTTAACCCCATCTTTATTTCCTAGCTACTAGCATTTCATTTTGTGATCATTACTGAAAATTCTTTTGTATGTGGAAGTGGGGTAGCTATAGAAGATCCTTCTGAATATCAAATATTCTTCGAGTACTGGTCCCAGGGGATCACCAAATGAGCAATACTCCGTTTTCAAGTGAGCTTCTCTGTGTTTCTATTTGGAAGTTTGCAAGCGCTTCCTGAGACAACTGTTTTCTTGGCTATACAGCTCATATGTCAAAGGGGGACATCACTAAATATATATTTGAAAACAAAAGATCCAGTGCTTAATTCTAGTATACTGTGATTGAGTTATGATAAAACGTAGCAGAGACAGCTTCTTGTTTTTGATAGACTTCTGTGAGGGCTATTTTTATGGCAACTTGAAACAAGCTAGAGTCATCTGAAAGGAGGGAACCTCAATTGAGAAAATTCCCCCTAAGATCTGGCTGTAAGTCATTTTTAAAATCAGTGATTGGTAGGGGAGGGTCCAGGCCATTGTAGGTGGCGCCATCCATGAACTGGTAGTCATGGGTTCTATAAGAAAGCAGGCTAAGCAAGCCATAAAGAGCAAGCCAGTAAGCAGCACTCCTCCATGGCTTCTGCATCAGCTCCTGCCTCTAGGCCTGCCTTGAGTTCCTGCCCTGACTTCCTTCAGTGATGGACTGTAACCTGGAAGTCAAAGCGGAAACAAACCTTTTCCTCTACAAGTTGCTTTGGTCATGGTGTTCATCACAGCAACAGAAACCCTAATCAGAACAAGTTCTAATAATCGTTGACATTTATTAAATGCTTACAGTATTCCAGACATTCTACAAGCTTTATTTGCAACAACTCTTTTGGAAAGGGGTAGTTATTATTATAAGGGAGACAGAGGGAGTAGGTTACTGTTCACGATCTTACCGTTTGTAAGGAGCCCAGATTCAGACTTAGACAGTCTGATTCAGAGACCTGAAGTTCAGTCCCCAGGCCTAGCTACTTCGGGTGCACACAGAGCTGTGCCCAAGTAAATGTGAGCATCGTGACGGAGCTGCAAAAGCATTCTGGATCCCAAGGCTCCATCTCCTAACCCCTTCTTCCATCTTCGTTCACTACAACAATGGGGTTTGGTTTAGGGAGGACTTTACTCACTCAAGGCATTCTCTAACCCTTTCTAGCTCCAGGGGTTTTTAGTATGATTATTTTATCCAAAGAAGAGAAAAATGACTTTTTAACTTATCAGGCTTAAAAAGTGAGCCAGAAAAATAAAGTGCTAATATGGTCAAACTTAGGTAAGTTTTTAATAAGCATACTGTTATTAAACCTATCATGTTCTTATTTGTATGCCTATGAAAAGGTCCTGAACTGTTTGCTATGCCTTCCAACATGTGTAGACGACACCTTTATACAGTGTGTTCTGAGTCACCGTCTTGATCTTCTGTTTCAGTACCATATAAAATAAATGCTTTGGGGGAAAATGAACTTTGAAAATAGAGGGTAGATCATATTATATACCACTTCTCTTTCTTCTTTCTGATGAAACTACCACCCTATTGAAATGACAATCCATATTAAGTGTCTATAATAATGTATGTGAAAATTTTTTCTTATAGTAGACAAGACAAAGAACAGTTTCATGTTAAACCTCTTTTGGGCTGGGGAGATGGCTCAGTTGGCTAAAAGCCTGCTATTTAAGCATAGGGACTTGAATTTGGATCCCCAGAAGCCACATTAAAAAAGCTATAGCCGGGCGGTGGTGGCGCACGCCTTTAATCCCAGCACTCGGGAGGCAGAGGCAGGTGGATATTTGTGAGTTTGAGGCCAGCCTGGTCTACAGAGCGAGATCCAGGAATAGGCGCAAAGCTACACAGAGAAACCCTGTCTCAAAAAACAAAAAACAAACAAAAAAAAGCTGTAAATGGCAGCATGGGATGGTACCCCCAGATTTGCTGGGATGGATAGAAAAAAGTAGACGTTGGCTAGCCAGCCAGCCTGGGCCAATCAGACTTCAGATTCAGTGAGAGACCCTGTCTCAGAGTAAAAGTGGAGAGTGATCAATGAAGACACGTGACTTCAACCTCCGGCTTCTATACACCTGTGTGCATGCACACCCCTACACACAAACACCTATCATACTCACAAAACTAGATAAATATTAATTCCTTGCTCTTTCCCCAAAGTCCCTGCCTGTATGTTTCAAAAGGGTTCCTCCTATCTGGCAATTTTTAAATAAATTTGATTTTTCTTTGACTCTAATTTATAACTTTGTGTTTAGAAATAACAATAACAAATTGTTTTCTGGGGACTTTTTTTTAGTCGTTTTTTTTTTTTTTTTTAAGATTTGCTGTATGTGTGTGAATGTTGGGCCTGCATGTATATATGTACACCATATGTGTGCCTCATGCCCACAGAGGTGAGAAGGCATTGGATTACCCAGAACTGGAGTCATGGATAGTTGTGAACACTGCATGGGTGCTGGGAACCAAACCCAGGTCCTCTGCAAGACTAAAAAGTGCTCTTAACCGCTGAACATCTCTCTGGTCCCTCCTGGGACTTGAAAATACAGAAATACGGGGGTTGGGGGGGGGGAGAGAAGTACACCAACAAAGGCAAGATTCTGCTCCAAATTCTCAAGTCCTCTGAGATCACTAAAAACTCATATGAAATGTGTAAATACTATACTTTTCCGTTTCTTCATGTATTGCTAAATCAGCTCTTCATTTTTATCTTTCCCTTATGGTGGCCCTGACTCCTATTGGAACAGAAGGAGTAGAGGTGAGCCACAGAGAGAAGGCCCTTCTGCTCTCCACCGTGCAGCCCAATAGAAGGGCCCAAGTCGAAAGGTGTGGCGGGTGAGTGATTTCGTCTTAACGTGGTTTGGGAAGGAATGTATGCTCAGACAGTTTGTTAGCTGTAATTTTAGGCCATGGTTGGATTTAACAGAGTATAAGGAGTATTCTCTGTAACATGGAAAATCATGTAATTTTTCACTTTTTCAAGTTTCAATTCTAGTAACTGAGAAGCCTGTGTTCCGTTACATGTTAACTAGAAAAAAATAGCATATCAGAAACATCAAAGTACTCTACATCTGGTCTTTGTATTGTGAAAATAATATGAATAGAATTAAAATTTTGAGATGAATTAAAATTTTGAGATAGAAGAGTCTGGAGGAAGTCCACATTGTCATGCTTAGAAACGTTGAGGGCTTTTGGCAAGGGGGTGAGCAGAGCACTCTTCACAAGGGTGAGGTGCTATCATGCTGAGCAGGGTGCTGCCCCGCACCCAAGACCTACAGGGAAAACTTAGGTTAGAAAAATCAAGATTGTGAAATTAAGAAGGCTTTAAGATTTGAACTATTTACTTTGGGAAATTGTAGAAATCTTTTCCTAGAAGGTCTTCTAAGTTGTGATCATCTGCCAGCTACCTACCCATTTACACACCTGTCACAAAACTTCCTGACTCCCAGCGCTGTTAGGCCTGGCTTGACAAGCAGCTGGTGATCTGTGTCTGGAGGATAGCTAACATATTTCTAAAAACATACAAACCTACAGTGTTTGCCTTTTATGTTTTTGAAAACTATAAAGATTAAGCACAGAAAGCCTTGTGTTTTATTCTGTTTATTCCATTGGTCATGTGACTATTGTTTACCTGTTTAATTTTGATGACTCATGTAATGTTCTCCGAGTACCTTTATGCTAACATTGACATTGAATTGTGGAATCTTAATGAATCGTCTCTATCAAGAATGGAGAGAAGGATGTAAGACAGAATTTAAAAATAGTATATTCAAGAAGGATTATTGAAAGTAGTTCTCTGAAATGTGAGATAAGATGTGAGAGGTGAACCAGAGTATGGCAATCTAAAGATGGCATTTGGAAGCAAGAAAAAGACCATTTTTAACTTCTTTTAATTGAGTCAGAAAGTATGATGAATGATTAGATTGGAAAAGGCACTTTGTGGACTCAAGGAGAACCAGATATTGTTCTGATTTTTTTTTTCTTTTTTTGAAACAAGGTCTTACTCTGTAGCCCAAGGTGGACCGAACTTCACAATATAGCCCAGACTGGCCCTTCTGCCTCAGCCTCCTGAGGCCTGTGGTTCCAGGCTTAGAGCAAAGTATGAGGGAAATGGAAAGGCTAGATGTGCTGGGCCACATCTGGAGTCCCAGGGTGGAGAGGCTGAAGCAGGCTTGTGACTTTGTTACCAGCCTGGGCTACAGTAGAGAGACCCCACTTCCAAAACCAAGGAAAACAAACAAGCAACAAAAAAGCAAAGCAAGAAATTCATGTAAGAGCAAAAGTTGGTCTTCAAAGAAATGGGCAAATCAGGAGGATGACGGGAAGTTGGGGAATTTAGTTGCGTTAGTTTACTGTTCTATAATTGTGATAAAACACATGAGCAAGGCAATTAAAGAAGGAAGAGTTAAGTGTCTGGTTCCAGGGGTTTAGAGTCCACGATGGTGGAGAAAGAGGAGGACAGAGAAGCAAGCTGAGGGCTCACATCTTGAACAGCAAGCATGAAACGGAGAAGAAACTTGAAACGGCTTGAGTCTTCAAACTCTTAAAGCCTTCCCCCAGTAACCTACTTCCTACATCAACCTCCTAAACCTCCCAAACATTGCCATCAATGGGGCACCAAGTATTCAAACGTCCAAGATTGTGGGGGACATCTCATTCACTTGAAAGCGGTGAGAGTCTAAGATCCAAAGAGGCCATGCTTAAGCCGGCAAGAAAATACAATAGAAATACAATAGCATTTGCAAAGGAGAGAAACATCACTGAAAGACAGCGATCTGTTAAGATAATTGATGTGAGCAAAAACAAAACAAAACACAAAATCAGTCCTGTACACCAAGGAATTGAAGACTGGTAACTCTTAAGGCCTGAAAAGGGCATGTACATGTGGAAAATCATGAGACTGACTGCTCCCTTATTTCAAGAGATTCCCCAGGACAATGCTAAGAGACACATCTGATGTGGGTGTTGATTATAGACTAAGTGTCTAGACTTCAGAGACAAAGGCTTCTAGAAAGACTAGGGTATGGGGGCAACCTTGAGGGTGTAGTGGGCTTTGGGAGAACTCCGGTTCTTCTGACCTTGACATCATCATATGAAACAGTAGCATTTTGTAGGAACCCTGAATAACTCAAGACTTAGTTATGGCAGTGGCAAGTGGAGAGTTTACTGCCATGGGGCAGTAGTTTAAGAGTACATAAGCTACATAGAAGCCATCTTGGACATGGACTCTTGATGGGTTATTACCGGGGGAACTTGTGTTACATATTTTCAGAATAAAGTTAATCGTTGTCATCATTTTTATGTTGCTTAAAATGTGGCCATAGCCGGGCGGTGGTGGCGCACGCCTTTAATCCCAGCACTCGGGAGGCAGAGCCAGGCGGATCTCTGTGAGTTCGAGGCCAGCCTGGGCTACCAAGTGAGTTCCAGGAAAAGGCGCAAAGCTACACAGAGAAACCCTGTCTCGAAAAACCAAAAAAAAAAAAAAAAAAATGTGGCCATACATAATTTAGTTCTTTCTGGATTGTGGCCTTATTCTCTAGGTACTTTACATGTATGAATGTACTTCATGCTAAATGTGTTCCTTTGAAGCAGATGAGGTTAAGTATCCTTTATCTGGAACGCTTCAGGCCAGAAGTGTTTTCAGATTTGGGAGTTTTTCAAACTCTGGAATATTTGAGTAGAATTTACTGGTGGAATATCTCTAATCTAAAAATTTGAAATGTTCCAAGATTTGAATGCTGACATGCTACCCCCAAATTTGTAGCTTCTGCAGCATTTTTTATTTCATATTAAGGATGCTCAACCTGTATTAATAGTCTATCCCCTTCTCTGTGTCTCTTGGATGATGAAAAAATGGGTCATAGTGTTACATACTCATTATGGGGGTGGAGAAGTTTCTAGAACTAAGATTTGCCCTCTAACCTTCTTGCTCCAGAACACAAGCTCTGAATGCCATTTATCTATGCTACAAACCTTTTTACATATCAAAAGTGTGAATCAAGGTTTGCTTGGGAACTATCACACTTTGAATGGCTGATTTTTTAATATATTTATAGGTGGCACAATCTCCATGAAAGAAAGTAGCTTGTGTGGCTTGCTACATGGGTTGAAAGTTGTTTTATTGATTCCATAAACATTCCAAAAGTAGAGTTTTATGTCGATACATTCAGAGATGGAAGGGGCTTGCTGCTTGGGTGTAAGGCCAACTATTACTATTCAGAGGACCACGTGGAACGATGAGCCTTAGTAAGCTATCATGCCTAATCCTCTGTCTGATGGTGTGAGGAACCTGATCTGTTGAGTATTGTCACAGAGAGGATTCATTTAGTTCCATGGCTTACTGCACCTAATATGGAATGCCAGGGGTCAAATTCATTGATTCACAGGAGATAAAACTGTTACATGTCTTATGTATTGTCTTGTAGTCAGTGGACCTAGATGGGAAACAAATTTAGAATCCAGATGTGGTTTTGGTAAACAATAGGCATGCTGACTATATTTTGTCTTGTTACTGTATTTCGTATCAGAGATCCCAAAAGGATCTGCTATTGGCATGTGCTATCATTCTTTGCCTTATAAATAGCTTCCACCCCTGAGCCCTAAAAACAGGGCTCTGCTGCCATAGAAACAGTTGTTAATAAACATGAGCGCTTTAGAAAATGTATGGGTTCAGACCTGAAGGATGGGGAGACCACAAAGCAGAAATGCTGAAGGACTGTCATTCCAGAGGGTGGGTACTGGATGCAAGTGGTCCTTCCGAAGTGGGGATCTCATCTGAAATTTATTTCTGGAACACTGCTCCAGGTGCTCTGCCTACTTCAGTCAATGTCTGAATTTTTACCAAATAAAGATTAGTTTGTTAAAAACCATAAATACCTATGTGTGGTAGATACTTAGTGACCCACCCCCATGCTTATTGAAAAACCCAAACCAAACAAACCAAATCACCAAAGCCAGCAAACACATGGGAACAGAGCCTGGGAAAACCAGTTTGATTGATTTGATTTGGCCAGACTGCAGAGAAGAAAAGCCCAGTTTCTCTGCCTCGCCTGTAGCAATGTCACAGTGTACAGAAAAGCTGCAGGAAAGCCGGAAATACACAGAATCGTTTCCTGGTGTCTCTGTGGCTACATTCCGGGTCCCTCCCAGGTTCTCAGTCTCATTAATAAAAGAATTTATTAATTCCGTGTGGACTCGCACGGAAGCACGAGGGTAATTTTATTAGAGTTTAAAAGAAAAACGGAAGTGCAGGCAAACGGTGAAGCTGCAGCCTGGAGGGGCGAAGGAAAAAGCCACGTCATCTAAACTGGCGTGGAGGTCAGACATGTGGCCGGCAAGTGGCCACGGGCCGGAGAGAAGCTTTAGAGAAAAGGAAAGGAAGTCCCAAATATTGGGCAGAGGGAGCCCAAAATGTTAGGGGAAACGTGCTCAGAGAAGAGAAGGTAAAATGACGAGTGGGGGACTTAACTCCTATATGGCTTTGGCCCTTAAGCCTCTGCACTAGGGCGGGGGAAAGGAAAAATACTTATTAAAGGACTAATTATTTTGCCTATCTCTTTAACACGGACTAAGCTGAGCCTCCTAGGTGTGGTCCCTTGGCCGAAGTGATTGAACCAGCCTAAGTAAAATGTTAGTTCTCCATCCTATTCTCTTGATCTTTAGATGCTCATCAGGAGACACAAGATCCCTTCTTGTACATCTTTAGTTTCATGGGTGAGAGAGGACCAGCAGAGCAAGGTGGTTCAGGGGGTAAAGGCCTTTCCCTCCATGCTGGAGACCCACATGGTTAAAGGAGAAACTTCTCCAGCAAGTGGTCCTCTGACCTCCACGCACATGTGTGCACAATGTGTACACACACTGAATTAATAAAAACACACACAAAATAAACTCGGAAGTAAACCTCAGGACAATGTTATTGGAGTTTGAGAGAGAAAAATGGGACAGGCAAGCTGGCGGTCTTGGTTGCTGCCTGCTTGTGGGGCGGGGGAGGGGGGACACAGAAGAGAAAGAGGGGTTGCTGGATTAGAAGTCCAGAAGCCAGTGAGCAGTGATGGTACCGAGTGTCTCCAGAGGACAGTGAGAGGACACCCTGCGTCGGGGCGAGCAGGCTGAGGACTTAACCCTGGGAGCCGGAGAAGGGAACCACAGAGGAGGAGGGGGAGGAGGAGGGGGAGGAGGAGGGGGAAGGGGAGGGGGAAGGGGAGGGGGAAGGGGAGGGGGAGGGGGAGGGGGAGGAAGAGGAGGAGGAAAAGCTGGGCTTTTTGAGTGCATAGTGTTGATTTCATATAGACTGTTTCTTCCAAGTGTATCGTGTACTTCTGTAATGGCCCTTCTCTCCCTTCAGCTGCCTCTCTCCCACTAGTCTCCCTTTACTCTCATCTCCCTTCTGCTTTCGTAGCAGATGTGTGCATATGAGTAAATGATTTGATGTATCTCTAAGAATTCTAGGGCACAAATGAGAGAAAACATACAGTATTTATCTTCGTGTCTGATTCATCTTGCAGAATAATCTCCAGTTAAATCCATTTTCTAGCAAATGATAGAATTTCTTTTTTTTACAGCTGAATAAAATGCTCCTGTGCATATAAACCACTGTTTCTTTGTCTACTCGTCCATCCACAGATGATTCCAGAACTCAGTGGTTGTGAACAGTGCTGTAGTAAATATGGATGTTTGGGTATCTCCGACGTATGTTAATTTAGATCAGAAGTGGTATGTCTGGGTCATATGGTAGTTCCATATTTAGGTTGTTGAAGAATTTCCATACTGATTTCACAGAGACTGGACCAATGTCCATTCCTACATCAGTGTATAAGTGTGGCACAATTTATAGAAATTTTGAAAAGGTGAAACAAAGTAGAAATTTCGTGTCATTGGAAGCCAGATAAGAACTGAGGGTCTTGAGTGAATACGAAATATAGCATCTTTAAGGTCTAGCAGTGTGAACCAGGTTATGGGGGTGTCTGTCCCAAGAAGTATAAGGATCAGGAATTATGGGCTCTATCAGGACTATAGCCTCATTTGTGGACCCCACGTCAGAGACCAATCTGTAGGATCCATCCAACCTCTTTACTGCCAAAATAAGAATGTTGCATGAAGAGTTAATGGGCACAGTTGCCCAGAAGCTGGGGATTTATCCATGAGAAGCTCTTCATGCTTGGGCCCTCAGGGTAAGCCGCTGGGCTCATCAACAGTGGTTGTGAGAGGAGCGTCTGTCTGTGTCCAGGGAGAGAAGTAGCTCAGGCATCAGGGGATGTTTTGGCTGATGCTCTAGTAAAGACTCTGGGGAGGGCTTTTGGGCCCCCGAGAGCTCCAGAAGACTACGCCCAGAGGACTAGGTGTTAGAAAGGACGTAAGAGCTGCTGGAGTTTCAAAAAGCCTGAAATGGGTCTGAAGTTCAGCCATGGTATCTCTACCCCAGAAATGGGACAGCTTGGTAGGACCAGACAGGAATGAGTAGAAAGATGTTTGCCTATTGGGCAGGTCAAGATTGGTGGGAAGTGGGATTGGTGGATGGAGCTTCTGGTGAAGTAGGCACTGGAGGTGCTGGGGTGGGGAAGTTACTCCCTTATCAATAAGTGCTGTAATCTAGGATCAACCAAAGTCCATCTCTATGGAGATAGAAAATACAGAAGCCTTAGAGCCTCAGTACCCCATCAGTCCTCTTCATTACACCCTTTGTAGTTTAGAAATAAAATCATGGAGTTGGGCATTTTCCTGTTTTAACCGAATCATGGCGGCCTGGGTTGGAGGTCAGACTTCCCTCAGGTAGGAGAGAGGAGCATTTACAAAATGGGCCTCCACTTTGCAGATTGAGCAATAGTCCAGGGGAAGCTTCTAGCCTGGAAGCTTTAGGCACTGCTTGGTTGAAATGTGCAGCCTGACCACAAGAGCAGTGGTGGAGTATTTTGACCAGAGGACTGTTTAGGTTCTTAGACTGAACTGTTTAGCCACTAGGTGGCGCTGTAGCATTTCCTGAGCTGGACAAGGAGCCAGCAGCCCTGCACTAAGACAGCTTGTCATGTTTAACCTTTCCACTCTCCAGTTTGGGTTTTCTGGCTCTTGAGGTCCCCTCCTGGCTATTAAAGAACATGAAGGCTGTATCCATTAAAGTGGGGGAAAGGAGCCTGGGTCCCTGGTGTAGTATTTGAAGCTGTTGTCTGAGCTCTGGAGAAATTTGACTTACAAAATGTACAGCCAGGATGGATTAGCCTTCCTAGCTATGGGGTCCACACTGGTACACTTGTGCATGGTTTCAGCTAGCCTAAACTGAAAGAGACCAGGATTCTTGGCAGCTTCCTGTGTTGCCTTCTACAAATTGTTATAGCTAATGGGTTTGATAATGGCATTTTAATTCCCTTTAATACATAGATAATAATATTATCTGTCTTTACCTGGTCATCTCCTACATCAGTGCTCTGATATGGCTAGTGGGATCTCATAATGGTCATACCTGTAGAAGCTGGCCTGGCTGTAACTGTGTGATGAACATGAACCTCATCAGGCACATGCTAAGGACCAGATGAGGCTTCTCATGTGGGCAGCATGTGGATAGAGTGATGGAGGTGCATTGTTAGCCTGGGTCAAAAGCTCAGCAACCCTTTAAGCTCCTAAATGAAGCTGGGGTGGGGAGATCATGGCTAAACGATCCTGATTTGGTGTATATTTGGGATAGATCAGGAGAAAAGGGATGTATAACTGAATGGCGCCAAGGTCCCCATTAGCCGCCTTGCCAAGGGGAAAATTCTCTACAGGAGAAGGAATAGCTTTTAACTGTTCATGTGTGCAGCGGATAGTAAGAATTATGTAAGACGGGCAGTGGTAGCACACACCTTTAATCCCAGCACTTGAGAGGCAGAGGCAGGAGGATCTCTGTGAGTTAGAGGCCAGCATGGTCTACAGAGCAAGTTCCAGAGAAACCCTGTCCTCAAAAACCAAAAAAAAAAAAAAAAAAAAAAAATGTAGACGATGTAGATGATGCTATGTTAGGTCAAAAGCCTCAATAAACCCTCTGAATTCCCTGATGCAGCTGAAGGGAATCCTGACCAAAAGATCCTAATTTGGATTGTATTTGGGACAGATTGGGCACAGGTAAAGGAATGTGTAGCTGATGGTGCCATGATCCTCATTGGCTACCTTGTGAGGAAGAAGGGTGTCCTCTGAAGTAGTGGGAATAATTTTTATTGTTCCCCGAGTTCCTATATGAAGTTTCTGAGCAAGTGTGTGATGGAGCGAATACATCAGAGTAAAGAGGGGTATGGTTGGAAAGAGATCTTTGGAGGGAGGAGGAGGGATCGGAGAAGTTGAAGCTGTGGGGGAGGTGGAGGTGAAGGAGTAGATGGTAGAGAAGCTGGAAGTTGAGCATGGATGTATACAAAGGAGAGCCGTCAGGGGTGTCCGCTGTGGCTGAGTCTAAGAAAAATGACAAATTAGGAGAATCTAGTGAAGCACCTAGGACATCCCTCTTGCGTCTTAGGGTCTTGTGACAGTCGTGAAGACTTGGTTATAAGAACTACCAGAGTCCTTCCCTAAATACAAACAAACAAATCTAATTGCAGGATGCAGTAACAGCTCACTGTGCCCTGAGGCAGCCATCATTATCGATCTGGAAGTGTGTTAAGGGTCAAGTTTTGCTGTGAAGAAAACTGTTTTCTTTTTCGGAGTCTGAGAATCAAATTTAGACCACTTTTGTTTTTTTGTGGAGTTTTTTTTTTGGGGGGGGTGTTTTTGTTTTTTGTTTTTGTTTTGAGACAGGGTTTCTTTGTGTAGCCTTGGGTGTCCTGGAACTCACTCTATAGGCTAGGCCAGCCTCGAACTCAGAGAATCCCCCTGCCTCTGCCTCCTGAGTGGTGGGATTAAATGCGTGTGCCACCACTTCCCAGCCTAGATCAGCTCTTAAGACTACGTCCCAGGAGTGAGTCAGAAGGGATAGAGAACACAGGACCTGTCACACAGGTCCCATAGAAGTACAACATTTACCTGGGAGGGCAACAGACTTCTGTCGTCAGAGTGAACCCGGTCTCACTGACTGGACTGGGGCACGCTCTAACATGAGGCGCACTCTTAGAAAAGAGTCTCTCCCAATTCCCAGAGGTGGGATACAGTTTCTCTGGAGCCAAACCAACCTTGTCAATCAGGCTAGATTGACCTTGAAGGGAAAACTCACAAACTAAAACTGTCACAAACCAATCCTGAGGGAAAGTGAAGGGGCCTCACTGTCCTGGAGAAAATGGAAACCCGGTTTCTCGCAGGTCTGCCTAGGACTTCCTGATTACAAACCCAAGCACTGTCACATGCCACATGCTCGGCTCCTCCCCCACCCCAGAGAGCTGTGACAAAGGCTGTGGTGGAGGAAAAGGAGATCCATCTTGTGTGAGCTACCGTGGTCATCTGTACCACACAGAGAATGCAGGGTCTCCCGGAGGAGCTAAAGTGCCTCTAGCACCCTCGTGGACTGTAGAAGGCCACTCACTCTCCTTGACCATTGCCTTCAGACACTACTCAAGTCAACTCATGGCCAGGGTTCTTTTCTTGCAAATGGGAAGTGAGGCTTTCCACGAGGAACAGAAAGGAACTCCTTCACCTTCATGGGTGACAGCTGTCCAGAGTCACAGACTGAAGGCCTTGGGGTCTTCCTGGAGAGCAGCTCAGGAATGCTAAGTGGCCCATGGGACAGTGAGCAAACCTTCACAAGTACTAGAGTGAAGAGAGGCCAAGGGAGGTGTGCTGACGGGCTTTACGGCAACATGCCACAAGCTAGAGTCATCCAGGAGAGGGAATCTCATTTGAAAAAATGCTCTCACCAGACTGGCCTGTGGGCAAGGCTGTGGTGCATTTTCTTGATTGACGATTAATGTGGAAAGGCCCAGCTCACTGTGGATGGTGCCACTTCTGGGCTGGTGATCCTGGATGGTACAAGCTAGCGGGCTAAGCTAGCCTTGGGGAGCAAGCCAGTAAGCGTGTTCTTCTGTGGCCTTTGCATCTGTTTCTGCCTTCAGGGTCTTGCCTTGAGTTTTTGCTCTAACTTCCCTGGATGATGGGCTACAGTGTCGCAGCCTTTCTTTTGGGCCACCAACCAGCTCCCAATAATGGCATGGAGACTTAGTATTAGTTTTGAATGCTGGACCTTAGCTTAAGCTCTTATTTTAATCTGTTTCTCTTTATCTATGTTTTGCCTCAGGGCTTTTTCCCTTTCTTTCTTTCTTTCTTTCTTTCTTTCTTTCTTTCTTTCTTTCTTTCTTTCTTTCTTTCTTCTTTTTCTTTCTTTCCTCCTTTCTTTCTTTCCTCCTTTCCTCCTTTCCTGTTTCTTCTGTCTGGCTAGCAGCTGCCCGGCTTCTGGTCCTGGGCATGCCCCCCTCTCTCTCTCCCCCATTCTCTCCTCTTCTCTCTCAAGCCTGGATTCCCCCTCCTACTTAATCTCTCTGCCTGCCAGCCCTGCCTATCCCTCTCCTGCCTAGACATTGCCCGTTCTGCTTTTTTTTTTTTTTTTTTTTTGGTTTTTCGAGACAGGGTTTCTCTGTGTAGCTTTGCGCCTTTCCTGGAACTCACTTGGTAGTCCAGGCTGGCCTCGAACTCACAGAGATCCGCCTGGCTCTGCCTCCCGAGTGCTGGGATTAAAGGCGTGCGCCACCACCGCCCGGCTCCGTTCTGCTTTTTATTAGGGCAATCAGGTGCTTTAAGCAGGCAAGGTGAAAACAAATATAAGACATCTTTACATCACTAACAAAGGCAGCAGAAACAAATGCAACACACCTTCACAGAGTTCAAGTAATACTCTGCAGCAGAAACAAATGTAACACACCTTCACATAGTTCAAGTAATACTTTGCAGCAGAAACAAATGTAGCACACCTTCACATAGTTCAAGTAATATTCTGCAGCAGAAACAAATGTAACACACCTTCACATAGTTCAAGTAATATTCTGCAGTATAAATAAATGTAGCACATCTTTGCCTAGTTAAAAATAGCAATCCACAACACTACAAGCTGTAAGATAAAATAAACCCTTTCTTCCCTAAGTTTCTTTTGATCGTGTTGTTTAACACAGCAGTAGAAACCCTAAGACAGGAGGCAAAGAGAAGTTTCTCTGTCCAGGCTGCCAACATGTGCGGGGAATGCTGGTGAACTCCGGAAGCATGGGGGTAAATGTGTTGACGAGACCAGACTAGAAGTAGAAGAGATTAAAGGAAACGTGTTTTTAAAAATTCAAGGAGAGAGAGAGAAAGAGCAGGTGAGTTCTCTGACTCAGTCCCTTGGAAGGAATGGGATTCTTTTGGAATACATGCCCTTCCCTGGAGGCTCATGTCTGGATAGATGGGTAAGCATCTCACCACCTAGGTAAAAGTGAAATTTCATAACACTACTCGTTCTTTCGGTGTTGGTCACCTGAGGGTAAAGTGTCAGGGTCCTTAGGGGTTAGGCTCCTATTTTAAACTGTTTTTGTGGTACTGTACCCCGCACTTATGTGCCGTACCCTGCCCCTGGGGAGCTCATCAGGCTTTGGTTCTCTCTTTGGGTTAAGTCCCACAGAGCAGGGTTCCCCACTTCCCTATTGTGTTTCAGTTAGGGTTCCTGGTTTCTCACACACATCTCAAGTCTGTACTTGATAGTAAAGGATCTTTTCATTCCTGTGTCTGTCTGGGGCGGTTCTCCAGTGCCTTTCCCCACCACTCACCTGTCCCCACAGCTGACCAGCCATTGTTTCAGACTTCTGTGCAGGAATGTACTGTATTTCTCCACAGTCTTCCATCTCCCAACCTCCTAAATAACTCCTAGAGAGGACACAGTGCAATAGGATCTGGGGATGATGGTATGTCTTGAAAAGATGTAGGGTAGATGATGAAACGGCATTAGTAAACAGAAATCACAAACGAATGACAAATGAGAATCTGGTAAGTACAGCCACGGAAGTTTAAGAAAAGAGAAACAACAAAAATAACAGTGAGTTTCTTGCCTCTTTTTAAAAATGACAGAAATCAGGATTAAAAGCGTTGGGGGCTGGGGAGATGAGTCAGAAGTTAAGAGCACTTACTGCTCTTGCGGAGAACCAGGGTTGTTTCCAGAACTCACATGGCTGCTGACAACCATCTGTAACTCCAGTTCCAGGGGATACAACACTGTCTTCTGGCTTCATTGGGCACCACACACACACATAGTATGCATACGTATATGTAGTCAGTAGACTCATATACATAAAATTGTCTTTTAAAGCAGACCTTGAGAAAAATTCCAATAGTCTGAAATTTGTTTTATAAATAAAACTTTATGAAGATGACATGTCAATGAGGTCTGTTTAGATAAAATTTTGTCTTTTTGGTTGTGAGCCTATCATTTAACAGTGGAGCCATCTCTCCTGCCCAGGTTAAAATAATTTTGTAGGAAAGGTTATGCCCAAGTGCTGCTTGATTTAAGTCCACTTTTCTCCACCACCGCCCCCACCCTGCCCCACTCATTCACGCAGTCATGCAGGGCTGACAATCAGACCCAGGACCTCATGCACACTAGTTAAGCATTCTACCTACCGAGCTACAACCCCCAACCTGATTTGTTCGTGTGTAAGTGTTAACAAATAATTGCAATTGAAACTAAAGTTTGTTAAACATAAGGTAAAATGAACTTGCCAAATTCTAATTGCTACAAATGAAACTTTTGTCTCTTTTTAAGTGGATGATGAATGGATTTTTTTAAAAAATATGGATAATCTTTAGAGAAACGGGGGCTAAGATACATTGTATGTTTGAGATTTTAAAGAATTTTATGCATTCTAAACTTGGCCTAGTGATGCATACTTGTAATTCTGTCATTTGGGAGGCTGAGGCAGGAGGATCCCTATGAGTTTGGTGCCAGGGAGGGAGAGGGAGAAGGGGGATGGAGTGAGAAGCGGGGAGAGGGAGAGACACTGAGTGGGGAGCACTAACTGGGAATGGGGTAGGTTTTTTAAACCTCAAGCCTACCCCCAGTGACACACCTCCTACCATAAAGCCACACCTTCTAATCCTTCCCAAACAGTTCCATCAGTTGGGAACCAAGCATTCAAATATATGAGCCTATGGGGGCCATTCTTACTCAAACCATCATAGGATCATTGTCTAGTCTTTGTTTGTTTTGTTTTAACCGGGTACACACTGTTAACACTTATATTTCAAGTTTGGTAATGCATATTCATAAGCAGCAATACAACAGTATTCATGAAGAATGCATAATCCCCAAATATTATGAAAACATCCTTGCTATCAAAACTTCTAAATATGAAACTAATTGTGTAGCTAGAGAAGTTCGTTTTCAAAACAGATACAATTCAGTCTTTAAGTGTGAATGGTAGGAATGACAGGTTTTTTGTTGGTGTTTGTTTTTGTTTTGTTTTTTAATTCTTAGTTGTTTGGGATCCTTAAGCAAAAGCTTTGAATAGGAGGGTCCACAAAGGAACCAGTGTTGTTTTATGGCATCCAGTTGGGCCAGAGCTGGGAATGCCTCTGGGTCATTTACATCAGGAGTAGAAGCACTTGACTTACCAGTTCTGCTGCCACGGTTTGGATGCCTACCATGGCCACAGCCACCATGTCCTGGGTGGCCTAGGTCTCCGAAACTGATCTCTAGTTGAGATGTTAAATCATTTGTTGGCTTCCAGAAATGATGGTCCATAACTGAATCTTCAGCATGAGCCTCTTCACACTCTGACTTATGCAGAACAAATCCCTTTTTCCATTGTCCATCAGCACCATCATTGGGTTTTCAGATATTAAATTCTACTTTTGCTTGGTCTTTATTTTGAATAGCTTTCCACTCATCCAAAGTCATCTCTTTTGGACCCTCCTCCTTAACCTCTTCAACTCGGTCCTTATTTTCAGTGTCTGCCACTGGGTACTCTTCACCTTCAAGTGTTTCCTCAGTCACATTTGATTGATCCCAATCAGTTAATCTGTCTTTGACAGTTCCCCAGTTGTGAGACCTGCTACCTCTACATTTGTCCTCATGCTTCAGGCCAGATCTGTCCCTTCCACTACGCCTATCAATTCACATTTGCCACGAGAATCAAATCCATCACCTCGGCCCGTTCCACTGCCTCCTTGACTCTTCCTAGACCACCACAGCCTCGGATAGGCTGTTCAATAATTGGCCTATCACCTGAACAGTCACCTCCTTCACCCTTTCTCCAAGCGGCTTTTCAAATCTTTCACAAGATGGTCATGCTTCTGGTCTCCTATCAGTTACTTTCTCTGCTCCCTAAAACTATTGATCAAGTCTTTTCCAACTTGGCCATATTCCTCCTTTTTTTTTTCATTTTTCTTTATTAAGAAATTGTCTACTCCACATATTATCCACAGATCCTCCTCCTCCCTCCTCCCACCCCCCAGCCCTCTTTCCCAAACCACCCCACGTCCCCACGTCCCCCAAATCGAGGTCTCCTGTGGGGAGTCAGCAGAGCCCAGCACATTGAGCCTAGGCAGGTCCAAGCCCCTTCCCACTGCACCAAGGCTGTGCAAGGCATCACACCACAGGCACCGGATTCCCAGAAGCCTGCCCATAGAGCAGGGACAGATCCCGATCCCCCTGCCTGGGTGCCCCCCAAACAGTTCGAGCCAAACAACCATCTTCCATATCCAGAGGACCTAGTCCAGTCCCATGGGGGCTCCACAGCCACCAGTCCACAGTTCATGGGCTTCCACTAGTGTGGCCGGTCATCTCTGCACGTCCTCCCATCATGATCTCAACGTCCCTCGCCTGCAGAATCCCTCCTCTCTCTCATCAATTGGATTCCCAGAGCTCAGCCTGGTGCCTGGCTGTGGATCTCTGCATCTGCCTCCATCAGTCACTGGACAAAGGCTCTATGATGACAGCTAGGTTATTTGCTAGGCAGGTCACCAGAGTAGACCGTTCCAGGCACCCTCTAGACCACTGCCAGCAGACCAAGGTGGGGTCAACCTTGTGGATTCCTGAGAGCCTCCCCAGTACCCTGCCTCTTCCTGTTCCCATGATGTCCTCATCTATCATGGTATCTTCCTCCCTGCCCTCCCACTCTGAATCTCAAATGGCTGAAAGGCATTTAAGGAATTGCTCAACATCCTTAGTCATCAGGGAAATGCAAATCAAACAACTCTGAGATACCATCTTACACCTATCAGAATGGCTAAGATAAAAAACACTGAAGACAGCTTATGTTGGAGAGGATGTGGAGCAAGGGGAACACTCCTCCACTGTTGGTAGGAATGCAAACTTGTACAGCCACTCTGGAAATAGTAGGGTGGTTTCTCAGAAAATTGGGAATAAGTCTTCCTCAAGACCCAGTTATACCACTCTTGGGCATATGCCCAAGGAATGCTCAATCTTACCACAAGGACACATCCTCCTTTTTTAAGTGCCACTGGCCACTGTGTGCCCTCCTTTTGTCACTCACGCTGACGCTCAGAGGCAGTGGGTTCTTACGGTCTTTCTGGGATTCTCTGCAACTGTTGCCAGCCACCTTGGAAATGGTCTGGGCCACCGCCCCAAGGCCCCCAGTGCCACCCCAGCTGGCTTCTTTTTTTCCTGTTCTTGCTGCCTTCAATACCTCGAAAGGATCCAATTTGTTAAGTAGCTGGTCGAATCGGTTGACGACCACGCAGCCTTCCCGAAGGTGCCCAGGCATGGCGGTGACTCGGTGGCACGCTCCTCCTCAGATCACAGCAGACAGTGCCTAGCCAAAAGCTCCTATTTCAGCTCTTCTGACGAGATTCATTGTCTAGTCTTCAACTGTATTATTTACATCCAATTGGCACTTAGTAGATGACAGATTATCTTCTTGACCAAACTCTATCCCTTCTATCTTCTGAGCCTGATTCTCATCTGGGCCTCAACCTAGGACCATACAGGTCAGAAAAAACAAAACAGTTTTTTGTTTTGTTCTAGCACCTCAAGGGCCATGTCTCTAGGATGCCACTAGCCACCTTCCCCCATGAAAGTTCATGCCTAAAAATAAGTAGGGGATACCAAAGGAATCTCCTGCAACACAGCCTACACCTGAAGGTAACCCTTGCCCTGTGACCTTTGTGGGAAGATGGTGGGGTTGATGTCACCAGGTGGCAAACTCAAACGCATTCTGCTTTCTATAATTTTCACTCCCAGACTTAGCTGCTGCCACCTCTTCTGTTCCTTCCCCTTCCCTCGAAATATTTTGTCATTGCCTCTATATAATCAAAGTTCAGCTCAGTTCAGACCAGATTCCTTCTCGATGCAATGCTGTGTTAATTAAAGTAGGGTCTGACAAAAAAAAAAAAAAAAAAAAAAAAAAAACCAGGATATGATTATTGAATTAAGACGGTAGATTGAGAGGCAATACATAATGGGTACAGTCATGGTTTGCTTAAGTAGCACATTTTACTCTTTAAAGACTGTGTGACCTTTTGCAATTAATCATGTTGCGTGTGTCTGTTAGTCTCCTCACTCATTAATAATTAGGTATTATTGTCATTATTCCTATCTCAGAATGTACTTACTGTGCTTAGCACGCTACTAATTACATGATAAGCATTCATAGGCTAGCTTTCCTTTGCATGCTTTAGTACTTCCTGAGGCTCAGCTTTTAAACCTCATGTTTACAGCTTGAGGAAACTATACCAACCCATGCAGAGAACTTCTCTTTCTTCCGCTTGATATTTTTCAAAGTTCAAGTTGTACTTCACCTTGAGTTTTGTTAAGTGGCAATCCTTACATTTTCCTTGAAAACTGGAGTCCTGTGGGGACAGAAGGCCACACCCACCACTGCTGGAAGAAAAGGCAGATGTGCAAAGTCCTGTACTTACACGTGGGCTTTCTCACAGTGCAGAGTTCCAATGTCCTTAAGAAATAAAACACATTTCAAGAACAATTGGTCTTTAGTAATTTTTTTTTTAAGTGAGTCCTGAATTGAGCTGTAAAGGTTTGGAAAAGGCTCTCTATTGCCATGGCAAACCATTCTGGTTTATAGAGCAGCTTGAGCAGAAACAAGGAGAGAACACAGCACAGTGGATTACTAACCCCAAGTTACTTTTGTGGGGGCCAAAGCAGAGGCTTCCTTGCCATGCCGGCTTAAACTGGTCTGTTTGGGATTTAGCTGTCATCCTCCTGATTCCTCAGAAGGTCAGATAAAACCATTTAATTTCAGTTTGCAGACATGGAATTCTGGCCCAAGTGGCTTCGTTCAGTTGTCTACTGGCTGTGGAGCAGGATCTAGACCCGGAACAGTGGCCTGTTAGTTTTACTTAACAGTCTGAACGTATGATCAAAACGGACATTGATTCCACATGTTTTCATCTCAAAAGCATCCCTTATTTGGCTTAGAGGTCTAAAGCTCACCAAAGCCCACCAGGGAGTACACACTCTTAGAGTTCAAGCCACTGCTTCAAGGACTTAAAAGTGAGCGCTGACTAATTACATCGCTCTGTCAAAATAGTATCTTAACACATACACATGGATATAAAAACCAAAAAACCAGTGGTTGGTAAGCATTGCTTTTTAAAAGCAACTAGAAGAAAAGAGAGAAAAATAGCTCTTGACATTCTAAAGCAAAACCCAATCAACCGTGTTGAGCTGTAGTATGAACAAGGCTGAGAATTGTAGACTCTTACGATCTCTTCAACTCATCTTCTGCAATTATCCTGACCCTTGGGTGCAGGAATTGTGTTAGATGTATTGTGTTACATTGGGACTGGCCACCATCTGATCTCTAGTTCTCTACATCATGGTTGGCTGTAATTTTCTGCAATGGTCCCTGTGTGTTGCCAAGTTTCCTTGATGAGAGGTTTGAATTGCACTTATGTATAGGTATGAGGATAAATATTTATACTATAGTTGAGAATTACACTGGTTTAGTGAAGTGGTGGTTGTAGGTTCCCCTCCAAGATCCATGGCTTTACTAGCCCTGGGTAGTTGGCTAAGTTTCCAGTACCAGGCGTGATTTCCCTCTTTTTTTTGGTTGTTTTTTTTGTTTTTTTGTTTTGTTTTGTTTTGTTTTTTTGAGACAGGGTTTCTCTGTGTAGCTTTGCGCCTTTTCCTGGATCTCGCTCTGTAGACCTCGAACTCACAAAGATCCGCCTGGCTCTGCCTCCCGAGTGCTGGGATTAAAGGCGTGCGCCACCGCCGCCCGGCGAGATTTCCCTCTTGATGAATGGGCCTTCAGTCCAATTAAATAGCTGTTGGTTACCATCCATGCTATCATTTTTATTGATTTTTCAAATTGCTGAATACTAGTCCATGATGTAACTGTACCACAGTTTGTATACACACACTCCTGGGGAGGTTCCTGGGTTATTCCATACTCCTAGTGTGTATCAGTTTATGACCATTACAGAGCCTATTGTAAACATTCTCAGACAAGTCTTTCTGTGAACATAGGCCTGGGACATTAGATGTAATGTCACTCACTTTCCAGTAATGTCACTCATTTTCCAGTACATGAGTGAATGTTGTTCTCCTTTTAAACCAGGATCTGGTGTACTGAGGCACACCCCTGAAGGTCTAGACCCAAGTCCAGCTGTCATTCTGACACCAACTGGCACAGGGGAAGGATTGATTTGGACTGTGAGGCCTCAGGGATCAGGGTACCTATTCTGGGACCTAGAACTGACAGACCACAGGGGCAGCCCTAGTTTCAACAGTGGGTGAGGTACCATGAGCTATGCGACTCTAGAACCTGGGATGTTGAACACGGTAGTAGCCCTGGCTTTGTGGGACTAGGTACAACAGTCTGGACCTGAAGATACAGAAACAGCCCAGAGAATGACCTCATTTTCTAGAGAGGTAAGATGCCTCAGCACCTTGGAACATGAGGGGCTAGTCCAGTGCCAGGAAAGGCAGGGAGTTATGACTGTTTGGCCTGTATGAATGGATGTCATCAATAATATAACTCCTTGGGGGAGTGGAGCCTCTGGAACTTTGAGAGGGAGTATTACATTAGGCATAGTGTGGTCATTCTTGTGGTCAGGAAGGTGCTTATATTCATATGGACAGGAGGCTTGGGATCCCTGTGTGGTCAGGTGCTGGCTCAGCTGCAGCGCTACAGGAGCTCTGGAAGACTGCTGCCCTGTGTTGCCCAGGGGTGGAGGGGGGTACCACCTCAGTCCAGCCCTAAGGGAATGGCGTACTACCTTCTGCCATGGAAGACAGACAGCTCTGCAGGGGGTAGGGCACAGCAGTAGGTGGGTGCTCTTCCTTATCTTTTGCCCTCCAGGGAGACCCCTTCCTGCTTTCAGGCCGACTCTGACAGGATGAGGGGTGGAAGCAGGGTTGGCTTTCCTTCCCTGTATGGCTGCCCTGACTTCTGTGTCCTGCAGGAGTGTGGCAGCTGCTGTTCTACAATTCTCCACTGTTCTTCAGTTATTGTGGGTGAAATGTAGTTCCTTATTCAGTGTTTGGATTTGGGGGGCAGCGGTAAGAGTGGTAGGAATTTTTGGTGAGCCGTCTTTCTGACGACACCTTCAAAATTCGTGCTCTGATGTCAGTCCCGAAAGATGTTAAAGTGTACAGAATGCTATAAACATTCCAAGCTGCAGTCCACCTCATGGGACCAGACGGCATCAGCAGCACCTGGGAACTCTTCACAAATGCGACTTCTCAGACTCCTTACTGCAGAACTAGAAGATCTTGGGGTCGAGACGTCATTCCATTCTATAACAGCTCTCCGCGGAGTTTTGGTCCATGCGGGAGTTTGAGAAACAGTATCTAACTAGATATCTAACTAACTGGAAATGTTTTTTAAAATCTGTTTTATGGACACACACACACACACACACACACATTCAATCATTTAAGTTTTCATTTCAATGCAATACATATATATATATATATATATATATATATATATATATATATATATATATATGGCTTCTTTGTCTCATAGTCTTTTTGAGGTTTGTCCATGTTGTGTGTCTCCATTCTGTTCCTTTTTATTGATTTCAGTGTTCTATTATATAAATATGTCACAATTGGTTTATTTTTATTTTTTGGTTGATTGACTTTTAGGTTTTTCCATTTGACTATTGTGAAAAATGGTACCATGGCTATTCATTTACACTTTGTTTTTGAGACAGAATTTCTCTGTGTAGTTTTGGCTGTCCTGGAACTCACTCTGTAGACCAGGCTGACCTTGAATTCAAAGATCCTCCTATCTTTGCCTCTTGAGTGCTGGGGTGAAAGAAAGGTATGTGCCACCATCACCTGGCTACACTTTTTCTTTTTTTTTTTCTTTTTTTTTTTTTTTTTTTTTTTGGTTTTTCGAGACAGGGTTTCTCTGTGTAGCTTTGCGCCTTTCCTGGAACTCACTTGGTAGCCCAGGCTGGAGATCTGCCTGCCTCTGCCTCCCGAGTGCTGGGATTAAAGGCGTGCGCCACCACCGCCCGGCCACTTTTTCTTTTTTAAATACAGACTTGCTTTGCTTTTTAAAAATTTTCCCTTGGGTAAGTATATGGGAATACAACAATTGGCTCATATACTAGGTTCATAAGTTATCTGGTATTGCATAACAAATACCCAGAGGCTGAAAACAACCAAAATGTATTCTCTCATAGTTTTGTTAGATCAGGAATCTTAGAATGACTCAGCCAGATAGTTCCAGCTTAGGGCCAGTCAAGGGGTCAGCAGGGAGCGTGCTCACCTCAGGGATCACCTACATTAGACTCTACTTCCTAACACTCCGGGCTGTCAACTGCCTCCTGGCAAGGCCTCTGGCTTTCCTCAGAAAAACAGGCTGAGAGAAGACAAGTACCCAGGAAGGAAGCCACTGTCTTTAGAACCCAGTCTTGGAAATACTGGATCATGCTGGATAGTCTGGCCTGCAGAAGTGAGTTAATAAATCCAAGCCACACTCAGATGGAGAAGATGTACAGGGTGAGAAAGCTAGGAAGTAGAGCCCACGAGGGCTGTTTGCTTAGATTATAAGAAGCTATAGCGCTCTTTTGTAGAATCGTTACTATCTTTCACTCTCCCATCAAGAAGGAGAAACTGACTTCACATCCTGGTGCTCATTTGATGTGGACGGACTTTTACATGCCATGCCTTCTAACAGAGCTGTGGACTGATGACTACGGTTTTTGAGCATTTTTCCATGTGCTCATTAACCAGCTGTCCACATATCTTCCTTGGTAAAATGACTTCACATTATTGTCATGTTAAAGTCAAGCCATCTTCCCACTGCAGTTTTGGAATTCATTCTACATGTATGTCAGATATAAGTGCTTGATTGGAGATGAACATAAGAGATATTCTCCCAATCTGTGACGTGACCTTTTGTTGTCTTAATAGTTCTATTCAGAGAGCAGCACTTTTTATTTTGATCAAATCCAACCTACCATTCTTACTTTTATAGTTCCTGGTCTTTGTTTACTTATTTTTTGAGATGATACCTTGCTACCACGTAGCCCAGGCTGGCCTTAGTGAACAGTCTTCCTGCTTGTACCTCCTGGATGCTGGCATTAGGGGTACCAGTATGCTTGGCCAGTTCATCCTTTGCTCATTCATTGTTTCTTTGTTGATTTTATTTTTCCATTTATTTATTTCTGTGGGGGGCTGTGGGGGGAGTTATGCCCATGCCATAGTGCATATGTAGAAGTCTAAAGACAACTTGCAGAAGTTGAGTCTCTCCTCCTTCTACCATGTGGGTTCCTGAGGGTGAATAGCAGGTCATCAGACTGGGCAACTGAGCCATCTCACTGACCCTCCTTGTGGATTGTCTATCTGAACGATCTGCCCATTGTTGAAAGTGGAAGAAGGTTCCAAACTGTTGCTGCAGTAACCTTTCACTACACAGAGCCTTTCTGAGGCATGCGGGCAAGATCTCGGTCAGGGAAGTGCTTACTGCACAGATTGAAACTGCTGAGCCCATGTGAACCGGTGGGTGTGGCCGTGTGCCATTTAATGTTTACATTGGGAAGGCAGAGCCAGGCAGAGCCAAGCATAATTGATGAGTTCCAGAAGCAAACGGAGTTGGGCTTGGGGACTGTACTTACATGTATACACATGTGTGCATGCCTACTTTCACACATGTATACAAAAACACCAGAAGAGGGACAACATTATAAATTGTATAGGCAATAAAAGTAACAAATATGAACAAATATGCCACAAATTTGACAACCATGGTGGAATGGGCATCTCTTGAAGGATACGCTCTGACTCACATAGGGAGAAAGAATTTGAATGTGTCTCTGTTAAGGAAATTGTGCTGGTGGTTCATACATCCAAAATAGAAAGAAGCAATCCTAGATGACTTCCTGATGATTTCTACCAAACCCTGAGAAGGAAAAGATACCAATCCTCTGTAATAGAAGCAAAAGAAATGCTTCCTAATTTATTCTCTGAGATCCTTAGACTTATTACAAAAGCCAAACACATTTCTAGATGGGGAAACTTCTGTCCTGCATCTCCCATGAACAGAGATGCAAAATCCCTCAATGTAATAAAGTGTAGTGATGCATAAAAAGAAATGTACGTCACAACCAGTGGAATTTATCCCAGTTACATCAGGCTGATTCACCAGTCTACAATGAATTGCCGTGATCTGTGACATCAATCGATTAATAGGAAAATCAAACAATAAATACATTTGACAAAAATTCAACATCCACCCATGAGAAAGACTTGACGAAAGCAGAGAGGATGTTTTTTAACCTATAAAGACCCACCAGTTATCACCTGTTTAAACAGTGAGAAAACAGGAAGCCTTTTGCTGATTCCAGGATTATGAAAAGATCCATTTTTACCTCTTTTCAATACAGTACTGGATGTGCTAGCTGATGCATTAAGAGGAGAAAAGAAAAATTAAAATATACTAGCTGAGAAGGAAGAGTTAATCCTTGTGCACAGAATGATTCTTTGTAGGTATTCCAAAAGAAACAACAAAATCTTCACCTAGTAAGCAATTACAGTGAGGTTACAGGACACAAGGTTAGTGTATAAAGGCCAGTCATCCTCTTATTTACTGGCATCGAACAACTATGAATAGAATTGTAAATTAAAGGGAAAATATTAACATTAACTCCTCAAACTAAGAACTGCATAGGCATAAGTAACAAAATGTACACAAGGGTGTGTGATAAAACTCCAAAATCTGATGGAACACCACCAAGAAGAACTAATACAAAGATTCAGTTTGTTGAGATTTCATTTCTTCCCAACCCAATCTACAGATTCACTGCAAACCCAATCTGAATCAGTTGTTCTTACGACATTGCTAAGCTAGTTCTGAAGTCTAATGGAGAGATAAGGAGCTCGGAAGAGTCAGCACTCACTGAAGCAGGACAATGTTGGATTTACACCTAATTTCAAAACGTACTATTTGCGCATGTAATCAAGACGTCACAGCTTAGGTGATTAAATCCATAAATAGATCAGAGAAGAATAGATAATCCAGAAATGGATCAATGCACAGATAGTCAACTGACATTTGGCGAAGGAGCAGAAGTAATACGATACAGAGAAGACATGTTGTGGGGGAGGTGTGAAAGCCTGTAAGCCCAGCACTCAGGAGACCAAGGAAGTGCAGCCAGCCTGGGCTAGGGACAAAGCTCTGTGAGCCCAGTGAAGGTGAATGTGACAGGAATATGAATTTGAATATGACAAAGCACTGTTTCAACAAATGATGCTGGACTAGCTAGCCTTCCACGTGGAAGAAGAGAAAGAGGAGGAGGAAGGAAGAAAGAGAGAGGAGGAGAGGAGGAAGAAAGGATAAGCAGGCCGAGAGGAGGAGGAAAGGAAGAAGGAAGACAGGAGAAGGTAGAAAAAAAAAACCAGACACAAATCACAGGTCATATACATCCTTCACAAAAAATAACTGAACATGGGTCACATGCATAAAATACAAAATTATGAAATTCTAGAAGATAACACTGAAAAAAACAGAAACGACCTTGACCTTGAACCTGGTGACAGTTTTTCAATACTGCAACAAAGACCTGGTGCACAAAAGAAATATTGATAAACTGGATTCCTTTAAAATTAAAAATTTCCAGGAAGTGGGCAAGAGAAGGAAATGATAAAGCACAGACTAGGAGACAATGTTTGCCACTGATGTATCTGATAAAGATGCAAAATGTAAAAAGAACTCTTAAAATTTAACATTAAGAGGGGCTGAGCAGTAGCTCAGTGGTTGAAAGAACTTACTGCTCTACCAGAGGACCCAAGTTCAATTCTCAGCACCCACATGGCAGCTCGCAATCACCTGTACCTCCAGTTCTGGAGAATCCAAATCCCTCTTCTGACATCCACAGACACCAGGCATGCATGTGGCACACAAACATATATACAGACAAAAACTACATACATAAAATGTAAGTTAATAGTAAAAAAGCAATCTAATTTTCCAAAAATGATCCAAAGTTCTGAACAGATACATTGACAAAGACATGCAAGTGCAAAGCATATGGAAAAGCGCTCCATATCACCTGTCACCAGGGAGAACTAAAGAGGTATTACTGTAGACATCCAGAATGGCCAGGAATCCAAAACTGCTGAGAACACGCAGTGCTGAGTGAGATATGCAGCAGCAGGGCCTCTGAGTGCTGCTGTGTGACAATGTACTCCAGCACTAGGGAGAGAGGGAGGTGGAGCAAAGGTTTGAAATTACCCTGGGTGGCAGAATGAGCCCAAAGTATGTCTTCTCCATAATTCAGTAATTGAACTAGATCAGTGTTTGACTACTGAATGATTTTATCCTTGCTATTCACAATACAAAATATTGTTTGAATATTAAATCTTATAGATGTGTTACTAATGGAGAGGTCAAAATACTGCAGATAACTGCTATGTGTCCATCTTCATTCTTAGACCAGATGGAGCATCTTCATCCACTGTAGGCCAGAGGTGCTATGCTCCAAGTCTCAGCACTGGTTCGTTTTCTTTCTTTCTTTCTTTCTTTCTTTCTTTCTTTCTTTCTTCCTTTCTTTTAAAGATTTATTTATTTATTATGTATACAGAAGAGGGTGCCAGATCTCATTACAGATGGTTGAGAGCCACCATGTGGTTGCTGGGAACTGAACTCAGGACCTCTGGAAGAGCAGTCAGAACTCTTAACCTCTGAGCCATCTCTCCAGCCCCTCAGCACTGTTTCTATATATTCCCTCCCTTGGAGATTTATCCATTCACATGGACAAAATTATTAGTCTGTTTTTACTTGCAGTATTAACATTCTCAACTCTACTTTTGGACACTTGTATGTAAATTTTATGTCTCACTGTTATTTTTCACTGACAATTTAAATTATCCAATCTTTACATTTCTACTTTGTACCAAATGATGAAGGATCTAAAAAGTACAACACTTTCTATTCTAAAGAGATACACAGTCTTAAGTAGAGAAACACAAAAAGTTGAGCAGCCGTACATAGGTAGTCATACAAAGTGTGAGTGTTACAGCTCTGGAGGAAAGGGTATCCTGACTTGTCAGGAAGCCAGGCTGTACCCAGAGCTGCAATACGACAGCTCAGCCCTGGAGGGAGAGGTATCCCGAAGCTGGGGTGCGGTGGGGGATGGTCTCCCTGCAAGATGTAGCAATCCTGCTCCTCTCCTAAAGAGAGCCATTACAACTGAGCTATGCTGTGCCACCCCCAGCCCCCACAAGGAGGCTTCCCAGCAGAGCTCTGCTTCTTCCCTTTGGCCCAAAACGTTGGTTCTTCTGCTTCACTTTTAAAGGGGAAGTCCCTGCAGAAATGTAGCAATCTCCTCCTGCTCCTAGGAAAAGTTGTTACTTTTTCTGCTCAGCCTGGCTCAGGCCGCCTAAAGGAAGATATCTGCAAGGTTTTTTTCTGCTCAGTTCCCTAAGGGACGTCTCAGCAAAGTTCTTTTCTGCACCAGCTAGTGAAGATCTTCACCCAAGACTTTTTGAGAAAGAGATTTGTTTGGGAAGGAGGAGTCCAGGCGAGTGGCTGCCTCTTTCCAGGGTGGGAAAGGACAGCCCACAACTGAACAGGCAGAGAGGCTTTTATAGGGCTTCTTAGGGGCAGAGTTTCTCTGGGGAGATTTTTTCTGCTCAGGAAGGTTAGTTTCCTTGGTCAGAGGCAGAGATGGCTCTGATTTCAGGGCCAAACTGTGGTTTGTTGTTGTTGTTTTTTTTTTTGAACTTGTCCTTTTTAGCCTTTTGGCTCTAATTTTAGGGCCAGGATGTATTTCTTTCACTGGCTCTGATTCTAGGAACAACGTGTGTTTCTTTGGCTCTGGTTTCAGGGTCGGGTTGTGTTTCTTAGGTTCTGGATTCAGGGCTAAAGTATTTCTTTCACTGGCTCAGGTCTCAGATCCAGGGTGGGTTTCTTTCACTGGCTCTGGTGGGTTTCTTTAGCTGGCCCCTTTTCCCTACACAAAGCAGTTTATAATATACACTGTACATATATGAATTGTGCAAGGTGCTTTTGCTCACCAATGCAGGATTTTGTTATAAAAATATTGAAAGACTCTCAAGCTCCTATCAGTTTATATATTAATAAAAATAAAATCTCCAAGAATACTTACATTTGATAGAAAGCAAAGATTGTGGGCTGGTGTGGTGTTCAATGAGAATGGCCCCTAGGTTTACATGTTTGAATGCTTGGTCCCCAGTTAGTGCAACTGTTTAGGAAAAATAATTAGGTGTGGCCTTGGAGGAGGTGTGTCACTGGGGGATGGGCCCATACCAGACCCAGGGTTTCTCTCTCTGCCTGTTACCTGTGAATCAGGCTGTAAAGCTCTCAGCTACTGCTCCAGCGCCATGCTTCTCTGCTCCCCACCATGATGGTCATGGACTAACCCTCTAAAACTGTAAGCAAGTCCCCCAGTTAAATGCTTTCTATTATAAGGTTGCCTTGGTCATGGTGTCTCTTCACAGCAATAGAATTGTAACTGAGACAGTTGGGGAGATAAAAGAGTGTTTGCCACGTAAGCACAGGGACATGAGCTCTACCCCCAGAACTCACATTTCAAAGCACAAAAAGCCAGGCTTGGTGGCACACACTGTCATCAATGCTGGGGGAACAGAGACAGGTGACTCTGAGGCTTGCTTAGCAGTCAGCCTAGCATAATCAACAAGCCCCATGCTAATGAGAGACCCTGTCTCAAATAATAGGGGGGAGGGCAGCTGAGGAACAGCACCTGAGGTGAGCTCTGACCTCAATGCATGTGTACGCATAATAGAAATTATAAGTATTTCTTTATCTTCTGTAGTTATCATCTTATTGTGACTTTTTATATTTCCGTACTAATAACATTACTATATGATTTTTCTTTCGGTCTTCCCTACTATTTTAAAATTATAGAATTAAAAAATTTTTCCTACCAATCAATGAAATATTTCTATTCTGTAACTATCAGAAACAAAGGTAATATTGGGAAATGGTTTCCTGGTTCTGATGGGTTAATGAGGTATATTGGTTATGAGCTTGTCTCAACAAGGCATTAAAATAAACTAGGGGAACATGAAAATGATTAAACTTAAAACATCAGTAAGAAAAGGAAGTTAAAAGTTACCTACTAGCAGATAATGTGGTTTTTGCCAGTATTGTGGAAAATGGAAAATAATGTTGGTACATCGAAACCAAAGCTCAGGATATGCTGCACAAGGGCTAGATTGATACCTTAGCATTCTCCAGTCACCAGAGAATTCAGTTTTGGTTTTATCTGGCAAGACCTGGCCAAAAGCAATAGGATTGAATGCATTTGGCGGATAGCAGTATATAAAGCAGCATATAAATGAGCTGTTAAAACGGCCCCCATCCCTCTCCTCTCCTCTGAAGAACAAGTTGTGAGGAGGGCAGTCTGCTCAAGGAGAAAAACTGTTTACCTGAAGAAATTTAATGAAACTGGGATTTCCAATGTGATTATTTGCTCTAAATAAAGGGCTAGCCAAATTTCTATCAGATGGTAAATATTTTAAGATTTTTAAACCATATAAACTTAGTTCTTAATTCACATTGCTATAACAAAATAAAGGTGCCTTGGATATAGCTACATACTAGATGACGACATTCCAGTCAATACTGCACCTCATGCACAGGGATGGATGTGCTGTGTAGCCAAATGTATAGTAGGCTGTGTCTTCTAGGGTCTCACAAGGATGAAGCCAATGACAGATGCACTTCTCAGAAGGGATGCCTGTTAGTATGCAACACGTGGCACTGCTCCCCACAGCCCTGGAGACTGGACAATCCAGTGTCAAGGTGCAAGTGAGAGAGTCTGGTGAGGACCGCTCTGCATCTGTGGTAGAGTCTTGTTTCCAAGTCCTCCAAAGAGGAGGAACGTGGTGTCCGGGCATGAAGGAACAGAGGGTGATAAATTCAGATACTGTATGAAGCCTCTTTCAAACAAACAAAAACAAACCCCAAGTTTTTAGAAGTAAGTGTCTGTGTACACACATAGATACACGTGCACACACAGGTATCTATGGAGACCAGGAGAGGGCATTGGAACCACTGGAACTGGAGTTATAGATAGCTGTGCATTTCCCTACTGTGGGTGCTGGGAGCTGAACTCTGGCCCCCTGTCAGAAGAGCCATCTCTCCAGCCCAAATCCTCTTTTGTGACCTTGGTCCCATTCATGAGGGAGGATCCCCTTTTAACTCAATCACCTTCTTAACATGGTATCATTGGAAATTAAGGTTCATCATGAATTTTTTTTTTTCGAGACAGGGTTTCTCTGTGTAGTTTTGGTGGCTGTCCTGAATCTCGCTCTGTAGACCAGGCTGGCCTCAAACTCACAGAGATCCACCTGGCTCTTCCTCCTGGGTGCTGGGATTAAAGGCGTGTGCCACTGCCGCCTGGCTCTATATGAATTTTTAAGGGGATATAAGCATTCAAACTACAGCAGCTCGTGTAACATATTTCTGTGTGATTTTTAAGTGTTTGTAATCCTTAAAAGATCTTTAAACTGTCGGGTATTTCTGCTAGGACTTATATACCAGGCTGCTCCCCTCACATACTATATTCCCACAGTCATAGCCCTTGGGAGGCTAAGGCAGGAGGATTGCCACAAGTCTAAGGCCAGCTTAGTCTACATAGTTCCAGGCCAACTCCATCTAGGTGAGACCTTGTCTCAAGAAACAGACTCACTCCCAGACCCCACCCACATATGCATATCTGCACATTACATGTATGTACATGTATGAGGCTCATGGTCAAGCATCACACAAAGGCAATCTGGCCCAGGCTATGTAATGGGTTTGCATCTGCTGTAAGAGAAGGTTCCTCTCTTTGTGCCATTTGATAGCTGGGCTGTCAGTGGGCTCCTGGCCAGCTTTCCCCGAAAACAAACCTGCCAGTCAAATGTTCTGCCCAGGCACAGGGAGTACAGAATGCTATTCCCATCAGGGCATGAGGTCTGCTGGGAAGCAGATGTACTTTCGCAATATCGGCGGAATCTGCACCTCTTACCTGGAAGAGCCAACCAAGAACAAACAGGTCAAACATATGAGCTGTCAAGGCTTCTCAAAGAGTCGAGGAAAAGCAACTTTGATTAGAGAAGATCCAGATAGCTAATACCGGTAGGTCCTGGAAATTATGAAATGAAGGGAACCAAATAGAACCTAGAAATGTTTTCTTTTCAAAAAGATTTTATTTTTAATTATGTGTATGTGTGGGTGTGTGCATGGAGTTGGAGTTACAGGTGGTTATGAGTGCTCGGTATGGATGCTGGGACTCGGACTCTGGTCCTCTGGAAGAGCGGCCATCTCCAGTCCTAAAGATGTTTTTAACCGGTATATTGCTAGGAATTAGACAAATTATTGCACCCCTTAATTACAGCCACAGGAGTGGTATGCCAATGAAGAGTTCTTTGTTGATATATCACTAAATCAAAGGCAAGGATAAAACACAGTTCAGCTGAAAAACGTTCAGAACTTTGTAAAAAAAAATTGAGTCATGGGACAAAATGTAGATGTAAAGGAGATAAACCTAGAGTTCCTGAAATCTAAGTCACAGAGTACTGTGGTGGAGGGGATAAGTTAGCAAAACCCATAATGGATGGGTTTTTGAAACGAAAGGAGCACAAGCCCCCAGTCAGGAAGGACCCAAAGGCTACCTAGCACTATTTTCCCAAGTTTAGGTAACATTCTCATGAAACGTTGGACCCTTCAGCAGAAATGAAAGATCTCACGTACTCACTGGAGAGGAGAAAACCGGTAACTTACAAGGTTTTTTTTTTTTTTTGTTTTTTTTTTTTTGTTTTGTTTTGTTTTGAGACAGGGTTTCTCTGTGTAGCTTTGCGCCTTTCCTGGAACTTACTTGGTAGTCCAGGCTGGCCTCAAACTCACAGAGATCCACCTGGCTCTGCCTCCCGAGTGCTGGGATTAAAGGCGTGCGCCACCACCGCCCGGCTAACTTACAAGGTTTTAATGATTGAACAGGCACCAGGCTCTGGTCTACACTGTTGGACACTGAAAGATAACAGTACAGTGTCCAAATTGGGATTTTTCAATGTACATTAGTATGACCAGCTAAATGCTACCATGTGTAAAGAGAAAAGAAAGATGTCATTCGTCACGCAGGAACTCAAAGTGTGTACTGCATCCTGTTACAGGAAGTCAGGTTCCAGCAAAGGAGAGAGTAGACAAAATGGGAGACAGGCCCTTTAGGGAACAGAATCAATCCAGGGAAGAGAAGCTTTGAAATGACAGCTTGATTGTTCGATAGGAATTCTAGAGGACAGCCAGTCAGATACCAGGGTAGGGGAGAGTTCTGGAAGAGATGGTATCTAAGGAAATGAAAGGGAAATGCCTACAAGAAATAGCATGATTAAGAGGCTAATATTTGTGATGTTAAAATTAATCATATTGCTCTTTAACTTCCTACCTATAAAAATTCAAATAAGATGCAATTAAAACGTAGAATGATTTTAAACCATCTTAAAGAGGGCAAGAAAAGAGACCCTACTGCGTGAGAAAAAGATGTATTATTCTTGCATGCCTCATGAATCTGTCCATGAGTACTAGATAGTCTTAATAATACAAGTACTTTTTTATTGTTTCTCAACTTTTAGAGTAAATCAGAGGCAAAAATATAAAATAGTTCATTAGGACTATAGATCAGAATGTAAATGTTAAAATCATCATGATGTAAGAGTTAAGACACAGCTAATAAAGAAGGGGAAACAGAACAGACTAGACTGTACCATTAGTTACAACACGCAGTAAAAAGTTAGCTTGTGGGGCTGGAGAGATGGCTCAGAAGTTAAGAGCACTGCTCTTGCAGAGGACCCAGGTTCAATTCCCAGTACCCACATGGTGACTCACAACCATCTGTTGATGATCACAATCACCAACCTGATTCCAGGGTAATCTGGTGCCCTCTTCTGGCTGCTACAGGTACCAGGCACACATGTGGTACATACACATACCTACAAGTAAGACATTCATTATGTACAAAATAAATATTTCAAAAGTCAGTTTGTACACTGTGCCCAGCTTATGAAGATGTAGAGATGCAGTTGGCCACCCTTACCAGTAGACTCCATGGTTGCTGGGCTCTACAACCAGTGGGCTCAATCACCTGTGGATCCATGATACTCAGTAAAAGTTACATCTGTGTTGAACATATAGAGACTTATTTCTTGAGCAAGATCCTGTTCCCACTATCTACATAGCATTGGCATTGTATTGGGTTAGATATTTTAAGTCATCTGGAAAGATTAAAATATACAAAAAAAAGATGCACATAGGAAATATGCCCATTCAAGTGCCCATGGATTGTGGTCTTTGTAAAAAGTCCTGGACCCAATCCCTGACAAATACCAAGGGACCACCTATCTCATTTGAAATTGCAAACGTAGCCAAAGGAGAAATAAAGAATGTAACTTATTAAATGTTGAAATGAAGAAAGGTTAAATAAGTAGGGGTAGTGTTAATTACATCCATGACAGGGACATAGATCTTGTCTAGAGTAATAGATACAGAAATGAGGAATACATGCATACCGAATTATGGAAGTAAACATTGGAAATTTGCTCGGAAGAGCTTGCATCTGGGGAGAAGGGCTATGGTTTTTCTCTTGCTCTTCTGTTTCCTTGGCTCTCCTCCAACCACCACTGCTTCAGTGTGGTGTCTTACAGGAAACAGCCCCTGCCTCTGTGTCACATGACATGTGCGTAATAAATGGCTTCAAGTCCAGAGAAAGAGGCCCTCTTCTCTGATCTTACTGGTTTCCTGAGTGAGAGATCTGCATTTTCTGTTTTTGCATGTCCTCATGGCACTTGAAGACATGCTAATGTCTAGGGAGCAGGAGAGATGGCGTTAAGACTCCGTGCTACTCTTCCAGAGGACCCACGTTTAGTTCCCAGCACCCATGGTGGGAAGTTCACAACTGACTACAACTCTAACTTCAGGGAATCTGGCATCTTCTTCTAGACCAGTGGTTCTCAGATATTTACAATTCATAACAGTAGCAAAATTACAGTTATGAAGTAGCAATGGAATAATTTTATGGTTAGGGGTCACCATAACATGAGAAGCTGTATTAAAGGGTCACAGCATTAGGAAGATTGAGAACCACTGCTCTGACTCTTCAGGTACTTTTTCACACATGGCATAATCTCTCACAGATGCGTATATATATACATAAATAGAAATCTTTTAAAAACTTAATATGTCTGTCTTAGGGATTTTTTGTTGTTTTTGTTTTTTGTTTTTTGCTGTGAAGAACCACCATGACCATGGCAACTCTTATAAAGGAAAACATTCATTGGAGCTGGCTTACAGTTTCAGAGGTTTAGTCCTTTATCATCATGGTGGGAAGCATGGCAGCATGCAGGCAGACGTGGTTCTAGAGAGGTAGATGAGAGTTCTACATCTGGATTCATAGGCAGCAGGAAGAGACCATGAGCCACTAGGCCTGGCTTGAGCTTTTGAAACCTCAAAGTCCCCCGTCTCTTCTCCCCATAACACACTTCCTCCAACAAGGCCATGTCTCCAATAATGCTGCTCTATGGGGGCCATTTATTTTCAAACCACTATAGTGTCTCAAATAGAAATCATTATGTTACTCATGGAATATATGTCTATATTTTGTTTTCAACAGTAAATTTACACATACCATTCTGTGACATTTTTACATTTACAGAGTTGTATAGCCATTTCCATAATCCAGTTTTGTAACAATTTTGACTCTCTGAGAAGATTTCTCATATTGACCTGTAACTTATAGTTCCAGCTTGAGGCCCAGGCAGCCGTTACCTTACCCTCATTTCTACAGGTTTGCCTTTTCTATAAATTTCACATAAGTAAAATCATAGGTGTTCTCTTCTGTAATTCACTTAGCATGTTTTGAAGTTCATCCATGTCTTAACTAATACATGACTATTAAATTCCTCATTGTTTTCAAACAATATCCATTGTATGGTCACACCCACTATTTGCTTATCCTTTTGCCAGTTGATGGACATGTGAATTGTTTCTAGTTTGATGACAGCAAGAATGAAGCCATTTTAAATATTTGTGTAAAGCTCTTGGTGTAGACCCATGCTTTCATTTCTTTCATATGCTAAATTTATGCTTAACTTTTCCCCCCTGTGGCCCTGGGAATTGGTTCTCTGGCCTTGCACATGCTAGGGAAGCACTCTGTCCCTGAGATGCATTCCCAGCCCGTATGCTTAACTTTTTCAGGACCTCTCAAAGTATTTTCCAAAGCAGACGTACTATGTTGTAGCTCGCCAGCAGTGAGTGAGGGTCCTGGTTTCTCTGTTTCCTTGTCAGAACTTGATGTTGGCACTATTGTGATTTGCTATTCAAGTGGGTCTGAAGTGGCATCTCCTCCGTATTCATCTACCTAATATTATACTTTAATTGTAGCAACATTTGAAAATCACCCTTGATTTCTTTCTTTCTTGCTCTACTTCCTTGTTCTGTGGTATGCCTCTTAAGCATATCTTTAATTACTGTTCTTTGTCCTCATTTCTATTTACTTTACTTCACTATTCTTGATTACTAAAATAATAATAATATAAAGTTTTTTCTGATGCCAACTATTTTCTATACTATTATTAAAATGAACTTCCTAACATGCCGATATGACCATGCAGCTCCTTTGCCAAATCTCTTCAGGGACATCCCGCTGCCCTTTGGGTGATATTTATGTCCGGACTCTGCTTTCCTCACACCTGGAACCCTTTTCTCCACCATCTCACACTCCTACACCCTGCACACCCTCCACATATGTGCCCTGACCACGTCCTGGCCTGTGACCTACCAACAATTGTTGACCACCTTGAATCTTCTTTCTTTGTGCTTTTGAACATTGTGTGAAATGTTCATCCATCTCTGCTTACAAAAGCTTCTTTATTCCAAAGGTCATGTGCAAATAATACTACTTCTTGGAGTCTTGGAGTCTCTCACCTTTCCTTATTAGTTAACCAGTATTATTGTGTTTGATGTGTGTGTGTGTGTGTGTGTGTGTGTGTGTGTGTGTGTGTGTGTGTGTGTGTGTGTTTATATAGTAGTATAGCCCCGGGGCTACACAGCAAGACTCTATCTTAAATAATAAAACAGCATACATACATAGGAGTTAGCAAGAATCATAGATTGACCCACATGAAATTATCCTTGTTTTAAGTAAAAATCTCACTTATGTGAGTTTTTGTGTTAGCTTTCTGTCACTATGGAAAATCACTGAGAAAAGTAAAATAAAAGAGCAATTTATTTTGGCTCACAGCCTTGGTCTATAGTTAGTTGGCTCCATTGCTTTTCAGCCTGTGGGAGACAGAATATCACCTCAAAGAACATGGTGTCCAGGAAACAGGATGGTCCAGGGTCCCTATGTCCCAGCTAAAGGTCCATCTCAAATGGCCTAACTTCCTCCACTAGGTCCCACCTCCTAAAGGCTCCACCACCGCCCAGTAGTGCCATCAGATAGGTACCAAACCATCCAAAACATAAGCTTTGGGTAGGGGGGCATTTAAGAACCAAACCACAATAACGAACCAGCCAACTTGTTTTATAATTGTCATTCTGTGACCAACACAGGAGGTGGGCATTTGTTAAAGAGAGTCACCACTTAGCACACTTGTTCACAGGAAAATGGAGAAATTGTTCTTAAATACCAGGACTTCCATTCAGTGAAATGCTAGCTTGAAAATCTTATTTTCTAATGTAGAATCACATGCATCCATGTAGCTCACATCTGCAAACCCAACATTTGGGAGGCTAAGGCAAGAGAACTACAAATTTTAGGCAAGCCTGAGCTACACAGCAAGACTCTGTCTTAAATAATAAAATAAGGAATCACATGGCTCTCCTTGTTATTAATTTCTAGTGTATAAAATATACTCGGTACAAATTGTCATACGCCTCTTAATAAATGCATCTTGAATGGTTTAAGGTCACGTGATTTCCCACATACCCTTTAGTGCTCAATCCTATGTTAATTATTATATTGACATATGAAATCTATTGACAGCATAATAGTTTCCTAATTCAAATAAAATAATAAAGGATATTTTTCATCATCTCATTTTCAGCCTTAAATACTGTATGCTAAAATGATTTATGTAAATATAGACGTATGTATGTACATGTATGTGTAGTGACTATAGCTATAAAAATGTCCTTTGAATGTGGGAGATAACATATAGTGACGGAAATAAGTCTGTAGTGAAAAGCTTATCATATATATATATATATATATATATATATATATAAAAGAACAAATGTATTTGTTTCTGTGTTTTAAACCCATGAAGTAATGATGTCTGAATTGTGATTTTAGAAAAATGTAACCATCCAAATGCTTAGTATACTTTAAATAATTATATGAAGGAAACACCCATACTTCATTTAAACAGATTTATAGATTAATATTTTAAAACACGATTTTCGGAATGCAACCTTTCTTAGTGTATGTGAGGCTCAAGGATCTATGCAGAAGGAGGCAGTGAGATTGTAAGAACCAGAGGTAATGGATGATTCCAAGGAGACAGCATTTCCCAGACACAGCAGGACTGAGGCACACCTGAGTTCCAGGAGATTGTGGCAGCATGCGCAAATGGCTTTGTCACAGTTCCCAGGTAGCGTCAGATCCTTCAGTTGCATCATTTCAGGTTGGCACCACAGGTGTGAGCTCTGTTACAACTACTGTTTCCTTCAGTTTCGTAAGTTCAAGTCACTATGTATAAATTTTACATAGTTTATAAGGAAATTATTTTTAAACCCTGTGGTGCACCTATTAGTTTCACATCAAAATGCCGTTTCTCCACAAGCTTACATAACCCTTGTGAGTTAGTTAGACATGCAGAGATTAGTAAAGACTCCAAAGACTGTGGCTTATTTCATAACTTGGAAACTTGGAGCGTGCTTTAGGGCTGCTACCTAGTGCAGCTCCTTCCTCCGAGTGAAACCCTGCCCGTTCGCAGTTTGGAAACATGTGGGAGTGGTTCCCTCAGCTGCTTGCTCCTGACCTCTGTGCACACCTTGCTCTGCCTTGACCTCGCCCACACTGAAGTGACATAAGTCAGATTTTTGACATGTTGTAAACTGCAAGTCACCGCTGCCAACGTCCTCACTATTCAAAAACTTGTGGAACACTGCATGTCTAGCAAAATCTACTTTTTGTATGGGAACATAAATTTTTGTTGAGGTAAGCCCTGTTCGTGTGGAAGGGGAAAAAAAAAGTTAAAATTAGCCAGTGATGTACTTTAACTGTGTTTATGTGTTGGTTCTTGATTATTTCTCTCTCCTCTGTCCCTCCCTCTTTGCCTCCCTCCCTCTCCCTCCCTCTCCCCTTCTCTATGCCCTCTCTCTGATTGTCTGTAAAAGAAGACTTTAATATTGCACCTGTTCTTATATGATGTAGTAGATTAAACTTTCCGATTCCGTCTTGGTACCGGGTCAGGAGCTTGCAGTCACCACGTAAGTATGGATGCTCCTCAGCTCTTGTTGAGTGCCTTTGTTTCTGTTACGGTAGCAAACTTCACACACGAGCACGTCTCCTTATTTACCTTGCCTGGCCAAATGTCAGACCCTGTTTTAAAGACAGGCATTTGTCAGCTGATTCACAGGCAGAATGTGTGACCTCTGCTGAGCGTGGATGTGCTCTTATAAAAGTTTTCAAGTTGTAACAGAAGTGCAAGAATTGTAAATGCTCTTTGAGATTTTTCTATAGGCTGACCGTTTTCAGCAAGTTGAAAAACTGTGAGGTTATGGGTTCTTCCGAGAAGCTGGCTTTCTGAGAGGCATCGTGGAAAAGCACAAATGTCTCTTGAGATGACTCAGTTGAACGTGCTGCTGCACATCTTCATGCATGTTCGACGACACGGAAGCCTTATCCAAAACTAGCCTTCTTAACATTGATCGTTTTTCCTCTGTTCACGTTTCAGCGTTAGATGTTTATCTAAGATGCTCAAATTCTGTCGTACACGTTTTCTTTTCAACATTTTAAAGTTTTGCTGATTGAACATTTGACACTTTATAACACCCTCAAAACAGGATAATTTCCTCTAAAATATAAATTTTAAATTATTTTAGGTGCTGTCTTTCAACCTTAATCTTTCACCAAGAATGAAACTATTTAAAAATTAAGATGCCAACAGGTAATTTCTTGTAAGTTCATACTTTTTGTCTATATGTGAGTTTTATTTAGCAATAAAATGGCAAATGTTTATTAATATAAAGCTATATTGTCCCCCATGCAAAGCCTTCCATAAACATTAAATAATTTTAAAACTATATAACATAAAGCTATTTTACTTTTATGTTTTATTGTTTGCTTTTGTTGTTATTGTTGTTTTTACAAAGTGAAAGATTCTAGCTTTCTATCTGGTATCAACTTCTCAAATACTAAATGAATGAAATCAGAATGAAAATAGATTCAAAGGTAGTAATTCAGGTCAGGTGAGTTTCCTTTACTGATAAAAAACCAGGTGTTGCCGGGCGATGGTGGCGCACGCCTTTAATCCCAGCACTCGGGAGGCAGAGCCAGGTGGATCTCTGTGAGTTCGAGGCCAGCCTGGTCTCCAAAGCGAGTTCCAGGAAAGGCGCAAAGCTACACAGAGAAACCCTGTCTCGAAAAACCAAAAAAAAAAAAAAAAAAAACCAACCAGGTGTTACTGAGAGGTATCTTGTAAAGCAGTTAAAATCAAAGACATTGATTCCAATTGTGACAGTCACATTCCATCCTTAATTTTAAAATATGTTGCCTTTCTTGATTCTGATGGAATAATAATTGGCTTTTTATTTGTTAGCCAAGTCACTCCTAAAATATTGTATGTTAGAAGTTAGATTATTAAGAAACATGGCATTGTATAAGAAATAAAAGGGGAGTCTAAAAAAACTAGTTTGGGCCAGAATACTTTCTTTTTAAACACTTAAAGTCTTTGTAGATCTGTTTTTCCCTTATTTGCATTTTTATACTTTTAAAAATATGCTTTCATAGTTGCCATGTGAAGTTGAACAGATTTTTTTTTCTCGTTTCTAAAGTAAAAGGAAAATTTAAGTTTTTCAAATTCAGACTGTAGATTTCGAGCTCTTTACAATTATGTCTTAACAGGTATCAGTATTTCAGAGGTCAATATACTAACATATTTTTTAATTCCAAATTGAATGCCAAATGGAAGTAACGCCATTTTCTTCTTCACATTAGACGATTCTAGGCCATGTGTTGGACAGAAACAGTCAGGAACTAGCAACATGCAATCTTAAAGCAGTGTGAGGGTTTCTTTAAGGAGAAGTTATCAATTTTCCCATCTAAACAGCAGTTGATGACAACTGCTTACAGAAAGGTCAAAGGTGAAAGTGAAGCTGGAGAAAAGGAGGGAAAGAGGAAAGCAAGAGAGAAGACGTGGTTCCTTTCCTTGGTGCTCTAGACATGGAGGCTGTTGCTAAGCAGCAGGTTATGTTTGCAGTCTTCCTCAAGACCCCAGTCTTCACAGCTTCAAGCTATAACTGAAAACCCCTTGCAAATCAAACCTTGTTTGATTATATTTCCTTTGGGTTTTGACATTGATATGTAAAGGTTGTTTAGAAATCGGAATCTATTTCAATTATCTAAATCTTTTCCCACTACAATTTCAGAAATTTTAAAATATATTTGAGACATAAAAAGTAGTGTAAGAATCTCAATACAGCTTTGTTCAGGAAGTGTCTACATCACACAAACTCTCCAGACTGCATGAGGGGCAGGCCCACTCTGTAGCAAGTCCCTCACCACTCTGTTGTAATCCAACTGAAGACCTCTTATTTCTGTTATAGAGCTTCTGAATGTATTATGGCCAACAGCCATACCCTTAGCACAGAATGATTTTTCTTTCAAAGGGATAGCCACCCTTGCCTATGAAATAGGAGTAAGATTGTTTCACTTCGAGAACAATTTCATTCTCTTATAAATGCTGATTCGTTCTTAGATGAGACATTCCAGTACCTGGCGGCATCAGAAGAGGTTAACCAGCTTTCTCTATTTCATATGCATGTGTGTTGTAGATCACGAGGAGCCCTGTGGCCCCAGTCTCAGGTCATTTTGCCTGAATGGGGGGATTTGTTATGTGATACCTACTATTCCCAGCCCATTCTGTAGGTGAGTGAAATGGACTGGGGGAGAGGGGATTGCAGTTCTCATCGCTTGATGACTTGAGAAGAGATTTCAAAAGGCATAAAGTATAAGATGAAAGGAGTGGGAATGCTCTGTTCTCTTTGTGTAGGACATTTAGATTCTGGAAGAAAACAAAACCAAGTCTCAGTGTGGTGTTCATTTTCAAAACTGGCGTGGTTGTTATTGGCCTAGACAGATTATAAAGAACATGCTGGAGAGAGCCTTCATAATTGTAGCAGTTTAGGGAAAGTGGTCCGTTCAACATTGCTAGCAAAACATCATGAGAAATCACTAGTATGAAAAGCCCAAACAAGACGTTTTACTTTAATTTTAGAATATATAAATACAAGATAACTAACTGGTCTTTAACTACTGTTTTAAGAGATTTAAAAGACATTGTAGTTCATCCTCCAAATTCTAATTGTTCAGTTCTGAGTTTAAATTTTTCCATTGTTACTTTTTTTTCTTTGTTAGAATCCTTTAATGTGTACCTTAACGACATTGTGGTCAGAACATTTGAACTGTTGAGCTGTCTGCACTATAAATTAAAAGAAGCACTAAAGCCAGACGTGGTGGCCACACCTTTAATACCAGCACTAGGAGGTTGAGGCAGGCAGATCTCTAGGAGTTCCAAACCATCCTGGGCTACTATAGTGAGAGCCTGTCTCAAAATAACAAAAGACAGTACTAAGAACACCAGAATTTGGAGATTGATTAAAATCGGAGGGAAGCTTGGTTGCCTGCAGTTTTTTTACTTAGATAAATGTGTTTTTAGTACATTTCCAAAAAGTTACCCTCAATGAATGAGAACAGGCAGTTTTTCTGGTAAAATACTACATTTAAGAATGTTGCTGGTTTCTTCCTGATTTGCAATTTTGAACAGCAATTAATAGTAGTCGATGCCATGTTCTGAGTTTGAGACAGGTAGAGAATGAAGACTTTGAAGGCTGGCCAGCATGTTGTATAGCTATAAGAGGTTAGTGGGGTTAGTCCTGTCTGGCAGGGAATGAACCATGTAACCAAGGTTGTTCAACACCCTGGAGGAAGAGAGATCAGGCAGGATGAGATGGGAGGGCTAGGAAGACTGAGAGTCAAGGAATAGGGTGTCTGAAGGTTCAGGGGAGTTGAAAGACAGACTTATTTTAAATCATGTATTATTTTATAAGAAAATAATTGTTTTCCAAGGACCTTAGGACTACATTTCTAATGTAGTTCTCATTTATAGATTGCAATACCAATATCTGAGGGTGATACATTCATTTCCATCCCTTTGATACTATTTCCTGTATTCCAGTCATCTTAACATCAAGACACACAGACTGTCTTCTGACTGGTATTTCTGGTTCAGCCAGTTGTCAATTCAGATTTCTTCTTTGCTTCTTTAATCTCCTTAATCTTGCCTCCTTAATCTCTCCAGTCCTGTCTGTTTTTACTATTGGCCTACTAGCTCAGACCTTCCTGACCCCAGGCTTCCAACAGAAACAGTCTGAAAACTTAACTCCTGGAGTCCTGTTCACATCACTGTCCAGATAAATCAAGAAAACTTGAGCCACAGACCCTGCGCCTACACATCAGCTTACCATTTTGTTTAGCTTCAGAGCCTTTTACAATTTGGTACCAAACCTCCCTTTGTGGCCTCCGCTTCATGCGTGGTCAGTGCTTGGTCTAGAAACACCGTTTGTGTTAGATATACCTTGATTATGTTGCTTACCTTGAATTTTCAACAATTCTGCCTCTTGTTGCTATGTAGCCACATTCAAAACCTACTCATATTTCAAGGCTACTTTCTCCCTAATCCTTCAGCCTGTCACAAATCAGAGCTGACTTCTTCTCCCTGTGGACTTCTACAGAAATGTGTGAAAGTTATCACTTTATATTTTGGGTCGTCTCTATATTCAGCACTCTTATTGGAATATAAAGAGCTCCATTCTATCTCACCACCTGTAGACATGTCTTGTATTGACTGAATGATCCAGTATCCATGGTGAAGTTTTAGAAATAATTTTATGTCTGAATCAGTGATCAGTATTCTTTAGTAAAATAGGTAAATGAATTAGGATAGAAAAAAAAGGAAAGGAGAAAAAGAAAAGAAATACCACCATGGCAGGTGATGTCTGAATATCTTTACAGATCTGATACAATCTCTCCATGCATACAGTAAGTGGCATTTTCCCCTCCTGTCTGTACTTTTTTTCTTCATTGAGCTTTCTCAGAACATACTCTGGTTTTCTTTATATAGTTTATCTAGTTAGTCTTTTACATAATTTTAAGCCAACATTTTAATTGAGTAACTGACACTAATTCTTCAGTGTTTCTTGGGCATGGTTCTCACATGTCTATTCTCATAACCCAGGGTGCTGGAGACCGTAGGAGTGAGGCAAGTTCATGGGCAGCCTGGGAGACAATGTGAGACTCTGTCTTAAAAAACAAAAAATCTTTGGTGTTTGTTAAGATTGGCTTTGAAGCCTGGTTCTTGGACAGAATTGGAAGTGGTCAACCTGTGCTAGAGGAGGGTGTGGATTCTAAGTGAAGGGTGCAGGGTTGGATATGCCCATTAGTCCAAGCTTTTTGTTTCCCTGGTATCCTTCCTGTGTTCTTACCTGTTTGGTTTGTCAATAACTTAAGAGCTATGCCAAAAGTTCCTTCTGTGATTCTGAGTCTTCAATGTGGTTTCTGCTAATTTTTGCTTAAAATATTTTGAAGTCTCATTATTAAGTCCATGTAAATATATAATGGATTGTTTTCTGGTAAAAAATCCCTCTTACCACTGTGTGATAGTTGTCTTCTTTGTCCCCAGTAATGCTTTCTATTGTCACACACCTATTTCATTGACATTAGAGTGGCTAAGCCAGTTGTCCCTTGAGTATTTGACTAGTAGAATTTTCACCTAATTTTATTAGGTGCATTTGTAAATATACAAAGCAAGCTTTAAAAATATTCTGGATGTTTTTAATGTCTAAAATGTTTTTCTTTTAATAAGAGTTAATCAAATTTTGCTTTTCTGGTTTTATCACTGAATTTTTAAATCAGTTTTTAACCATCTTCCCTTATGGTTTCTACTGTGCTCTAAAGATGCCTTCTGATCTTTTCAGTGTGTTTTGTTTTGTTTTGTAGCAAGATCTCACACTGGCCCCGGCTGGCCTGGAACTCTTATGTAACCCAGGCTGGCCTGGAACTCTTATGTAACCCAGGCTGGCGGGGACTCCAGGGATGTGGTGTTGCCATGCCCAGCTTCGTACTTGCCTTAGTTCTAGGACCTTGAACTATGTGTATTAATTAGGATGTACAACACGTGTGCTGAGCCTACCTCCATGCTGCTTCCCCTGCCTGAGATGCTGTTCTCCTCTGTCCGTGAGGTAAATGGCTTTGCCTGCTCTCTGTGAAGCCTTCTACAGCCTGTCTAAACAGGTAGAGGGGCTCCTGCCTTTGCTCCATCATACCAGCGTCACTAGCGTGAGGGCTGACATCTGCTAAGTTTTAATTTTTTATTAAGTCACCGCTTAGTGTTTTTTTCTTTGATTGCCATATCTGAGGATTCATTGCCAGACCCCCGAAGCTTTCACCTTGCTTCCTTCTGAAATGTTTACATCTTATGTTTGGGTCTTTGATCTATCTTACATTAATTTTTGTGTTTGGTATGAGTGAAGTTTTTTGGTTTTGTTGTTTGTTTTGTTTTTATGTACCTGGGCGGTTTGTCTAGCTTCATGCGGTGAAAGGCCGCCTTTCCTTCCTTGCATGGTCTTGGTGACTTGACCATGTGTGAGGGCTTGTTTCTGGGCTCTGGAGTTCTGCTCTGTTGGGTCCATAGTCTGCATTTACATTGTTATCACAATTGAACTTTTTTTTTTTTTTTTTTTTTTGGTTTTTCGAGACAGGGTTTCTCTGTGTAGCTTTGCGCCTTTTCCTGGAACTCACTTGGTAGTCCAGGCTGGCCTCGAACTCACAGAGATCCGCCTGGCTCTGCCTCCCGAGTGCTGGGATTAAAGGCGTGCGCCACCACCGCCCAGCCACAATTGAACTTTTTAACTCGTCTTGATTTATATGGGAGGAGGTGTGCATGCTATGGCATGTATGGAGGTCAGAGGGCAACTTGGCAGGACTTGGCTCTCTCCACCCTGTGGGATCCAGGAATCAAACTCAGGCTACCTTGCCTGGTGGAACACACCCTTACCCAGCGAGCCATCCTGCCAGCCCCTGTCACTATATTTTAATATTGTACTTTTATAGTTAGAGTTCTCCAGTGTTCTTTTTCAAGAACATTTTGACTGATCAATGTATCTTAAAAGTCCCTAAGGATCTTAAGATGGCCTTGCTGTTGTTGTTCTGTATAGATGTACTCAGTTTTGATCAGGTCACCTGAGCACTCAGATAACCATTTTATTTATGTATTTAGTTTAGACAGGGGCTCACTATGTAAACCAGGCTGACCTTGAATTCACAGAGATCCACCTGCTTCTGCCTCCCAAGTGCTGGGATTAAAGGCATGCGCCCCCATGCCTGGTCATTTCTTTATTCTATGTTAGACATTATATGTGAAAACTATCGAGGTCATTTAAGGTCTTTGGTGTGACATTCCTTCAGAGAAGATCTACACGTGCCTCTGGCAGGGAGTTGGAAACAACAGCAACAATAGGTTGACTACTTGGTGACTGGGATTCTTTGCAGCAAGGCTACAGCTCTATGTGGGCTACTTCATCTGGTTTACCATTGTGCCAAAGATACACATTAGAACCATCTTTTCAACTTCCATAAAAGAACAAAGGCCTATAAGACTTTCAATGAGATTGAATCTCTAGATCATATATGAGGAAAATTGACATCTTAATAAAGTTGAAGACTTCTGGTCCCTGAACATGTTATATATTCTAATTAAGTTTTCTTCAGTAATACCTGTTTTATAGTCTTATTGTGATATTGTTGCATATACTCCTGTTTTTTTGTTTTTTTTTTTTTGGTTTTTCGAGACAGGGTTTCTCTGTGTAGCTTTGTGCCTTTCCTGGTACTCGCTTTGGAGACCAGGCTGGCCTCGAACTCACAGAGATCCGCCTGGCTCTGCCTCCCGAGTGCTGGGATTAAAGGCGTGCGCCACCACCGCCCGGCTACTCCTGTTTTTAAAATAGGCATTTTAGTAGTTTTTGGCTGGTATTTTAAATGGCATTTAAATTTTCATTTTTTAAGTGCTTATTTATTTTGTCTTTTCAAGACAGGGTTTTTCTTCATAGCCCTGGCTGTTGTAGAACTCACTTTGTAGACCAGGCTGGCCTTGAACTCAGATCTGCCTACCTCTGCCTCCCAAGTACTAGGATTAAAAGTGTGTGCCACCACCACTAGGCCTATTTCGTTACTTTTTTTAGGTTAAAAAAAAAAAATGAATCACTGATTTAAAACCCCGCTTTCCTAAGTTAGCATCTGTGTTCTTTCCTAACAACTCTATGTATGCACACCCGACAAGTGGGAAGCTGTGCCGTGTTTTCATTCAGTCCTAGCTCCAACTTCCCTTTTGACTTTTAATTTTACTCAGATTTTCTAACCTGTAATCTTGATTTACACTTCATTAACATATATACCTAGGTGTCTAGGTGTATTTTTTCAAGTTTTTATTGTACCAAAATATACATAATATAAATTTTATTATTTTAACCACTTAAATGTATACATCAGTGTATTAAATATACTCAGTACTGTGCCATCACCACCACTACCCATCTCCATGCTCACCTTATGACACTCGAGCTCGGTACCTATTAAACAATAGCTTCCATCCACCTATCATGGAAAATATGTTTCTGGAAGTGAGATGGCTGTCTGGTGATTTTAATGTGTTACCAACTTGCTCTCCATGGGGCTTTTGATATGATAGTTAGTTGAACTCCCAATAATAAGGTCTTTGGGTACCAGTTTTTCCATGTATGCCTTTGAAAGAGAGAGGACAAACTTCTGGAACTCTGCCAGACTGATCAGTAAAACATAACACCTCAGGATCATTTCAAATTATATTCTCCTAATTCTAAGTTGAGTGACTGTGTCACTGTCTAAGTATAGTTAAAATATCTGGGGCTGGAGAGATGGCTCAGAGGTTAAGAGCACTGGCTGTTCTTCCAGAGGTCCTGAGTTCAATTCCCAGCAACCACATGGTGGCTCACAACCATCCGTAATGAGATCTGGTGCCCTCTTCTGGCCTGCAAGCCTACATGTAGGCAGAATACTGTATACATAATAAATAAATAAATCTTAAAAAAAAAAAAAAAAAAAGCCGGGCGGTGGTGGCGCACGCCTTTAATCCCAGCACTCGGGAGGCAGAACCAGGAGGATCTTTGTGAGTTTGAGGCCAGCCTGGGCTACCAAGTGAGTTCCAGGAAAGGCGCAAAGCTACACAGAGAAACCCTGTCTCGAAAAACCAAAATATATATATATATATATTTTATACTGTATTTGTTTAATAACTAAAATTTTTATTCCTTTCCCTTTAGAATTTCCATTATAAGTTTGGATTTTTTTTACTACGATATCAGTTGTAGAAAATCATAGTTTATTTTTCCTTTTTAACTTAACCTATATATTTTTCCATATGGTTGTTTTGTTTTATTGAAGTCAAATTCTGTTATTTCTTAAAGTTCTTAGAGTTTCAGTCATACTAAGGACCATCCTTCTTGGTCTAAAGTTATAAGGAATTTGCCCATGTTTGCGCTAGGCAACTTTCTCCTCTTTAAATATTTGGGTTTTGTGTATTATGTGGATACAGATCTAAATTTATATTCTTTAAAATGTTTGCTTAGTGTGTTTGTGCTGCTCACAAGGTATCTGAGATTGAATAAACAGTAGCAATGGATTCCTCTCAGTTCTAGAGATCCAAGATCAAAGAACTGGTTCTTGGTGCCCTCTCCAGGGCCTACGCTAGCTTGCTCCCGGGTATAAAGCGCAGATGCATCTTGTAATAGCACACAGTGGGAAGTAAGTTTGAACACGAATTTTTGGAGGAAACAGATTGAAAGCACAAGCAACTCTGTCCCAGCATTGCTGCTCTGGCTGTCACAGTTCCTGTTAGCATGTGGGCCTCACAAGGACAGGGGCCTGCAGCTCTGCTCCATCTCTGTGCCGGTAACAGTCCCCCCTAACTGCTGAAGTTTTATAGTGAGTTAATATGCAATGGGTCTAGTCTTTGTGCCCTGCCCTTAGATGTCCTTGCTTTTTTATTTTCCCATAGAGAAATTCATTTATTCATTCAGGAGAAAAAGAATATGTTTCTTGGGTTTCATTTTAACTGCATTAAGTTTACTTAAGAAACATTTCTTTGTTTATAATGCTGGAGCTTCTTGCCCAAGGTAGAGAAATATATTTCCGTTTGTTCAAAGACTCTCTCTCTCTCTCTCTGTTTCTGTGTCTCTCTCTGTCTCTGTCTCTGTTTCTCTCACTCTCATGTACTTCAGGAATGTCCTCCGCATGATATAAATTTTGAACATTCCTGAAGGGAGTTTATTCCATACAGTTTATGTTTTATTATTAAAATCAGTTTTCTCTATGAATTTAAAAAGTCAATTATTTCTATGCTCAGGACCCCCTGGGTCTTGCTCACTCAGATAAAAGGCAATGAATGGCCTCCAAGGCCCTCAGGACACAGCCTCCTGCCCTGGTCTGGCCTCTGCTCTTGCTCTGGACTGCTTACCCAGCTCTTGAGCAGGGCAGCAGCCTCCATGCTGTTCCCTGCGCTGGGAGGGCTCTGAGTTCAGGTGCTGCCCATCCCTTCCTCCTGTGCTGAGCGCTTTCTCTAGGATTTCCTCAAGGACAGCCCCCTTACTTCCTTCATATTGCTAATCACCTCTCTGCGGAAGCTGATACCCACTTTTCTATTCCCACTCTTAGTCCACACCTCTCTCCATCTACTGATACACTAGGTATGTAATGTTGACTTATTCTTCACTTTCTGATTCCCTCAGGTAAGATATCAGTTCCATAGAAGAATATGTCTTTATCCATTTTGGGTTTTTTAATCCATAAAGAACAGGTGTGGAATAGTTATTGAGTAAGATTGCCTTTGGAATGAACACCCTATTACTTTGTTGAGGTCTATTGTTTGTAAAGTTTCTGGCAGTTGTTGAGTTCCCATCATAAAGAGTCAAAATTAATAGTGTGCTCTGAAACTCACCCAAGCGTCCTATCCTTTATGAGGGATATATGGGATATATACATGAAGGATTCTCTCAAGGTAGAACTTACCATTTTCCGTTCTACATTCTGTAGCAGAGGCTCTTAGTGTCCAGTGTAGACTCCTCTGCTCCTCTCCATTTCTTAGTCTTGCTTGCAGTTAGGTTGGGTCCATGGGACAGATCCTCACATTGGATATCAACAAAAGAGATGCCAGCCTCTGGCAAGTCTGACTTTTAAAGCTATCTCCTGAAACACCCCAGCTCGTGCTTATCCCAGTGACCCGAGAGCCATGTTTTCCAGGAAGCAGAACCAGGAGGTCGAGAAGATAGCCAGGTTAGCATTGGGCATTAGGCTATGGTGAATGGGTAAAGATTTGCTGCATTAACCTACTAGTATTTGAGTTTGCCTTCAAGGCAACAGGAAGCGACTTGAGGGAGTGCACTGCTTTGCTGCTGCTGTGATGAACACCATTACCAAAAGCAACTCTCGGAGGAAAGAGTTAGTTTGATTCACACTGGTCCAATCATGGTCCATACTACATGGAAGCTGGGGCAGGAGCTCAAGGCAGGAACCAAACAGAGACCCTGGGGGACCACCACTTAGTGATTCACTTCCTCTGGCCTGCTCAGCTGCCTTGCTTGTATAATCCAGACCTACCTGCCTAGGGACAGCACTGTTGACAGTGGGCTGGGCCTTCCCACAGCAATTAGCGGTGGAGAAGATGCCTCCCATGAAATTCACACAAACTCATTTGACGGAGGCCTTTCCTCAGATGAGCCTTCCTCTTCCCAAGTGACGCTGGCTTGTATCAAGTTGACAGCTGAAGCTAACTGTGACAGGGAGGAAGGGCTTATTTTGGCTTCTAGTTTGTGGGAGCATGAGGCAGCTGATCACATTACATACTCCCTTGGGAAACAGAAATTAATGTTGATGTTCAATTTCTCCTTTTTATTGAGTCTGTGACCGCAGCCCACATTTCCCCCTTCAGTCAAACCTTTCTGGAAACACCCTCGTAGATACACCTGGAGGTGTGTTTCCATGGTGATTATAAATCTAGTCAAGTTGACAATAAGGATAGTCATCACAAATACCTTGTGATGTTTTATGGTTTTAAATTTTCCATGAAGTTGAAATGGTAGCAAAAAATTTAAGTCATCTTGGTTTCCACCAGGGAAACTAGTGGATACATTTACATCATCAAATGTATTTGTGATTTGGTATAAGGATGTTACTAAACTGCTTTCACTCTCATTTAGCTCACAGTTTCCTTCTCCCATGGACAAACCAGCTCTTCAGAACAACTCAAACTTTTTTTTAGTCTAATAGAGTATGAAATTGAGAGAGTGTCTGTCGGGGGAAGGGACAGCCTCAGGACTCCTGACAGATAGCGTCCTGCTTTACACCTACCTCATCCTTTTTACAAATTATCTCAACCAATATGTGTGAAATGAAAGTCCAAACATAGCAGTAATCCTGGTGATCAGATGGAAGTGTGCAATACTGGTATTTATGGATCCTCATTATGCAGTTCCCATAATGCACTTCATTGGAAATTTTTTGAGTTTTGAATTAGACTCTGTTTACTTTCATATTCTGTTATAACTATTTCATCTGATTCCCACAAGACTATAAGTAGATATAATAATAATAATAATAATAATAATAATAATAAACATACTGACATCCAGTGCTGTTATTATGTAGATAAATGATCTAAATAATAATTAGTCACTTTAACAATAATTTGTTGGGAAGTAATTTGGCACATTTTCCAGTTTTGTGAGTGAATTTCTTTTTTTGCTACATCTAGGGAGACTTGTATGAGAGACTATCTAGTTCTCTAAACTAACTTAATTTCCCCAACTTCTCAGTGAACTCTTTTCCCAAATTCTGTCTTTATTCTTCTTTGTCTTCTGTAGTTAAGCGTACGTGGTAGGTTATAAAACAAAGCTTAGCTGTGTGTAGTGATGCACGCCTTTATTCTCAGCACTCAGGAGGCAGGGGCAGGTGGATCTCTGAGTTCAAGGCCAGCCTGGTCTACATATAGGTTCCAGGACAGCCAGCACTACATAGTAAGACCCTGTCTCAAAACAAACAGCCAAGCAAACAAAAAACCCAAAGCTTATTTGTTTAACAATATGAAAAATGAGCTTGTAGTTAAAACAAAAATTTCACTACTCAATGCAGTTAATATTAGTATGTCTAGGGAACTAATAGCATTGTAGAGTACTGTGACGAGGACTGTGTGGCCATGATGCTGTGACAGCTTGGATTTCTACACTGTAGTGGATCTCATCATGATCAGACATACACTGACTAGGCTTACAGAAACCCTCGTCTAAAATGAGCATGTTAACTTATTGGTTTATAATGGATGTAACCAACATAGATTTGAGTTAACGAGAGCCAGGCATTTTCTCTCCCCATGGACTCACACAGATAAGAAGCCAAGTTTGTGACCAGAACATTATTTCATTTAGAGCATTATTGATTTAAAAAAAATACAAGAAAGTGATCTAATTTGAATGTATAACTTCCCTGATGCATTTACTTCCGAGAGAGGGAAAAAAAATCTTGAATTGGGCTGTAATTGCATCGTGTCTTCTGGCCAGAACTTGGATAGTGCTTAAATACACATTACTGATATTTGTCTCTGTCCTCCTGTACCTGGGTTTCTTTGCCAATCAACACTTTCTCTAGGCAGACAGCTCCTTCTTTATATATGCTAATGTATATTAAGACAGTCTCCATGATTTAAAGGAACTTTACTTTGTTCAGCTCTGATTCATTAATTTTGAATTAAATAATCTTATTTCCTTCAGTTCTAAGTATTGTACGCCATATCAATTTGCTGCTTATACTCAACAGTCAATCTGAATATGGTCAAAGTAGAAGACATATTTATTATTGTATGACTTATTCTTTACACATTTCTCTAAGTCTTGCTGTTCAGGAATACTATTTGTGTGGCTAGCAAATCACTCTACATCATCCTTAGAGAGTGCCATGCTTCATCATTTTCAGAACAAGTTCTGGTTTAAACCTGTTCTGTAGAAAAGGCTTGGGTCATTGCCACCTTCAGATAAACATGGTGGATTCTGTGCAAATCTAACCGTGCTGTGGCAAGGGCACCAGAACATGACTGGGAGTAGGCAGACACGGAAAAGGAAGAGGCATTTGGAAAGGGGACCGTCACCATGTGAGTAGGCAGACATGGAAAAGGAAGAGGTATTTGGAAAGGGGACCGTCACCATGTGAATTTTCCCACTTTCTAATGGCCTTTTGCCCATAATAAGCCCTGGTAACACTGGGTAAAACATCTGGAGCTTGATGGCAGACATCTTGCAGAGACAGTTGTATAAAGGAAAAATTAGACTAGCAGTGAGGTAGGAAATTTGGGTTAATTGCTCATGGATTAGTGTTACTTTTAAACAGGATTAAAACATCCTAAAATTAGATTGTGGGATAACAACTCTGTGAATATACTAAAATCATTGAACCATATACGTCGCATGAGTAAATTATGTCATATGTCTTAACAAAGCTGTTAAAATGAAGGCAATGTAAAGATATTTTGAGATATATGAAACAGAAGATCATTCTTTGCCAGTAAGCATGCATTAGAAGAGATGTAAAACTCTCCAGACTGAGGGAAACCAGTGCCTGAGTCTACGGAAGGGCATGAAGAGCACTTAAAAAAGAGTGAAAATGTACATACATGTGACAGCTGTTCTTCATTGTCAACATGACTGTATCTGAAATGGAGGGCATACTTGTGATCCAGATTTTGAGGCAAGAAGACAACACACCTTTGATACAGATCTTGAGGCTGGAAGACACGCCTTTAATCTAGGCCCCACCTTCTGCTGGAAACCTATGTAAGGGCAATGGGAGAAGGAAAGGTTTGTTCTTTGCCTGCTTGCCTTCGCCTCTTCAGCACATCCATTCCTTCTTCGGAATCCCAACAGACCAGCTGAGACACCCAGCCATGTGGGACCGAGAAGCTACTAGATTCTTGGACTTTCCATTCACAGTCAGCCATTGTTAGACTGCAGCCTGTAAGTCATTCCAATAAATTCATAGATAGATGGATGGATGGATGGATGGATGGATGGATGGATGGATGGATGGATGGATGGATGGATAGATAGATAGATAGATAGATAGATAGATAGATAGATAGATAGATAGATAGATAGAGACACACATTACATAAGTTCTGTGACTCTAGAGAACCCTGACTAACACAATACATATCAGACTTTCTCTTAAGTTTCAACCTAGGTAAGATATATACAACTATTTAAACCAAAAATGTATTGTGGAACATACCATGCAGAGGCATGGCCCATGACTATGGAGCACATAGGAGCAGGTATCGATGACAAAGCAGGGTGGGAAGATGTTATGACAAGCTAAGAATGCATGTTGCAGGGGCTGGAGAGATGACTCAGTGGTTAAGAGCACTGACTGCTCTTCCAGAGGACCCTGGTTCAATTCCCAGCACCACATGGCAGCTCACACCTATCTGAACTCCAGTATCTAACACCCTCACACAGACATACATGCAGGCAAAATATCAACGCACATAAAATAAAAATAAATAAATTATAAAAAAAGATTTTTAAAAGGAATGAATATTGCAGCCTCAGGAACATAATACAGAGTTAGCTGAAAGTTCACAGATAGGTTAGAATGAAGTTCTACAAACTATTTAATTCAAGAAGAGGAAAAAGGAAACTACATAGAGCAGCTGAAGGTACAAAGAGAAATAGTCCAGGCTAGACCAATAGCAACCTATCAACTTTGTTAACTGTAAATGGACTAAACAGACAGTGACGCACACATCATGGGGAAAGGGAGTCGGGAGATGAGAGGGATAACAACTTTACTAAGACACAGTAACGGACGGAGTGATGATGGCTGCATCAGATGACAGGCACCTCAAGGCAGGTATCTCCTGAGGTGAGAGGAGCATCTTACTCTTTTGAAGTAGAAAATGTCATTTTATTTATTTACTGTTTGAGATTTTATATATGCATATAGTGTTTTGATCTAATCCACCCCCTTCCCCTCCCCCTCCCAACTTCATGTTGCACTGCTATTTACTTAAGACCCACCGAGTCCACTTAGAGCTGCCTGCATGTGCGTGGGTGGAGGACCATCTGGAGCAGGGGTAGCCTCTCAGGGATCACACCCCTGAAGAAACAACTCTCCCTTTCTGAATAAATAGGAACTGAAAGATAGCTTCTCAGCTAGGGGTGGAGCCACACGAGGCCCTCCCCAGTCTGTGCTGGGGTTTTACCTGGCTTAACCTTCTGCAGGTCTGCTGCCAGCAGTCACAGGCACCATGAGGTCATGTGTGCCATGCTGTGTCTTATCTGCCTGGACGTGTTTTACTGCAGGTGTTCACGGCTTCTGACTCCTAGAGACTTTTTAACAAAGAGGAATATTTTATAATGAAAAGAACTGTTCATTAGGAAGGTGTAATAATCATAAATATGTATGAAACTAGCAACAGAATTTGAAAATGCATGAAATATTTGAAAAATCAGTGAGGCAAATAGGTAAATCCACTAATTAGAGATCTCAATGCCCCTCTCTCTGTTGATGATAGATGGACTATCCCAAGAACTGCTAACAACCACCCACTAGACCGAATTGCTACCGACAGAACTTAAAATTTACATTCTATTAAATGTTCATGATACAGTTGCCAAGATATAACTTAGGCTGAGCTGAGAAATCCCTTAGGAAATTTGTGATTGAAATTTTACAGAACAAAGATCAGCAAGCTCATGGACCTAAGCTCTCCCATCACCAATATTTATAGAACATTAGTTAATAACGGTTTTCCATTTGAAATTATCTTTAAAGAATATTTTCTGACATAGTTGATTTGTATGAAATTCAAACCTCAATGTTTACAAATACTTCTGTAAACACAGACATGCTCATTTATATATCATTTCTACTTGCTTTTCTACAACCTTGAGTACTGCTGCAGTCACTATGAGCCACAGCTAAAATAGCCACTTTCTTTTTACAGAAAACATGTGTTCTGACCCTTGCCACAGAATATGTTCTCTTACTGCAAAATATTTTTTGAGACAAGAATATATATTGTATCCTAGGCTGGCCTGAAACTTAGTATGTAGCCCAGGCTGGCCTCAAATTCATGTCAGTCTTCCTGCTTCAGAACCCAAGAAAACATGGATAAAATTGCCAACATCCATAATGAAAGCAGAGTGATGTTACTGTGGATATCCTGTGGACACTGAGACTATGTCTTCTGCCTGATAGTGTAATTGGACTAGACTTGCTCTCTGTCTTAGGTACCTGTTGCTGTGATAAGCACCATGACTAAAAGCAACTTCAGAAGGAAAGGGTTTATTTCGCCGCATAGGTTACAGTCTTGAAGGGAAGTCAGAAAAGAATTCTGGAGACAGGAACTGAAGCAAAGGCTGTGGAGGAACACCACTCATTGACTTAGCTTGTTCAGTCAGCTTTTTGTACAACCCAGGACCTCCGCCTAAGGCAGCACCATCCACAGTGGGCTGATCCCTCCCACTCCAGTCAGTAATCAATAAAATGTCCCACAGACTTTTGTATATATATATATATGTGATATATCCTATTTATATCATATTATACATATCATATATTTATACATATTGTGTTATATATATCATATTACATATATTCTATATTATATAAATATATGTATATATGAAGAAGCAATGGCCCAAAAGTCAGCAGAATTAAAATATTTTGTATTCCAAGACTTTTCTTATATTTAAATTTGTGTGTGTACACGTGTCCCTGTACATGAACCATAGCACTTATGGAGATCCGAGGATAATTTGTGGGAGTCAGTTCTCTCCTTCCATTGTGTAGGTTCCTGGGATCAAACTAGGTCATAAGACTTGGTGGCAAGCACCTTTCCCCCAGTGCACCACTCGCTGGCTGGCATTCTGAGATGTTGCAGATAATCTCCACAAACAGTCTTGCACCCAGACTGTTCAAAGCAGTTCCTTGGCAGCGGTAAACTGAGGTCAGAGGGTGACCTTCATCTCTGTGAAGGAGCAAGCATCCTGGTGTTGATCTGAGTCAAAGCAGAGGTGGTGTTGTTCTAATATAGAAAATTCTCCGTGATTCTGTGTAGTATTGTCGGGATAAAGTCATGTTTCTAGTCTCTTGCACGGGCTCTGTGGGTTCACATCTGTAGAGCGACTCCCACTGTCTCCAGGAATCTTTCCCAGAAGTTCACACAGAAGCCTGCAGATACGTTTGTTCAGATTAGAAGCGGTATCACTGGGTGCTTCCTTGGATCTTGCAGGGTGTACCTAACTCAGAGTTAATGTCCACTGTGACATACAGAACGTGGAGAGCTAACGGTTTTGTTTGTCCAGAGATCCTACCAGTGTCTGGCAGAGAAATGAGCAGAGGTCTCAGGACACAGTTTCCTTTTATCATGATTATTCTTTAATAACTACCTCCTACCATTGCTTTAGTGTGGGTTCCAGAAGCTGTTGACATTTTTAAAAGATGATAAATTCACAGAGCTACAACAAATCCAAGCAGTAGTGACAGGTACACTGTGCAGTTTCACCCCTTCCTGTCATGTGTCTATTTTCTATTCCCACGTGAGCAGTTTTAAAGCTGATTTCTCCTCTAGCATAAATCGATGCCTATCACTGCCCTGTGTTACTTAACGATGAGATGTGTTCTGATAAAGGTGTTACTCGATCCTGTCACTGGGCCAGCGTGATAACGTACTTACGCAAATGTAGGTGATGCAAGACAGGTCATCCAACACAGCTTCCTTGTGCAGTCCCGTGATGTGGAAACACACGTGCGTGATCCCACTGCTAGAGTCACACAGCTCACTTCCTAATAGGAAACTTCACAAGTAGACAGCTCACTGTCTATAAGGACGCAATGTATATATTATAGCAAATATCTAAACTGCTGATAGCTATTTATCATTAAGTTTTATATACTGTATTTGGTTATATATGTGATGTTTTTGGACATTTGTTTATTTTATTTGTGTGTGGGAGGTGAGGACATCATACCACAGTGCACCTGTGGAGGATAGCTTGTGGGAGTCAGTTCTCTTCTTCCACTGCGTGGGCTCTGGGATCAAACACACGTTGACCGGGTTGGTGGCAAGCTCTTTGACCTGTGAACCCATCTAGCAGGCCGTGTGTCTGCAGTAATTGGAAAGGACTGGCTGTGCGCTCTGTTTCCTTACATGAGCGCCAGCATGAACATGAACAGCGTTAGTTAGGTTGCTTTGTGCAAACAGTGCCACGGTGGAGGAACTTTTGTTTTACAGATGCAAACACGTGTCAAGAAGCTGGCTGGGCTGAAGGGTACATATAGATTGGTAATTCTGGTGGACACGGTTGAATTGCTTGATATGGTATCTCAGTTCCTACCAACTACATGTGGAAGTACCCCACTGCGAGCAATGCGGTTTATGCTGCATACCCGCTTTCCTTTTGCAAATCTGGGATGATAGTGTGTGCGAGACAGAGGTGACGTCATGACCTACTCCCAGGAAAAACCTTGGGCATTGAGTCTCTGAAAAGCCTCTGTGGTAAAGAGAACTTCACAAATGTCATAGATCATTACTGGAGGACCTGGGCGTCTCCCTCATGCCTGCACTAGGGAGGACCTAGGCGCATGAGCCTGGAGGACTTGGGCATCCCTCATGCCTGCACTAGGGAGGACCCAGGCACATGCGCCCTGGTCTCTTCTGGACCAGTTCCTTTGCAGCTGCACTTTATCTATTTTTGCTGTAATAAATTGTTGTCTTGGGGATAACTCCATGCTGATACATTCCTAAGAAGTCATCAAACCTGGGAATTACATTAGAACTTACCTCTGCTTTCTTTCCCTTCAAGCAAAGTCTTTATTTTTTAAAAGGCTTTTTTTTTCCAGGATATGTTTATGTTCACAGAAACCCTAAGAACGAGACCAGAGGCTCCCATGCTTCTCCACCTTGTGATTGAACCCCTGTCTCTTCTCAAGGCCTTGCATCAGAATAGTAATTTTTCCCCATGTCAATATTTTTCCTTGAAATTTTTCTGAAATTTTCATGTCTGAAAGTTTTTTATTTATTTATTTAATGTTTTGGGTTTTTTTGTTTGTTTGTTTGTTTGTTTTTTGGTTTTTCAAGACAGGGTTTCTCTGTGTAGCTTTGCGCCTTTCCTGGAACTCACTTGGCAGTCCAGGCTGGCCTCGAACTCACAGAGATCCACCTGCTTCTGCCTCCCGAGTGCTGGGATTAAAGGCGTGAGCCACCACCGCCCGGCGGATTTTTTTTTTTTTTTTGCAATACAGTTCAGTTCTACATATCAGTCACGGATTCCCTTGTCTCCCCCATCCCGCCCCCCAGCCTTCCCCCCAGCCCACCCCCTATTCCCACCTCCTCCATGGCAAAGCCTCCCCCGAGGACTGAGATCAACCTGGTAGACTCAGTCCAGGCAGATCCAGTCCCCTCCTCCCAGGCCGAGCCAAGAGACATGCATTGGCCCCAGGTTTCAAACAGCCAACTCATGCAATGAGCACAGGACCCGGTCCCACTGCCTGGATGCCTCCCAAACAGATCAAGCCAATCAACTGTCTCACCCATTCAGAGGGCCTGATCCAGTGGGGACCCCTCAGCCATTGGTTCATAGTTCATGTGTTTCCATTCGTTTGGCTATTTGTCCCTGTGCTTTATCCAACCTTGGTCTCAACAATTCTCGCTCATATAAACCCTCCTCTTTCTCACTAATTGGACTCCCAGAGCTCCACCCAGGGCCTAGCCATGGATCTCTGCATCCAGATCCCTCAGTAGTTGGATGAGGTTTCTAGCATGACAATTAGGGTGTTTGGCCATCCCATCACCAGAGTAGGTCAGTTCGGGCTGTCTCTTGACCATTGCCAGCAGTCTGTTGTGGGGGTATCTTTGTGGATTTCTGTGGGCCTCTCTAGCACTTTGCTTCTTCCTATTCTCATGTGGTCTTCATTTACCATGGTCTCCTATTCCTTGTTCTCCCTCTCTGTTGTTGATCCAGCTGGGATCTCCTGCTCCCCCAAGCTCTCTTTCCCTTGACCCTCGCCCTTCATTACCCCCACTCATGTCCAGGCTGTTCATGTGGATCTCTTCCATTTCTCCGTCATTGGGAGATCCCTGTGTCTTTCTTTGGGTCCTGTTTTCCAGGTAGCCTCCCTGGTGATGTGAGTAGCAGTCCAGTCATCCTTGTTCCACATCTAATATCCTCCTATGAGTGAGTACATACCATGTTTGTCTTTCTGAGTCTGGGTTACCTCACTCAGGATGATTTTTTCTAGATCCATCCATTTGCCTGCAAACCTCATGATGTCATTGTGTCCTCTGCTGAGTAGTATTCCATTGTGTATATGTACCACATTTTGTTTATCCATTCTTCAGTTGAAGGGCATCTAGGTTGTTTCCAGGTTCTGGCTATTACAAACAATGCTGATATGAACATAGCTGAGCAAGTGCTCTTGTGGTATGATTGAGCATTCCTTGGGTATATGCCCAAGAGTGGTATAGCTGGATCTTGGGGGAGATTGATTCCCAATTTTCTAAGAAAGCACCATATTGATTTCCAAAGTGGTTGTACAAGTTTGCATTCCCACCAGCAGTGGAGGAGAGTTCCCCTAGCTCCACATCCTCTCCAGGATAAGGTGTCTTCAGTGTTTTTGATCGTAGCCATTCTGACAGGCATAAGGTGGTATCTCAGAGTTGTTTTGATTTGCATTTCCCTGATGATTAGGGATGTTGAGCAATTCCTTAAATGTCTTTCAGCCATTTGAGTTTCCTCTGTTGAGAATTCTGTTTAGTTCTATAGCCCATTTCTTAATTGGACTGTTGGGCATTTTGATGTCTATTCTGGATATCAGTTCTCTGTCAGATGTGGGGTTGGTGAAGACCTTTTCCCATTCTGTAGGCTGTTGCTTTGCCTTGTTGACCGTATCCTTTGCTCTATAAAAGCTTCTCAGTGTCAAGAGGTCCCATTGATTGATTGTCTCTCCTGGGTTTTTTGTTTTTCCATATGAAGTTGAGTATTATTCTTTCCAGGTCTATGAAGAATTGTGTTGGTATTTTGATGGGGATTGCATTGAATCTGTAGATTGCTTTTGGTAAGATTGCCATTTTTACTATGTTAGTCCTGCCTATCCATGAGCATGGGAGATCTTTCCATTTTCTGACATCTTCTTCAATTTCTTTTTTCAGGGACTTGTCATATAGGTCCTTCACTTGCTTGGTTAGTGTTACCCCAAGGTATTTTATGTCATTTGTGGCTATAGTAAAGGGTGATGTATCTCTGATTTCTTTCTCCGCTTCTTTGTCCATTGCATATAGGAGGGCTACTGATTTTTTTAGTTGATCTTGTATCCTGCTATGTTGCTGAAGGTGTTTATAAGCTGTATCAGTTCCTTGGTGGAATCTTAGGGGTCACTCAAGTATAGTATCATGTCATCTGCAAATAGGGAAAGCTTGACTTCTTCCTTTCCAATTTGTATCCCCTTAATCTCCTTATGTTGTCTTATTGCTCTGGCTAGAACTTCAAGCACTATATTGAATAAGTATGGGGAGAGCGGACAGCCTTGCCTCGTTCCTGATTTTAGTGGGATTGCTTTGAGTTTCTCTCCATTTAATTTGATGTTGGCTGTTGGCTTGCTGTAAATTGCCTTTATTATGTTTAGGTATGTTCCCTGTATTCCTGATCGCTCCAAGACCTTTATCATGAAGGGGTGTTGGATTTTGTCAAATGCCTTTTCTGCATCTAGTGAGATGATCATGTGGTTTTTTTCTTTGAGTTTGTTTATATGGTGTATTACATTGACGGACTTTTGTATGTTGAACCACCCTTGCATCCCTGGAATGAAGCCTACTTGATCATGGTGGATAATTGTTTTGATGTGTTCTTGGAGTCTGTTTGTCAGTATTTTATTGAGTATTTTTGCATCAATGTTCATGAGGGAGATCGATCTGTAGTTCTCTTTCTTTGTTGTATCCTTGTTTGGTTTAGGAATCAGGGTAATTGTAGCCTCATAGAAGGAGTTTGGTAATGTTCCTTCTGTTTCTGTTGTGCGGAACAATTTAGAGAGTATTGGTATTAACTCTTCTTTGAAGATCTGGTAGAATTCTGTGCTGAAACCATCTGGTCCTGGGCTTTTTTTGCTTGGGAGACTTTTAATGACTGATTCTATTTCCTTAGGGGTTATTGGACTATTTAAATAGTTTATCTGGTCTTGATTTAATTTAGGTATGTGGTACCTATCCAGAAATCTATCCATTTCTTTTAGGTTTTCCAGTTTTGTGGAGTAGAGGTTTTTGAAGTATGACCTGATGATTCTCTGGATTTTCTCAATGTCTGTTGTTATGTCCCCCTTTTCATTTCTGATTTTGTTGATTTGGATGCTCTCTCTCTGTCTTTTGGTTAGTTTGGATAAGGGCTTGTCTATCTTGTTGATTTTCTCAAAGAACCAACTCTTTGTTTCATTAATTTTTTGTATTGTTCTCTTTGTTTCTATTTTATTGATTTCAACTCTCACTTTGATAATTTCCTGGCGTCTATTTTTCCTGGGAGACTTTGCTTCTTCTTGCTCTAGAGCTTTCAGGTGTGCTGTTAAGTCACTAGTGTGAGATTTCTCCAACTTATTTATGTGGGCATTTAGTGCTATGAATTTCCCTCTTAGCACTGCTTTCATAGTGTCCCATAGGTTTGGGTATGTGGTGTCTTCACTTTCGTTGATCTCTAGGAAGTCTTTAATTTCTTTCTTTATTTCTTCCTTAACCCATTGGTGATTCAGTTCCGTGTTTTTCAGTTTCCATGAGATTGTAGGTTTTCTATAGTTTTTGTTGTTATTGAAGTCTAACTTTAGACCATGGTGGTCTGATAGAACACAGGAGGTTATTCCAATTGTTTTGTATCTGTTGAGATTTGTTTTGTGGCCAAGTACGTGGTCGATTTTAGAGACGGTTCCATGGGGTGCTGAGAAGAAGGTATATTCTTTTTTGTTAGGATGGAATGTTCTGTAGATATCAATTAAGTCCAATTGAGTCATGACATCAGTTAAGTCCTTTATTACTCTGTTAAGTTTCAATTTGAGAGATCTGTCCAGTGGTGAAAGTGGGGTGTTGAGGTCTCCCACTATTAATGTGTGGGGTTTTATATGTGGTTTAAGCTTTAGTAATATTTCTTTTACATATGTGGGTGTCCTTGTGTTTGGAGCATAAATGTTCAGAATTGAAACTTCATCTTGGTGGATCTTTCCTGTGATGAGTATGCAATGCCCTTCTTGATCTCTTTTGATTGATTTTAGTTTGAAGTCTATTTTGCTGAATATCAGGATGGCTACACCCGCTTGTTTCTTAAGACCGTTTGATTGGAAAGTCTTTTCCCAGCCTTTTATTCTTAGGTAGTGTCTATCTTTGAATTTGAGATGTGTTTCTTGTATGCAGAAGATGGGTCCTGCTTTCGTATCCATTCTGTAAGCCTATGTCTTTTTATAGGTGAATTAAGTCCATTGATATTGAGGGATATTAATGACCAGTGATTGTTCATTCCTGTTATTTTTTGATGGTAATGTGTGTGTACTTCTCTTCGTTGGGGTTTACTGCTGTGGCTTTATCTATTGCCTGTGTTTTCAAGGGTGTACCTGACTTCCTTAGGTTGAAATTTTCCTTCTAGTGCTTTCTGTAGGGCTGGGTTTGTGGATAAGTATTGTTTAAATCTGGCTTTGTCTTGGAATGTCTTGCTCACTCCATCTATGATGATTGAAAGTTTTGCTGGGTATATTAGTCTAGGCTGGCATCCATGGTCTCTTAGTGTCTGCATTACATCTGTCCAGGTCCTTCTGGCTTTCAAAGTCTCCATTGAGAAATTGGGTGTTATTCTGATGGGTTTGCCTTTATAAGTCACTTGGTCTTTTTCCTTTGCTGCTCTTAATAGTCTTTCTTCATTCTGTACATTTAGTTGTTTAATTATTATGTGGCAAGGGGACTTTTTGGGGGGTCTAGTCTGTTTGGTGTTCTATAGGCTTCTTGTATCTTCATAGGCATTTCCTTCTTTAAGTTGGGAAAGTTTTCTTCTATGATCTTGTTGAATATATTTTCTGTGTCCTTGAGTTGGTATTCTTCTCCTTCTTCTATCCCTATTATTCGTAGGTTTGGTCTTTTCATGGTGTCCCAAATTTCTTGGACATTTTGGTTCATGACTTTGTTGGCTTTAGTGTTTTCTTTGACTGATGAATCTACTTCTTCTACTTTATCTTCAACGCCAGAGATCCTCTCTTCCATCTCTTGCATTCTGTTGGTTATACTTGCATCTGAAGTTCCCGATCGTTAACTCAGATTTTCTATTTCCAGCATTCCCTCTGTTTGTGTCTTCTTAATTTTTTCTATTTCCCTTTTCAGGTCTTGGACTGTTTCCTTCATTTGTTTCATTGCTTTTTCTTGATTTTCTTTCAGTACCTTATTGTTTTCTTCTAGGACTTTATTGTTTTCTTCTAATTTGTTTGCCCTTTCCTCTAGTTGTTTACAGAGTTCTTCCCATTTTTTTTGTCTTTTCCTCTACACAAGCCTCTACCTTCTTCATGATGTCATTCATAAGGCTGTTTTCTTCTGCTTCTTCCAATTTTTGATGTTCAGGTCTAGATGCTGGAGGAGGGCTAGGTTCTGGTGATACTGTATTGCTCTTCATTTTGTTGTATGTATTTCTGCCTTGACGTCTGCCCATCTCCTTGTGGTTCGTTCTTGGTCTTATCAGCGTACTTGGTTCAGACAGAGCTGACAGATTCAGGAAGTCTCTCTCTCTTGTCCAGATGGGAGCTCTCTTGTCCAAATGGGAACTCCGGGGCAGGATGGGAGCTCTTGTCCAGACAGGAAGTCCAGGGCAGGATGGGCACTCTTGTCCAGAAGGGAAGTCTGGGGCAGGATGGGCACTCTTGTCCAGAAGGGAAGTCCGGGGCAGGATGGGAGCTGGGGGCCGGCCTTTAAGTCCCAGGAAGTGGCTGGGGTCTAGGCAGATGGGCGTGGGAGCAGGGCGTGGAGATTGCAGGGTCTACCGGGGGTCTCTGTCCAGAAGGGAAGTCCGGGGCAGGATGGCAAGTTTCATGTATTTATATAATGAACTTTACTAGTTTATACCTCCCCAGTTCTCCCCCTGGAGCCTTTCTTCCCAACAAGGCCCCTCCTACTTCCGTGTCCCCTTGTGTGAGGCTTCTCCCCTGAACCTGGGTGGAAGTCACTTCCAGGAGCAAGAGCAACTTCCCGGTGACTACACCACTGAAGAAAACGACCCTCCCCGCAACCATCATGAACTGCCAATAGTTCCTTGGGGTGGAGGGGGGGCTCACGGGCCAGGCCCCCTTCCTCATCCGCAGTGAAATGTTGAGAGGCCCCATCATGCACGTGCAGGTGTTCTGCAAACAACCACAACCGCAGGGATTTCTCCGGTACGATGCTGTGTCGTGTTCAGGGGATGTCTTGCTACACGTCTCCTCATTCTCCGTCTCTTACATCCTTTCTGCTGCTGCTGCTTCTACAGTGCTCCCCGAGCCTCGGAGGGGTGATAGAGGGCTGAGCACCACACATCACTTCTTCTTGGAACTTCTTGTCAGTTATTGCTTCCTGTGCTCACTATCACCCACTGCAGTAAGAGGCTTCTCTGATAGCAGCTGGGTCCATCCCTGATCAGTAAACTGTCGCCTGCCGGGGACAAAGTACAGGCAGGCCCTCTTTAAAAAAACACACAAAAAAATTAATGAACATAAAAAAAAAGTCACCAAAGTCCATTATGTTGTGACGGGCCCTTTCTTCTTTCTCATAACTATTATTGGTATTAAGGAAGCAGCAACTTTGCATTTTACTGAACTACGCCAGTGTTCCCAGGTTTTCATCAGATTCTCTTGGCTTTTCAAGGTATGCAAGCATGGCGTCGGTGAACATCAGTTGCTTCGCTTATGGCTCTCCAACTGCCATGCTTTCTACCTTGCTTATCCCTGTTGTGAGGACCCTGGGTTATACACCAGGTTTTACTGGGAGGTGGATATATAACTGAACTTCTCTTGTTCTGACTTTAGTGGGTGTCCTTTCGATTTCCACTACTTCAAGTTGATGCTAATTTTGGGCTTCCAAAGATTTGTGTTGAGGTAGTGTCAACCTATTTGTTTTATGGAGTTTTTCCCTAGTTCTTGAATTTCTATTTCATAAATGTGTCTGTTCCAAGACCTCCCATTTCTCTGTGAGCTTTTGAAGTATTAGGCACATAGCTTTACTTCAATGAGGAGAGCTATGTGTGTGGCTTAAAATGTCTGTAGTTCTAATGTCTGGCTTATCTTGAGTTTAGAAAACTGTCTTCTCCCTGTCTCTCCTCACTTTTCTGTTTTTCTATAAGATTTTCATGATTTCGAAACCCCTCAGTAGGCTCATTCTTCTCTTGTGCCCGACATCTCATTGCTAAATAGTATGCTGTGACTACAGCCCGGGCAGGCTGTAACTGTGTCTTTGCTCTGCCTGCTGCTCCCCTTCCCAGATTGTGTAATTGATGTAGTCTCTATTCTGCTAGGATGCTCTGCATTTTCAGTGTCTTATCACCCTACGTCTCCCCTTGTTCTAGGAGCTTTCTTTTGTTTTGTTTTTCGAGACAGGGTTTCTCTGTGTAGTTTTGGTGCCTGTCCTGGATCTCGATCTGTAGACCAGGCTAGCCTTGAACTCACGGAGCTCCTCCTGCCTCTGCCTCCCGAGTGCTGGGATTAAAGGCATGCGCCACCACCGCCTGGCTATGCTTCATCTTGGCTTTTGGTATTTCTCACACACATTTGAGAATCGGTGGATTACAGCTTTTCAAACGGTGTAAGGTGAAAAGGGAGACAAACCCAACCTTTAAAGGACTTTTACTGAAAGTTGAAGTTGTGCCCATCATTTTTCTTCGTATTATATGTCTGGAACCTACCTATTCGATGACTTTATCTCACTGAGAGGTGGGGCTGAGAAGAGTAATCTGTGTAGCTGTGTACCTAGTATGGATTTTATGATTAGATAAATTGATTGAAGGACACTGAGAATTGAGGGGCTATGTAGCTGTTACTCTCAGTCATTCACTAATTCATCATAAGGAGCATTATTGTCTGAAACACACAAAGTGAGGTGGTATCCGTATAGCATTGGTAAGGATTGAAGGACGAATGTGAACTTTGCCAGCTAGGGTATAAAATATCTCTCCTTTTCTGACTTATTGGGAAGAGCCTTAGTTATCTATAAATGTCAACTATAATGTTTTCCTTAAGGCTAAGGATTGTTCAGTTTCTCTTTAGACTATATTAGATTAATATAGTCAGTAATTACGTGAGGGTTTTTTGAAATCATTTCTTATCGCTCTGATAAAATGACCAAGAAAAACAGTTGAAAAGGAGAAGTTGTTTGGGCACAGCTTTAGCCATCTTGGTCCCTCGGTGTCTGGTGAGAGTGGTGGAGCCAGAAGCCCACCACGATGGGCAGGCAGCAGAGGATGCTCACACTCCCGAACATCTTCCCCCTTACTGCACTGGGGCTTCTAGCCTGTCAGACGGTCCAGTCATACCCTGGGCATGTCTTCCCCTCAGCTAATACTCTACAAGGGCACACACAAGAGGCATGAAAAACTAATAAGATAACAGATTTGACAATAGAAACTATTAAAATGCAACATATTCAGTGTGTTGACCTTTCTATAAGTTAAGGTCTAAACAGAAAGAAATTGAAAATGGTTGGCATTGGTGTGGGGGAATTTGTTTTGTGACTTTGGTCAGAATTTTACTGTTCTAAAATAGTTACGGTTCAAACAGGAAATGTAACGAAATAAACAGGAAACCTAAATAAAACTTAATCTTTCAAACAAGCCTTTAGTTTTAGCATTTTTGACCTTGACCAATAGTACTTTGAGATAAAATTGTGTGCTTAAATCTTTATATTCAAATAAATACCATTTTAAAAGCCTAATGACCGCCCCTCCCCAAACTGGAGCCGTCAAGATGCGTCCCATTTGGAGAGAAGAGCGATATGACAAATTTTGCTGACGCAAGCCCAGGCTAATGCTGTTACAGCCGAAGTGTGGTCCTGCTGGGCTGCCCACTGTTACCCAACTGTCAGCATTTCTGTTAGGACCACGGCGTGCCTGAAAGAACTTACTGTAATTTACAGTCTGGAATAAAAGGAAGCTGTTGCTTCTGAACTCCAACTGAGGACTGTTAGCAACAGGAAGGAAAGCACGGGGCCAGCTGGAGATATTTGATTACATTTTTAGCTTTTTACATGCTTGAAAAGAACTGCAGCTATCTACAACGTAGAGAAATTTCAGAAAACGGAATAATTATTATGCCTGCATCGATTTTTATGTAGATATTACTTTTTCAAATGTTCCATACCTATGTGATTTATTCCAGTTTTGTACATTCGTTTCAGAATTAAGTGAGAATTTCGTGTAGTGTGTCAAAATTTGCATTGTTGGGCTGAGGTGTGACTCACGGGTAGAGCATGTCATTAACATCCATCTCTGGCAACAACAACAAAAATCCTTGTATTCTCTTCTCTTTCTCCATTTTGTCATTTGTTTCTAAGACATCTCCTACTTAAATATTCACACAATTGAGCACCTTGGTGTGCCGAGTGCTTCCGAAACAGTTCATCTCACTGGACCACCTGAAGGTGGATGTGAGGCTCCAGCTGGCAGGAACTTATTTCGGGCAGTCTTCCTTCCTCTGTCACTCAACTGTTTACTGTGTACCCAGGCCTGTGCTTGGGAACACTCACCCTACAGACAGCCCAAGAGAAATGACTGCTGTTGAAGACCAGCTGTGAAGCAGGAGAAATGTACCTCTCTTGTCTCTTTTTAGGTAATGATTTTTCCCTTATAATGTGCATTCTTTTTGAAAATCTCCAATTACCCTAAAGTATAAATGCCACCAAGTAGCTTAATGTCTTTCCCTAGCTGCACAGGTTCTGCAGGTGAATGGAGAGCAGAAGCAAAAGACGGCCCCAGTTCTCTGGTCCTCTCACAGATTTCATCAAGGCCGATGTGAATTTTGTTGGGTCTATTCCCACTGGATTTTACCAGCCTACCACTTGGTTCTTCATAAAATAAATGGAACTTTTAATTGCCTTCTTGTTTGACATCCCTTTTAAAATTTGCTTTTGAGATTTCTCTCCTGCCCGTGGTGCAGTGTACATATAACAGAAAATTAACCTATAGAATATTGTAATTCTGAAAGAATTCATAGTCATTAAAGGTAGGATGGTAAGTAAACAAAACTTCAAAAGTATGATTCTTTTTGTCTTTAAAAATCTTGACCCAGGGTCATTTGTTTTATCGTGACTTTTGTCTTCCTAAGTTCTCATGCAGTGTGTTCCTGAACGCTTGGATATGGTTTTCTGAGCGTCCTCAGTCTGATGGCTAGAAACCTGTGAAATTCCCAAATACTGTGGACAGTGTGTAGTCTCTGTCCCTTCTCCACTGGCAGCTCAGTCAGGGGGTAAGGATTTCCCAGGTTCTAGACCCCTTTAAAATATTTTTTTGAAAAGGTAAAAGAGTAATCATACAAATATAAATGAACTTGTCAAAGATTTTAACTGGTTAGTTACTTAGGAAATCAGTAAGATATTATAAACAGCTCAAAAATCCAAGCAGCAAATACATGTAGAGATACTAGGAATTCTGAAAAGAACTTATAAATAGATACACAGTTGATCAATATTTGCAAGTAACTAATCAATTGTGTCCCACCAGGTAAAATTTATTTGTGTTTCTGTAGAAAAGAGTCAGTTGCAATGGTACACATTGTCTACAATTACAGACTTGTGAACTACCACACTGAGCAGCCTCTCTTAGCCCATCCTGCCGACACCCGGTACTTCCTGTGAGAGTTCCTGTACAGCTCAGGCTGGTTTTGAACTCTCTTGGTCCTCCTCCATCAGCTTCCCAAATGCTGGGATTATCAGTGTGCACCATTATGCCCAGCTCCCAGGAATCTTTTTATCGTTGTTGTTGTTTTTACCCATTCCAAATTCTTTCATAATTTTTATAAACATCTTGTTCGTAATCATAGTAATCTCAAAAGTTTTTTTTTTTTTTTAGTACTGCAGATTGAACTTAGGGCCTTGTTTACATGTGTGTGACTACTGAGGTATATCCCTATCTCCTTTAATTACATTTGGAGTGTATGTGTGTGTGTGCACGTGCACATGTGTGCAAGTATGTGTGTGTTCCTGTGTGTGTGCATGCTTGTGTGTTTTTGTTTGTGTGTGCATGCATCATGTGTGTGCACCCACATGCAGATGTCATGGCACATGTATGCAGACAACAGGCAGGAGTCAGTTGTCTCCTTTTCCCGTATGGGTTCCTGGGAACTAACTAGGTTGTCATGGTTGCCAGTGTCTTTATCAGCCAAACTCTTTTGCTGTTTTTAAATTATTAATTTTTTTTAGGGCAGCAAACAAAGTCATAGGTTTTGCTCTCCCATCCTCACACGTATGTTTTGTACTTTTTTCTCGGTTTTCCTCTCTCTCTCTCTCTCTCTCTCTCTCTCTCTCTCTCTCTCTCTCTCTCTCTGCTTTCTCCTGAGCTCCCTAGGCCTCTCTGGCTGCTCCCCTTTCTCCTCACCGTTAGCCCCGACTTCTGCTTTCCTGTCACATGAATTCTCTTCTCTCAGAATCCCCATGCATGCACGTGAGCAAGCGCACGGGCACACACACACACACACACACACACACACACACACACAGGAACACACACACACACACACACAAATGTTTGCTAATATATGCAGAACCTAGATTCATGTGTACCTAAGAGAACACTTACAATATTTAACTTTCTAGATCTGGCATGTTTTGTTTAATATAATTATTTCCAATTCCATTTACTTTCCTGCAAATGTCATGATTTCATTTTTCTTTGTGGCTGCTCAAAATTCCATTGTGTGTATGTACTTTGTTTTGTCTGTCCCTCTTCTGATGCCTATCATCTAAACTGATTTTATTGCCTTGCTACTGTGAATAATGTAGCAATGGAATGGATATGTGTGTATCTTTGTAGTAGGGTGCATCGTTTTCAGGCATATGTCCAGGAGTGGTATGGCTGAGTGAGTGTACGGAAGTTGTATTTGTGGTTTCTTGAGGCCCTTCCTGCTGACTCCATGGTGGCCACACAGGCTACACTTTGAGCAGCAGTGAACAAGAACTCCTTCACCACACCCTCGTCAGCGTGTGGCATCAGTTGTCTTGACGTCTAAGCTCAAAGCAGCTGTAATTTGCATTTCCCTGATGGTTTAAGGATGTTGAACACTTGTTGAGTTCTTATTGACTATCTGTGCACCTTCTTTTGAGAATTATCTCTTTAGTTCATCAGCCCATTCATTGATTCGATGATTTGGGTTTCCGGTGTTTAATTTTTGCATATTTTAAGAAAGCTTTTTAAAAGATTTACTTTTAGATTTTTAAAATTTTTATGTGAATGGATATTGTGTCTGTAAGAACGTATATACACACCACAAGCGTGCCATGCTCCCTGAAACTGGAATTATAGATGGTTGTGAGCCACCACATGGGTCCTGGGAACTGAACCTGGGTCCTCTGCAAGAGCAGTCAATGTCTTAGCCGCTGAGCCATTTCTCCAACCCAGGTTTTTTGTTTCTGTTTTAAAAATTAAAAAGTAAACCTTTTTATTTTGAGATGGGTTTTTGATAATTTGCCCAGGCCAGGCTAGCCTTGAACTTGTGATTGTCTTTCCACAGTCATTTCCGGTAGCTGGGATTACAGCCTGTGCTGTGATGCTGTTACTCTTGGTCATAGACGTTCTGGTGCAGGCTGCTGTGAGTGAGGACGTGTTGATGCCACTGTGAATCTTAGCCACTCAGCAATGAATCTAGGAAGTTACAACACTCCCTTCACTCTGAGATATTTCATAAGGAGTCTTGGCACGGAGTTCCAAAGGCCTCTTGGCTGTCATGAGGTCAAGAAACCACGCCTAGGAAACTATCCCCCAGATTTCATGGGCAGTACTGAAATGTAAGTGAATTCTTCTTGTCCTGCAATCACCTAGTTTCCTGAGAGTCTCAGCCTGGTAGCCAAGGACATTCTTTTCTTCAGGGCCTGTCAGCCAGGGACCAGGCCATTCATACTGAGTAGGCTTGGTTGGATGTGAGATCTGGAAGTAAAAACTGTAGTTCTATAGGAACAGACATTAGATAATTCAGCTCAAAATGAGGTAATTCAAGTATTCAGGTTTATCTTATAAAATCAATGTTTATCAAATTTTTTGTAGGATATGAATACCTTCTGAAGAAAGATAATTTTTTAATATAAAAAGAATATGGCATTAAAATACTAACAGTAATCTAACTAAGTGTCTACAGCAATTGCCCCTCAGTGGGCATGCTCTTCACGACTTGGGGTTACCAATCTGCTTTCCTAAGCTGTCTACTTCTAAAGTGCAGTGGATCCTGGGAAATCCTAACTCAGCCCATTGGTTCTGAGAGAACGTTCTATAAATACTGATCATCTTAGAATCTTGTTCCCAAGAATCTATTCTTTGAAGAATTAAGCCGTACCTGTCATTTATTTCCTGTGTGACTCAGAGCCTTGGCCAAGCATCAGATTAAAACAGAAACTGCGTTGGAGATGGCTCAGAGAATAGAATGCTTGCAATGCACTTTACTGTCTCTCTCGGTACCCGGGTAAAAAAGTCAGGTATTTGTAATCCTAGTGCTGGGGAGACAGAGAGAAAAGGATCCTGGGAACTCACTGCCTGATCACTCTAGCCTAATTGATGAGCTCCTCCACGTTCAGAAAATACAATGGAGAGTGATTAAAGAAAGGCATCCAACACCAACCTCTGGCCTGTGCACACATGTGCCCAGGCACGTGAACATATGCTCACACACATACCATGCACAAGAAAAGAAACGTGAGACTTTTAGATGGCAGATAATGGCCTCCTATAACCAATAATATCACAATGGATAAGGGCAAAAATCTTTACTGGAGTGTATTGTGTAACTAGCTCACACGAGTTTTATCTGTATTTAAAACCTTTCATGGTAGCTGGGCATGGTAGTTCATGCTTGTGACCACAGCTACTCAGGAGGGGGGGACAGGAGGGTCACTCTAGCCTAGGCATTCAAGAAAGGCATGATCCCATCTTAACAAACAAGCAAATGCACAAACATATGGAACAGAGGATGATGAGAAATCTCCAAGAGTATCTAGAGACTTTAGCTTGATGTGTTCCTATTCTAACTACCCATCTTTATTTTAATAATGTAAATGACAATGACTTTTAAGAGGTCTTTTAAATGGTATAAATGATATTTTGTTGTTTTTTTCTGTATTCGAGATTCAATTTTAGGAAAGGAAAATTTAAGATTTAGTGAGGAGATTGGGGCACTTGGCTATAGTATCACAGGTGCCTGAGAAAGAGTTCTTGGATGTCTCTTTCCTCAAAGGGACAACAAACATTTAAAATAAAAGTAGAAAGTGACAGTTACAAAGAGGCTTACTCACTGCCGCCACCTCCTCTCCCTCCCTTCTTTTTGAGTTAATTTTTCTCTTCCCATAAATAATCCAGAATGTAAAATTCAGCAGTAAGCACAGAAAAGCATCCTAGGTAGATGCTGAGTCACTGTTTTCTGGGCTGGTCCCTAAGAAGACAGACAACGTTTCATCCATCCTGAAAGACCGGCCATCAGGGTCCTGAGAAGTGAGAACACACTTCATATGGTACAAAGAAGAAATTCCCTAAACAAACCTTTTCGTAGTCTAAAAACACTTTAGTGAGCCCCAGGCAGCAGTAGTTTAATCATTAACGCTGAGGTGTTATTTATATGTGTAGTCATCATTCTTATTTCAAATGAACCAATAACCATTCTTCATTGTGTTTCAGTTTCCAATACCAGCAGTTCTGAGTCTGTGTCAGTTTACCACCATTGTCTTTGAGGTCAAGAAGCTGAGAACTGCTATTTTCAAAACTTCTTTAAAAACAGAAATGCATGCACTCATGTGAGTCTCTGTCACAATTATTCCTGGTATAGTCTCCCTGCTCACATCAGCTATAACTTTTAACCAAGTAACTGATTTCTGTTTCACAAGGAAAACTAGGTTCAGGGTCATTTGGAACTGCCTAACATAGGAGGCAGTTTAGTAGACGTGCACAAGTCACAAACACACGCATTACATACACACCCTACATCCTACCCCTACACACAACCTTTTAAATTTTAATTTAACATTCCTAATGTTATATGTGTGTGGGTATGTGAGTACATCCGGGTGCTACAGCTTCTGTATGGAGATCAGGGTACAGCATGGAGGAGCTGCTTCTCTGCTTCCACCACAGGGGTTCTGGGGATGGAACTCAGGACATCAGGCTTGCCAGCAAGTGCCTTTATCCTCCTGGAACTTGCCACCACCACCCCCGCCCAGCCCCACATGCCTTTGATCCTAGCACTGGGAAGCAGGTGGATCTCTGAATTCAAGGCCAGCCTGGCTACTGAGTGAGTTCCAGAACAGCCAGGGCTACACAGTGAAACTCTGTCTTGAGAAAATCAAATAAACAAACAAGTAAGTAAATGAATAAGGGATTTGTATTATATTAAGGAAGATTTTGCCTCTTCAGTGGGTTGTATAAAGGGTGTGTGTTTTGCTGAGGGTACAGCTCAGTGATGAGAACCTGCTCAGCCTGCAGGATGCTCTGAGTTTTATCCGTAGCATCACTTTAAGGGAAAAAGAACAAAATTAGAATGAACCCCATCTCTAAAAACAAAAGAGAAAGAGTCCAGTGAGATGGCTGGGGGTAAAGGCACTTGATGTCAGGCAAGTAAAATGTGAAAATAATGATGTAGTTGAACAGTTTTACATTCTTAAAAAATTTTAACAATATGTAAGGGGCAATAGCTTATTTGATCAATGAACCCATATAAGTTTAGAGAAAACAGACCTAATTCAAATAAGACATATGTATGCTATACTTAATATTCTAAATCAGAGAAAAGACAATCTATTTTTATTACTTCAAAATTAAGCTAATCTTACTTAACAAAGATCTATTAATATAACTTGAGTTCTTAAAATGTTCCTTGGCTTTGACGAGAATAATTTTCTTAAGTTCATTATATTTAGGATATTAGAATATTAGGTATATTTCTTTCCTACAATGGACTTTTAGTGCTGTTTAGTAAATATATCAGGCAAAACAGAGTTCCTTGAATGAGAGATGTTATACTCTAAGGGTCTCCTCTGTGGATAGATACATCATCCTCATGTCATCATACTCTCTCCCAGTAAAGATAATCTTGAGCATCAGTCACCTGCTCGTATGTTTGGATAGTCCAGCCAGGGCCCTCTTCATGATCTTACTGACGGGAAGCAAGCTGTTAGCACAGGTGAACCACAACAGCTAACAACGAGACCCACAAAATAAGTGATAGAGAATGTGAAGTCCAGAACATGAGGGAGCCGGCAGATCTGAAGCTCTGCTCCCTTGGGCTCTCCTCTGAGTACTGGGAGAAGATGCCCAGCACACGGGCCCGGTGTGCAGGCTTCCCAGTACCTCCCTTCATCCCACTCTACCCAACAAGTCTACTGAGCATTTCAACGAATAGCCAATAAAAGTTCTAAATTTTATAAAAAGAGAAAATCAGATTTTCACAAATAAAAAAAGAGCGTGGGTCAAAGATGTATTTGAGGAACTGCTTATTTACAAAGAGACCAGGAGATGTTGCCACTGACTCAGAGGAAAAATAAGTAATGTACACACATGTGAACTGGCATGAAATTGATGTGGACTCATGCAGCAAACTGTCGTTGTATACGAAGCAAAATGTATTTGCATTCCGCTAAGGTTTGCAATTTACAGAGTTGTAAAATAGCTCAAAGGTGGAAGTGCAGGTCTCTGTGGTTGCAGAGAACTCAGGAAGGATGTCTGCCATGGGCCTGGGAACCTGTTTTGTGGTTGATGTCAAAGTCTTCTTCTGAAGAACAATCTAGACAGGAGCCTTCTACCCTCGGCGTCTTGGTCCATTTAGACCCAAAGGCAGCCAAGTAGAACTTCCAACCAGAGCGTTCTGAGTTGAAGCAGCAGGAGTGGAGCAGAGGTTTGGCTTCACCTGTGCCTGCATCACGAGCCAAGCCAGGCCCTATGGGCAGCTCTGCTTTCCCTCAGTCTTGTGACCTGTCCAGAGATCACCTCAGAGCCAGCCAGTACATGGTGTTCAGCTTTGTGACTGGAGGAAGTTAACTTGGTGAAGCATTACCTGGTGGAGCAGTTACCCACTGGGACTTAGTAAGCTCTGGTTTCATCAGGACTTTGCCAAGAGCAGATTGCTCACATGCCCACAAGATCCAACCAGAGCGGCTTCCTGCTTTTGTGACTTAGTCTGAGCTCGGTTTCCCACCTGTAGCAGTAGTGATGCTGTTCTTGGGTGGGTGGAAACCATTTGTCATGTGATTGTACAGACTGAGGGCTGGTTAGGAGATGGAGAAGAACAAACATGTCATCTGTGGAAGGCTAGTTATACAGAAATAAGACAAAGAAGCCTACCTCTACTGTGCTGCTGTAGTTGACTTATCATCTCATTTAATTGTAGATTGTCTGTCCCAGCATTGCTGGACCCCACCTGACTTAGTGTTCTGTTTCTGTGAGGAGGCCACAGCAACTCTTATAAAAGAAGGAATTTAATCGGGGCTTGCTTATGGTTTCAGATGTTCAGTCTGTTATCATGGTGGGGAGCATGGCAGCATGAAGACAGGCCTGGTACTGCAGAAGTAGCTGAGAGGTCCACATCTGGATCAGCAGGCAGCAGGAAGAGAGAGAGACACTGGGCTTGGGTTGGGCTTTTGAAACCTCAAAGCCCACCCCTAGTGACGCACTTCTTCCAACAAGGCCACACCTACTCTAACAAAGTCACACTTGCTAGCCCTCTCTAGTAGTGACCCTCCCTAATGACTAGGCATTTGAATACATGAGCCTATGGGGGCCATTCTCATTCAGGCAAACACACCACCCTATGTTCTATCAAATTCTTTCCGAAGGGAATTTCAGAATTCTGAGTCACTTTATTAACCACAGAAAATGATAAGGTTTGCTTGAGGTCAGTTCTTAAGATAGGCTGGTTCTTAGATAAGATTTGGCCTTTGCAGTTCTAAATTTAGTAGAAGGTTGTATTTCAAGGAAAAAAAATCAAAAATGCCTCTGATATTAAATACAGCAACGTCCTTTTTGCTTTCGTCTTTGACACTATGCCGTAAGCTTTATTAAACATCTGGAATGAGGTTGATCTTCAGAACACCTTAATGGAGCAGAAATAACAGCCTGGGCGCTTATAATAGAACAGATGCAAATGCATCCAGCAGCCGCTCCATTTATGCATTCTGTTAATGCTTTTTATTTTAGTAACCTTACTTCTGATTATAGACTCCCTCATTAGTGTTCTCAGCGGAAACAACGGATGCCTCTCTCTCGACCTCAGCTTTTAGAACGAAACTTAAGAGCATAAATCTCCCGGCCCTCTGACTTGGGCGGCACTTCTCTCACAGTGCAGGCCGTGGCTGAGAAGCACTGTGCCCATGCCACCTCCCTTCCCTCTGTCACTTTTGCCAGCTGCATTTGTCTTCCTGGTTTGCGTTAGGAAGAGCTGAAATCACCCTTTACCGCCGACTGGGGGCATCCCGCTGCTATCTGAAGGCTGAGGGCTGGGAAAGGCAGTGTGGGCCTTGCTTTTGTGTTGTTCTTGTTGCACAATAGAGTTGATACAATTATGTGTTGGCATCTGGATTTGATTATCCCTTGGGTAACTGTTTATCATCCACCATCTCCTTTGGAGTACAGCCCCCCCCCCCCGAAAAAATGTCCATTCTCATCTGTAAGACTTAATTTCTACGTGGAAATACTAGCGGCTGTGACTTTTACAGAAATCTAATGCTCAACTTCTTTTGTCAGGAAGTGAACTGATGCTGGCTTCTCTTTGTCTTATTCCAAGTTGGGTCATGGGATTTTCCCTGCAGCCTGGGAAGGTAAGATGCCAGCATGAACAGTGTGCATTTAAAACCGTGGTTTAAGGACTCCAGTCTTTCCAGATGTCCCTACTTGGTGGTTTTAATGAGCCCTTAAAAGACACGAACGGGAAAATCTCTATAGTTGGAAGGCCCACTTATATATTATTTGTATTTAAATATATTTTACATATACTGAAAATATTACTTTAAAAAAAAGTGACAACAATTTTATATCTAAATGCTTTACATATGTATACATCTATGTGTATATATATATATATAAAAATATATAAAATCTCCAAGACATAAATGATGAAAAGTATGCACATATTTTTTATTTGAAACTGAGTTTATGTAGCCCAGGATGGCCTCAAACTTCCAAGTGTTGCTGAAGCTACCCTTGAACTAACACAGGCTCTCTCCCTCTCTCTATTTTATGCACGGGTGTTTTATCCGCATCCATCCCTATACCATGTGCAGTGCCTGAGGAAGCCAGAAGAGGGCATCAGATTCCCCTGAAATGTAGTTACAGATGGTTGTGGGTGCAGTACTCTGACTGGGGTCCTCTGGAAGAGCAGCTCCCTTCTCTGCTAAGCCCTGCCCTTGAACTCTTTACCCCTCCCCCATCCTGAATGATGCCATTGCAGGCATGTGCCACCATGCCTGGTATGCGAATTTTTTATTTTTAGTTTTACTTTATCTTCTGACCTTTTAAAAAAATAATATACTTCATTTGTGTTTGCGGGGGTGGGGGACTTTTAGAATTTTCTCCCTGATCATATTTTTGAGGTAAGCAAAGCAGGACAGAGATGGAGACTTCAGTGAAGTGTTTTGTCAGCATGGAGAAAGATGGCACCATCATGAAGCTCACAAACCACAGAGTTTTGTCTCAGGACTCGTGGGAAGCATGGTGTAGGCCCTTCTCCCAGAGCTCCCCGGGGCAGACTGGCCCGTGCACACTCTGGGATGAAGGTTATGTTTACAGCCTATGGCTTCTCATTGCGTGCTCACAGCCCTTCTGTATTTTATTGGGCTTTAGCTACTTTAAGCAAATATTTGAAATTTTCCATGGTTTACTTACCCGATGTAACTTACCCAATAGCAAGCATGGTAGTTCCCTGTGTGGCCTGTGCTGCCATTTCCATTCAGATGTACCCTGAAACGCATCCCACATATGAGTTAGCTGGCTGACTCTCAATCCTGAAAGAATCTAAGATTTGCTTTTTAGCTAGACTAAAATTGGGCTAACCCACTTGAAGTGCTCGTAATTACCGGTGCTTGTAATTACCTTAACAGTGCAAAGGTTACACATTTGACATGAACGGCTATTTTTACAAGAGAGGGTATTAGCTAAACATCTCCAGGTGTAATCAAGCTAGTAAATGTTTAATGCATCTGTGGCACCAGGTAATGGAAGAGGCAAAGATTGCGAGCCAGTCATCTCTGAATTCTTGGCCTGTACAGATCTGGTTGACATTGTACAGGATGTTTGTGCATCATACAGCCGTGGACTAAGTGGACCCATGCCATGCTGTCAGTATAGTTTCTTGAACTCTTATAAAGATTTTGGTTTTTGTTTGTTCTCATTTTTCATGAATTTCAGGCTGAACTTGGATTGTCATAGAGTGTTGAAGTGGGGTCAGCTCTGGGGGGGGTTACAGTGTTGGTAAACTGGGGTCAGCTCTGGGGGGGGTCACAGTGTTGGTGAACTGGGGTAAGCTCTGGGGGGCTCACAGTGTTGTTGAAGTGGAATCAGCTCTGGGGGGGTCACAGTGTTGTTGAAGTGGAATCAGCTCTGGGGGGGTCACAGTGTTGGTGAAGTGGGGTCAGCTCTGAGGGGTCACATTGTTGGTGAAGTGGGATCAACTCTTGGGGGTCACAGTGTTGGTGAAGTGGGGTCAGCTCTGGGGGGTTACAGTGTTGGTGAAGTGGGATCAACTCTCGGGAGTCACAGTGTTGGTGAAGTGGGGTCAGCTCTAGGGAGGTCACAGGTGTTAGAATTTTTTCTTCCAGGATATCTCAGTCCAAGTGACATGGCATTGGTGTCGAGTCTTCCTTTGTTAGTGACTCTTTTACAACATGGTACTTGTGTTTTATTTCTGGGACGTGTAATAGTCATGTGTTTATGTACCACTGTGCTCCTAGCTTTCTACCTGGAGTTCAGCATTGGTGGCTTTTGTAAAAAGATTATCTGCATTCCTCTTTTACCTGGAATGCTGCCCTGTAGCTTTGCTAGATGTCTTGTTTGATTGTGAAATTGCCAAATGAAATAATTAAGGCAGGAGATGTTATTTTGACTTTGTGTTTTAAAGCTTAAGTGACAATGGAAACGGAGGAGGAGTGGATGGGGGGGGCAGAGGGGAGGTGGGGGGAGGGACTGGGAGGAGAGAAAGGCAGGGAAACTGTGGTTGGGATGTAAAATAAATACTTAAAAAAATCATAAAGCTTCAGTGCCATGCACGGCAAGCAGGACAGGAGGATCAGGGAACTAACTAGCTTTTTCTAGCCTGAAGTCCAGTGTTCAGTGTTTGGAACAGAGCAGCTCTGTTCACGATCTACGACTTCTTGGTTCTTTTTGTGTTTGTTTTGTTTTGAAAAAGGGTCACCCCCAAATATCCCAGGTTGGCCTTGAACTCACGCTAATCCTCCTGTGTCAATCTCACAAATAAGTTTAGTTCCTTTACTCTTGCTGAAGGCCTTCAGTATCATGATAAATTCCCCTGAACACTATAAAATGTGTGGTAGTTCATAGATGAACTTTCTCATGTCCAGTGAATTAAGCATGGCTTCTGTGCTTATGGTGATACTATTGGTGCATCTAGAAGACCACTGTTCAGTGTGGAATCTGAGTTTGGAAGGTTCTCACGTCACTGGGCATTTGTACCCATTCTGGCATTCATCTTCAATTCCAGGAAAGTGTTTTAGCACTCGGTGTTTATCAAACTAGATGGCACGACCCCTTGGTACTTGGCGGCCTATACAGAAGTGAACCCCAGGAATACTTTAGCAAGAGTTACTTCCATAAAGACAGAGGCTGCTTAGCTCTGCACAAACACTGTTGTAACCCTTGACCTGTGTTTTTCTTCAGCTCACACTAGCTCTTCTCCAAGCCGCTGTGTCTCCATTCCACTCTCCTCGGCTCATGCTTGCTTGAAATCTAACATTTGTGTTATAACCGAGGCCATAACATTTTCATAAGTTAGCTGGAGCTTACTTCTATGACAAATATCTGGAAAAAATAAACTTCACTTGTAGGTTAGCAAAGCAATGCAGTGTGTCTCTGCCTTTCTTAGGTTCTCATTTAACAGGGTGAAGAGTAACAAGGTTTTTTCCCTTGATGTTGTTTTGCTTAAATTTCCCATCAGTATTTACCTTCTCCCCAGATGTGGATGGTGGAGAACGTCATCCATTGCTTCTCTCTCGTGCCTTTTCTGTCTGCTTCAATCCTCATCTGCTGACTGAACTTCTACACACGTCGTTCCCAGACTTTACAGGGCTTCCTTTCAGCGGCTAAAATTTTCTTTTCTTTTTTAAATCTTCTGTAAGGTATACATGTTAACTGAATTCTATTTGAATACAAAATAATTTTAAGGAAATCGTGAGGGAGTTTTTATTGTATTTTCATACCTCTAGAGCAACTTTTGGAGCAGAGTCTTACCTCGCGGAAACCTACCTCTTCCCTGTGTTTGTTTTGAACTGTGTGTGTTGGATGTAATGGGTCTGCTGGGTTACTCTCTAGGGTAGAACCTCATCAACTTCTCCCACCCACTGCCCCTTTTCACCTAAGACATTTCTTCGTGACCCCCATAGATAAGTATATAAAATTGTAATGCACGCCAAGAATTTGTACTTCAAAACAATTTTTTGCCAAAATAATTTTTCCATTTGTCACTGATTAAAGCAAATTTACATATTAATGAGATGCTTGTGCTTACTTATTTTTACAGAAAGAATTAAGTCTTGGCTGGGTATTTGATACTGGATGTCATGAAGCATCTTTAACATTTTTCATGACTGATGGCAACTTTGATCCTCAGTGTAGAGATTCCTCCTTCACCAAGCTACATAGTACAGAATGGTAGAAGCTTGTGTAGGGCCATTTCAGAAATGATTGGAAATTCTGTCCTAATCCCAAGCCAAAATTCATTTAATTACCTTTCATAAAAAAGTTAGCAACTTAAATAGCAATTTTAAATTCAAATGTTCTAACAATACAATCCAAAGATACATTCTTTTGATATGTTCATGCTAAGGAACAACAGTAGGAAAATCTCGAAGCCTCTGTTTCCTGTAATTACTTTGTATCACAGAAAAACACAGCAGTTTATAACATACAGTGATCTTACATCAGCGCCGACGACGTGGAACAGGCAGCATCGGTCAGGGCTGCGTGGTGACTACATGCACAGTGTAAAGTGTGTGTGTTGTGTGTTCAGAACGAAGCTGAGGAGACATGCTGCCTTGCAGGGACACTAACCTGTCAGAATCACCATACATTCAGTTTAACTGCGAATTGTGTTGGGGTCTTTGCATGTTCAGAAATCTTTTAACCTCCATGCACTAAGTTATGTGACCTCATATAAGGTTATGAACCATAATTTATGACACTGTATTCTGAAGAGCGTGTGTGTGTGTGTGTGTGTGTGTGTGTGTGTGTGTGTGTGTGTGTGAGTGTGTGTGTGTGTGTCTGTGTGTCTGTCTGTCCATCTGTCCTGGGAAGTGGGAAGTAAAATTAGAGAAGAACAAAATATTTTCACTTATCTTTTTTTCTTTTCACGTGTGTTTAATTGAGTTTATGGGACTAATAGTACGTTCATGTTTTACTCAATCATTTATTTTATGTGTGTGAGTGATTCATTCACATGTCTGCCTATCTGTACCATGTGCATGCCTGGTGCCTGCAGAGGCCAAAAGAAGGTATCGGATCCCCAAGCACTGGAGGCACAAACGGTTGTGAGCCTCTGTATGAGTACTGGGAATTGAACCCAGGTCCTCTGGAAGAGCAGCCAGTGCTCTTAACCACTGAGCATCTCTCCAGCCCAAGGAAAAATAGTATTTTAATGTTTACACTGTAAGTAATTATAAGTTTGTCCCCCAAATATCTCACTTGGTGTGTCAGTTTGTCACTCATCTCTTGTCCTTCTGTCCCCTTTCCTTGTGTCCACAAACCGATCTTTGTAGTAGTTTCAGAGAACCACTGTACTGCCTAAAGCCCCCGTGAAGTCAACAACCACAACCTCCTGCTTCATCAGGGAGACATGAGGCTCATAAAACATCTGCTGTTTGGTCAGCTGAAATTCACTCCATGTGCTCAATCTTAATGTTCTTTCTCTTACTTATACGTAGGCTATTAGTTATCCTATCACGTAAGTTGTTAAAACCAGTCATTGGTTCACATATAATTGTCCAGGCCTGTTGTCCTGATTAGTATAATGTGGGAGGCAGAGAGAACAAATTTGTAAATACATGCCTAATCTGAAAAAAGGTGAAGAGGAAAATTAATTTTACAAAAACACTCTTTTTTTGGTTAAAAAAATAGCTTAAAGTGTGCATGCATGTGTGTGTATGTATACACACTCATTTTTTACATAACATTATTATTATACATACTTTGTGAATTTCTTACATAACTTCCTGAGTTACTTTATAAATAAATGTCACATTGAAAAGAAAAAAATTAGGTTTTTTCAGATAGAGTTTTACACTCCATCCTGGGCTGACCTAAAGCTCATCAAGTATCCCTCAAATTTTAGTTGATCCTCCTGCCTCACTGACCATGTGCTGGGACTACAGATGTGTGCCACCATTTCCAGCTAATATTTGTATTTACATTTGATGATACCATAAACTGATGGGATGTCAAACAGCATAATTCTTGTTATATCAATCTTTTGAACATGTTGACAGGGAAAAGGCGCTGGCTGCTTCTACCAGACTGCTTCTTTGTGGCATCCTTTGCTGTTTCGTGTTGTCTCTGAAGGACAATAGAAATGCTGTTAGTCATATAAGGTTGACACACGTTCAAGAAGGCATTGTTGAATGGTGGGGAAGGAATGTAATGCTGAGTAACTCTGGGTTTGGAAGAAATAATAATTTTTTAAAGATTTATTTATTAATTATGTACACAGTGTTCTGCCTGCATGTTTGGTGAATGCCAGAAGAGGGCACCAGATCTCATTACAGATCGCCGTGAGCCACCATGTGGTTGCTGGGAATTGAACTCAGGGCTTCTGGAAGAGCAGCCAGTGCTCTTAACCTCTGAGCCATCTCTCTAGCCCCGAAATACTAATTTTGAGGAACAGTTGCATTCATTTACACATCTGTGTGAAATGTAATAAGTTGCAGATGACTTTGAGTTATATACAGACAGTTATACCGTTGAAGATGCAGACTTTAAGCCCAGGTGGCATGTACCTGCAGTCCCAGCTACTTGGGAAGCTGAGGCAGGAGGATCACTTGAGCCAGGGGGTTGAGGACAATGGGAACAGCCCTGTAAGCCACATCTGCAAAAGTTGTCAGGGAGAGAAGCCAAACCCAGAGGGCATGGATGCTGTCCGCACATGGAGTCTGAATACCACCCAGTTCCTCTAGATTCTAAGTTGCTGAAGAATTCTAAAAGGAAGGAAGGAAGGGAGGAAGGGAGGGAGGGAGGGAAGGGAAGGGAAGGAAGGAAGGAAGGAAGGAAGGAAGGAAGGAAGGAAGGAAGGAAGGAAGGAAGGGTGGGTAAAATGGCTCTATGGGCTTCACTTCAAGCCTGTCTACTCCACATTCACAATCTGAGAAGTAGAGGCCTTTTTCCTTCATTCCAGCTGGGGACCTTGTGTTGTCCACATCGTGTATGGAACAGATTCGATCTTTATCTGGACTTTTATCCTATAGGTGCATTGAGAATTATACGGGAGCTCGTTGCGAAGAGGTGTTTCTCCCCAGTGCCAGCATCCAAAGCAAAAGTAACCTGTCGGCGGCTTTCGTGGCCCTGGTGATCCTGGTCACGCTCACCATCACAGCACTCTGCTTTCTGTGCAGGTAACCGAAGGGGGACAGACCCTCACAAAGAAGAAAGGAATGCACAAGGCAGCGGCCTCCACGTAACCAGCACACTCTCTACTTCCAGATGTTTCTCCAGATGCTGCTTTGTTCTGGCATTCTCTCTCCAATACAATTTTGTTATAAACTGATGAGTCATTTTAAAAGCATCTTAAGCAATGCAACCTGTTCCTTGTCACTGACGACATCACTTGCCGTGATGCCTCTAAGCTAGGTGAACCCACACTCACTACAGAAATCATCTTTATGTCACCCAAGTCTTTCAGTGAGGTTTTTTATAAATAAGTTTTGAATATTACAGGCAAAGTGACTCGTGCAGGGCTTTAGAAGCTAAAGGCACATGGCTGATGTCTGGTGTTAGCCTTTTCTTTGGCATCTTTTATGTGCCAGGCATAAGGGACATAGCGGCCAACAAGGTAGAAATATTCCCTAAATTCATGGGCTGCTTAAATCTAGAGAGAGAGAGAAAGAAGCAGAAAGTTAAATTGGAGAAACTGGTAACTTCTAAGAGAAACCAAAGGGAAATTTACGTGTTGCAAGGCCATAGACATCCAAGATTACTTGCATTGATTCCTTTTTTACTACTCTTCAATGTTTTTGAAATTTTTTTTAAAAAGTGAATATGAAATTAAGTTTAGTAGTTATTTTGTATTAACTAGTAAGTATTAAACATGCATTGGTTACTCTCATATGGTTATGAAAATGGGGTTGATGATGGTCATCGTAAGACAATCCAAGTTGGCTTGAGAAGTTAATATTCCAAGAATAACATGTAGATAAAATAATATTTCATAAACCTTGGTTAAAATTTGGAGGGTCTTTGGCTCTTTTAAAATGTGTATAATTATGTGTTTTATTTCAAAGTATTATTTAAGCAACCCAGTAGATCTAATCTAATTGTTGCATCTGAGTACTTGAGATACAAAAACTTACAGGCCCATCGAATCAGATTGTGTTTCCCGTGTGATGTGCCACTCCCATGTGCCCTTCCTCAGTGTGACCTTGCCACTCAACCAGCAAGAGTTAGACTTTAAGGCTGGGGCTGTGTAGTTCAATGATAGTGTGCTTGTCTGGCAGGCATGAGGTTCTAGGTTCAAGCCATTGAATTGTGATAAGAAACAGTTTATTTCTCTAGACAGGCACTATATGATTGCCCCAGTCATGAGTATCGGGTAAATGATATAATTAAGAACACAGCCTTTAAATGGGCTAAAAGCTCCATCTTAGAATCATCCAGAATCTTATAAGAAACCCAAGCAGATTAAATAGCCATAGCTGGACCTCTCAGCAGCAACTGCTAGCCATCTGAATGAGGCTCCCTAGACGTCCTACCTGTTGGAACTTGTAGTTGGCTTGTGTTATCCACTGGTTGCCTGCAATCATAAGGAGTCCTCCAGGAGGGAAGCTCAGTGGTCAGCTAGCTAGAAGCCATGACAAAGTATCAAATGAGTCATCTTGGGAATTTACCCCTGAGTAATGATCTTTTCTTTTTTTTTAATGATCTATTCTTATTCTATCACTCTACGTATGTTTTCCAGCAAAATACACCAAAAGATCAGCTTGACTGATTCTAATTTCTCGTTATTCTCTCTAGTGTTGACTTGGAAATAGATTTTCATCTTCTATTGATTGGTTATTGGGCTACTTTGTGTAATAAGGCCTCTAGCTTTGACTGTAGTAACTATCAACTAACTCACTGTTGCTTGAATTTGTTCTTAAAATTTCATATATTAGAAACAAGTTCCCAAAGTCCTCTCTTAATGGTGTTTGAAATGTTGGATCTTTGGGTGACGGAGGCTCAGTAGAATGAAGGAATGAGCCCTTTAATGCATAATAGAAGATGGAGGATTTATCATCGAAAGTTATTAAAGTGAGCCCTGTCTGACTGGCTGGTCCTGTCCCACAGTGTGGTACCCAGTGCCATGCCATGACCCAGTTAAGACAGGCCTTACCGGATGCTGAACAGTTGTCAATGCTGTAGTCTTAGACATTTCAGCATCTGGAACCCTAAGTTAAATGAACATCTGTTCTTTGTAAATTACCCAGTCGTATAGCAACAGAAAAAGATTGATGCAACCGTAACAGTTTAATGGCTTAAAAAGAAAGGCTTTCCAATTCATAGTGTATAATCATTCTGTGTTATAATATGGATTGGAGATGGTTGTGCTAAACATTGTCATGAGGACTTAAACTACAGAGCAGCCACCACAAATGCTGTTGGTTGCGTTGCCAGAGGGAAGGAAAGAAAGTTCCAGAGTGCCTCACACTCAAAATGATCTGTCCCAGAAGTGACACAGACACTCTGACAGAAAGAATCCCTTTCACAGGCCTACGCAATTACAAAAAGTGTTAGTAGATGTAGCTTACCCATATGCTGCAAGGTAGAAAGCCAGAAGCAGGTCTCACAGAGTGACTAAAGAATTCATAAGGGAATCTAATAATCCACTGGGACTTGCTAAGAGTAACTTGTGTATTTTTTTAATACATAGAACTTTAATATTTCTACAGTTGGCTGGGCGGTGGTGGAGCACGCCTTTAATCCCAGCACTCGGGAGGCAGAGGCAGGCGGATCTCTGTGAGTTCGAGGCCAGCCTGGTCTACAAAGCGAATTCCAGGAAAGGCACAAAGCTACACAGAGAAACCCTATCTTGAAAAAACAAAAAAATAAAAATAAAAATAAAAATAAAAAATATTGCTACAGTTGTTGCAACTGGATTCCTTTACTAACCTTTGAATTTGTAAAGGTAACAGTGTTATATCCCAAATGTACTGCATGCCATTGAGCCACAAGTTTTCATAAAAGAGCAAAGCACAGTTGCAGACTGGAGGCAGAATTCAGGAATATTCTGATCTAAAGCTAGATGTAGTGGCTTATGTTTGTAATTTCAGCTCTTGAAAGTCAGAGGCAGGAGGATGGCTGTGAGTTCAAGGCCAGTCTGAGTTATATAGTGAGTTTCAGGCCAGCCTGGTTTATAGAGTGAGACCCTGGCACAAAAAGAGGAAAATTCTAATCTGAAGTACCCTATACCATGCTAAATGATAACTTTTGGCCCAGGCATAGTGGCTTACACCTATAATCCTAACACTTGAGAGGCTAATGCAGGAGGTTTGCAGTGAGTTCCAGGCAAGCCTGGATACCAGGGGAAACCCTGTCTCAAAAAGAAGCCCAAAGCCTTCTCTTTAGGGTAGAAAGTATAGGCATGTAGGTATGAGAACAGAAGACTATATAAGAAAGATTGGTGGTCATTGAAAAAGAAACCTCTAAAGCCAGGAGTGGTAACACATGCCAGTGGTCCAAGGCTAGCCTCTACCACTTAGAGAGACCTCGCCTCAAAAAACAAAGACAAAAAGAAAAGAAGGACACCTCTAATCACAAATGTTAAATAGGTTTTCATTCTGAGCCCATGGTATTTCTAGTGTCTAGTGGGGGAAAGGTTAAGTGTATAAAGCAGTCTAGACGGTAAATATTCTCAACTGATTGACAGAAACAAGTGCAAATCGGCTCTTGAAGAAGTCAAGAGCTTCTTTACCTTAAAGCGCACCTCACAGTATAAGATTACTCACTGACATGGGAGAGAGGCACCACTAATTAGGACAAATCTTAGGAAAACTGCATAATCTCTTCTGATTCTGAGCACATTTTCCAGCATAATGTGCTAGGGGGTAGGCAAGCTGATTAATTCCCTTATTAGTCACTGTACTGATGATTTGGAAATAGAATTTTCATTTGATAGTGATTGGTTATTGAGCTACTGTGTGTAATATTAGCCCTGACAATCTCGATCTGGCTGTGGTAACTCTGAGTAACTCTGAGTTTGCTATGGATTAAATGTATTCTCCAAATTTCATGCTACCACTAAGAGTAGAATCAGATATTCAAAATATTCTTTTGTGGGGAGAATCAAACCCATGATATAAAATAAGTATGTTTAATATGTGTGAAAAAGAAATGGGAGCTGGAGAGTGGTTAAGAGCTGGAGAGAGGGCTAAGAGCTGGAGAGATGGCTAAGAGCTGGAGAGTGGTTAAGAGTACTTGTTGCTCTTACAGAAGGCCTGGGTTCAGTTCTCAGCATCCACATGTTGGCTCACAACCATCTATATCGCTAGTTACAGAGGATCTTACCCCTCTTCTGGACTCCTTGGGCACCAGCATGCAAGTAGTGCATTTACATACATGCAGGCAAAATACTCATAGACAAAAATAAAATATAAATCTAAAATTAAAAAACAAACGATAGGTTTACAAAAGAGCAGATTTCGCAAAGACCAATACAGAAGTTGAAAAAATAAAATTAACATTAAAAAATTCAATATATTTAGTTCAATGTTAAGTTTAGTTTGTGTTTTTAAGCAGATTAGAAACAGTAAGGGGAAGGATGAAGGAAACATGGAGAGAGATGAATGAATGAAAACGTACCCCAAACCTCAGGAACAAAAGAACTGTAAAATATTAAGGAAAGATCAAGAAACATGGCAAACAAAGAGACTACGTCTCACTCTTTTACTTTTCTGGAGTTTGAGAGAGAAAAGACTTGAGGCAGAGGCCGTGTTTGAAGAGGATAATAGCTGAGATGTTCAGAAATTTGTAAGTTACCCACAGACTCAGCAAATGTCAAGCAGATTAAAGAAAAACACATGTGCGTAGCACAGCCTCATAAAGCACGGAATCCCTACTCTAAAGAGAAAATGCTAACATATAGACATTGAGATTGGCATATTGAAAAAAAATAAAGCACCACATTTCATTTTCATTTTCACATTCACATTTCAATTTTCATTTAATATTTAAAGCAGTTCTAGGTGAGGTTATAATCAGATGACCCAAAGCTGATGGTATTTTCCATTTGTGTTTCTCACCTCTTTGATGCCAGGAAGGGCCACCTTCAGAGGGCCAGTTCAGCCCAGTGTGAGATCAGCCTGGTGGAGAGAACCAATCCCAGTGCCCACCACAGTGAGTACACTCAGAATGGCATGTTTAGGCCTACGGGTGAGATCTTTGCTGTTCTGCGTATGGATTTGTGTTCACAGGCATTCAAAAACGGGCGATCCTAAGAATTTTTCCATGGATTTTGTGTTAACCATTAATTTTGCACATGAGGATAAATTTATTAGCAGTGTGAAAGAAGTAATATTTTTCTCAAAATAAGTATGTGAAATTATATGAATTCCAACCCTTGAAATGATGCCATCAACTATAATGTGCTAGGGCAGCTCTGAGGAACAGGGTTCTAGAAGCATTCTGATGTGGGCTGTGCTGGGAAGGCAGGGGTCATGGGGGGTTACCTTAGGAGTGAGAGAATCTTTGGGGAAACTGTAGTTGAATCAGTGTTTTTAAGCTATCTTGAGGTTTCTGCCTAAACCAAAACAGCAGGCACTGGATTTCCTTCTTCTGACTTGAAAACAATGAAGAATGGACAGACTGTGTGAAGCAACAGTTGACCTCTGGTCTCAATATGCATTTTCATCTATGTGCGCATGCACACACACACACACACACACACACACACACACACACACACACATTAAAATAAATCTTAAAAAAAAAAAAACTGAACTTGGTGGCATGCTCCTATAACCCTACTGCCCGAAAAACAGAAACAGGAAACCTCTGGGGTTTGCTGGCCATATAATCTCACTGCATCAGTAAGATCCAGGCTCAGCAGGAGACCCTGTCTCAAAAAACACTGATAATCAAGGAGGAAGAAAATGACAGGAATTAGTGATATCAACAACAATTAGGTGATGTCCCTACCAACACCGCAAACAGGGTGACAGGAGAAGATTTGGCATAATTTAGATTAAATAGACAAATTCCTTGAGAACAAAAACTACCAAGTGTATGAGACCAGCTGGTAGTTTAGTAATGTTGCAAGAAAGAGGGTTAATATTAAAAGTAAAGTATATTTCCATATATCAGAAACTGCTAGATATAGAAGCTTTTAAAACAACACACCATTTGTTACAGCATCTCAAAGTACACAGGGGTAGTAAAAAAACAAAAAGCCCAGCACTCGGGAGGCAGAGCCAGGCGGATCTCTGTGAGTTCAAGGCCAGCCTGGGCTACCAAGTGAGTTCCAGGACAGGCGCAAAGCTACACAGAGAAACCCTGTCTCGAAAAACCAAAAAAAAAAAAAAAAAAAAAAAAGCAAAAAAAAAAAAAACCAAAAAACATGAGGAGTAATGAGACCCTGTAGTGGTCTGAACGAGAATGGCACCCATAGGCTCATGTGTTTGAACATTTGCTTGAAAGTTGGTAGAGCTGTTTGGGAAGGATTAGTGGGGGTGGCCTTGTTGGAGGAGGTGTGACTCTGGGAGGGGACTTTGAGGTTTTTAAAGATTCATGCCATTCCCAGTGTGCTCTCCACCTCCTGCTTATGGATCAAGATGTGAGCTCTCAGCTGTGTTCCTGACAACATAGCTGCAGCTTGCTGCCAGGCATCCCTGCCATGATGGACTTAAACCTCTAGAGTCATAAGCCCAACAAATCCTAACCATACGTTAAATAAAGCCTTCCTTCTGTGACTTACTTTGGCCACAGTGTTTTAATCACAGCCATAGAAAGGTAACTAATACAGACCTGTACAGTGAAATCTGCAATTATGCTAAGGAAAAAAAAGAAAAGGAAGACCCACCTAAGTGCAGAGATTACTGTGTTGAAGGGTTTAGAAAACATAATATTAAGATGTCAGTTCTCTTCAAATCACCCAGAGATTCATGCCATCCCAATAAATCCCAGTAGGTGCTTTGATTTTGTGACGATTGACAAGGTGACTGTAATATGCCTCTAGAAAACAAAAGGGTCTAGAATAGGAAAGCAATGCTGAATCAGCACACTGAAGAGCTTACATTATCTGACCCCCAGCTTGACGCAAAACTCCCAGAATTCAGACAGCCTGGTGCTGGCATGAAGATGGATACAGGCCCTAGACATGGAGTCCTAAACATCAGTCTAACAGGATGCTGTGACAATCCAATGTCCACATGCAAGAAGACAAATTTATTCTTTCCATATAAAAAATAACTCAAGATATCAGTTAATGTAAGAACTAAAATATATAAGTTTCTTAGGAGAAAGTCTTCATGCCATTAGATTAGGCAAAGATGGAATATAAAAAGCTCAGTTGGTAAAATACTTTATATACTGGACTGTATGCAAAGGACAAATTCCCATGCTTCAAATGATTCCACTGTAAAAATGAAATACAAGGCACAAAATAGAAAATACTTGCAAATCAAATGTCTGACAGATGGTATAAAATAGACAAGAACTTAGCTGAGTGGTGGTGGCACACAAATTTAATCCCAGCACTTGGGAGGCAGAGGCAGGTGGATCTCTGTGTGTTTGAGGACAGCCAGGGCTACACAGAGAAACCCTGTCTCAAAAAACTTATGTGTGTATGTATATACACATATACATACAAGAACGTGTTCAGTTGAAGTTGAGACCAACTCAGTAATAGAAAACAACTGAACTCAAGTGTGGGCATTTTACCAAAGAAAATACACAAATAGCTAATAAGCACATGAAAAATACTTGACATTGTAATCCATTAAAAGATTGAAAAGCCAAAATAAAATACCAATTAACACACTAAATCTGCTGTGGGTTTTTTTTAAAGTCTGTGGGATATGGGAAAGCATAGTTCATTGTTGTAGTGACTATAAAAATGGCATGGACAGTTTCTTGAGGAACAAGTTGGTATGGCCCAGTAATTCCTTCCTAGTCAGCTAACCAAGTAAATGAAAACTTGTGTTTGTATGATGAGCCAGAATGTTCACAACAACATTCCTTCCTGTCTCCAGGGAGTGGAAATCACCTTAAAGTCCATGGCTGTGCCTGTAAAGTCATAGCTGTACAAGCACGGCACATGTACACATGCTGTCACATGACCAAAGTCAGCTGAGCTGTGTGGTAGAAGTTTCAGAATGCCCTGTGTGCGTTTACCTTTGTATTAAGGTTAGGTGAGTGAGTTCTTAAGGGCTGGGGTTGGGGTGAGTAATCACAGCAGATAGCCCTGAAAAGTATTTTCAGGGTGATGGATCTGTTTAAAAACTGGGTCATGGTTGTGGCTGTATGACTGTAATTTTTTTTAAGCCAGTGAGTAGTATATAAAGGTGAATGTTGTAAGTGTGGGTTATGTCTTAGTCAACTAATAATGCCAGGCTGGGTGTGTATATACTAAAAATGAAGCAGCCCCACTAGCACCATATACAAATGAACTCAAAGTGGGTGAGAGAGACTACATGTAAGACCAAAATTACAAGACTCAGAAAAATCAGAATCCAAAGTTGAACTCAGCAATGATTTCTTGTATATAATACCTACACATAGTCAACTAAAAAATCTTAGATAAATTGGACTTCATCAAAACCAAAAGTTGATGAAATTAAAGGACACCATCTGCAAAAAATCAGTCCCTAAAACAGAATAAAAGGCTTTCAACCCACGCAGCTCTAATATTTAATGTAGAGAATGCATTTCATGTGTACATATGTGTGCATGAAAATGGACAGGAGACTTTTTGAGAGACGTGGGACTTTCCTGGGAAAATGTAAAGAAACCTTTGTTTACCTCAAACAAGAGCAGACAGACCTAAGAAAGATTCTGCCAGTTTCAGCTTGGCATGATGATTGAGTTCATTAGGGTTACTTACAGGGGTGTAGGGGACTCACAGGCACAAAGAAGAGCCAAGTCCCACTCACTGAGCTCTGATTCTGTATGGTTCTCAGTTGGGAGCAGAATTGGTACAAACCTGGGCTCAGAGTGCTGCCTAGTGTTAAGTCAGGTGACTGCAGGCTCTGGCAAGGAGACCCAGACAGGTCAGATCTGGGAAGGCTAGCGCCCATGTGGGTGCTGTCTTTTCTCTTGCAGAGGTCTGCTGGTCTCAGCAAACACTGACCGACTCTGGAAAGGCACACCGAACATTTAAATGGCATCGTAAGATGGAGTTACTTTGCCAGAACTCAGGGGACGGATCCCACTACAGACAGGAGGAAGGGGGACATGGCAGGGTGCGAGACATCAAAGGATACAAGGGGGCAAATGTGAGCAACATGCACTGATACACACATATGAAAATGCCATGATGAAACTTATTATTAAAGTAGCAACTTAAATTTAATAACAAGAAATAATCCTGAATAAATAAGTCATAACAAATAAAACAACAGCCCAGTTTGAAAACTGGCAGAGGATTTCAATAGACATTTCTCCAAGAGCATGTGATGTGTTCTGCATCACTGGCCGCTGGGGACATAAAAAGGGGAGTGTGGACCCCTCACACATTAGGACAATGGCTGTTTAAAGACCATGTGTTGGCAAGGAGGTATAGAAACTGGAACCCTTGTGTATTGATGGTAAGAACAGAAAATATTATAGTCACCTTGATAAATGGTATGACAGGTCTTAAAACCACAGACTTGCCATTTTATCTAACAGTTGACTACTGGGGGCTACACGCATGAGCAAATATCTGTACACCCACACTCAAAGGAGTTGAATTCATAATAGTAAAAAGGTGGAAAAGCACTCAGATATCCAGTGATGTATGAATAGATGAAATAAGTGGATGCATATAAATGGAGCATTACTTAGCCTTAAAAGGAAATGTAACCCTAATACTATCATATGGATGAACTCTGAAAACATTATGCTAAGTGAAAAATCCAGATGCCAAAGTAAGTACTATGTAACTCCACTAAGATGGGATGCTGAGCAGTCAGGCCCATGGAGACAGAAAGTTATCACTGTGGCTACCAGGGACTGTGGGAGAGTTATTGTTTAATGTGTAGTTTTAGTTTGGGATAATGGGAGCTGGAGAGATGGCTCAGTGGTTAAGAGCCCTGACTGTTCTTCCAGAGGTCCTGAGTTCAACTCCCAGCAACCACATGGTGGCTCTCAACCATCTCTGGTGCTTATAAGAAATAGTTTGGTATAATGAAACATTTCTAGAGATGATGGTCATTCCTGTTATGTGATTTTACTTAATGTCACTAAACTTGACAATGGTTAAAACAGTAAATCCTGTCACATATTTCACCATGAAGTCAGCCATCGTGAAGGGCACACCATAATGATGTTCTCGGGTGATGCATTGAGCTTCTGTGTGCTCAACATGATCAGTTTCAAGATACTAAGAGAATGTGTCCCTTACTGTGTCACTGAGTGGTGGCTCTCGTTAGTGGTTTGATGGATGGTTGGTCTTGGCTTACTCTGGAATAATGACGTCTGGAGTCATAGTCTTTGGTAAAGTGCTTGATGGTGACCCGGCCAGTCAACGTCCTCAGAGAAAACTGCAAAGCTTTATCATTGTGCTATTAGCTGGGAAGGTTAACACAAACAGAATCCAAAAGGGGGTGTGTAGAGATACCGTGCTCTGCTGTGAGCTTCAACCTCATGGGCACCCCTCTAGCACTCCATCCACACCAGCGCTCCAACACCAGCGCTCCTCTGGATATGGTTCTCAGAGTAGTTGATAGAGTTGTAAAACTCGGTTACTGCTTGCCTTTTACAAACCATGCACAGATAAAACATGTTTATCCCTTTGCGATTTTCAAAGACACACTAGTAAGAAGAGGGTGGCTGGAGAGATGGCTCTGTGCTTAAGAGCACATGCTGCTCTTACAGGTCAGCTACCAGCACCTCTGCTGAGCAGCTCCCAACCACCTGTAACTCCAGCTCCAGGAGGGTCCTATACTTCTGACCTCATGTATACAGAACCCCTCCCGTGCCACATACACATAATTTAAAAAATAATAAAAAGACTAGGAAGTGATCTTGCAGGCTTTCCATACATAAAATATACCCTACACTGGGGAGTTTTAAATTCAAATTGCTTTTTTCTTGACATATTAGTTAGGTTTTTGTTTACTCTCTTTGAGGTTAAGTTGCACCCCACAGCTCAGGGTGCCCTGGAACTCAACTATGTAGCTCGAGCCTGCCTCAAACTTGAAATAATCCTGTAGCCACCACCTCCCAAGTACTGGTATTACAGGTGTGAGCCACCATGCCTGGATAAAACGAGGGTTTTTAAAAAAGATTCATTTATTTTTATTTTATGTGCATTGATGTTTTGCCTGCATGTATGTCTGTGTGAGGGCATTAGATCCTCTGGAACTAGAGTTACAGACAGTTGTGAACTGACATGTGGGTGCTGGGAATTGAACCTGGGTCCTCTGGCAGGGCAGCCAGTGCTCTTAACCACTGAGCCATCTCTCCAGCCCAAAATGAGTATTTTTTTAATGGAGGAAAAAAGACAGACCATAACAACAATCAAAATCCAAAATAGAATGGGTATCAGGCTTAGTTTACAAAATTAGCTTATCTGAGCAGGCGCTTCTCCGAGGCCAAACGATGTTACTATCTAAGGCCGTAACGTAGCAAAGGAGATGAGGTCTGCATGGTGAGATAAAGCCAGACTCTGAGATGAGCCCATTACAGACAGTAGGACGTGCTCAACAGCCTCAGCTCAGACCTGTGTTGTGAAAATTATAAAGGTCAGAGGACATATTCAACCCTAGTGATGAAAGACACCACCCACCCCTAAAGCCTTGATTCATCAGGGACCGGAACAGGTGTATTCTGGGATGTAGATCTCTCGGCAACCCTCCTTGCTAGTTCAGTTAGAAAACCCATAGCTTCGAGTCCCTAGATCACGTTGTACATGTCCCTGGTGCCCATGACTTAGTCACTGTGCCTGTGTGGGCCTGCCACTGTGTCTGTTTCAGATGTGACAACTTCTGAGAGCCTGAAGTAAGTGGTCCTTTCTATCCAGAGGAAAATGGAGGCTCGGAGGTCGAGCTTTTGCGTCTAGACACTAGTAGAGCAAGAATTTAAGCCCAGATGTGTCTGGCTTCCAAATCTCTGCTTTTCTTTCTTTCATTTGTAAGAGTGGGGTGTGCAGAGGTCACAGGGCACTGTTACGGAGTCAGTTCTGCTCCTTGCATGACTGGGCCCTGTTGCTGGCCTCCAAGCCCATGTTCCCATTGCACGTGACCTTCCACAGGTCCCTGGGGATTGCTGGCCAGAGCAGCTTTGTCCCCAGGATTCTCCCATCCTTGTGTTTGCTATTTCTACCACGGTTGGCATCCGCTGCTGTCCTTGCTATCAGTGACTCACTCTGGCTCTCTGGCCCTACCCAGCCCTTTCTAATTGTGACTATTCGATCATTAAGCCTGTTAGAACTTCAGGCAGCAGAGAGAGTGCAGGAAGGCAGAGGCGAGCACTTGAGAGACTAGAGTGGGGATGCTGACTGTGCACAGGTACTGTAGGGCAGCTGCTGCCGGTGTGGATGTCTGAGGTAAGTTCACCTCAAGTCACCTGCCACAAGCAGAAGCTGTGGGTTTACACATGCAGGTAAGAGGGTGGGTGGGTGTGTGTACGCAGAAAACCGAGTGCACATGTACAACCTTACTTTCCACAGGTCACAGAGATCACTGACGACACACCCAGTGAAGGACATTATTTCCGCCACCTCACACAGGCAGGAAGTGAACCGTATGGCGGGAGAAGGTAACGTCTTAATTCTCCTCTCCTTAGACAGAAGGCTCGCTAACAGTCCTATCCAAGGCAGCCTGTTGAGGGGAGGGGAAGTAACACACCGTGCAAGGTGTGATGGCCCAACACAATCCCTCTAGCACTGACGGGACCATCAAAACGGGCCAAAATCCCGAGCAATGTCTGAAGAAAGAAAAAGATGAAAATTTATTTAGTGAAAGAAGTACTGAATTATAAAACACCTCACCAGCTGAGTGGTGGTGGCGCCTGCCTTAGTCCCAGCACTTGGGAGGCAGAGGCAGGTGGATCTCTGAGTTTGAGGCCAGCCTGGTTTACAAAGTGAGTTCCAGGACAGCCAGGACTGTTACACAGAGAAACCCTGTCTCAAAAAAACAAAAATCAAAATAAAACAAATAAAATACCTCACTTCACTGTTGGCTACTGAATGAAAAGAAAAAAAGAAAAGAAAAAAGAGGAAAGATATGACTGCTCGTAGGTATGGTGGAGGAGGAAGTTCATTGTAGATAAAAGGGAGAGCATAGCCAGAGGCAAAGACATCTGAGAGTCCAGAGTGAACATGACCCAGGAGTCGGGCCATGTGAGAAGGGAAAGGGGAGAGCCAGACCAAGAGGCCAGGAAGGTAAAGGGTAGACCCATAGACAAAAAGGCTGGGTAACCAAAATGGCTGGATTATATAGGAAAGGGCAGCTCCTGGGAAGGGCAGCCCAGCCCCTGGAGAAGTTTAGGGTAGGGGGCAGGGTATACCAGCCCTACCTTGTAACAGGTGGGGACTGAGGGATGCTGGGAGAACCTGGCAGCCAAGACTGCTTAGATATGATAGATAGGCACCTCAGTTAGCTATTTGTCTCAGGTTTGAGACCTATCAGCTACCTGGATACACTAGCTAGAGGCTGAGAGGAGGGAATCTCAGTTGAGAAAATGCCTCCAGAAGGTCGGGCTGTAGGCAAATACAGATGGAAGAACTATACCAGAAGAAATTTAGGATTGCTATCCATACAGGCCTTAGGGTTACCAGATGTATGCACTGTGATGAAACACTGTGACCAAAAGCAACTTGGGGAGGAAAAGGTTTATTTGGCTTCCATATCCTGGACCACAGTCCATTGAGGGAAGCCAGAGCAGGAACCCAAACCTGGAGGCAGGAGCTATCACAGAGGCCATGAGGGAGTGCTGCTTACTGGTATGTTCTTGTGGCCTGTTCACCATACTTTCTTATAGAACCTCAGACTTCCTGCCCACACCCAGGATCACTAGCTCAGGGATGTCCCCACCCACAGTGGGTTGGGCCCTCTCCCATCAACCACTAATTAAGAAAATTCCGCCAGGCGGTGGTGACGCACGCCTTTAATCCTAGCACTTGGGAGGCAGAGGCAGGCGAATCTCTGTGAGTTCGAGGCCAGCCTGGTCTACAAAACGAGTTCCAGGAAAGGCGAAAAGCTACACAGAGAAACCCTGTCTTGAAAAACCAAAAAAAAAAAAAGAAAAAAAGAAAAAAAAAGAAAATTCCTTGCAGGCCTGCCGATAGCCAGATCTTAGGGAGGCGTTTGCTCAATTGAGGTTCCTCTGTCTCAAATGACTCTAGCTTGTGTGAAGTTGACATAAATGATCCAGAACTTTACCAAGTTCCAGACCTGTTTTCATCACCTGACCTGTAATTTTTGCTGCCTATTTTGCAGAAAGCAAATTTCATCTCTTTGGGGGAGGCAACATTAATTGGTCAGGCCAGAACAATTTCTTTCTTCTTTTTTTTTTTTTTTTTTTTTTCCTGTTGAGGTTACTCTGAAACACAGTAGACAAGAGGCCACAGCAACTTCTAGGACCTTCTTGCAGAGGTCCGGAGCTAGTGACTGTTAAAGCACAGCTGAGATACAGCAGACCCTGACCCCTGACCCCTGCCTGCAGGCTTCTCCAAACAGCATCATCCAGCATAGGCCCTATGAGTGGAGTGTCACGTAACTCTCCACTCACGCATCATTGATTAACAAACCAGGAGTGTCAGGGTTTGAGGTAAGTAGGCAAAGTGACCCTTACATGTTCAACTAAAACTGCTTTAGAAGACTTCCAATTAAGAAGTAGCCCGCGCCGGGCGGTGGTGGCGCACGTCTTTAATCCCAGCACTCGGGAGGCAGAGCCAGGAGGATCGCTGTGAGTTCGAGGCCAGCCTGGGCTACCAAGTGAGTTCCAGGAAAGGCGCAAAGCTACACAGAGAAACCCTGTCTCGAAAAACCAAAAAAAAAAAAAAAAAAAAAAAAAAAAAAAAAAAAAAAAAAAAAGATGTAGCCCGCAACTTAAGAGTTTGACTCCGAGGTGGTCCCACAGGCAGCTTGGACGCCTTAGTGAAGCTGATACTCATCCAGTAGGAACTGGACTTTTATCTTCCCACAAACTCAAAATACGTGGTAAGAGATTGGGTTCTGGCCGTCGGCAGCAAACTATCCCATGATTCCATGCAGCCCATGATCAGGACAGTCATGGGCTCCCCTGGCTGTGTGGCTAAACCCCGAGGTTTTGTTGGGTGAAGTGTGTATTAAATGCATTTTGACTCATGAATATGCTCAGCTTCCAGAAGGTTTGGCAGTGTGACTCCATAGTAAGTGGAGGCTTGCTCAAGAAATCTGAGTCGTTTCCACCTGCCCCCTCAGCTCCTTTAGTAAATGCTTTGCCCCAGCGAGGCACACTGATGCTTTTGAGTTAGCTCAAGCCCAAAGGTTAAAGTTCCTTTGTGTGGTTTTCTGCATTTTTGACAAATGCCTGTTGTGCATCCACCATTCCAGGTCGCCGAGTCTCCTCCCAGCAGCCCTCCTGTTCCCAAGTTCAGCTCTCCCTTTCCCTGTTGATCTGACAACCACTGGTGGCTTCCCTTGGCGCTTTCCCGACTCAGAGGCTGCGACCGCACAGTAAGTATCTCAGACTGGCAGGCAGAGCCATGGAAGATTCTGTCCCTGCTGCAGCTCACCGCTGCATTTTCCCTTTGAACAGTTGGGATTTTCTTTTCTCTTTTTGGATGTTTTTTAAAATTTGGGTGTTTGAGGATTTTTTTTTATTTCGTATAGTGTGTGTGTGTGTGTGTGTGTGTGTGTGTGTGTGTGTGTCTGGATATGTAAGTATGTATATATAAATATACGTATGTGTGTATAGATATCTATCTATCTATACACACACATACACACACTTTTAAACACAACCTGCTGAGGTCATTTTGTGTTGCTCATATATGCTTAGGGCTGACCTCTTAGCCTATCAGAGGGCTTCTCCCTGGAGAACACTGATTCTCTCTCTCAGCCACCAATAACTGCCTGTATCTCTTCTAGAAGTGAAGTTTTTTAAGACTTCCCCCATCCACACTATCACATCAACTGGTAGTGTCATTTATAAGGTCTTGTCTAGGCAGCCATATTGTCGAGGTTTCTTGGGCGCAGCTTCCCTGTCACATATAAAGACACTGTCTCACGGCAGATGTCCCATTCTGGACCTCTGCTTCTTTCCTCCCGTTCTTCCTCCATGTTCCCTGAGCCTTAGGTGAATGAGTTGGGTCGTTGATGTATCATTTGGGGCTGGTCACCACAGTTAGTTCTCTGCATTTTGACCACTTTGTGGATTCCTGTAACGATCTCCATCTACTGCAAACATCTTTGATGACGAGTGATGTTTACTGGCAAGTAAAAGATAAATATTTAGAATGCAGTTAGAAATTATACTGCTTTTGTGAGATGGCAGTAGTAGGTCCTCTTCTAGGGTCCATGGCTCATCACCCACAGGTTGTAAGCTAGGTTTACAGGGCCAAGCATCAGTTCCCTGATCTTGCCATTCTGCTTGTTTATAAGTGCTAAGCCGGATAGGACCACTGACTGCTTTTCTCCCTAGGCAGCTTGCCTAGGGTTTCAGTACTAGAGTTAGTCCTCAGAGAGGACTTCCAGGGTAGTTCAGCTCAACTGTAAAATTTTAAAATTTACTAATACTTGGGATGATAATGCACACCTTTAATGCCAGCCCTTGGGAGGCAGAGACCAGTGGATCTCTGTGAGTTCACGGCCAGCCTGGTCCATACAAGGAGATTTAGTGTTTTAAACCACTTGGAAGAGTAAAGCTCAACAGCATTGAAATGCATTCACTCTGTATAGGGCCATGACCACTATCACTCCCCAGAGCATTTTAATCATCCTACACCAAATCTTTATACTTCCTTAAGTCCCCCTTTATGTAAGCCCTCTCAAGCCCAACAGAGTAACTGAAGACATAGACTCCTTGTCCTTTGTAACTGGCTAATTTCATTCAATATATTTTCAAAGCTCATCTATACTTAACCAAAATCCCATTCTTTTAATAACAGTTCAGTATTACTTAGTGTGGATGTATTACACTCTGTATACTATGCAAAGATACTTGGATTATTTCCAATTTGACTTCTGTAAGCAGTGATGTTTCAATATATACCATCAGACCCTGCTTTTATTTTAAAATATTACATTTCGAGTAGAATTTCTGGATCAAATTGTAATTTGTACTTAATTTGACAAGGACCATACCGTTTTCTTTGACAGACCCACCGCTTTACAGTCTTACCGGCAGTACGGGGTCCAACACTTCTTGTGCATCTGTGTTACTGCGTGTGTGGGAGGGGAAAGAGAGACAGGGAGAGGGAAGACACCCACCGTCATAATGGGGTGATTTCTCCTTGGGGCTTAACTTGAATTTCTCTGTGCATCAGTGAAGTTGACCATACTGCCAATGTTTGCTAGTGATTTATGTCTTTGGAGACCTGTTTAAGTCCCAGGCCACTTTTTTTTTTAATTGTTTTTTAAATTTATTTTACATACCAATCACAATTTTCTCTCCCTCCTCTCCTCCCATCCCCTCCTCTCATCTCCTTTCTACCCACCCCCCATTCACTCCTACCATCCACACCTCTGAAAGGGTAAGGCCTCCCATGGGAGTCAACAACACATGGCATATCAAGTTGACGCAGGACTAAGTTCCTCCCTGCCACATCAAGGCTGAGCGAGGCATCCCAACATAGGGAATAGGTTCCAAAAAGCCAGTTCATGTGCCAAGGACAGATCCTGGTCCCACTGCTAAGGGCCCCACAAACAGACCAAACTACTCAACTGTCACCCACATGCAGAGTGTCTAGGTGGTCCCATGCAGGCTCCCTAGCAGTCAGTCCAGAGTCCGTGAGCTCCCACAAGCTTGGGTCATCTGTCTCTGTGGGTTTCCCCATCATGATCTTGATCCCCCCTTGCTTATTTAATCCCTCTCCCTCTCTTCAACTGGACCTCCTGGAGCTTGGCCTAGTGCTTGGCTGTGGATCTCTGCATCTGCTTCCATCAGGTACTGGATGAAGGTTCTATGATGACAATTAGGGTAGTCACCAATCTGACTACAGGAGAAGGCCAGTTCGGGCACCCTCTCCACTATTGCCAGGAGTCTTAGCTGGGGTCATCCTTGTGGATTCCTGGTATTATTATTCCAGGTTTCTCCCTAACCCCGTAATGGCCCCTTCCATCAAGATCTCTTTTGTTGCCCTCCCTCTCTGTCCCTCCCCCAACTCAACTATCACAATCCCTCATGTTCCCATCCCCTATCTCCTCCTTCCCCACCCCCACCCCACCCCCTGCCAGTTTACCCAGGAGAACTCATCTATTTCCCCTTCTCTCTCTCTCTCTCTCTCTCTCTCTCTCTCTCTCTCTCTCTCTCTCTCTCTCTCTCTCTCTCTCAAAGATTTATTTATTATGTATACAGTGCTCTGCCTGCAGGTATGCCTGCAGCCAGAAGAGGGCACTAGATCTCATTATAGATGGTTGTAAGACACCATGTGGTTGCTGGGAATTGAACTCAGGACCTCTGGAAGAGCAGCCAGTGCTCTTAACCTCTAAGGCATCTCTCCAGCCCCTATTTCCCCTTCTCAAGGTGATCCAAGCATCCCTCTTAGAGTCCTCCTTGTTACCTAGTTTCTCTAGGACTATGGGTTGTAGCCTGGTTATCCTTTGCTTTACATCTACTATCCACTTATGACTGAGGACATATTGTGTTTGTCTTTCTGGGTCTAGGTTACCTCACTTAGGATGATTTTCTTCTAGTTCCATCCATATGCCTGCAGATTTCATGATGCCATTTTTTTTTTTTAAACCACTGAGTAATACTCCACTGTGTAAATGTACCAAATTTTCTTTATCCATTCTTCGGTTGAGGGGCATCGAGGTTGTTTCCAGGTTCTGGCTATTATGAATAATGCTGCTGTGAACATAGTAGTGCAAGTGTCTTTGTGGTGTGATGGAGTATCCTTTGGGTATATGCCCAAGAGTGGTATTGCTGGATCTTGAGGTAGATTGATTCCCAATTTTCTGAGAAACCACCATACTGATTTCCAGAGTGGCTGTACAAGTTTGCACTCCCACCAACAGTGGAGGAGTGTTCCCCTTGCTCCAAATCCTCTCCAACATAAGCTGTCATCAGTGTTTTTGATCTTAGCCATTCTGACAGGTATGAGATGGTATCTCAGAGTCATTCTGATTTGTTTTTCCCTGATGACTAAGGAAGTTGAACAATCCTTGAAATGTCTTTTGGCTGTTTGAGATTCTTCTGTTGAGAATTTTGTTTAGCTCTGTACCCCATTTTTTAAAAAGATTTATTTATTTATTATGTATACAAATGTTCTGCCTGCATGTATGTCTGCAGGCCAGAAGAGGGCACCAGATCTCATTACAGATGGTTGTGAGCCACCATGTGGTTGCTGAGAATTGAACTCAGGACCTCCAGAAGAGCCATCAGTGCTCTTAACCTCTAAGCCATCTCTCCAGCCCTGTACCCCATTTTTAAATCAGATTATTTGGTATTTTGATGTCTAGTTTCTTGAGTTCTTTATATATTTTAGAGATCAGCCCTCTGTCAGACGTGGGGTTGGTGAAGATCTTTTCCCATTTCTGTGGGCTGTCGTTTTGTCTTACGTACTGTGTCCTTTGCTTTTCAGTTTCAGGAGGTCCCATTTATTAATTGTCAATCTCAGTGTCTGTGCTACTGGTGTTATATTTAGGAAGTGGTCTCCTGTGCCAATGCGTTCAAAGCTACTTGCACTTTCTCTTCTATCAGGTTCAGTTTAAATGGATTTATGTTGAGGTCTTTGATCCACTTGGACTTCAGTTTTGTGAATGGTGATAGATATGGATCTATTTGCAGCCTTCTACATGTTAATAACATCCAGTTATGCCAGCACCATTTGTTGAAGATGCTTTTTTCCAATTGTGTAATTTTGGTGGCTTTTTCAAAAAACAGCTATTCATAGGTGTGTGATTTATATCAGGGTCTTTGATTCGATTCCATTGATCCACATGTCTGTTTTTATGCCAGTACCAAGCTGTTTTTATTACTATAGCTCTACAGTAAAGCTTGAAGTCAGGGATGGTGATGCCTCCAGAAGTTCCTTTATTGTAAAGGATTGTATTGGCTATCCTAGGTTTTTTTGTTTTTCCATATGAAGTTGAGTATTGTTCTCTCTATGTCTGTGAAGAATTGTGTTGGAATTTTGATGGAGATTGCATTAAATCTGTAGATTGCTTTTGGTAAGACTGCCATTTTTACTATTAATTGTAACTATGCAAGAGCATGAAAGATCTTTCCATTTTCTGCTTTCTTCTTCAATTTCTTTCTTCAAAGACTTAAAGTTCTTGTCATACAGTTCTTTCACTTACTTGGTTAGAGTTACCCCAAGATATATTACTGTGGCTATTGTAAAGGGTGTTGTTTCTCTGATTTCTTTCTCAGCCCATTTATCATTTGTATATAGGAGGGCTACTGATTTTTTTTTTTTAGTTAATCTTGTATCCTGCCACATTACTGAAGGACTTTATCAGCTGTAGGAGTTCCCTGGTAGGATTTTTGGGGTCACTTATGTATACTATCACATCATCTTCAAATAGTGAAAGTTTGACTTCTTCTTTTCCAATTTGAATCTGCCCTTGATCTCCTTTTATTGTCTTATTGCTCTAGCTAGAACTTCAAGTACTATATTGAATAGAAATGGAGAGAGTGGACAACTTTGTCTTGTCTTGATTTTAGTGGAATTGCTTTGTTTCTCTCTTCATTTAATTCGATGTTGGCTGTCGATTTGCTGTGTATTTCTTTTTCTTTTTTTTTTTAAGATTTATTTTTTTTTAAGATTTATTTATTTATTATGTATACAGTGTTCTGCCTGCATGTATGCCTGCAGGCCAGAAGAGGGCGCCAGATCTCATTATGAATGATTGTGAGCCACCATGTGGTTGCTGGGAATTGAACTCAGGACCTCTGGAAGAACAGCCAGTGCTCTTAACTGCTGAGTCATCTCTCCAGCCCGTATTTCTTTTATTATGGTTAAGTATGTTCCTTGTATCCCTGATCTCTCCAAGATCTTTTTCATGAAGGGGTGTTAGATTTTGTCAACGGCTTTTTCAGCATGTTGTAAGATGATCATGTGCATTTTTTTCCCTTTTCGTTTGTTTATATGGTGGATGTCTTTCTTTCAGTTGCTTATCTGCTCCAATCAGTCTATGTTGACTGGCAATGGTGCAGGCAAGCATCCTTCTTCCCATCCTAGAAGAGAAGCCTGTCCAACAGACAGGAAGTTCACCATGGGTGTTTCCATGGTGGCTTTTATGTTGGCGTAGTTTCCCTCAACATATAGTTGTGATTTTTATTTTTTTAATTACAAAAGAATTTTTACCAAATGGCTTTCCTGTTTTTCCTTGAAAACAACAGTGCTGTGTTGGCCAGTGGTTTGTCTGTCTGCCCCACAAATCCTTCATGCTGGGTTCACCGGTTTATACTCTTCTGCTTCCAGCTTCCCCATTGTTCCTTTCTGTCCCCAGTGGCCCCTGAAAGTCTCTGGTGAGGTCATTTGGGGGGGGGGGGGGGTAGGGGAAGCTTTTCATAAATCCTTTCTTTGTGGACACTGATTCTGTCCCTTATCACCTTCCTGTAATTCCTGTGAGCATACTTAAGTCTCCAGTAAGTTTAATATTGGACTTCATTAGCTAATGTACCAGCTTACCTTGCTTCCTTTTCAATCATCTGTGTTCGAACTCTCGGACGCATACCCCAGCATATGTGTGGCGGTCAAAGGACAACTTCCATCGGTCGGTGCTCTTCTTCCATCATGTGTCGTGGACATCAAACTCAGGGTGTCAGTCTTGGTGGCACGCACCTTTACCTGCTGAGCCATTTTGCTGGAATTTATCTTGATGATTCTTTGAACAGACCTCATTTCTCTGTTCCTCTGAGTACATGTTACTCATTTTAACAATATCACCCCCTCCACTCTATCTCAATGTTTGCTGGTTTGTTATTTAAAGGTATCACCCACTTGTGTTTACTTCCAAGCCTTTTAGAGTGTTCTTTTTGTGTGACCCTTCATTTGACGTCCCCTCCCCTTTGTATTAATTTGTATTAATACAGCAATCCCCCTTTACACCAGTTTCTCCAAACTGGCTGGGAAATCCTTTGACATGTAGTTAGTTATTCACTGAGCTTAGGGAGCAGGCACAGTTAAAAGGTCAGGGTGTTAGATCTTTGGAACAAGTGACTTCTCTGGACATCTGTGCCATTCTAAAGCCTCTGTACGTGTGGCTGAACGTTCTAACTTCCCAGTGTCTCCCCTCAAATGGTCAGTTTTCCATCTCCATCTTCTCTGGACTCTGGCATTTGTGATCCTTGCAGCTTTTACAAGCAGTGCCCACCAAGTCCCAAGTGAGGCAAAACCAAACAAATCCAACCAACCAAGCACCTTTTATTAGCACCTCAGGTACTATCCAGAGGGGCTACAGAGGTACACAAATCTACAGAGAGGGTCTCTTCCACTTCATCCAGTTTATGAATGAGAACTTGGCTTCTACAGCTTTAAGAATCACTGTCGCAAGGGGGAGGAGGGGCTGAAAACATCACAGAATCTAGCTACCGTTTTGGAGATGGATTTTCTTGACTGAGTTTTCTTTTTGTTGGATGAACCTGTTTTCTAGAGCTCTGATAAAACTGGCCTAGTTGTTGCTGTTTCTGCCAAGGAACAGAGCTAGGAGATTCTTAATTATCTTTCTGCTGATGTCTCTTTGGTCAGTGTACTTCACTCCTGTCTGTAACTCTAGTATCAGGAGACTGTGGACTAGGTATGTTTACTGAGTAAAGGCAGGGTGACTGAATCCTGGACAGTAAGAAAAATGTTAAAACAGTGGTCTCAAATTGTTTCTCAGTCTAACCCCTTGCTATTAAAACCAACACCATCCTGCTTTTAGTCTGTTACTGACCTGAGCAAAAACATAGGACAAACACTTACTTAGATGCAAGTGTTCCACACTCTTAACTCCAAAACATTTGTGACTTTACTGACGCCTTCTGCCAGGGGCTTTTTACTATATATCAGCAGAAGTTCTAGAAACCTATCTCCAGATGTGGCACAGGGCAGAAGTGAAATATCCATTACAAAACAACACATTTGGCACTTATCACTGCTACCCGTTGAAAGGGGCCAATATAAAAATAACTTTCTGGTAACTACACAGAAACAATGTTATTCTGCCTATTAAACATAGGATTTTTACTATAGAGTCTACTATGCATCATTAACATTTCCAAGTCAACATTAACCCAACCCATCCAGTCTACAACTAAAAAATCAAGTCAATCACCTTTATTTTCATGGTTCTGGAGTCTTCTGCTTCCATCAAAACTGAATTTATAGTGATGTTAACTTTTTTTCTATTGAAAATTTCCACCAGTTGTCTAGAAAGCACTCAGATGTCTTCATTTCTACTGTAACTCCTGGCATGCTCATTTTGTTAAATTAGCAGCACAAACTACTCTCTTTTGCTACTGGCCTTCTGGATCTTGATCCAGGTCTACACAAAATTGAGAAAGCTAAGGCAGTAAGGCCTCCTACTGGACATGCCCTCATCACACTAGCCTTCTGCCTGCTGGATCCTTTCTGCACCTCCATTATAAGGTGCCACTTCCCTTTTCCTACAATCAAGGGACTGGAAATGTATTCCTTTTCAAACAAAGTAGAGCCCCAGCTCCGTTTTCATTTGGAAGTATACAGAGAAATCAGCGCTTTCAAAACCTTGCTGGTGGGTCATCTGAGCCTCGATTGAGGCGGCAGCTCAGTATGTGAACACACCTTCACCGTTGTGTTCACATCAGCTTTTTAAAGATTTATTTATTATGTATAGTGTTCTGTTTGCATGTATCCCTGCAGGCCAGAAGAGGGAGCCAGATCTCATTAAAGTTGGTTGTGAGCCACCATGTGGGTGCTGGGAATTGAACTCAGGACCTCTGGAAGAGGAGCCAGTGCTCTTAACCTCTGAGCCATCTCTCCAGCCCCCCATATCAACTTTTTTATAATGTGATTGTTTTCGTGGCTTTATAAGTAGCAGCTGCCATTTCTAGACTTTTTTTTTAAACAAACCAGCAATTATTTTACCTAACAATTATCTAGTGTCCTTTTAGTACAAACCACTGACCATTACAAAAATGTCACTCATCAGTTACCTTGTAAGTATATCCTACAACAAAGACCTGGCGCAAATTCACATTAACTTCTGCCCTATGGAACAGTCTAGAAACAGGCAGCATAGGTCCATGAGGGTACAACAGAAGTGTGGACACCCAGGATTCCTGTGGTCCTTTCCACAATGGAGTGCTGACTTCTCTGCAGTGTCCAAGATGACTCACAACCGGCCCATATTCCAAGCAGTAAGGAGCAAACAAAGGTCATGCCACTATTAAGAACACACAACACAGTGGTACTGAGAAATTCAGGCATGTGAGTAACTGAAAATCAGTTTCCATCACAGCACGCTCTGTGAGCTCCGGTGCTCAGGGCAAACTGGCATTCTCTCACACCTCTCCCTCAGCTCCAGGTTCTCACTGAGGAAGAAGAGGTTAACATTCTTCATTCTCCCATCAAAAGCAATAGACATACACTAGTTGAGTGGGTTTTCAAGTGTATTTTATTGGTAGAAAACCAAAATATGGTGATATCGTTTTCAGAACTATGTGAAAAAGATTGTTCCCTTGCAGTCTCCTTACTGTGAAGAGGAAAATGCTAACTTACCTATGAGAGTAACTTCATACAGTATGAAAACAAAGGCAGTTCTTTATCAGGAAAGTTAAAAAGTCAGTAATACTTGTTCCAGCTTCTGAGAAGCAGAGAGACTCAACCGTATCTTTAATTTTCTCCTTTATTAAGGAAATTAAAGTCATGATTCTGCTATAAATTCACGGACCACTACACGGTCTTCACCCTCCATCTCCTGGAGGGCTCGTGCACCTCCCAGGATGCTTGGTCACAGCGGCTTTGCCTGCGCCTGACCCCAGCCTCACTTCTTGATCTGTGTGTATAGAGCTGGCCTTCATCTACATAGTAAAACTCAGCCCATGGTGATCTCAGAGCATCACTCAAAGCTACGAAACAAAAGGAGCCAGTTTTGTTTAAAATACTCCTATCCCAAGTCTCCATTTTTCTGAAAAAGGCAATGCCCCAAAGTTACAGCCTGTGAGAGCCAGTCTCATTTAGAGGCCCCCAGGTGAATGAGCGCCATGATGGTTGTATAGCTATGGAACAAGTCCTCTTCCTTCACCTCGTTACACCTCCTCAGAATAAAGTTCCCAGTGACTATCCGGTCACATCCAATCTCCCCATTTCCAAAGAAGCCGAATAAGGGGACACTAGGAAAAAACTTTCTAAATGCATCAGACTCAACATTCCGCTTGGCTCTGTAGTACTGGACACCCCGACCAACACACGCAAACATGAAGCCAATGGTGTTCTGTTCGGGGATGTTGGCTGCTTTGAGGCGCTGCATGGCCGCCTCAGCAGTCTTGACATCATTCACATCCTCATTGAGGAGAACTGTGGCACTCTGGATTCGGTGCCCACTAAATGACAGTCCAACCACACCTGTGGCATCAATATCCAGAGGGTTCCTGGAAACAAACACAAACCTCGTGATAAATTAGGGAGGAGAGAGCTGCTGCCTTTGACAACTTACACTTTAGTCTGAGATGTATCCTAAGACAAGGATCAAACTAAACTGTTATTAAAAACAGGCAGATCAAAAAGAGGTGGACAGCTGCCTTTTCCAGCCACAAACACAAAGCTAGTATACAAAAGCTCGTCCTGGGTTAGTATTACCCAGCAATTAGCTCTCTGCCCCCTTCTAAATGAACCTGATAGATTTATATATGCTGACACAGAAATACCCACCCTCTTTGTAGTGGTGGTGCTGGCAAGCACTGACACTAACTGATGTCCCCATCCCATGACACCTACATAAAGGCATCTCCCCCCAACCCCAACCACTGTTAAATTATGTATTAAAAACTATATCATCATGGGCGGGCCAGGTGTGGTGGCACATGTAATCCCAGCACTCAGGGAGGCAGGCGGCTATCTGTTGAGTTTGAGGCCAACCTGGTCTACCGAGTGAGTTCCAGGACTGTTTCTTAAACCAAACACAATATTATATATAAATCATGGAGAAAAATTTTCCACTCTGCAGGTTTTAGCTTTTTGTTGACTAGCCTTTAAAGAACTATGATTGCAATGCTTCCTGTCTTGCTTATTGCTTTGAGCCTGAGTTTGAATTTTAAAACTTCACAACTGGAGAGAGGGGTGGGGCTGGAGAGATGGCTCAGAAGTTAAGATCGTGGTCTGCTCGTACAGAGATCCCAGCTTGATTCTCAGCACCCACATCAGGTGGTTCATAACCACCTGTGACTCCAGCTCCAGGGAATCTAATACCTCTGGTTCCTGAGGGCACCTGCAACTCACGTGCAGACACATCTCTCACCTAATTACATCTTTAAAACCCTCTTTCTATTACACTGGTTTTATGCATAAGGCTGGGTGAGCATGTACACAGTGGGCAAAGGAGTCCTTTCTCTTTCCACCTTGTGGGTCCCGGGGATTGAACTCATGTTGTCAGCTCTGGAGTCAAGTGCCTCATCAGCCCTGGTAAGACTTTTTTTTTTTTTTTTTTTTTTGTTTTTCGGGACAGGGTTTCTCTGTGTAGCTTTGCGCCTCTCCTGGAACTCACTTGGTAGCCCAGGCTGGCCTCGAACTCACAGAGATCCGCCTGGCTCTGCCTCCCGAGTGCTGGAATTAAAGGCGTGCGCCACCACCGCCCGGCAAGACTTTTTTTAATCAAAACATTTTGTCCTTACAAAAGAACATGCATGCCAGTAAAAGTTATGAGGCATATAATGAACACTCATTGGGAAGAAACATACATCTTAAGTCTCGATTACATTTATCAACAACTGAATCTCTAGAATGCACAAGAGTCTCTGGGTTAGCAAGAAACTAAGAGAGTCAGGCACCAAGCCCCAGTGGTGCATATACATACACCCCAAATAAATAAAATCTAGTATATACTTCCCCAAACTGAAGGCCAAAGGATCCCAGTAAGATACCCACAGGCTGCTCTTCCCCAGAGAAGAGGAGGGAGATGCCATCCCACTGACAAGTTTTGTGTCAAACACTGACCCATGTACCTCCTCCAGGTACCTCCTCCCGGAAACATGGGAAAATTTAAATGGCTACAGTCTAATCAAGAGAGAATTTGTGAGCCACAGAGATCATCTTTGAGAGGCTGAAGTTTGCTTCAGACACAGTATTCAATCTTCAAGTAACTGTTTAGAAAGATGAGCTTGCAAGGTCCCACTGCAAGCTTCCAACAGCAGGAGTTCTGCTCCCTTGCAGCAGCCCATGTCCACCTTAGCATAGGCACAGACCCCAGCATGAGTCTATCCTCAGCTCCTTCACAATGACTTCCACACAAGGGCCACTGAAAACTGTTTAAAACAAGCTGCTTCACCCTCACCTCAGTTCCCCTTTTCCTTTCAAAACCTAGTCTTCCTTATTTATTTCTCCGAAACCTTTGTCCCACAATTAGCAATCAACTCTATATTGAAATAAAAGCCCTGTGCCTTAATGACTTCTTTGTTTGCAGAGCACCACCACAAGGAGGACCAGAGCTGTAAAATACACCAACAGGCAATGCCGAAGGCGCCCAACTCTGATGCTCTTAAAGGACAATAAATACAAGTTTAGTTCTTTGACTGCGCGCAGAATTGTGTTCAGTGACCTCTTGGCAACAGCAAAATGAAATGATTTGGTACATTAGCAATTCCTTTTCTTTTGTATTTTTTGAGACAGGGTATCACTTTGTAGCCTTGACTAGCCTGGAAGTCATCAATGTAGACCAGGCTGGCCCTGCCTCCTCAGAGTACTGGAATTAAAGGCATACAATGCCACACTGATTCCTCAAATTTGTTTTTAAAAGACCCCAAGTAATGAGAACCTGAAATTTCCATTTACCCGGGGGAGAAAAGCAAAGTGCCCAGGCTTACTTCTCACAAGTCAGTGAGGACAGGTTGTCCACCTGGCCTCCAGCCAAGATGATATTCATGTTGCTGAAAGTGCTGACTACTCGCTGCAGGTAATTGCCGGCTCCCACCTTACAGCAGTTATAGCCAAAGACAAGGACCACGCGAAGCTCAGGGTTATCCAGAAGACCTGCAGAGAGGCGAGAGATAAGCAGCCTTAAACCTGATGAGCTGTTAGTTACCCCTGCTGCCCGGCACCAGTGTACGCCGTGTAGCGCTGAAGCTCTTGGTTTCCAGTAAGAAAAGCTAAACGGCTTCTTGAATGTGATCCAGTCAACGACTCACCCACACAAGGACGCGGTTACAGACTGAAGAGCGGCCCTAGTGGACCATGTCAGGTGGCTCCACATCCCAATTCCATGCATGCCAGTGCCCCGGAGTTTCTAATGTGGTCTAAAAGCAGCTCTACCATGTGCAGGCAGCAGGACTCCAGGGAGCCAGCAGCATCTCATCCCAGAGCTCCAAGCTTCCACCTGAGTCTCTGGGAGCTTGTTTTCACGGCATTATTTTGAAACCGGCCAGTATTACAAAGAGGTGGCTTCTGGGACAGGAAGAAAATGCAGCCCCTAACTACACCAATGTTTCCATTTACCTCAGCCACATGCCTTCCACCGTGATAGGAGGCAGGATCACTCAGCTAGATGGGAAGGGAAGGGAGCACGGCACACCACAGTGCTCAGGCTCCGCCCGTGATGAGTCAAGGATCCCAGCACATTAACACCTAACTCCATGCTAGTGACCTCGAGCTCTGTCTTAGCAAATGTAAGCCTGTCCTGCATCCCAGGAACCATTCTGTGATTCCAGTTCAACTTCTTAGCAATCCTTTAATGACGTGTAAAGACCATGACATGCGACTTTTTTTCGGAGCAGCCCACATCCACTTTCCCCAAATGTCTCTCGAGCCCCATGCTAAAATTTATATTAAAAAATTTCCTTTTAATAAACTCCAACTCTGCTTCACAGCAGCTCATCCTGGGATTCTTTTCTGTGCTGAACTCTAGGAAACTTTACCTTCAGGCCACAGCACAGAGCAGTGGCTTCCCCCTAATGCCGCTGCCAAGACAATCAATTATTGACAACTAGAACTGGCTGGGGCAGAGTCTAAAGTTCTAAGTCTCCGTGTAGTGAAGCACACTGGCAGTTCTGAAGGGCCCTCCCTCTTACAGATGAGCCCGGCACATTGAGAAAAGACCCTTTTCTTTAGTAGGACACATTCTGGTAGGAAGAAGCTGAGGCGCAACAGTCAAGTCTAGTTTAGAAACAAGAGTGTCACTTCCAGGAGTGACTAGCTTGGGACAATGGCATGGCTATTCAAGAGAAGTCAGTGTTAAGAGACACTGCAGGACATGCGCCCCTGACGTCAACCTCTGGTCTCCACACAAATGCACCTGCAATATCCGTGCACAGGGAAAAAGGAAAAGTACCCTCAGTGAAGTCTGGAAGCCACCCGGAAGGGGACAGAGTGCCTGCACCTGTCCAGCCCTCTTCTCCACTGAAGAGGAAATGTGCAGGGCTCCCAGCTTTAGCTGCCCACACTACTGCTCTGTGCTAGCCCTTCCTCCAGCCACTCCTACTTCCCGTTTACACTCGCAGGACAGTGTAAAGCTGTTCTCAGTGTGTATATTCCGTCCTCTGAGCCATCAACCCAAACTTCCCTTTGCTGATACAGCATTTTTCCATTGCTAGTCTTTACACTGGGACAAGCCTAACTTTCCCAAACCTATTTCCTTGTCTGTAAAGTGTAACTAACCTGCAGAGGTACAAGAACTCAACTGCTGACTTGCATATTAGCAGCATGGAAGTGATCAGAGGAAATTCCTAAGTGACACATCTGAGTGCTGATGCATATGGAAGTGTGTCTTCAGGCCAGCTCATCTACACACAGATGCAGAGTTATCGCTAAGTAACTTTGATGAGCACAATGATAGTTTAAGCCCAATCATCTACTCTGCAGATGTAGATGATGAAAAGTCTTCACAACTGCTTTGCTGGAGTAGCTAGTTGCCTACTGTAACAAGTTTTCCCATCAAAGCCTGACACTAGACCTACTTCAAATTCAACCACACTTGCTTTCTCAAACTCTGGAGCAATCTTGACTGTTCATTTCCTAACACTTTGCCAAGTTCATGCCTTCTCTCCTAAACGCCAACTTTTTCTTCTAAAAACTTGTATAATAAATGGTTACTAGGAATATTTTTAAAAACTTAAGTTTTTCTGCTTTAAATAACAAAAATAAGGCAAAATTATTGGTAAGAGCCTACTGAAGATCAAGAATCCCTTCAAAATTCAACTACAATTAAATGCATGCATGAATGGACCTTACCTCCCAACTGTCTATAACTCCAGTTCCAGGGCATCTGGTGTCCTCTTCTGCTCTCCATGGGCGGCGCGCACACGCGCACACACACACACACACACACACACACACACACACACACACACACACACACACACACACGGTACATACACAAGCTTACCAACAGAACACTTATAAAAACATGTTCATCTCAGGTCAGCTAGGACTTCGTGGCAAAGAAAACAATTTGCAACCAATTCTACCAATCACCAGCCTTGTCAACAGCAGCCTAGCAGCCGCCAGCTGGCCAGAATTAAAATAGAACAAGTTAATCAACAAAATGAGCAATTAATAACAATGTCAGGTGTATGGCATGCACCTTTAATCCCCCAGCACTCAGGAGACAAGAAGGTCTCTGAGATCAAAGCCAGCCAGAACTACATAGTGAGATCCTATCTCAAAAGAACAAGTAAGTAAATAAAACAGTAAATAACAACTTACCCACTTCAGCAAGCTGATGTCGTTCGAGTGTTAAATTCTTGGGGTCCTTAATAAAATGAAAGGGCTGAATTTTTATTCCTTCAATTTGAGGGAATAATAAAGCAAAACCAGATTCTCCAATTTCTATTTCCTGAGGTCGATTGCTACCTGATCCCATTGGAGTCACTAGAGAGAAAAGGACATTTCAGGAGGCTGTCCAATAGAAACTGCAGTCAGTAAGAGCCTTAATCAACCCACTGTACCCTCCCAACTGCAGGTCAGGCTCTTATCAAACAGTGATCTTAGAGTAAACAAAGTCCCTGGCAATTTTAGGGGGGTGATCCCTACACCGTACTTTCAAATATCTTCAGAAAGAACCGCTTTTATAAACAGAAAAATCAAGTGTCCAAACTGCCTGCAGTCACTGAGTCGAGATGAAGGGAACTGCTGTTCTTCACTTCCGGTTACCTACATGGCTGGCCACAATTGTCTAACTCCAGTTCCAGGGCGTCTGATGCCCTCTTCTGGCCTCCAGGAGCACCAGGCACACATGCAGGCAAACCGCCATACACATCAATCTTTTTAAGTTTCTAGAAACCTGAACCAGAGGGGTGGGGGGTGGTATTCAGAGAAAAACTCAGAAGACAAACCCCACATGATAAGTGTGAATTTAAAACAAGAAAAGGAAGATTCAAGTTTATGACCAGGCCTGTGATGGTGTCTCGCTGGTTACTTGACAGGACATGGGCACTGTGAGGGCTGTAGATCAGGTTGTGATCTCAGGCAGACCATTCCAGAGCCTGGAGTCCTTTGGCCAAGCAGCAGCAGTCACCCTCTGCTCCTTCAGGAAGGACACAGTGTGACCAGCTTCCTCAAGCCTCTGCCACATGACCCCCGCCCCCCAAACAACCCTACAAGCCCAAGAGGGAAACCTCAAGGGTTTAAATGTGTGAGCAGATGCAGGCCGGTCCAAATGAAAACCCCAGCAGAGGGAGCGAGCCATGCCACAAGCCAACATATAAGTACCCAGTAAGCGCACAAAAGGTATTCAGCACAACCAGTCACTAGAGAGCTTCAAAGAAAACACTCAGAAGCATCTTACACGCTAGCCTGGCTAATATTCGTAAGCGGCGACCCAGGAGCAAGGATGTTCAGCAACCACAGCCCTCATACATTGCTGAGTACAGAATGGTAGAAATTTGGAAAACTAGCCACTTCTTTTTAGTTAAATAGACATCAGTGCTAAGACCCAGAAAGTCCACTTCTTAAGTTTCAGAGAAACTTAAAACTTATACAAAAAGTCACAGCCTCATTCACAATACCTAGGACCAGAAAAACCACAGTCTATCAAAACAAGAATGGGAAAATAAATCTTGTCCCATTTATATCATAGAATGACTCAAACACTCAGCCGGTAAAATGTCTGCTGTACAGGCAAGAAGAGCAGAGTCTTCTCCCCGTACCTGACCCCCATACAAGCACTAAGGTCAGGCAATGGGAGAAGCAGAGAAAGGCAAATCCCTGAAGTTCACTGGCCAGCCAGTCTAGTTAAACAGTAAGCCTCAAGTTCAGTGACCCTGTCTCAAAAGAACAACTGAAGAAGATACCTGACAATCCTCTGAGTACCCCATGCGCACGCAAGCGTATGCACGAACACACTCAAGTTTTAAAGGAATTACTGATAAATGTAATAAATGAATCTCAAAAACATGTTAAAAATATTTATATTGAGTGAAAGAGTCAAAACACAAAGAGGACAACCATTTCTATGACACTGACCAGGCAAAACTAACCTAGCACCATAGAAGTCAGAACACGGGTTATGGCAGGGCCTGTCAGGAAAGAATAAAGAAACAGCTAGGCTCAAAGGACTAGCCGTGAAGACCAGAGAGCAGTAAGACCAGTGTCTCAGTCACTGTTCTACTGCTGTGAAGAGATCCCATGACCAAGGCGACTCTTACAAAAGGAAGCATCTAACTTGGGGCTTGTGCAGTTTCAGAGCCTTAGTCCATGATCATCACGGTTCAAGCATGGAGGCAGGCAAGAGCGGTACTGGAGAAGTAGCTGAGAGCTACATCCTGACCTGCAGGCAGAGAAGGAGACTGGGCCTGGCATGGGCTTTTGAAACCTTAAAGCCCATCCCCAATGACAAACTTCTAACAAGGCCACACCTCCTCATCCTTGTAATCCTTTCAAACAGTTCCACTCCCTGGAGAGAAGCACTCAAAAGTACATGAACCTATGGGGGCCACTCTTATTTAAATGACCACAACCAGCATGAAGAGGACCCAGCAAACACTGGAGGCCACACCCTGACTGGAGCAGAGGGAATGGTATTTTAGCCCCAAACATAGAGGACATAAAGTAGCACCAAGTCAAAGCTGCTTCAGAACAGGGCAGCCACTAAAGGAAAGCTGCTACTGCTACCCACTCGCTGGGGAAGGCAGGACTGCCACACAACGCTGGCCTTTCCTTGCCCACCCCTACTCCTATAGCAGAAAACTTAAAAAGAGAGACATGGCTGCGTTCGAGGAAAGCCACAGTGGATATAACGAAAAGACAAGACAAGAGACTCGAGGAATGAGCACTCTGACCCTACGCAGCCTCCAACAGCAATCAGTAATGACATGAGGGCCACCAGCTATTGAAGCCAACCCAGAAGTGCCAAGACAGCCACAGCCACTGCTACTGCCTTAGTCCAGTTACGTAAGGAGCTACATCAGCTTTGCGATAGGAAGCTACCTGCAAGGAGCAAGAGTGGGTGAACTGACCAGACTGGAATGGCTGCAGGTCGTTCCTAATCTGGGGTGGGGAGAATGAGATCCTTCTCTCCCCGTGAGTGGCTAAGGGAAGTCAGGGATTACATGTTGCTCTTGAGCAGCTGTGAGATCTGAACCATGAACCTCAACAACCTGACAGACATTGAGTACAATTAACACCACGACAAGGATGATTAATGCTATTGTTTTTAGGTGACCAGAAATGTAAACGTGCTTTTCAGGTATAAATTATTCACCAATCTATAGGACCCCACATCACACTAAACAAAAAAGGAACTGTCAATCTCTCTCACCTACAATCCCTGAGGTCACAATCTATTGGGCCCCACATCACACTAAACAAAAAAGGAACTGAATTCTCTCACCTACAATCCCTGGGGTCACAATCCCAAGGATCTGACACCGCTTGGGGAACAGCTTCTCCAGGGCAAACGCCGTCTCCATTGTAGTTCTTTTCCTCGCTGTAACAATACAGCAGCACAATTAGCAAATACCCATCTCTCACTGTCAAATCTGACAGTGTTAGTGGTGCCTGCTGCAATCCTAGCACTTGAAGGTAGAAGCAAGATGATCAGAAGTTCAAGATCATCCTGGGCTGTGCAGTCAGTTTTAAGGCCAGCCTGAGCTACACGTGACCTTGTCTCAAAGAAAAAGAAGGAAGAAACGAAGAAAAGAAGGAAGGAAAAAGGGGTGGGGGTTAAAATAAGTGATTTCCCCATTCTCGTGTCCATTGATTCAAATTCTAAACCTACCCTCTGCCATCACCAGTTTGCCTTTGCCCTTTGTTCATCTACTACTTTTACCCAAAGGCATCAGATCTGCCTCAGCACTGAGTCTGAGAGGTGGTATTTACTGGATCTTTCTATTCAGCTCATGTCACAGCACTACTACTACTTGACTCCAGTCAGTCAGAATCAAGTCAGACAATGTCCAGAGCAAAGTCTAGACCAAAAGGCCCCATCTTGTATTCTCGGTCTCTATTTCCCCTTAGCAAGCCAAGAACGCATAGTGTCTGTAAACAGCTTTGGAACCTCGAAGCACTGCATTATACATGAACAGGTTTGGATAACCACAGCCAGGCTCTCGTTTTAATAAAAAGACGTACACCTGGAAGGTTAAAGTATTCCAAAGCAAGAACATCTTTCTGAAAACCTTGTTCCAGTTGTACAGGAGGTGAGACATCAATCTGCACACACAGGGTTCCTCGGTTCGAGCCGGACACAGGCTTGTGTACTAGGAGCGGAGCCCAAAAGTCTCAGAAGGCTTGCTCTCAGGACTGGGACAATGTCAAAAACAAAACAACAACAAAAATGCAACCCTTGGCCGGGTGGTGGTGGCACACGCCTTTAATCCCAGCACTCGGGAGGCAGAGGCAGGCAGATCTCTGTGAGTTCGAGGCCAGCCTGGTCTACAGAGCGAGACCCAGGAAAGGCGCAAAGCTACACAGAGAAACCCTGTCTTGAAAAACAAAAAACAAACAAACAAAAAAAATGCAACCCTTTTCTCTATATATACCTCTTTTACGGCCACGACACTCTTCCAGGCTAATGAAAGTTTCAGAATCTGCCATATAGAGAACTGTCCGTGGTAGGATGCGAACATTCTGCAAAGAAAAAGAGTGTCTGAATGCTTCTGTGCTCCCCAAGTATGTCCCAGTGCACCAGAGCTGCTGCCTCCCTCCATCCCGAGTCCTCTTCCTTCTCATGGGTCACTGCTACTCTTGTCAGCTTACTTACGGAGTAGGAGGGGTTTTTTTCATGTCAAACTCAAGAAGTTCATTTACTCTTTTAGAACAGACATTTGGTGTACCAGTTAAAGCTGCCTCTCACTTTACTGAACAGGCACAGCAATAAGGAGGCTCCCAACAGGGGATGGGGGGGTGCACAGGCTGCACCCCTCTGGCTTCCGCTGCCAGCTCCCAGTTTACTATGCCCAGACCTGCCCACACTTGAACAGATTCCCTAGCTACCGAGCACCTTCAACTTGTTTCCGTTAAGGTCCCTAGAGCAAACCTCCCAATGTCTGTTCCTAGAAGCCACACCTTCGGTACTTGGGACGTCCATGTGACATCCTTACAGCCCCGCCATTCTTGCTTGTGTTCTGTTTCCACTGAGCAGGCTTCTTCAGACAAGTGTCAAAACAGCTAACTAAATGGAAGGAGAGCTTTCTCTCAAGTATTCTATCAGAATGGAATAAAGACCATGGAGCACAACTTCACTGCCTTGCAATCTGGGGGAGGTCTAGATGTTTCAGAGTAGGTTCTAGATAAACTCATGAAAGACACTGAATACTGTGGTGTGGGGTAAGACCCATGACCTATGGATACAAATTCTTGGTTTCACCTGACATTTTTTAAAGTAACTAGTTGCCACAATTTAAAATTCCACACAATTTTTACATATTTTGGGAAATCTTTTTTGACAAAACTGTGGCAACACTCAGACTGCTTGCCTTTCAGCTATGGCTAGGCAGACCTGCCAGCACCACCAACGCTGCTGAATGACTAGACCCATTCTCATCAGTGGGTTATTTTCAGTCTGCAATTCTGCTGAGTGAAGGAATCAGGGCCTGGGCCTGCCTCAGCCATAGCCAGCAGGGTAACTTTCACCAAGTAGTCAGCCTTTAAGCATCCTATGTTTAAACAAATACACAAGCCTTGTCTTGGAGTCCAAGATTCTTTCTTTCTGGCACTCACACAACTCCATTTCCCCTCCTAATTCTCACTAGAAACTGACCACGACAAGCCTCCAAATGAAACACTCACTGTAGTATGAGGCACCTGGCACTACACTATTCAAAGAAGTTACAAAGGGCAAGCTGTCACATAAAAGTTCAAAGTATTTCTAAGAGGAAGTTAATCAACTTCCCTTATATCTATTAAAATACTCCATCCACGAGATGATTTGGAAAACACAGAGAAAGCAGCATATATGACTTAGACAACATGCTTCTGTCTCACCATGAGTTTATCTGTTTAAGGCTACTACTATATGAACTTTAATAGTGACATTATGAGAGTTCTTAACATCCATTGAAAATTTATAGTCGGATACCGTAACATGTTATATGCATTACCTTTTTACCACTTAATCCTTACAAGAACCCTGTAAGAATACAAGAGAATTATTGTTCTCACTTTTCAATGGAACCTAAGGCTCAGAGAGGTCAAAGCCAAATTGCTACCTTGAGCCAAAATATGGGTTATCATTTAAGACTCTCTGTAGATAACAACCACTACAACGTATGAAACTCACAGCCATAGAAGAATAATGCCCACTGTGGTAAAAAGTTGCAAACAATCACAGGAAGTTTAAAAGGGCATTAAAAAACAAAAACAAACACACACAATCCTATTCCCCACAGGAACTTTTACTAACATTCTAGCTTCTTTATGAATCTTTCTTTATATTAATCTAGATTACACTAAATAATCTAATGTTTCCAACATTTTAAAATTTTTATTTCTTGTGTATATGTCTAAGTGTGTGCCATGCATGTGCAGGTGCCCTCAGAAATCAGTTGTAGCTACAGGCAGTTTTGACCCACTAATGTGGGTGCTAGGAACTGAACTTGGGTCCTCTGGAAAAGCAGCAGACTCTTTTAACCATGAAGCCATCTCACCAGCCCCTTAATGAAGCTTTTCTCATCACTGAATGTACCTTGTGATTTATGATTTAATCACTTCTTTTATGAATCAGCAGGTTGTTTTAAGCTCCCTCGCTGTACATGAGACTCCAAAGAACACTTCTGTGGAAAATGCTTTGCTAGTATTTTGAATTTTCCCAAATAACAGATTTTTAAAAACAGTGACTGTAGGGTTTTGATCAACGTATCAGAGAGAAACAATACTCCAACAGGCCTGGGAGATGCTAGCCAGCTTTCTGGGTATAAGTTCAAGAGTCCAAAGAGCAAAGAAGAAAGCCTCTACAAGACAGCATGGAACCGAAGACACATACTCGGGACAGGCACATTAAAGATGACAGTCAGAGCTGGAGACCCTGGACAGATCAGAGTGACTGCTGTTCTTTCAGAGCACAGATTCATACAACTCACAATCAACTGTTAACTCCAGCTCCAAAGGATACGATGCATTCTTTTGTCCTCCATGGGCACCTGCACATATACAGACAGACAGACAAACAGACACACACACACATACACACAAATAAAATCTGGTTTTGGTTTTTTTTGTTTGAAGAGCCAGGTTTCCCACCATCAAAAAGGGAGATATAAATATGAGCAAAGAAGAAGTGAGACAAAATCTTATTTGGGTTGGATGCACGTAAGGGAACTCATGAGTTTCCATGTACTAACAGAAATATAGTTCCAGATACACATATGGTCAGCTCTCTCTGCATCTCTCTCTTCATTCAAGGATTCAAATGTGGCTATTTAAAAAAACAAAAAATGGGGGAGGCATCTGTACTGAGTATGTACAAACTTTTCCCTTGTTATTATTTACTAATATAGCCAACTTAGAGAAAGCAGGTATTAATAATCTAGAGATCTGAATTTAAATGTGAGGCTGGGTTATACAGGTTAACACAAATACTATGCCACTTTATGAGGGACTTCAACACGGGGCAACTAATACCCTGACAACACGGAAGAGCTGCATCTGCATATGCATATACATACACTTATACATATACATACACATATACACACATACATACACATATACATACACATACACATACATACACATACACATGGGCTATCTGAGCTAGAAGCAGCAAACTCTAAACCAGTGAGTATTTACACAGTACAGATCTTAGATGCTAAATACCATTTCCCACTAAAAGAAACCAAGACTATTAGAGAAACCACTCATTTCTTGAATGAAACAGGCAAAAGAAAAGCTAAAAACATCTGGTACCAAAAAAAGGCCATCCCTAAAAGACAGTGAAGCTGGATTGGGAGCTCACTCGCCAAACCAAAGACAGTGTGAGCACAAAACAGATACAGTAACAGATAAATCTCTGAACAAGAGACAACAGCATATGCAAATAGGAAAACCAGAGGCCACAAGGAAAGATGCTGGGAGAAGAACACACCCTTGCTTTCCCATCATTCCTGACAAAGATACAAAATTATCTAATAAGCCTCAGTCACACTCAATTTGTGAATGTTCTACAAATTAACTGACCTTGAATTTTCTTAAGTGTTGAGGCTGGTAAACTAAACAAATCAAAGAAACGTGCTTTTTTTAGTGAAAGTCACTGGGAATTGAATACTTTTGCTATCAAGAACAGTACTGGGGCAAAATCTGAATGGGAGGCCAAAAACTAGACAGTAGTATGTTTGAAGTCTCTTACTGAAGGATGTATTTGTTCCTATCAGCTTTTATTTTGGTGCTAAAATTATTTCAAATTTGACTAGTGAGAGTCCCTTCAGGCCAGCTTCAGAGGTCTTTCGAGGTAGTGCATTATCTTAGTTTAGTTTACTATTTGGCTTACATATCCCTGGTGACAGTCCACTAAAGGAAATCAAAGCAGGAACCTGGAGGCAGAACTGAAGCAGAAGGCTTGCTCAGTGTTTTCATATACCCCAGGACCACCTGCCTAGGGGTGGTCCAGCCCACACTGGGCTGGACCTTCCTTCTCACACCAAATATTAGTCAAGAAAACTCCCTACAGACCCGTCTACAGGCCAATCTGATGAAGACACTCACTTGAGGTTCCCCATTCCCAGCTTGTGTTAAGTTGAAAAAAAAAAAACAACAACAACAAAAAAAAAATCTCTAATCAACACATGCATTGATGATAAATTCCCAAGCTGGAGGCTGCACTGTGGTTGAAGAGAACTTTCATGTTTGCATATTATACATACTAAGGGATAAAGAGTAACAGACCATCAAATTGGCCATTTCTTCTCAAGGGTCTCTGCCACTCACTGGGATACCGGAGCTTCACTATCAGCTCTATAATCTGTCTTTACCTCCCCATACTTTCCTGGATCCAGGGATACAAATGAGAAAGGACTGTGGCTTAAGTATTTAGGTAGAAGATTTAGTTCTTCTAGTGTGTGACCCTGGGCAAAAATGCCTTCTTTGAAAACAGAGACAAGTGAAGGAAGGGTCTGCAGAGCGTTTTAACAGTGAACACCTGTAAACTTCAACTGCTCAATATCTAATAACGAATAAACCGCAGCACGCCCTTACAAAACCTGACACTATCACAAAGTCTTTCCAGACCACGAGCAAAGGCCCCCAAATTAACAAAAGCAAAAGCATGTATCACAATCGTGATTTAAAAAAAAAAAAAAAAAAAGTTTTCAAAGATGGCCCACCAGCCCTGCAAATGACTGTCCGCGGCGCACACCCATACTTGCCTCAAGCGCCTCTGCTACCACGCGGACCAAGCAATGTCCTTCCAGGTTGCCGGCCTCCGCCACGCCCGTGATCCAGGTCACGCTGCGGTGGGTCCGCAGCACTCTGCGCACACACTCCCTCCATAGGCGGCACACTCTGGGGACGCAAAAGCACAAAAGGTTGCCGCCGGGCGGGTCGTTCCCGCCGTCAGCAGCGCTGCAGCGGCCGAACGCCAGGAGACCCGTGCAGGGGTCCCGGTCTGGGCAAACCCGCCACCCACGGGGACGAAAGTCCCCTGCCCCATTGGCCCTCACCCGGCTACCCGCAGCAGCGCCTTGGCAGGCAGGAAGGTGAACACACGCTCCACCACCTCCGCGAGGTTACTCAGCACGTAGGTACTTCGCGGGTCAGTAGAGGAGGAGCCGCCGCCGCCCACCAACTCCATTCCTCGCCTACCGGCCAGAAACCCTACGGAAGCTCGGAAGAACCCGAGCAGCCGGCACACCACCGCCCACCCGAGCCCACTGCGCAGGCGCGCGCGCCACTTCCGGCGGGCCGCTTCCGGCACTGGATTTACAGCAGCAGCGGTGCGTCGAGTTGTAACGCCCGCAAAGTTCCGCCCGGAAAGGAACGGTGCAACCTGGCCATTGGGCCGGCTGCAAGCATTCGATTTATTCGGTGAGTCTGGTTAACACGTTAGCCCTTAAGTTTTAAACGAGTTAGCATTTTAAATAGCACTCCCCATTCTTTGGCCACTAACTGTAATTGCTGCTAGAAGCACAGGCCAAACCAGACCTATTTTCACATAGGAAGTATTATGCTTTGACACGTACTAAATCTTCAACCCGGAGCTACTGAATCACAGGGAACGAGGCCCAACAATCTTAACTCTCCGGTGGTTCACGTACCTATTCCGAACCACAAACGAAAACAACAGTAAGCGCAGCTTCATTCCAACTGAATACAGTTGCTTCCTGATTGAGGGGGCTTTGGTCCCCAGCTACTTGGTCTGGCCTGGTGCTTCTTGTTTTGGCCTCATGACCCTTTACGCTGTTATATTTACCTATTAGAACATTTTGGATTGGGCATGGTGGTTCATGTCTGCAATCTAGCAAGCTGGAGGCAGGAGGTTCACAAACTAAAAACAATCTGGACTCCCCAACCCCAAAATATTTTAACATAGGATAACCAAAACACGTTAACAACTTGGTATTTTTTTTTAATGGAGGAAAAACTCTTAAGAACTCCCCATCCCTCAATAACAAACTGCCACTTTGCTCTGAAAACCTTATAGGTACTTAATAGCAAACACATAAATGCCATACAGTCTCCAAAAACTCCACTGTACACAGGGAATGTGTGACAACTCAAATGCTTTCTGTTAATAAAAACCCCAGCAGGTCTCAGGGTCTCCTAGAGTCCTACTTTCAGGACTACTGGCCCCAAACTACTCTATGGATCCATTGGCAGGGAGGAGGCAGCGACACATGATAAGGACTAGGGGAGGCCATGTGGTTAAGTGGAGGACTTCCAAAGATTTTCACACCTAAGGGGACCTTCAGAGAGGGCCACTGTTTCTGAATGAAGTAGGGTGGACAACATCCAGACATAACATTTAAACCAAAGATGAAACTAGCATGGGAAATTTCAATCAAGAAGAGACAAAGGGTATTATCCAAACATACTGGGCCTAGAGCTTTCCTCCCTCGGTGATTCTTACAAGATACACTGATAGTGGTGTGTATAAGGGCCATGAGCATAAAAGTGCTAGTAATATCTTGAGAAAATTAGGGATATTAATTCAAATAGCACTGGAGCCACAAGTTCCCAGCCAGCCAGCCTGGGCTGGAGAGTGGGATAGTCAAAAACAAAAACAAAAACCCACAACAACAAACAAAAAACCCCAAACCCACATGTATGTGAATTTAAAGAACGTAAAGGGAATGGCTAAAGAAAAACTGAGTGCACTACGTGTGTAGTGCAATTCTCTAGGTTTCCTGCCTCTCATTAAATCAATCTCCATCTCCGCCCCTGAAACCTCCCCACACCCCATTTCTCTTAAATACCCTACACTAGAACTTCAATAGAGCCTAAAGACACCTGAATCATAACATTTCTTATGAGGGAAAGGTGACAAAGCAATTTTTAAATGGTTCTTTATTCATAAACTTGATGCAAGTTTACAAAATTTACTGTACATTGCCAAATAAATCTGCAATGAAAAATAAAATCCAAAAAACAAAGCATGCCAAATGTGCAGCTGTCAATCTGCTAGCCATGAGGATATGAAAGAATTCAACAATGTATTCAAGATTCTGCCTTAGGCTTAAGGAACTTTATAATGCTTTGAAGAATTCTGCCTTGCCACTTGTTATCTGAGCACTGGCAATCATTTAAAGGTAACCAAGGGAGCAAGAATACCAGGTATCTTCACCTGTCCTCTTAACCAACAGAACAGAATCAGGAGAAATTAAAAACACATACAAAATGCACAAGTGCCAAGTTTCCTGAATGTGGTTTACAAAGTTAAAAAAAAAAAAAGAATCACAAATCAAGTGTATAAGAAACACCTTTTGAGCTGGGCAGTAGTGGCGGACGCCTTTGACCCCAGCACTCCTCTGTGAGTTCGAGGCCAGACTGGTCTACAAAGCAAGTTCCAGGACAGCCAGAGCTGTTACACAGAGAAACCCTGTCTCGAAAAGCAAAAACAAAAACAAAAGGAAACAAGCTTTGTACTGGTTTGTGCAGGAAAATGTGCTTCTGGGTTTCTTTTTAAAAGTGCTTAATAGCTAGAGTTTATACTTAAATCAAATTCAGAATTTAAAAAAAAAAAAAACTATTACCAACCAAAGAGGACTGATTCACATAAGGCAAAAATGGGAAGTACATTGATTTGTGTCACATTTTATAAAAGAATTAACATATGCTGAATCCCTAACTGGTCTTCTGATGTAAAAGCCACTGGATGACTACAGCAAAAAATCTCAGGGTCTCCAATTTAGGTGTCTTTTATACTTCTGCTCAAGGAGTCTGTCTTTGTGCCAATCACTTCACAAGTTTATTAGTTTATCAATAATTGCAACACCCCGTTAATAAGTAGGAAGGTAAAATGACCTCATACTTCAGGCTCTACACTGTGGCTCTTCCCAAGAAATGTTGAACCAACAGGAGGCAGGTTCAGCCCAGCAGGACTCTGCCATCCCAGTGGAAATTACTGCTCACAAATGGCTGGCTCACTTTGCTTTACTTAATATGATACAATACAACTAAGATCATACTTCCAGAAACAGTTCAGACCTTCACACAACCATGAAAAAGTTAACAATTTAATGAAGAGGCTTCCTGTCATAATTTTGGCAATAAAAAGATTTCAGACCTGAAAACACTATGGTTTAGAAGACCTAAAATTCCTAAACCAGTATTGACCATCAGTTAAACTTTTATTGGCTCTAAACGAACAGGATTTTGCAAATCTTCATACCCCATAGGCTCAATATAGGAAGGTTACTGTAAATTCACAGCTGCAGTAAACTGATGCTGACTTCCCTGCTTGCTTAAAAGATTTCACTTTTCAAGAAAGAGGTGGTAGGGAGTGGCTATTGTGTGTACTTATCAGGAAAAATACAGTAAAGGCCCCACTGTTCAGTCCAAGATACCTAAAGTGAGCAAAATGAAAAGGCTGTATCTGGATGTCAGTTGACAGATTATCCACTAAATGATCTATTAGCTAATGTCTTCGGTACTGCTGTTATACGGGCACTCAAAAGCTTATGTCTGCACGTTGGAACGATTTTCTTTAAAGCAACATTGGTCCAGACATATGTCAGCGTAGTTAGCCATCTTCCTTTGGAGGTGTATACCAGCCTGAAATAAAATGGAAAAAACATTAACTACTTCAGTCCTTGAAGCAACTAGGAAAAGGCACTCCTAAGATCAGGTCCAGTCTCTACTCATAATTTTGATGTTTAACACTTAAGTGATGTAGAAACTTAAACTTGCTTTTTTGTTATTAATCTAGCATTCTGATATGTTCACAGTATCAAGTCACTGTTTATGAATAAACGACACTTGAGTTTTCAGCATCTCTATATGAATGGTATACCTAGCTGATAATGACAGTATGGAATAACAGTAGTCACATGCTAACCTTCCATTTCAATTTTGCATTTAAAAGAAACCTGGCAATTAGAATTAAAAAAAAATTAATAGTCATCATATTAAAATTCTAGCTTTTTAAGGCAGTCCATCCCAGAGTCAGTAATCTCATAATGTATGTCCAGACATCAAGTTACATGTGATAAGCACACCATTTTATCTGTCAATTTAAAACAAATAAAAAGATGAAAATTTTTGGAAACATTTTAAAATTGCCATCTCTGATTCTGAATCCACTGCTCTTTCATCAATGCAGGGCTTACACACACACACACACACACACACACACACACACACACACACACACACACTCTTTCTATAAACATCTTTGAATGCCAATTGTAGGTTTTGCCTTAAGAGAGAAAAGAGGAGCAAACATGACTGTTGCTCATACTCCACACAAGTCTAAACTCTCCTAGAAAGGCAGTTAGATGCTCAGTCATGCCTGGTACAAAGCAAGCATTGGAACATACTCATCTGATAAACTAGAAGTGATATTATGAAAGCCTGGACTTAACCTTATGTTGTAAGACCTTCCTTTGAAGCCTCAAGATTTGGTTTTGAATATTATTTCTATAAGGAATCACTGACAAAGTGTCAAGTTGGCATTGTCATTAAAATAAAATTGAGTGCAAGATACAAATCTAAACATACAAACTAACATACATATGTGTGTACACCTACACTTGAGTGTGCATAGGCCAGAGGTCAACATCCTGTGTCTTCCTCAATTGCTCTCCCCTTTTTTTGGACACAGGGTCTCAAGCTGGAGCTCAATAATTCAGAGAGCCCCAGAATCGTCCCTTCCCTGTCTCCCCAGAGGTGGGATCAGAGTCCTAACTAACATGTTTCTAGAAAGTTAGGACCATTGACTACAGATGCCTACCTACCCTAAGGAGACTCCTTCCTTCTGCTCCACACAAAGGCCTTTCATTTCCCTCCGCTGCCACAACGACTTCTTTGTTCAGAGCACCTGTTACAAAGTGCTCTGCAGAGGCACTATTCTTTTTCCTCATGTTTATTAACAGACACTGCCAACTTTAGAGATGAGGAAACTGGGGTTCAAAGAGACCACAGAGGCTGGTAAAATGGCTCAGCAGGTGAAGGTATTTGCCACCAAGCCAGACCATCTGAGTTTGATTCTCAGAACCCACATGGTGTGTGTGGTGGCAAACACATACACACAAAACAAGTATTTCTTTTCTAAATGAATCACAGGACTTTTTCAAAGTCACAGAGCTAAGAAGCCACATAAATGGCACTTGCAAATAGGTCTTCCAAGCCAGGCTAAGTACTAGTACAAGTACTAGTTTCTTGTACACTTCTCTGGAAGATTTTGCAAGGACATTCATGCACAGCTGTTGTCCAAAGACTTAGCCTGTAATCCCAGCTACTGGGGAGACTGAAGCAAGATTCTGCAGAGTGATCTCAGAACCAGCCTGGGCAGCTTAGTGAGATCCTATGTTAAAAAGTGAAACAAAACAAAACAAAAACGGGGGAGGGAAAGGGAAAAGAAAAGGGAAAGGAAAAGGAAAAGGAAAAGAAAGACAAGGCAGGTGACTCAAACAGCAAACCTGAATCTCAGTAGTAGAATGTTTTGGCCTGGTGGGGTTCTAGGTTCGACCCTGAGGGAGGAAGGAAGGGAGGTCTACCCAAGTACTAATCTGAAGATGTTTCAGAAGCAGATAGCCATGATCCTGCTAAGCTTGCTCAACTACAATGAGAGCTCCTATACAAAGTTGCTTGCACAATTCTTTTATTTACAAAATATATTTCAATTGAGCAAAGGGATTTATCCATTAAGCTAAATTCTTGGTTCTGACTCAATGGCATTTAGGTCAAGTCTTCAGAGCACAGAAAGAAGCAGTGTTAAGATTTGTTGCAAGATTATGAATACAGTTAAGGGTTTTTTTCCCACTGTAGTTAACAGTACTTGATAAAAAATTAAGACAAAACCACAGGAATGAACAAGGCAAACACCAGCATGCTGTGTACAACTTCATGAATGGCAGTAAGTACTTATTGAATTAAACATACCATTTTTCTCATGTATCTGTACAATGGAATTATAGGATTGTTGGGCCCGTGCTAGATTATACTGATTCTGAAAAAGAAATTACACATTATTAAAACAAATCTGCAGTCAGATGAAAACCATCAGAGTGAATTTATGATATATCACTACTGTGTTTAACAAAATCAAAATTGCACTTCGCTAAAACCCCACACACTTCAGAGTTGTTTACTTTTTTTTTTTTTTTTTTTTTTTTTTTTGGTTTTTCGAGACAGGGTTTCTCTGTGTAGCTTTGCGCCTTTCCTGGAACTCGCTTTGGAGACCAGGCTGGCCTCGAACTCACAGAGATCCGCCTGGCTCTGCCTCCCGAGTGCTGGGATTAAAGGCGTGCGCCACCACCGCCCGGCTCAGAGTTGTTTACTTTTAACATCTTCCTACCACTGGTCAAGCAGGAAGGTTTACAGTCCTAGTGTGTGTCTCCACATTGTCAATTCAAGTCAAAGGAAACATGTTTAGATGAGTAACACTCAACTCTTTCTTCTCCTTACATCCAAAAGAATGGTCCATGGTACTGCTTTCAGCTAAGAAAACACTAAGCACTGTGAATCTATATATTTGTAGTTAGAAATATAAAGAATGCCCACAAGTGCCACCAAGTCACCTCCTTTGGTTAAAATAAGGAATTTTCTCTAAGGAGCCAAGTTCAGACTGAATTTTGTCCCATAAGCATGAATGGCTTACACCTTAACTTCAATTAGTATCAGACATGATCTCTGTAACAGCTCGCCCCACCTACAGCATATCATACAACTTGTTGCACAACAAATACACAGTACAGAAGAATAACAAAATGTAGAGACAGTCTCCCTTCCCATCCCCACTTCCCCTACTCAGTTGACTACATTTACTAGTTTCTTGTACACTTCTCTGGAAGATTTTGCAAGGACATTCATGCACAGCTGTTGTCCAAAGACTAACCCTGTGCTTGCCAAGTATGGGCAAAAAGCATCTAGAATGGAGCTGCTGCATCAAGAACAAGCCTTTGCAATGCTGAAGACTTGCTCAATGCTTCACTATGGACTGCCAAGGCCAACTGTGTGCACCTCCAAGTAGCTTCCCAGGAGTCCTTCGGCACTGTTTCAAGCCACATCCTCCCTGTGGTTTCAGTTTGCTGGTCTACTACTGAGTGCAGCTGAGAAGGTTTCTGTGCATTTGTGAGCCACTTATGTTCATTTCTGGACCAGTTGTAAACAGACCCTACTTTCTACAGAGTAATCTTCTAAAGACATAGACACAAACACGCATGGCAGAATCATATCAAAGAAAAATTTTCAAATACTTTCATGGGCTAGAGATATGGTTCTGTGGTTAGGGACACTTGCTGCTCTTCCTGAGCACCAAGGTTTGATTCCAAGCACCCCACCCAGTGGCTTCCAAGTCCAGTTCGAGGGATCTCAGGCCCTCGTCAAGCATGAATATGGTGCACAGACATTTAAGAAATTCAGGCAAAAACATCCATACACATTATTTTTTTTCCACAAAGAGAAAAATAAAAGAGAAATAGACTAAAAACAAAATATATACAACGTACTCTCAGATAACCATGAACTACTGTGCCTACTCTTCCAAGCCAAGTATCAGCCAGCCTCCACCATTTTGGACAGCTGACACAGTTGATGATTAATTAACTTCCAGTTTAAGGCACTGTTAGGTCAGCAGCAGACTTCTTTTTACACCTTCAGTAATCTCTCCCTGTTCTTCATGTTGGTTTGACTCCTTTCTAACAATGAGTTGGATTTTTGATTTGTTATTCTGTTTTTATTTTTGTAAATTAGTATACAAGAAACTAGCTATCAGCATTTTTTAACAAGGTCTGCATGTTTTGGTGGAGTCTGCTCTCCCTCACGTTCTGTCCTAGGAACTCCACTGGCTCCAGCCTCTCCTCCTCCTCGTTCACGGCCCTTTCTCTTCCCTCACCTCTGTTCGGAGTCCTTCTGACTGCACTGTTGCTGCTGTCCCAGACACTGCAGAATTTTATTTTCAAATTCCCATTTAACCAAAGGGTTGTAAAATCTGAAATTCCACAGAACACTGTCTTTCCAGTGTACTAACTTACCAGTCTTATTTAACTAAACTAGGATCAGAACATCCGTCTCCTTTCTTCTTTTCAGCATTATGGGTCAGCTTCACTCAACAACTTTGGGAGGGTTTTTTAGAATTTTAGTATTGCTATTGTAGTTAAAAAGTATTTTTAATTTGTATTTGATTTTTTTTTACTATAATTTAGAAAAATACTTAAAATTTCCAAGTTCATATGTACTGTAATTAATCTTTTCATTTTTATCTTCTAATTTAATTACATATTTGAATTATATGGTTTGGAAGGTAGCAAACCACAAGGTTTTTGTATTGCCTTCCTTGCTTTATAAAATAATCCATTCTGATTTTTTTCCATTTCCCATGTATGTCTGGGAAGGAAGGATATGGGGTTCTGATACTGGGCACAGGCCTGGTCACTGGCACTCAAAGTCACACATGCAGACCTCTCTGTTGGCAGACTCATCTGGTTTCCCTGGGCTTTTATCAGGGTTTTTCTCTTCAACTGTAAGCTATTCTGTATGTTCTGTTAAATTCTTCTTCAGATCTCTCAATACCATTCCCAGTCTTACTAAATGATCAGTTTCACCATTCTGGTTTTAAATGTTTTCTTTTCTTTGGCTTTTAGGGTCTCATGTAGCTCAGGCTAGCCTTAAACTCACTATGTGGCCAAAAATTGCCTTGAACTTCTGATTCTCCTGCCTCTACCTTCTAAGTGCTGGGTTGATAGGCATGTGACCATGTGTCCAGTTTCCACTTTCCAGCTTTGATATTTCATACAACTATTATATTGCACTTCAAATAACTAAAGTTTCTATTTTGTTCTATTTTTGTGGGGTTTTGTTTGTTTGGTTGGTTGGTTTTTCAAGACAGGGTCTCTCTGTGTAGCTTTGCGCCTTTCCTGGAACTCACTCTGTAGCCCAGGCTGGCCTCGAAACTCACAGAGATCCGCCTGCCTCTGCCTCCCCAGTGCTGGGATTAAAGGCGTGTGCCACCGCTCAGCTCTGTTTTTGTGTTTTGAGGTATTGAGGATTGAACTCATGCTAAGTAAGCACTCCACCACTGAGCTATAACCCCAGTCCTTACCCCCATCTATAGGGGCAAGTTTCTCGGTCCCGCCTAGCCCCACAGTCTGGAATAATCTCTCCCCTGAGCTCTCGAAGCCACTTATAAAATCATCACTCAGAGGCTTATATTAATTACAAACTGTATGGCCTATGGCTCGGGCCTCTTGCTTAAATTACCCATTTCTATTAATCTATGTGTTGCCATGTGGCCGTGGAGTTACTGGACTGTGGGCCTCTTGTTGCTCCTTGGGTGGCAGGTTGACCTGACCCCGCTTTTCTTCTCTCTATATCCCTCTTGGATTTTCCCACCTGGCTCTATTCTGCCCTGCCATAGGCCAATGCAGCTTTATTTGTTAACCAATGGGAGCAACATATATTCACAGCATACAGAAAGACGTTCCACAACACCCATCTTGTGATTTGGTGCCTGGCTGGCCTCGTGATCTTTAACTGCATTCCCTGTGTGTTTGGTTTTAATCTTTGGGAAGCCTACAAGCTCCAATAGAAACCCTTTTCTCTGGAGGCTGAGTCTGTTTCTGGGAGAGCTGTGACTGCAGCTGACACCAGAACACAGCAGAGCCCTGGTGATCAAGGTTCTTATATTTGGTACCACAACATGGCTCACTTACAAATGCAAGACTAGGCTGCTTAGTCATTCCCTAGCACCAGAAAGGATGACAACAACACAGATCTCTCCTGCACTTGTGAGCATTAGTCAGGGTTCATTCTTCAGGAGAACGACAGCATCAAAGGACACCTGTTCTGAGTGCAGAAACAGGGTCAGCACTGCTCCAAAGGCTGTGTGCTCCAAAGGCTGTGTGCTCCAGGACTTCACTATCATTCACTAGTGCTCCCTCTGGAACATGCATGCTTCACACATTAACTTGCTTTATTTATTTTGTTTTTGGAGATAGGGTCTCCTTCCTTATATAGCCCAGTTGAGTCTAGAATTCACTGTGTAGCCCAGCTGGCCTCCTTCCTACCTTAGCTTCCCAAGGGCCGAGAACTACCTTTTCATCAACAGGTCAGTATCCTGGGAGGATTTATTACTTGTATAGCTTCAAGTTAATGCTACAGCTTTTATTTCCTAGTAATTGAACAGGAAACAGCCCGACTGCTATCCTTCTAAGGCCATGGCTTGTCCTCACTCCTGCTGGCTAAGCACAGTCATGAAGTGGGGGAGCTGACGGCAGACTGTTCTTCCACCTCTCCATAGGTTCTTGACTGTATAGAGCTACCAAGTTCTCAGCCCATTCATCCAACCTGACCTTGATCATGTATGCTGAAAGGAACTCTGTTTTCCAGCATATGTGTAAATTTATGTTAATTAATTTAGCTTTTAGAAAGCACACACATTCATTTGCTTTGAATTAATAGCTGACAATATCATTTAAAAATATCTTATTTAAGCTTTCTGATTAAGACCAAGTATAAATATTTAAAATACTCTAAAGTAATAAATATATGGCAAAAAGAAATTTGAAGAACACAAAATTCAAATCTCATCTCTAACCTGATCCTACCAATATTTCAAAAACCCCTTATGAGAAACAATTAGCACTTGAACATTCTTCCGAAGACAGTCTATACTGAAACAAACATACTTACACAGCTCTCCTTTCCTCCTCACTGCCGTCCCCACTATATATACATGTACCCACCTACACATCAACAAACAGCACTGAACACTATTTAAAATCTTTATCATTGTATGTGCACGTGTGGGCACACATGCTCAGCACACAGGTGGCAATCAGAAGACAATGCTGTGGGATTGGTTCTCTACTTCCACTTTTACATGGGTTCTGGGACTCCAACTCAGGTTGTCAGGCTTGCTCACTAAGCCCCAAATGTAAGCAATTTCTTTTGGTTGACAGACAGACACACAGACAGAGTGAGAGCGCATGTGCACACGAGAGGGGTGGGGGAGGGAGACTGTGTGTACAGGGACATGGGGCTCAGAGGATAACTTTCAGGGACAGCTCTCTCCTTCCACTGTAACTGAACTCAGCTCATCAGGCTTGCACGGCAAGCCCTCTACCCCATGAACCACTTGCTGGCCCTTTAACACCATTAGCCTCTTTTTTAAAAAGATTGATTGTTATTATTTTAATTAAGTGTGTCTATTTCTATATGTTGAGTATGTACATGTGAGTGCAGATGCCCACAGAGGCCAGAGGTATCAGATACCCCTACAGTGGGAGTTAGAGGCAGTTGTGAGCTGGCTGACACAGATTCTCTATAAAAGCACCAATCACTCTTATATATCAATCATCTATCCAGCTTTGAATTAATAGCTCACAATATCATTTATTATGACAATATCATGTATCTTCTTTTTAGTTACATTTATTTACGTGTGTGTATGTGGCGAGCACAGGGACATACGTGCCATAGCAGGCATGTGAAGGTCAGAGGATACCCTTTGGAGTTGGTTCTCCCCTTTCTACCATAGGCATCCTAGGAATCAAACTCAGGCCCTCTGGCTTGGTGCCAAAATGTCTTCGCCTACTGAGCCATCTCACCCTCACTCTTTCTTTTTTGATTGTTAGGGGTTTAGTTTTTTGAGACAGGGTTTCACTACATAGCCCAAGGTAGCCTGGAACTTGTGGTCCTCCTGACTCAACATCTCAACTTCTAGAATCATAGGCATGTACCACCATGCCAGGCTTCTGTGTTATTTTTTAAGTTAATATTTAGACTATTACCTGTAGAATACAGGAAGATGAAACTTCTATTATATTGTGCAAAGTTTCCACTTTCTTAGCTGACAATATTTTTTAATTTGAAAGAAAAAAAAGAGTGAAGTTTTACCCTAAAAGCTCCCTGAGTTCACTTCTAATGCACCAACCACATAAAGACTCTTGTGTCAACCATGAACAAAGAAGCCAGCACAGAGGATCATAAAGGTCCCCAAAGGTTCCATTGGCTATGTCATCAAGCCGTCTCAGTGGTTATGTGCTATGTTCTACATAACACAAAGATCTCTTCGTGTAAACCATGTATGAATGTGTTTCAATACACAGAAGGACTCAGCAGCCTGACTTAGGGCCTCATATATAATGCTTTTTTCTTACTTGCCAAGAAAACTGCACATCATAGAAAACATGTAGGTTTAAAGCAATTGATGGAATCTAAGATTTATAGTATAGAATAAATAATACTGGTATTCTAGAATTTCAAAACTAGAGAACCTAAGTTATGCTAGCCCACTGTATTTGATACAGAGCTCTCAGGAGAAAGTCTGTACAGTGTACTGGTAAAATTTCAATTACGAAAGAGAAAAGAGAGAGAGAGAGAGAGAGAGAGAGAGAGAGAGAGAGAGAGAGAGAGAGATAACTATGCCCTTCTGATTTTCTTTTCTATTTTAAAATGAAAAACATGGGAATTTTTTTAAATTATTAAATTTAACATCAAAATCTACATTTGTATAGATGTTAGGAGAAAGCACTGAAGACCAGGATATGCTAATGCCTGGTGTATTTCTCTAGACACTCAAAATTATAAACTACCTTCTTATGTTTTTGTGATGTTATCTGCTTTAGGAACTTTGAATGAGGAGGCATATATTTCATCATTAAAAAAATTTCAGATTATACTATGTAACTATTTTATTGACACATTAAAATAAAAAATATAGATTCACATATATTATTAACAAACCTGGTTTGATATAAGTTATTGAACATTGGTGAGTTGCTTAACTTTTGGATTTTAAACAAATGGCATTTTATTCCAGTATAAACAAACTTCTATTAAAAAGAGTTAAAAGCAACACTATCGTCCCAAATTATGATTTTTTTAAAATGACCTTTTAAAATTTTTGCTTTTTCTGTGGATTAGCTTTCTAAAAAAATTCTCATGATTGGAAGTGCAGTATGAGTATATATCTCTATGTTTTAAACTACTTGAATAAACAATGCAAATTCACAAAGAACTTTAGGGAAAACATTCACTGTTTAAAAATCATCAGATCAAGGTTATTTCCATCACACAAAGGTTTTTTTTTCCAAAACAAACATCATATAAGTATCTATGAATAGCTACAATTCCACCTGGAACAATCCTCTAGTACAGTAAGTGAATTCAGCACACAACTCAGTAAGTGTACAAACTACACCTGCCTAGCTGAAACCTTGTTTTGCCCCCATGACCTTAGAGTTATCAGACCCTGTGTGCCTCAGTTTCTTCAGCTCTAAATGAAGACAACAGAACGTTTCTCATAGGTTATTAAAAGGGTTGAAAAAGTTAATGATCTACAGTAGAACAGAATCTAGCATGTATACTCTGACTGAAAATTAATGATGCTAACATGGTCTCAGTTTGAAGAAACCTCAAAATACACCCAAGCCTTTTCCTTAGTATGTGACATTTAACAATAACGAGCTCAAACTAAACACGCCTGTGAATAGGAAAGACTAGGTGGGGTTAAGTGACTGCAGTGAGCATCTTCTCTTACACATCTGTTTCCCACCTTCACTTTTCTAAAACAAGAAAATTAAATAAACTGTCTCAAAAAGAATTGAGACGGGGGCTGAAGAGATGGCTCATCAGTTAAGAACATTTGTTCTTGGAGAGGACCCGAGTTCAATTCCAATCGCCCACATGGTTTGACTCACAACTGTCTATAACTGTAGTTTATCCAATGCCCTCTGAGGGCACCAGGCACACATATGGTCCACAGACACACACATCCAGGCAATACACTCATAGACATAAAAATAACTAAATTTTAAAACTAGAACCGAAAAAAATATATGCCTCACATGTGGCCTACACTAGCATGAGGGCACTTCAGCATATCTGTGGAGTTCTGAAGAGAGTACCTTATTTGCTCCAAACTGTACTCGGGCCTTGCCTTTCACCAAGGTGGCATTGATCTGCATGATGACCGATTCTATAGAGTAGGCGCTGCTCCAGCCCTATGGGAAGAAAAAACACAATGGTCTTCACAGTCCCCACTCAGGAAAACCTAAGGAAACATCGTAGAGGAAGCCAATGACAGCATGTCAGTGCTAACAAATTTGTAGTGAAGAGGAAAACACAGACGACAGTCCTGGGTTCTAAACATCTAAACCTGAGTGAATTATAATTTTAAATAAACATTACTCTCAGTTGTTCCAGCATGGACTGAGCTCAAAGTACAATGACATTTTACCAGTTTATCTTAGATTTTGTTTATAAAAGTAGGTGCTACTACAACAATTTTTTAAAAATATAATCTGCTACATTTAAGAACTTTGCTCTTAGAATCCAGCTAATTTGTGGAAATTATACTAACACTGAGAACTGTGCACAGGAGTTACCTGTTTTGTAAGAAGTTCCATACATAACGCTCCTCCACCCAACACGTACCTTTAAAAAAAGAAAGCAAGCATACAAAATCCTCTAAATATCAATATTCCTTAACTTCTAAAGTATTACTAAGAAAGCATGCACACAAAATTAGAAGATAGCATACAACAATGAAACTGTTACTAGGGACATAAGATGGACCAATTTCAAATGTTTACAGTCATTACTTTAATACAGCCAATGTGTCAAACAAATTGAACAGAACACAAACTTTTCTGATGTCAAAAACTAAGAACTTAGCTCTATACATCTGTTTTCTTAGCTGACACTGAAGTGTGCTTCTGTCCCCGGAGCTTTCTCTGCACCCTGGTGCAAGGCTGCAAACTCTGCGGACAGACAAAGCTCTACCTATCCAGAGTCACAAACAGCAGCAGGGTGCTGTACAGTCTGAGATGGCACAGTGAGTGTGCCCCCTGCCCCAATACACTGAGACTTCACAGTGGAGCCCACATGCCACCTAACATACCTCCATTTCTATACAGACTCATACAAACTTTAAGCTGTCTTCTGATTCTGCTATTGAAAGTTGTATTCTAGACACATTTCAGAAATTTTAAGTCAGCCAGTAGTATTCCTCTATACTTAGTAACTGGACTATGAAACGCAAGCTATTCTGATTGTGCCTCCATTGGGCTTTCCTATTTCACTCCTCTTTCTGATCTCATTACTTCTCTATCAATTTAGGTTTCCGTCCCTTGCCCCTAAGACAGCAGTAGCATGGGATCTCAACTAGTGTCGTATCACCATCATATATTCTTTGTACTGTCAGAGGATCCATCTCCCTAGAATGCTTTTTCCTTTCTTTTGTGTAGATATGTGGTGTGAGTGTCTGTTATGTATACATGTCGGTATGAAGGCCAGAGGTAAACATCAGCTGCCCATCTTATTGTTTGAGACAGAGTCTGCTCAATGAACCTGGAGCTCACCAATTCAGCTAGACTGGTTAGCCAGCCAGCTTCAAGGATTTCTCCTTGCCCCCACTTACCCAGTGCCAGGATTACAGGCACAAGCCACCATACCTAGACTTTTTGTGGGTTCTGGGGATCTGAGCTCAGGTCCTAGTTTCTCAGCATGCATTTTACCAACTGAGCCATCTCTTCCATTTCTACAACATTTTTTAAATTGTTGTTTCCCTTTTCCTATGCCAGTTAATGACAAATGAATCCAATATTCACGGTTAAATATGCTTACCAGAGGAAGGAGGAAAAAATGACTTGTCACACAATTTACAATGTTATAGCAACATTAACTATAAAAAGTTTAGTGCTGCTGTACTTGGCTAGGAAAAGGCTGGTGTTCTAAGCAAGAGATACAGAAGTTTAAAATTCACCGTATTTCCACCCTATGTTTATTTAGTGTATGTAAATATTTGGCTAGGTTACCTAGTATTCTTCCAAAAATGGTCATATGCTTTATGATAGAGAGTTACTTCCACTGCCTAACCCAGAAGCATGAGGGGACGTCTAAAGGTAAAAAAATGAATCTTCACAATTCTGAACATCTTTGTTCCATAATCTTATCTTGTGATCTCCTCTCATTCTAATAGTGTTTGTGAACAGCAGTGTAACAGCTTTCCAAAAGCAGCAACAAGATCCCTAAGAGATTACTTCAGCTTTGCTGAGCATCACTCAGAACTTTGGGATTCTGACAGAGCAACACTTCCCAAACAGCGAACCAGAGGGTGCCATCTTCTGAGATGCCAAAGGGAGGGGGAAAAGACTAAAGGAATTTAGAAGAAGTTATTTAGCATCTTTGTGGAAAACAGACTTAGGAGTTATTTAGTGTCTCTGTGGAAAATCACATCAAGTCTCCAAGAAGTCCCTTTGGAAAGAATATCACTTAATTTGCTGTCCAAAAATGCCTATTAATATACCATAGAACTTTCTGGGAGATGTGGTAAAGGATTGGGCTGCAGGCATCTGCCAAGCCAACTTTTTTGTTTGTTTGTTTGTTTTGTTTTTCGAGACAAGGTTTCTCTGTGTAGCTTTGCGCCTTTCCTGGAACTCACTTTGTAGACCAGGCTGGCCTCAAACTCACAGAGATCCGCCTGCCTCTGCCTCCTGAGTGCTGGGATTAAAGGCGTGCGCCACCACCGCCCAGCTAGCCAAGCCAACTTTTAAAGGAGTATTTCCTGATCATGCTGTAGACATCTAAATGGCTCAATACATCATAAACATGGATTTGTTTAAGGCCATGCTTTTTGTTTGTTAATTTGTTCAGCTGAGCTTTACAGACACTGTGGCCAGCGTATTCTGCAGTATTCTGCAGCCCCAACATCAGTTCATATATATTCTGACTATACTGAGAAATCTTAGCAGGATGTAATCTCAAAAACATAGCCTTTATACTTGTATTTGTATATTACAGACACTATTCTAAGAAGTTCTACAGTCAGTCTTTAGGAGTAATCCACTACTGTCTCAAACAGTATCAGTCAAACAGAAAGGATCAGTCTAGGGGCAATATTTTTGATTTTATTATTACAGTAGAAATCATCTCACAAAGTAGAATTAGCTGAGTACTTGAAAATTCTCAAAGGATTTTTTAAAGATTTATTTTCATTCATGTGTGTGCATGTAGAAGCCCGAAGAGGGTGTTAAATCCCTGGAACTAGAGTGCCATGTAGCTGGAAGCCACCTCACGTGGGTGCTGGAGACTGAAGTCAGGTCCTTAGGAAGACAAATAACTGCTCTATAACTGAGCCATCTCTCCTGCTCCCCTACAAACAGCTAATGATTATTCCTGTATGGGGACTATGAAACAGTTCCTAGGTAACTTGATCTTTTCCATGCCTCCTATAGCCTCCTAACTACAAAAGAAGCAATAAAAAATTCAGCCTGGCTGTCTGACAACCACCAGTCAACTGTACTAAGTGACAACTACTTATGTTGGGATCAGCTCCCGTCACCTCAGGTTTCCCAATTATCACAGTGACTGCACTCAACATCACAGGCCTATGGGAACCACAATGACTGCAACTGAAATCCTCAATGGTTTATATTTGAAAAATGCTTTCTTAAAAGACAGGATCTTGATAAATATTGACTACATTACCTAATATCCATAGCTGGACGGATGGATGGATGGATAAATCAATCTCTCTGGAAGGCCCAGACCCACTGTAAAGTCAAGGCTAGCCTGGAACTTACAATCCTGCATCAGTTTCTGACAGTTTGGGGTTACAGGCGGGCATACTCAGCTAAAACCCATTTCTTAAGGGTCAATATCTATAAATAAAATCCATTAGGATGTCTACTTATAAATAACTAATTTGTACCGGTCTGAATGTGGACCCCAAACCAGCGCTATCAGTTTCATCTGGGAACTTCTTAGACATGTAAATTCTCTGGCCCCCTCAACCTACTTGACACAGAATCCTCCAGCAGAAGTCCAGCAATCCTACCCTCCCAGGGTCTAGCTACTTCTGCAACAGACCCTGACACACACGACCACAACAAAGTAAATACGTAACTTACCCTCCTGAGAGAACAGGTAACACCACTCGAACAAATGGAGGATCAAATGGAAAATTATCCTAGAAAAGCGTATGTTTAATCAACTTTAAGAACATCATAAGTTTAATCAATTTTAAGAACATCATTTTTAGTTTTGCATTATTTAGAAGGTTTTCAAATAATCAATAAAGAAATAAATCCTATTACCTGTAATATAAAGGTCATAAAAGTTAAATTAGTCCAAAAGAAAGCTGAGAAACAAGTAAATAAAAATGTCAAATATGGAATTCGGGTCAGGACAGAATAAAACAGTGCTGTACTAACTCACATTGTATACTAAGTGCATGGCTGTGGGTAGGCCCAGGAGAGGCCTTTTCTGTCCACTACAGAAGAGGAATGTAAGAGGTTAGCTAAGAGCAGAATGCAGCCTCGGGGCCAGGGAGGCAAGAGGTGGAGCCGCAACACACCAAAGAGAGGCCTGAGGGCCTTCTGCATGCCAGGCTGGGCCCTGAGGGGACCAACAGCCAACTGCCCTCCCAGGAGTCTCCATCACAGATACTCTCGGTGTCCCCAGTGTCTGTGGCCCTGGCAGAGGCACATGGTAATCCCCTCTAGGGAAGAACACAATACTGGAAAACCCTCTGTGATCTTTCCCATGTATGTCCATCTTACTAAGACACAGACATAAGGACACACCTTATGTCTATGACAAGACAGGAGCAGAGCAGCCAGTCGGCAGGCAAAGGTCAGAGTAACTAAGAGGAGAAGAAAGCAAACCTCGGCAGAACTCACACAGTAAGGAGAACCAACAGGATCTGGATCTGGAGCTACAGCAACAAGAACTAACAACCTAGTAATGCGTGACTGCAACGACAGCAACACACTGCAGCAGAGAGACTCAGTAACGTCCAGAAGGAAGTTAGGAAAGGCCACAAAGGGTAGACACAGTGGGAAATGCAGAAGATAGCAAGACACACGGTTGATCACACAGGTTTGAGTCTTAGGAAAGAGAATGGGGTAAAAAAACTGGACGAGAATTTTTTAAACACGCCTCAAGGTTTGATCACTATAAGTACTATCAGGAAAGACTAGAATCTTCAATAATGAGAAAGGTCTTCAAGGTGCTGAAAGGAGTTGGCAATTTGCCAACCTAAGAGTCTGTACTCCTCAAACATGCAATGAAAGCCAGGCAATGCAGCACATGCCTGCAACACCAGCAATCAGGAAGGGAGTGATAACTCTGAGACCAGTCTGTGCTTCAGAGCAAGGCCTTGTCTCAAAGAAAAAGAAGTAAAAACAAATCAATTTTCCCATCTGCAAAACTGTACTAAAAAGAGATACTCAACAATATTCTTTTAGGCAAGAAAAAGATCGTGCTAGATACAACCTGGGAGAATAAAGAGCATGAAAATCCAAATTTGTCTGGTCCCAGAATCTAAGTATAGAATGTAAATGCATGTATTGAGTACATGAACTCAAATGTTCTAAGGCTATGAGATTACAAGGGCAAAAAAGGGAATACTGCACTTTGACAATTCAAGGACATATATGGGATGAGTAAGAGAACATATAATCACCACCTAAAAGGCAGGAAATGGGAGTCCTAAGGAAATCTAAAGGGGTGGGGGACATAGCGCAAGAAAGAGGAGTAGAAAACCACCAATCATATGGTAGATTTAAACCCAGTTATCAGTAGTAACATTCAAAACAAAGGCTAAGCTGCTTCAAAAAGTCAAAGGTGATGCTGAGGAGATGCCTGCGCAGGCCCAAGAACCTGAGTTCCAGCCTTAGAACAGAGACAGCCAGTGTGTCAGCACATGCCTGTGACTCCAGCACTGGGGAGACAGGGACAGAAGGATCTCGGGGCTCACTGGCCAGTGCCAGTCTAGACAAACTAGAGAACTCCAAGGCTAGTCAAAGAAGCTGCCCCTTCTCCAACCCTAAAGAGGTGGAGAGCCATCTCATAGCATGCAGACAGTAGCTAATGTAGCCCAGAGTGTTAGCCGTTAGTTCCCTGACAACCAGGTCAGGAAAGCTGCCCATAACTTATTATAGCAGCTCGACAGTGAAATGGCTTCCTGCTCCTGTTGAAGAGAGACCAAGGGAGTCTAAGAGAAATTCTGTCCAATTTTTATGTTCAAACAACATGGTTTAAAGGGAAGTAATGCTATTTTAAAAACTCCTTTTGAGGCAAGATAGGTACAAATATGCTTCATTCAATTATTTCCAAGAAGACAAAAAGTCAAAAAACAATTACCATACTTTCAGTAACTTCCCCTGTCTGCTCACAAGATTTCCAGGAACATAAAAATTATGAAAATTTGGCCCTCCCAGTAGAGGAGGCACATTTCTAGTTGCTAAAATGGATCATCTTAGATTTCTACTGCAAGTTAGAAAGACACCTGCCCACCCACACATACTGCCAACTTAAGGACAATTTAATCTACTTTCAAATCTATCTATAATTTAACAGTATAACGAAAACACAGATGCACAGCTTGGAAGAGCAGAACTATTATTAGAACAGATCTCTAAACACATGATCCCAAATGGGTAACTATAAAATCTCTTTTGATTGCTTGAGAACTGCCTTCAGTTTCAGAAAGTTAAATCTACTTCAGAGCTTAAGAGACTTCTCCATAAACTGTGCTCTGGGATTCAACTAATAAAGATCTCTACAAATTCTAAATATAAAGAAAATATTCTTTAATGTCTTTTGTTTTCTTCCTTCAAAACATCTTAAATCCTGTTTCACCTATTCTACCACCAACACCATACACAAGCTCTGTACCATTTGATGCTAGGATTAAAGTTAAAGCCTCCAACTAGTCTCCCAGAAATCAGCTATATACTATCAACCAGTACTGTTGAAAGGTTAATGACCACTTAAGACAAAACAAGAAGCTGAACAGACCAGCTCTGCCCTTACACAAACCCCTCCAGGGCTGGTTTACAGCACAGATCCGGAGACTGCAGGCTTTTCAGCATGTTCTGCGAAGTCCAATAACCAGCTCCCTTATCCCCAGAAGGACCGCAAATCCAAAGCCTTAAATAGCATGGGGCAATTCAAAGTCACTTGGGTAAACTAATGTGGACAAACACTGTAATTGCAAGACAACTGCTACACTAAGCCTCCTCTTCAACTCAGAAGAACAGGGCAAAGAGAAGCCCTGCATCACTTCAACATAAATCCTCAAAACACCTCTATCTAGTTGAGATTTTTAATCATTAGATTTTACCCTATTATACATTAAATCACTAACATTTTATCTAGAGCCCTTTACTATTCTTTTTTAACTTTTATTCCAAACATCTTTAAAATTACTAAGTGTAGTACAAATTCAGAAAGAAATATACAGGGATATTTTTATCAATTATTATAAAGTGGATGCCCACGTGACCAACACTCTAGTCAGTAAAGAGTCTGCAAGCAGGAAGCCCACAGATGTCCCTTCCACTTGTCAACCCTTTGTCCTAATATGTACAGTGATTACACCTTCACTCCTACACTGGGTAGGAGTCCCAACTTCAGTGTTTCTGAGCTTTCTTCTCCCACTGTTGTTTACCAAAGAAGTCTTCCTAGACTTTTTTCCCCCTAATTTTACCAGGGTCCCTTGCCCCATGAAATTTCAGCATAGTAGAAATATGTTTGTTTTGTGGCTAAAGACCATTATAATGCCTAAGAACGTTTCATTTAAAGGACCAATTTTCACGTACCTACAGTGACAATGTGTGTCCTATACAATTCTAGTTTTACAACTTTTTTAACTCTATATAAATGGAACTAAACAAAAAGGCTAGGAGTCAAGTCTAGTTACTTCTGCTTAACACTGTACAGAAGACTGACCTATCTTCTCAAATATGTCCATCTTAGGATTCCACATTCTCCATTTCCTGTAACTTGGGTTATTTGCGGTTTGGGGTTATGACAAACAAAATGTTGCTCTGAACACTCTTGTTTATGCTTCCTGGTGTGTCTAAGTACTCATTCCTTGTGGAGTATATGCCTCATGAATTCCTATAACTAGCCAGGCCCACTATCAACATTTAATCCCAACACTCGGGAGGCAGAGGCATGCAGATCTCTGTTGACTTTGAGGCTATCCTGGTCTAGACAGCAAGTTCCAGGTCAGCCAAGGCTACACAGTGAGACTCTGAATAAATAAACAAACAAACAAATCCTGAACTATAAGGTATGAGTATCTTCTACTTTCCCAAATCATACCAAATTGTTCTCCAAGGCAGCTGAACCAATTACACACTCCTATTAGAAAGAAGAACATGGAATCCCATTACAATGGTCTTACCTTAAAAGAGAAGTTAAGCAAAATATATTCTATGCCTTCTTTTTCTTTTAAGATCTGAAGATCACTGTGCAAAGGACTATCAGAGTCAACCCTAAGAATAACAAAACAAAAGCCAGTTCAAACAAGGTTAGAAAAACCTTTCTTAACTAAACTCCACCTGAACCAGTCCAAGAGCAGACAACAGAGCCCCAGGGTAAGTTCCAAACAGAAGTTCTGAAGTGCTCCACGGTCCCAGAAAAAAACGGTCCCAGAAAAAAACGATCACTATGGGCTCTAGCTCCTTGGGAACGAAGGGAATTTGAAATTAACAGTCATTTCAAAGAACTACAATTGGATACATGTAATTTTTCAAGTAACTCAAAAACTTTTTGATGATATGCTTTCCTAAAATTGTATTTTTAATCAAGAAGTTTAAGGAAAGAAGTTTACGACTAATAAAACCATGAAAAGTAAATCACTGTAAAAGATTTTTCTTTAACTCTTCTGTATGTACTGCTTAAATCTCCTTACTTCAAACATAAACAGCATCACAGTCTCGTGTTGTTTTGAATACATTTTGTTTGTAAATCGTCACTGTCTTAAACACTTTATGCCCCTCTATCACTCCTCTTCCTCTGTGACTTACCCAATAAGCCTCAGAAATAGCTCACTCTAATAATCTAACAACTACTTCCAGAGTAGTAATGTCCAAGTAAATGCCGTAATATAAAAGTATACAACTGATGAGGCAAAAAAAAAAAAGGAAAGAGAGAGAAGAAAGGCAAACATTTCATTGTAGACAGTAGGTCAGCATAAAAAGCACTTACTTGTGTAGTTTGACATGCCAGTCATATAAGCTGTCATTTATTAGCTCCACTGAATAAATCCCTGTGGATACACAGGGGACAACACTGGTTACTCTTTATTGATTATGTATTACTCTGATGTAAGTAAATACGTTAAATATACTAAATAGCCAATAACAGCAAATTTTTACTATTAAAATAATTAAAGCTATCAACTAAAAGATACTTTGTTGAATTAAAAAACTGCTTACTACACACTTTCACTAAAAAACACATTATACAAATAATATTTCTATGTAAACAGAATCCTATACAAACTACTTTAATCTTCACCTTTTGACATGCCTTTTTTCTCTGTCAAACTTTTCACAGCATACATGTAACTTTATTTGCTTATTATTTGTATTATTTTACATGTGAGTGCCTGTGAAGGCTACAGGGGTCAGATACCCCAGACCTGGAGTTAAGAGGCGGCTGTGAACCTCAGACTTGAGTGCTGGGAACTGAACGTGCGTCCTCTATCGACATAAGTGAGCATCAAGTGCTCTGAGCACTCTCTAGCCCTTACTGCCAATCTTTACAACAACTCTACAGTCTTTTTTTTTTTTTTTTGATGAATCCAGAATAATTGAACCAATTATTCCTAAATTGGTTATTTCTTGCTTATTGACACTACAGCAATAAATTTTTTCCTTGGGCTCTACAATACTTAAATCTTATTGGATAAGAAAACCTTGATTTTTGAATTCATGCAGCTTAGGATTGAATCCCAGGGCCCCATATGCTGGGCAAATGTTCTACCAATGAGCTACATCTCCAGCCCTGAAAAAGAACATTTTCTTCATAGAATTATGAAATGGGGAAATCTATCAACTTTGAAAAGAATACCACTCCTATTGTTAAGTTTTATTGTTTCAAAATACAAAAACTATGAAAATAAATTCAGCAAGTTTTCCTTGTACAACAAAGTATATTAACCTTACTTATTTTAAAAAGTAGTATTCCTCATATTTTTGCCAGAAGATAAAAATCATGAGTTATATCTCCATCAGAAAGAAAGTAAAAGGAAAATTATCAAGTATTTATATAATTTTTTAAATACAAAAACAAACTCATTTTATCTCCTACATCTTTTAGAACTTTGTTAAACCTGAGTTTCACATCTCCAAAATAGTCAATAACAATTTCCAACTCTGGCTACCTGTATTAATTACATCTAAGCTGGGTGTGCTGGTACACATCTAATCCCATCATGACTGAACAGAAAAATAGTGAGTTCAAGCTAACTAGTCCCCTATCACTCCCCAAAAGGAAAGCAAAGGAAATGAGAAACAACACTACCTGAAGAAGCAAATGGCCAGCAGAGCCAGGGCCTCACCTGCCTTGTAGCTCTGTGATCTGTAGACGTCCCTGAGCTCCTTCATGAGTCTATCTGATGCTTGCACTGACCCAGACACTGCACCCTGAAACAACAGGTAATTAAAAGCTTAAGGTATCGGAGTCTGAGGGAACTTTACAATGACATGAAAATGGTCACCACTCAGCATTAAGTCAGGAAGTGCCAGACAGTGATGACATATGCCTTTAGTCCTAGCAACTGGAAGGCAGAGGCAGGCGGATCTCTGAGTTCAAGGTCAGCCTTGAGTGCCTTCCAACTAACTCACTGAGGTAGCGTCTTTTAACTGAACTACAGTCTAGTTTAACTGGCCAGCTTGCTCAGGGGATCCTGTCTCTGCTTCTGAGTTGAGGAAATACAGGCTGGCCACCATACACCCCCAGCATTTATGTGAGTTCTAGAGAGTCAACCACCATCCTAACACTTTCCGCTTGGGAGGCAACCACTTTAACCTTTGAGCCATCTCCCAGCCCTTGAACTGGTTTTAAACCCTAGTATTTCCATCTATAAAACATGAAGAGTGCCTAGTTCCTACAACGGCTATGAAGAGTCTATGGAGATTTAATGGGAAGGTAATGTATAAAGCTCTTAAGTCTTATATTTATCATGTCAGAGTATCCAATAATTTGTAGCTGTTCTAACTATAAAGCATACAAACTGGAGTCCATCATAAGACATAGTAAGTAAAGTATTATTAGTTCAGATGCTACAAGCTCACTTTAATAATAAAGTTGTGGGCTTAAAGTTAAAGTTCTCTGCAAAAAAGACTTGCCAGTTAAATTAGCATATTAAATATGATTAAAGGAAGGATAAGAATTTACTTGTTGGAATTCTTGATATTAACTTGCATTAACAAGTCATTCACTGTGTTTGCCCAAGACAAAACAGCCAGCCCTGACTTCATGGAGTTAATAAGCTTCTCTAATTCAAGGAAGTAGGTGTCAGATAACCAGAGTACCATTACACACTTCCCTTGTCTGGGCAACACACACACACACACACACACACACACACACACACACACACACACTTCATTTTTTCCCAAGTCATCCACTGTCTGCCTACATTTTAAAGCTGAACACAAACATGTCTGTCACCAAACAATGAATCTCATACTGCTAGAATGCTTCTCATAAAAGCCATGATAAATCACCTGGTATGGTTGTGCACACCTTTAATCCTAGCACTCAGGAGGTAGAAACAGGCAGATCACTGAACTGAAGGCCAGCCTGGTCTATACAGAGTTCCAGGCTAGTCAAGGCTACAGAATGAGATGAGACTCTCTAGAGGGAGTGAGGGGTGAGGTTAAGTAAATTCAAAGAGAAAAATTACTTCTGGGTTGGTTAGGCACAAAGACAGAGGTCAGATTTGTGGAGAGACAGAGTCTCAGTAATACTCTGTAGGAGGCTGAATGTGAATGTACAGAGACCACGGTAGGGGTGTAAGTAAAGCACAAACAACAGGATGTGAAGACGTGTTCTTCTAGGTTCGTTTGTTGCTGTGATAAAAATACCGACAGGCCGGACGATGGTGGCACACGCCTTTAATCCCAGCACTCGGGAGGCAGAGCCAGGCGGATCTTTGTGAGTTCAAGACCAGCCTGGTCTACAGAGCGAGATCCAGGAAAGGCACCAAAACTACACAGAGAAACCCTGTCTCAGGGAAAAAAAAAAAAATCCTGACAAAAACTAACTTAGGGAAAGAATGGGGTTTATTTCAGCCTACAATTCTATGTCATAATCCATCACTTTGGATAAGTCAAGGAAGGAAATTCAAATAGTCATAACACACTCACAGTCAAGAGCAGAGAGAAATAAATGTATACATGCTCACCCACTTGCTTGCTTGATTGTGGTTCAGTTTTTGTCTTCTCTACAGAGTTCAAGACTCCCCACCTAGGGAATGGTGTCACCCACAATGGGCTGAGTGTTTCCACATCAATTAACTTAATAAGACAGTTCCTTGACAGAAACGCCCACAGGCCTATCCAAAGTCAATGACCCCTCATTCAGACTCTCTTCCCATGTTAATTCTAAGTTATGTCAAGTTGACAATTAAAACTAGCCATCAGGCCGGGCGGTGGTGGCGCACGCCTTTAATCCCAGCACTCGGGAGGCAGAGCCAGGCGGATCTCTGTGAGTTCGAGGCCAGCCTGGTCTCCAAAGCGAGTACCAGGAAAGGCGCAAAGCTACACAGAGAAACCCTGTCTCGAAAAACCAAAAAAAAAAAAAAACTAGCTATCAGAGGATTGTTATACAGAGACAGCAGCATATGCTTCCAAGATGTGAGGAAGAGATGAACAAGGTACAAAGTAGCTGTCACCAAGCAGAAGCAGCAGTCAAGGTCAAAAAAACAAATGGCTGAGTCCACCACTAAGACAGGATGGAAACAGAGGGCAGTTGAGATTGGCATATTAACGAATTACCCAATTATTATCTATAATTATTTAACCAGAGTCCATGTTCTAGATACTCAGTCACACTTACATTTAAATGGTCTTGCCTTTGAGTCTTCCTAATTTTCTCCAATATTGCCAAATTTTCTTTTTCAATTCCTTCGTCCTCTGACTTTTTCCCATTAATAGGCTCTTCTTCCTTCATCTCATAGTGATCCAAGTCTTCTATATCCTACAAAGAAAACAAACAGACTCATTTAGGTTTCTCTTCTTTACTAGTTAAGAAACTAGAAGAAAAATAATTTTTGAATGGAGTAAAAAGAGTACAAGAAAGGAAGAACGCATCCATTCTATGAGGAGGGGACCCACTCCATTCAGAAGCTTTTCTCTCTTTTAATGTCTTCTGTTCTGTGTAAAAGCTGGACTGAGTACAGCAGAGTTCATAGTTTCATAAAGTCATAACTACTGCCAAATATGCCATCTTTAACGATCTCCTATTATGAAGAACTTTTCAAACAATTTAGTGACAGATGTTAAGAACTTAGCTATTTATACTTTGCTCTAAAAACCTGACTTCTAGAATTTTATTCTAAGAAATGTGATCACTAATTTAGGCTTAACTATATCTATTTTATTCTAACAATTAATTACAAAAACAAAATACACACACACACAAAAAAAGCAAAACAGTTAATTCAATAGATCATCCATTATGGGGTCATTAAAATACTAAAAACCTAATTCTCCACAGTCTTATGTAGCCCAGGCTTGCTCAATCAAACTCCCTATGTAGCCAAAGATGACCCAGATCTTCTGATACTCCTACCACTCTACACCTCCTGATGCTAAGATTACAGGCAAGTGTCACCATGCTGTTTTATATGGTGCTTGGGGACCATATGGTGTTGTGGACCGTATGGGTTATATGGTGTTGATGGTGTGTCTTGGCAAAAGTGTTACACCACACAACAAACCTCACTCAAGAGATTTATTGGGAAGGAAAAATCTAGGAGGGTGGCTGCCTCTAGGGCGAGAAGCAGCAGCAAACTGAACAGGGCAGAGAGCTTATATAGGGTTTCTTAGGGGGAGGGGGAGTTTTCCAGGGTGGCCTGGGATTGGTGGGGTTTTGTGGCCTGATTCTGGGGCAAGTGCAGGGATTGGTGGGATTTCAGGCCCTAGCCCAAGGATCAAGTCAGGGTCAGAGAGTTTTTCTTGGCCCAGGTCTCGGGTCTAGTCAGGGGCAGGGTGTTTTTTCCTTGGCCCTTTTCACCATACACTGTTTTATATGGTGCTTGGGGACCAACCAAGCTGCAGACACATACATAATTTTTCTTCTATCAATAAACACCCTGAAATAAAAAAAACATGGAATATACAGAATTTCCATGCATCAAAATAAGAACTGAAACAGAAAATGCTGGAAAGGCTTTGAGATCTGCATTTAGTGTTTCAAGTTTTCTGTGGTAAGCAGCTATGGACTTCTATAATTAAGTGAAGTTTTTAGAAAAAAACTTGAAAAATATCCATAGACCAACATCTCTCCCAGCCCATTCTGCTCTTTCCCCACATCATCTGCTCTTACATACACAAAACTCTATGCCCAAGCTTTCTGATCCTAACTTTTTCAAGTATCTTACTACTCTAAGCTTCAATTACTATGATCTCAGCAGGAGTTTTTATTCACTACTTCCATTTTTCATGCAAACTGGATTGAAAGTTAATGACCACCTTCAATCCAAAACAAACTGAATGGGTCTCCTTCGGCCCATTACATTCTATTCTTGATCAGATTCCGCACAGGGCTTTCTATCCTGAAGCTCCTCTCCCATCATATACTTGTTTTCTTCAAAATTTCAATGAATGCCTCTTTAGTCTATATCGTCTCCTCCTCCAACCTCAAGTCATTTCCATCCACACACTTTACTTAAATTTTAATCAGCAAATCCTAAATAATACCTCATCATCTTTCTAAAACATATTCACAGCATACTATTCTCTGCTTATGATACCCTGATCAACAACCTTATAAATCAAAAATGTCTGTCTCTAACTCTCTGCCCATGCTATCCAGTTGTGGACGCCACGACTCCACCTCTCCTCTCCCTTAAAGGATAGCATCCAGTGTCCAGAATCACGCCATACCCAACGTTACCCATGTTAATACGAATAAGACGGAAATGTCATTCTTCTTCCTTGTCTTAATCTGACATCTCCTAAGTCACTTCCCTAAACTTCACTGTCTCCGGTAAATCTTTGCTTGTTTTCCAAGAAAGGGTTTCTCTGTGTAACAGCCCTGGCTGTCCTGAAACTCAGAGATCTGCCTGCCTCTGCCTCCCAAGTGCTGGGATTAAAGGTGTGCACCACCACCCAGCCCCTGTCAATCTTATGAGAAGAAGAAGAAGAAAAGTTGAAAATTCTGAGTGCAAAGTCTATTCCCTGCATACCGGGACAGAGGGGAAGTTTAATGTTCTCATGTAATTTGTCCCACCTATGTTAAACTGCATGGAAGCAGTAAAGCTAACAGTATCCACCACAGTCCATCTAAATACTTTACAGGGTTATCCTACTGCCAGATATAAGAAAGTGACTACTACTTCTTTAGCTCTGACATATTCTCAAAACATTTTAAATATATGTTTTTTTCAAATAAAATCTGAATAAATTATAATAAGATCCAAAACAAAAACCAATTTTTTTGAAGCTAAAGATGATGAAATTCATGTACATTTTATCTGTTCAATGGAGGACTGGATCTTCATTTCAAAACTTGAATTTAAATTCAAAGCTTCAAAGCCTAAAAAATCTACTAGTGACTGACAATTACTTAATGCCTTGGAAAGTTGCTCCAAAATTTGTTATTTGAATATGTCCCCTCCAAAAATCAGGTATGGTAATAGGATGGTATTAAAAAGGGGTCTTCCCTATTGCTGATGACACCACCACACACTTAAGACAGGACTCCGAAGAGCTGAGCTGGGTCTTACCTGGAGCCTCTGTCCTGTCCTGGACCTCACCTGCAGCCTCTGTCCTGTCTACCCTCCACAGTTCCAGTAAATCCTATGCAAGCTGCCAAGGAATGGAGCAATTAAAGCAATCCTCCCCAGGTGCAAGACCTATGCAGCACAATTTCTAATCAAGGCAAGATATGCATAAAGGTGTAGTAACTGGCACTCACATGCTGTTTGCAACCAACAGCTGTCTATCTGGATTAAAGGCCCACTCAACTGGAAGGAAATCGTGCCTGGTACTGGGAACCTAGACAGTTTTCCTGGAACTAGTGAAGTCATGGACTTTAGAAAAAGAATCAACTACAGCAACTTTACTAAACCAGTGTTTCTAAATCTTCTTTTTCTCTTGCATCTGTAACTCCAGCTCTGGGGAGGTGGAGACAGGAGGATCCCTGTGGCTCTTTTAGCTGGCCAATCAGCTAGACCCAGGCCAGTGATATTTTAAATCTATAGTCTTCCCTCATCAAAACAGTCTTTCTTTACACCATCGGAGACCATCAAAGAAAACCATGACTGAACACAATGCAAAGATCAAGGCAACTGGGGAAGCCCAGCCCCAGTGGAGACACTACATCACAGCTCCTGCATCTTGGGCTCAGCAAACATCACAGAAAAGGAAGTAGAAAGACTTTAAGAGCCAAAGCAACAGGAAGTCCATTGTGAACAGTCTCTCCTAAAAACAGACGAATAAACAGGACCAGAGCAATGACATATCAATGGACATGTAATACAGAAGGGGAAAAATTTCAGGAGTTCCCACCCCTAGACAAAGAACTACAAGCAATTACTGACCGCTGGGAGAGGGAAAATTAGCCTCTCCCAGGGGTGAGCCCCTCATTGGTTGTCCAATGCAGAATGGTCAGCCTTGAAACCAAATATACACAAACCACACACACACACACACACACACACACACATATATTTGTGATACACATACTCAGCAAATATGTATATATTTGTGCAAATACATATATTCATATATACATATACTAATAATAAAGAAAAAGAAGCTATCAATTTCGGAGTGGGGGGGACATGGAAGGGGTTCAAGGGAAAGTAACTGGGAGGAGTTGGAGGAAGGAAAGTGATGTAATTCTATTTCAATTAAGAACACAATAAAATATAAAAACTGAAAAGATTAAAGAGCCAGGAGGTGGTGGCATATGCCTTTAATCCCAGCATTCAGGAGGCAAAATCAGGTGGATCTCTGAGTTTGAGGCCAGCCTGGTCTACGGAGCTAGTTCCAGACAGCTGGGGCTACAGAGAGAAACCCTGTCTTGAAAAACTAACAAATGATGAAAAGAAATATGACCTGTAACAGATGATTAGGCATGAGCCCTCCTTCTTCCTCGACAATGGAATCAAACCCTCTATAAAGGAAGCTTAAGAGACGGTCTGGCTAGGGTGTCCTCCTGCACTTTTGCTTTCTACCCTTTGAAGACACTGCATGGAAGTCCTCCCCAGACACTACATGCTAGCTAGCACCCTGATTCTAAACTCCCTAGCTTTCAGAACTGTGCAAACATAAATAACCCAGTTCTGAGTATTCTAATTCCAGCAGCACAGAACAAACTAAAAGAAAGCCCCTCATTTTCAGTAAGAGATGTCACACTGCTTCTAGCAAGCAGTCCCCGTGATGTCCTCAAATTTTCCTTTCATTCAAATATAAAGCTGTCTCTGTGTGTGTGTATGTGTGTTTGTGTGTGTGTGTGTGTGTACAGTGTGTTCATGTGTGTATGGAGGCCACACATGTTGTAGAATATTCCTTTAAACTGTGTGAAGATGTATCACTGTGACTGGTTTAATAAAGAGCTAAACGGCCATTATAGAGTTGAGGTAGTGAGGGCATAGAAGACTATAGATTTAAAATATCACTGAGCCTGGGTCTAGCTGATTGGCCAGCTAAAAGAGCCACAGGGATCCTCCTGTCTCCACCTCCCCAGAGCTGGAGTTACAGATGCAAGCTGCATCACACAGCTTCTTTTTATTTTACACACTAGTGCTAGAGATCTGAACTCAGGTCCTCACACTTGCACAGGACTTTACTGACTGAGGCATCTTCCCAGCTGTATACACAAATGTTAAACTTAGTAGTTCTTCCTAAAAATAACCAAATTATAAGCTAAAGCTAAATACTATTATCAAAAGTAAACAGATTTTTTTTTTCTGGGTTTTCCGAGACAGGGTTTCTCTGTGTAGTTTTGCGCCTTTCCTGGAACTCACTTTGTAGACCAGGCTGGCCTCAAACTCACAGAGATCCACCTGCCTCTGCCTCCCAAGTGCTGGGATTAAAGGCGTGCGCCACCACCGCCCGGCAAATAAACAGATTTTTACTGCCCTCAGATAAAATAATTTGTTCGAAGACATATCATTAACTAGATGCAAAGCCAGGGTTCAGAAATTATATTCCATTTGAAATACAAATGTTATTCAATATTAACATTACTTCAAAAAGAAGATTAAAGAATTACTAAAATGTGTCAGATATGAATATATTCATGAGATGTGAGCCAGTGAGATGTACTGCTCAGCCAGTAAAGGCAAGTGCCCCCAAGTCTGATGATGTGGGTTCAATCCTTAAACTCACATGTGGAAAGAGAATGGACTTCCAAATGTTGCTCTTTGACCTACCTCTAAGTGCATGCCATAGCACAAACACCACACACACACACACACACACACACACACACACACACACACACACACACCAAAAATAATAAAAATTAGAGAAAATTTTAGAATATTATTCTTACATAAATACCTACTTCAGCCATCTCTTCCTCTTCTTCCTCTTCTGAAGTTACCTCTTCAGTTGTTCCATTCTGAAACAGAGAAAGAATGTGCCAAAGCTACACAGAACACAGACACACAGAACACATCAGAAAGCTGGCCACTATTAACCACTGTCACTGCGGTCCTATGAGCAGGACTTACTAAAATTAAAGGATTTAATTTTAAGTCAATCCAATGTAGCTGATGCCTTAAGAATAAACAAAGGCAATCAAATATAAAGAAACTTCAAAAACTAAATCATAACCTAATTTTTAAAAATGTTTACTTATATAGCTATATGTATGTGGTCAAAGGCTTCTGCATATAATAAATGCTCCAAATTATTCTTTCTTTTATCTTCTACCCCTTTAACCTAGAAAAGCTTAATCTTTCAATAAATTCACCGGCTTTACATTTTAAACAGTCAGGTATGTCATCAGGAAATGCACTTGATACGGCTGAAAGTGACGGAAGCACCGTCTACCTACTACGGAATACTCCTCATAAGGTACAGTTCACATTCACTCACACAGGAGTCAGATGGGATTTCAGAAAGGGTCTTAATACACAGTAGTACATGAAATTTTCTACCAGAGCAAAGTTTGCCAGCTCTCAATATGGAAATGCATCTACATTCATAAAGGTGGGTTTAGTTTGAGACCCAGAATATCTAGACTATCAACTCAGAGATCAAATCAGACCTACCAGGATCTCAGCAGCCTCAAGGCATCTGTTCTTAGATGCTCTGAGAACACAAGTTTTATGGAAAGAAAATTCATTATCACAGAACACTAACTCTTCACAATCAGTGAGCTGGAAAGATCCTGTGCAGGTACAGACAGTATAAGCTTAGGCTTGTTTTAAATCCCGATCTCTTTAAACATTTATTATTCCTTTCCTTGGGACTAAATGAGAAAAGCAAACAGCTCCCAAAATTACTGTGGTTTACCCTTTCCTTCATTTCCAAACCAGATTATTTTTGGTATCTCCTCAAAAACAAAAAGAACATAGCTACCCAAACAGTCCCAAGGTCCCAGATCCAAATCTGAGTGCAGTGAGGGTGAAAAGCATTTTTGAAATGCTAATTTCAGAACCTACCCCAGAGAATCTGTCTTCAAATGCACTTTAATGCAAGAGTTAGAGACCATTACAGAAAGCCACAACCAATCAAAACGCAAAGAACAAACAAGAGAGCTGCTAGTGTCCAGCCCCAACTGCCACATCTACAACACAACTCCTGCATCCAAGGACCAGGGTCAGAGCAAAGTAGGGTCAGGAGGACTGTAAGAGCCAGAAGAAGGAAAAGGAAGTGTGCTGTGAGGTAGATTTTGGTCTTCTAGAAATATCACAGAAGCTACATCCATGCAGTCTCACCATCATAGCTACCTAAGTAAGACCTGAACAAGAATGACACCAACAGAAAGAAATGCTAACATAGAAGGGGGAACTCTCATGGGGCCTTGACAAAGAACTATAGAAGAGCAGGAGAAATGATCCTCCCCACGGAAGAGCACAATTGATTAACCACATGGTCAGCCCTGAAATAGATATACTACAAGTGACCATCAAACTAGCCCCTGCCTAACAGTTTATCAATGAGAAAGCTGGAACACTCTTCCCCAAAGGATTAGCAATTTGACAAAAACACAAAGCCAATTAGGCTCATGAAATCTTAAGGCCTTCATTTAAACATGTAGGCAGGGTTCTTTCCAAAAGCCCACTGAAAGCAAGCATGGTAGCTGCTCAAGTCTGTAATCCCAGTACTGAGGAGGACTGATGTGAGTTCAAGGTCAGCTACACAGTGAGTTCTAGGACAGCCTGTGCACTGAATAAAAACCCTGTCTCAAAACAAAAACAAAGCAGGGTTTGGGGGAGGTGACGGACTTTGATTAAAAATGACACTGCTACACTAGAAAAATACTACACAGACCCACAACTACAAGGCAGCAGCAGACATAAAGCAGATGGATTCTACTATTGCTAACAAAGTTTTAGCCCTCCTGCCTGAGAAAGCCACAGGAGACTAACAGGCCAGACTGCGTTAAGGTGTGCCAATTAATTGAAGGATCACTCTCTTCTACAGGAACCCTGTCTACCCTGACAGCCTCTCAACTACTATGGCTGTTAGAACCAAAGAGAAAAGAAGGAATCTTTTACTGTAACTCAACACAACAGCAGAATTTCCTAATAGACTTGGGAGTTGGAAACCCCACCTGTCAGGACCTCCACATCCTCCAGCTTCAGGAGAGTACAGGTTCTACACACTGAACCACAGAGAAAAGGAACTATCTTATGGACACCTCTATTAACAGCTGGTCCTGACTGATGCCATACCTTTCCTATAAGTGAGCAAATAAGCAAGTACTACAAATAGAAAACTGATCCTGAATGGTGCCACACAGAAAAGTCAGATAAGTGATCTGAGGCAAGACAGAGCTAAAATCTAAGTGGAATCATTAGCACTGTTGAGAACAAAACAAGAACAAGTTACTAGGGAAAAGGACAAGACAGTTCTGGGAGATAAAAAACATTTGAAGAAAAACAGTAAAAACCCACAGAACCCAACTGGCTCCTCTGAACAAAGCATTTATAGTGAAGACGACCAAACAGACAAGAATATGAAGAAAGGCGAGGAACAGAAGCCTGAGGAGTTAGAAATAAAGCATTTGACGAGGCGGAAGACAAGACTCCAAAGGTCTAATATTCGTCCAGAGAATGAAAGGAAGAGACAAATGATGGCAGGATCTGAGAGAGTTTAGAATATTAAGTGACTCTGGATACCCAAATAACACTGAAAAGCCAGTGGAGTCCACAGTTAGAAGAAACCAAACCAACACTCAAGACAGGACAGATGAAACACACAGAGCAAGCACACAGTCACTAAGTTTCATCTGAAACAACAAATACCAGAGGTAAAAAAAAAAAATGTAAACAACTGGGAAGACACCCAATAAAGAACCTAGAAGTCTGTAACTAGCTCTGTGCCAACAGAGCTGTGTGTATGGGTGCGCATCTGTGTACACCAGTGGATTCCCTACACCAACACACTTTACATGCTAAAAACCACACCAAATATACAACACTCCCCATGCGCACCATACACATCTCCATAAACCAAATCTTTGCAGGAAAAACAAGACTAGAATACGTGTTATTTAGGGATCTGCCTGGGAGGAGCAACAGCAGCAACTACACCAATGTACAGTCTACGGAACTGTCGATAAAGCAGGTCAGAGGTCACACGCACTGACAAACAAAAACAAAAGTAGCCCCGAGTCACCTGAAAATATTTAATAGTTCTGTCTAGATAACCCTTGGGTTAAAAAAAAAAAAGACATTCATGTCCTAGCAAAGTGACCCCTAAAAATGCCCCCCGAGGAATGACTGCACAGGATATCCAGAAACACAAACAGGGTAATCCTCAGTAGCACTCTTCCTAAGGGGAGGCTGACTAGAAACAACCTAAACACCCATCAACACTCAAATGGCAAATGGGTAAATATTCTGAATATCTATCTGAACAAGAGAATAAACACAGCAATGAAAAAGGAACTGCAAAGGAAAACATGCAATACATACCATGATTCTTAACATGGAGCTCAAAAACAGGCAACACTGACCTATACGCAGACCGCACATATGAACGAGAAGCCAGAGAAACCAAGGGAAGATGGCTAGCTATGAAGGCCTAAAGGAGCGCGCTGAAGGCTTCTGTTGTCTCAACAACGGTCTGACTCTTCCTGGGTGGTGACTGAAGAACCGCTCCCAGGGATTCACTGTACCAAACTTTATGCCAAGCTTAAAGCTTTCTTATTTTCAACATTGGTTGTGTTTCAAACGATAGTCTTACTAGGCATGTGGATAAATGGTGCCATTCAAACCACATTAAAGGTTAGCCTTGTACAATGAAGTCAACCAGCACTCGAGGACAATGTACGGCTTTGCATGTGTGTTAAGAAGTTGATTTGAAGAGTTGAGGAGACGGCTCAGCGACTAAAGCATTTGCCATGTAAGCGTCAGGGCTGAGCGCAGAGCCTCAGGCCCCGTGTCCAGTCAGACGCGGCAGACCCCTGGGGCTTGCTGGACAGCCAGCCCCACCCACTGGTAAGTTCCAGGCCAGTGAGAAACTGTTTCAAAAAAAGGGGGTGAGGTCTGGAAAGACAGCCATTCAACAATTAAGAGAGCCAGCAACAGACTGGGATTAGATTCCTAGCACCCACATTAGTAGCTTACAACCCACGTAACTCCAGTCCCAGGGAATCTGGTGCCCTATTCTGGCCTCCAAAAACACCAGGCACACAGAGAACATTTACAGCTGGGTAAAAGACTCATATACATAAAATAAAATTTTAAGAAGAATAAAAAGGATGGGCATCTGAGAAACACCCACGGTTGTTATCTGGCCTCCACACAGAACATGCACACACACATACCACAGAGAAGCAATTTTAATGACAGCAATCCATTAAAAGCAGAAGGTAGCCGGGCGGTGGTGGCACACGCCTTTAATCCCAGCACTCGGGAGGCAGAGCCAGGTGGATCTCTGTGAGTTCGAGGCCAGCCTGGTCTCCAAAGCGAGTACCAGGAAAGCGCAAAGCTACACAGAGAAACCCTGTCTCGAAAAACCAAAAAAAAAAAAAAAAAAAAAGCAGAAGGTAGAAGGTAGAGATTAATAAAATGGGGGGTGGGAGCAGGGGGATGAAAAAGAAAACACTTGACATTTTAAAAAGAATTGATTCTTCCAAGGGTCTAAGGTATTAAAACAGACAAGCCTCTGGTTAATCATCAGGATAAAACAATTTCAGAAATGGATCAAACTTGAATGTGCTTAAAATAAGGTTTATCCACTTCAGCAGTACTGACATATTCAACCCCCTACTCTGTTGTGGGGTTCTATCCTCACCATAGTACTTTAAAAGCATCCTATCAAATCATAAAATGCCAACAGCATCCCACCTCTCTGCTACAGCTAGTGATGACAACCCAAAATGCTTCCAGGTATTTCCAAATGTCCACTGAACCAGAACCGCTTTTGTTTGAAATGTACTAAATTTAAACTATATTGTGGCAAAGATGCAAAGCTTCCTAAGTCGAACCTTGACCCAGAAATGAAAGAAGAGCCTAAAAAGAAACAAAACCATTCTACAATCTCAGAGTCTAAGTAAAAATAGAAAAACATTACCATAGCTATCCTAGCAATGTTTATTAGAAAAATGCAAAGATGATTCAAAATCAGGGCATTTTGTTACATAATTCACAAATAATCTTAGCTGTCTATATTAGCCGTATATTATGTACACTCAGGAGAAACAAGACAGATTTCAAGTCTAGGATATACTGTAGGTAAAAAAACAAAACCACAGGCACTCTGGAAAATAAAACTTGAACAGATACAAAAGTAAAACCAATCTCATCATCTTTCTTTAGGCTCCACTAAGTTACAAAAGAATAAACAGTGTATAGGTACAACATTTAAGAAAGCAAAGGGAATGGTCTACCAGGTACACCATCTCCACTGGACAACTGCAAACAGGGACAGCAGGAAGGATAAGAACCTAGACTCAAGGACACTACATGCCTCACCTCCGCTTCCTTAAGCAGAACCTGGGAAGATTTATCTGTCATACAAAAGTCCATCTCCAGAGAGACTGGAGCCATCATTTACCCAGTACTAAGAAGTAGAAAAGCAGGGGGAAGAGTGGCTGGAAACCAGCATAATTCCCCCTAAAGCTATCAGGTGATGAGTCTTAGCTATAAGGAATGTCCTAACATTCATTTGGTACAAAGAAGAAAGGTATGTAAAAAAATGTAAAATATGAATGAGCAAACACAGAATACAGACTATGGGAGGACGGGCTTTACAATGTATAAACAAGACATGATTCAACTGAGAAAATACACAGGAAATAGAAAATACAGATGCCAGAGAGGACCCAGGTGTCAAAACCCACAGCTTCGTGAATCTATCACACCGAGACAACCAATACAGACCGCTATGAAGGAGGGTAACCAGGAGCTGCTGAGCTCACGTTCACATTCAGAGACAGGAGAAGAATCCCACCCCCGGCATTTAAAGTCTGTGGTGTCCCAGCCCACAGTGAACCTGGGCTGGCCTGAGGCTTGCTTTAACTCACAGACCGCTGGATCTGCTCCAGGTTTAAGCCTTAAGAATGTCCAACAACTCCCACTCTTGTGTTCTTGGAGAGTTCCAAATGACCTCTGAAGAAAAAGAAGTCTTATGAAGAGTCCATAGAGGACGATACCGTGTACAGAAAAAAGCCATGTGAAGAAATGCCAGATACACGAGGAGTGGGGGGCAGGGGAAAAAGCCATGCTGGACATTTGAGTGCAGCTCAGGATAAAGATCACACTAGCTGTCTACAGCCATACTCTGATGAATGTGCCACCACATGACTGCACAGTAATAATCGTCAAATGAAGTCAGCAGACACTACCCAGGTAAGCCGAGCTAATCAACCCAATAGCAAGAATTACTATTTTAAGGCATTAAAGTTTTTTGTGGTTGTTTTGTTTTGTTTTTAATTTTTTGAGACAAGGTCTCATCATGTAGCCCCGACAAGCCTCCAACTCAAGAGATTTGCCTGTCTCTGCTTCCCAAAGTGCTGGGATTAAAGGCATTTGCCACCATGGCCAGCCTTTTTTGCTTTTTAAGACAGGGTCTTCATCTGTAAGTTAGGCTGGCCTCAAACTCACCTTCATCTGCCTCAGCCTCCTGAGTGCTGAGATTAAAAACATGTGCCACCACATCCAGCTCCAAACCATTAAATTTCGAGAAAATGGGGTAAACAGAGATAAATAATAAAAACAAAACTTAGCGGCTAGAGAGATGGCTCGATGGTTAAGGGAACTTCTGTTCTTGCAGAGGGCTAGGGTTTGATCCCAGCACTGACATGGGAGCTCACAACCGTCTGTAACTCCAGTTCCAGTGAATCCAACAGATTCTTCTGGTCTCTAGGTACTACACACATGTGGTGCATACATACATGTAGGCAAAACACGCATACACATAAAAAATGCTTTTATTTTTAAAACCTTAAAAGTTATTATTGTCCATGTAAAAATAGCAAAAAGTTGAAAGGACAGCCAGATTTTTAAGAGAAAAAATGAAATGGCTCAGCGAATAAAGGTACCCGATGCCAAGCCTAACCACATGGGTTTGATCCCTGGGACCCAGATGATGGAAAGAGAGAACCAATTCCTCTAACATGCACACCAACACACACATACACACATGCCCACACAAATAAAAATACAATAAAATTAACAAAAAGAATATAATACAAAAGATATAAAGACTCAAACTAAGATCTAAAATCTAAAGTTAGCCAGGCAAGGTGACACAGGCCTGCAATTCTAGCATTCAGGGTATAGAGACAAGAGAGTCATCAGCCTCAGCTGCATATGGTATTTTGAGGCTAGTCTGGACTACATGAGACCTTGTCTCCAAAAAAAATGAAAACAAAAATTTAAAAGCCCAATCAGTAAACTCCAAAATAAACAAAATGGAAAAGCAAAATTAGCACACAAAGTATATAACAAAGTTCAAGACTCAAATTTGAAAGGAATATCCTTACTGAATGCCCAGCACAATGGAAAAAAAAAAGACCCAAAGCTAAGGACACCTCTAGTATTTCAACACCAAAGAAAGGAAAACTTCCCTGAAGCTTCCAGAGAGCAAGGCATACACAAATAAGATTCCAATGGCATCAGCTTCAGCACACCACTGGCTAGAAGGCAGCAGCATACTCCTGAAATTCTGAGGCAAAATGTCCTGCCTAGATGTATGAATTCCATCAAACATGGAGTAAGAAGAGAAGATAAGAACAGTTAATACTTACTAAGGATGTCCCAAACAATTCACATGTACTTCACTGACCACTAATTTTTAGAATAGCCCATAGTGCTGCCAAACTCCTATCACAACTACTTTGTGAAAACGAGCAATGACCACAGTGATTAAGAGAATGGTCCAAGAACCCAAGAACTTAAGCTAGTATGCAGAACTGAGACTCAAGGCCAGTGGGGGCTTGTTCTGAAACCCCAACTCTGAACCAGATTTTCCAAAAGATAACTCAGGAAATATGCCATTCCTCCATGCTTTGGCTCTTCTCTGACAATGTAATACAGACAAACAAGAAAGGGAAAGCCAATAGAGCTGGCATGAGATCTGGGAATCAACAGATTCACTCCAAGAGAGAGAGCAGACAAGAAAGATCTGTACAGCCAACCCAGAGAACGACTCCTAAGGACTAATGCAGAAGGGCCCCTGGCTCCAAAGAGAGGATCACGGAAAGAGAATGTAACTTTTAGAAGCTAGGAAGTATTACTCTAAAAACACACTGAGAACTGAAAGATGGCACAAGTAAGGAAATACCCTGACAGAAACCATGACTCCACAAAGTCCTAATGGTAAACTCATTACTCATAACTAAACAATGTTTAAGAAGCACTGGGTGGTTAAACAGTTAGTATAAGGGCTAAATCCTGATTTATTATAATAAAAAGTCAGTAGTTGTAGCTAAACAGATAAATCTCAAAGTCATGAGTGATTGCTGCATTGGTGGGAATTTCCATTGCTTGGGAGAGGTAACTTTGCATTAGGCCTTAAGAAGCACAAACTTTGCATTAGGCCTTAAGAAGCACAGAGTTATGGACAAGGTGTATCAAGGGAAGGTAACTGACTAAACAAGCAAACAATCAAAGAAGAAACATGGAAATCAGAAATTTTAACAAAAACCAAAATAGTGGGGTTAGGAGCAAGTGCTTACCTATACCTATCACAGTAAAATACAAGCAACTCCAAGAAATGAAAAGGCCGTTTTAGTACCTAAAGCAAAGCAATTTACTAGGGACACAAAACTAACTTCCAAATAGGTTGTATAATAATTTTAAATTATCCTAGTTAACTGTGATTAAGACAATTGATTCAGCTCAACACTAGAGAACGTTTACTTTACCTGACCCGTGGGTAGTGGTTGATCTAGCATCTCAACATCCAGGTGCTTAGGAAGGTTATATAATCTGCAGAGTTCACATATCAACCACTTCAATTGCTGACGAAGCTACAAAACACATTTCAGTAAATAAGCATTATGTTAAAGAGCCCTTAGAAGACATTGAATAACGCTACAACTACTGTTAATCAATCCAGAAGGAAACGAAAACGTGCTCCTGCTCCACTGCAGCCTAGGGATGGACTAACAGTCTTTTATACATTTTAGAGCTGCTGGTAGAGGAAACCTTAAAAAGTTACTACAGCTTAGTGTGTCCTTACTACATGGTAACTAGAAAATAACCCCAACAAAAAGGCACAGAAGGAAGGTTCAGACATTGTCTAGCGTCTAGTTGCTGACATCCTAGAAACTTGCAGCTTTAGACAAGAGAACATTAATGCATTCATAAGAGTATAAAAAAAACCTAAAGGAAGTGTTGCATGTGGATTTTGAACTTACATATGCAACAGTCATATTTTTTTAAAACTATGGAGACAAAAGTGACTTAGTAGACTGGGCCCTAAAATAAATAACCTTGTATACCTAAGCCCCTGGCTTTAGTCTCCCCATCTGCAAAACAAGGAAATAAAGGCTATCTCAGGACAAACAGTGAGGAGTAAATTAAAATTAAGCCTCTCCAAAAGAAAAGGAAGAAATTATTAGGAATACTGCCATATTAGAACAGCTCTTTAAATTGCCACTTTAAAATTCTGTAGATATATATACTTTACGGAAGTAGCCAAGGCAAACTATGTGGAAACATACTTTTCCCCAACATAGAAGAGGAGCAATACTTAGACTCAGATGGGAGCTGATAAAGCAGCTTACTACACTGGACAGGAACAGTTAGCTCAGTGTCTCTGACCAAGAAAAGACACAAAGAAGCAGGTCTATGGAGGACTAAGAAAACAGAAACAGGATTAGAATGGGTTAAACCCAGCAAAGAACAAGCCCTTCCACAGTGGATAAGGACCAAGTGGACATGGGGAAGGCTAAATAAACACTAAATTAGATCAAACAAATGCCCTCGTGCTTAAAGGGAAGAAAAGGGCCCGCCACTGTGCATTTGTTATCCATCCAGTAAGTCAGAATGTGTTTAAGCACATAACGAGATGAGACAGGGTGACCAAGACACAGCGCTGACCTCGGGTCCTGCCACAGGCTCCTGCAGGAGTGCTGTAGACGGCAGCAGTGGGATGGCATCCTACCAAGCAACAGGAAAAACAGGGAGTACATCTTCCGGGAAGTTTACTTTTTAACACTCCCCTCCTCTTCAGGGATTGTGGAAGAAACTAAGATCACAGGGAGGGACTAAATATTTAGAAGGTAGATGGACAAGTCTTTGGTACTTACTAGAAGAGTTTACAGTTTGGGGAACAGAAGTATAAAAAAAAGAACTCAAGTTCCCAGGGCCAGGCACAGATGACCAGTATCATTATTTCATTTCTACAAAGAGAATTAGTGAGGGAAAGCATGATGGGCTGATGGAGACAAATGTAAACTGATATTCACATCCCATGGCACATCCAAGCAGGATCCCCTGTACACAGAGGATCTATATACTAAGTATATGGGTTTCAAACTCTGAAGACAAATTTTGGCTAGAGATACAGATTTAGGAATCCCTGCAATAAATAAAGTATGAGTAACAAGAATAAAAGAGCTGCACAGAGAAAGCACAGAATAAAAAGATAATAAAGAGACACACCAAGGAAGAGCATCTCAGAGGAGACCAAGACAAGATAGCAAGAAAGAGAGCTGGGGAATGATGGTCTCACAGAAGTCCCACTAGGTTAGCAGTTTGTACAGGGCAGACAACACATCTTGTCTGTGAATACACATCACTTATCACAGAGCTTCATAGAGAAGCCAATCAATATTCTTAAAATACTTTTCTGTGTTCTGTTAACAGCTTCCTACATTTATGGGAGGGAAGGAAAGCCAGCACTAATATGTATTTTACACTCTTTTTTACTACAGTGGAGTATTCAACTATACATCACATTTTTTAAAATTTAACAAATTCTTTATTGGTGGGCATTAAGTAATACATGCTCCTGGAAGAATATTTCAACCACAGAAAAATCAATTTGGGTACTAAGAAAAGGAGCCACTGGATTGGACAAGTAAGAAATGTCCATACAACAGCAGAATCTAAACTATAATAAATAATTAAAAGTCAAAACAAAACAACTATTCTCTCTAGAAACCAAGTTATGAGAAACTGGCAGAGGCTATAAGAGTGAAAACATGTTTTTTCACTATTTACTTTCTAAAACTAGGTCCAATGTTACGTCCTGTTCCATTTCACTTGACAAGTTTATTTACTTTTTTCATAGTACCAGGGATTATGCCTAGGTCCCTGCACAAGGTAGGTGAGCATTCTCCTGCTGAGTTATAGTTTCAACCATCTTTTTACTTTTGAGACCGGATCTCAATCGGTTGACCATACTATTCTTGAACTTGCAATCTCAGTGCCTTAACTCTAAAGTAGCTGGGATTATGGGCCTGTGCCACCAAGCTTGGCTCAGAAGCAATTTGAGGAGGAACAGAGGGCTATATCTGTCTTTCTCATCACCACTCTGCTGGAGATGTCAACATGTACCTGCCTGGCTTTTAATTATGTCCTACTTTCATGGCTCTTAAGATTTGAACTCTTAAAACTTTTCAAGCTTATGTTCTTAATTTTTTTTAAGAATTTTTTATACTTATGGAGGTTGGGGGTGCCCCCCCCCCCATGGATGACATGTGCCACGACACCTGTGGGAGTCACAGGACAATTTCTCTTTTTTCCTTCTACTCTATGGATCCTGGGTATTAATCGGGTCCTCAATCTTGTAGGCAAGTGCTGAGCCATTTCAATAGGCCTGGTGTTCTTAATTTTAAGAACTTGTTTAAACTATCAATAGTTTATTTTGACAAGTCAAAGAGTTAATGAGTCCAACTTCCCTAAATGGTCAGTTTCCCTAAAACTATCTATAGAAAGATCCTTCCTTCCTGAATTAAAATACCAGCTTTACTTATTCTAAATTCTCATTTGCATGACTGTTCCTAAACTTCTACTGCCTGATGGTCTAGTTCCAATATTTAGTATTTTATTTCATTTACTGTCTGGACAAATCTTTGACCTTTCTAAATATTTTATTTTATTCTTTATTCTTAGAGTCATTCTGTCAACAGCAGAAACAAATCTGTTGGTTGTTAGACACGGTGACACAGCTTATAGTCCCAGAACTGGGAAGACCGGGGCCAGAGGCTTGCAAGTTCCAGGCCAGGCTGAATCACACAGCAAGAGCCTGTCTTTAAAAGCCAAAATAAATAAGTCATTTTTAGTGAGTGACACTGAATTAGATTTATAAATATAAGGACATAGAGATAAGTGGCATTTGTAACATTTTAGACATCAGTCTGCCCATCCAGGAACATTGTATCTAAGTTGTTACATTGTGCTGAGCAAAATTTTGTAGTTTTCATCATCTAAGTTTTCCACATTTAAGTTTATTCCTAGGTGTTTAATTCTTATTGTAATCATCAATAAAATATTGTATTTTTGGAATACTATAGATTTTTATAAAATATACTTCAACAAATCAATTTAATTGTTTTTCTCCAGCTGGTCCCTTTACTGGGGTTTGAGTGGAGTATCTTTAAAAAACCACGATACCTACAAAGAACAATTATTTTTCCATAATGATTTAATAACATCATGGAAAAAAATACAGTAAGTTCAAAAGGGATGTAAGACTACAGACTATGACCCCAACTATTTAAAGACATATGAAATAGTATATGCATTTTGTTAGCAAAGAAAAAACTGGCAGAAAATATCCATTGTGTCAACAGTAACCAGTTCTATTAGGTAAAAAATTATAAGAAAGTTAAATGTCCTCTTTTGGTTTGTCTACAACATATAAGTTTTCTCACAATGGGTAACTTACGAGTTTATAATCAGAGTAAACATTTTTAGTTAAAAAAAAATGAAAAGATACTTTTTAACAAGATATTTATTTTTAATTGTGTGTGTGTTTGTGTGTGTGTGTGTGTGTGTGTGTTTGTCTGTACACCTGAGAACAGTGACTACGGAGATCAGAAAACATCAGATCCCCTGGAGCTAAAGTTAAAAGCAGTTGTAAGCTGCCCAACTTGGGTACTGGGAACTGACCTCGGTTCCTCTGCAAGAGCCAGAAGTGCTCTACACTCCCAAGCCCTATCTCCAGCCTCAAAAGATGTATCTCCTTTACCCCCAGATAAGCACTCTACAATTTCAGTTTTCCAGAGTTAATCAAGGTCCACACACGCTGAATGGAAGTAAAAACTTTTAAAGTTATTTAACATGGGGCCTGTTGTCACTGTTCTAGTTTATTTACTACTGGCTACTGTTAGTCTCTCAGTGTTCAATGTACTGAAGAAAATGTGTTTTTTGTTTTTTTGTTTGGTTTGGTTTGGTTTGGTTTTTTGAGAAAGGGTTTCTCTGTGTGGCTTTGCACCTTTCCTGGAACTCACTTGGTAGCCCAGGCTGGCCTCGAACTCACAGAGATCCACCTGCCTCTGCCTCCTAAGTGCTGGGATTAAAGGCGTGCGCCACCACCGCCCGGCTGAAAACGTGTTTATACAGAGCTTCTACCAGGGGTCTTGGAACATGTGGACAGGGGACAAAAAAACCAACCCTTTCTTCAATCAACGCGGCTCTTTACTGCAGACTTGTGGGCCCTCCTCAGCAAAGGAATCCCTGACCTTAGGACTGAGCTATTCTATCCTTCTCTCCCTTCACACCTACACTGGCCTGTCTTTCTCCTTTGTCCTTTCCTTTCTCACCTCACCCAACAGTCTATCCAAAATGTTTGATTTCTTTAACGTTCGAATGAAGGAAAAAGAGAACCTCAATTCCTAATATAAAAAGGAACTGTACCTATGGAAAGAGGGAGATGGACTTCCAAAGCTATAGCCTCTAAGCTCACTAAAATCATAATTACTAAACATGCTGTGTAACAACTTACATTACGGTCTAAGAAGGGATGGAAATATCAGGAAAAGGAAATAAATGAAGTCAATTTTAAGTATGGTAAATTTTTATCACATTACCTCTTAATACTTAATTTCTATTATAAGACCATGAGAAAGAAAAAAGAAAAGACTAGTTCATCTCCTTACCAAATTGTTGTTCTTAGTGTCCTCTAAGCGTTCCAGAACCGAAGCCAGATTTGGGTCATCAGAGTCCACAAACCATATTGGTGAAGAAGATGGGTAAGATTCCTGTTATGAGACAGTAGGTGAAACATACTTACAAACAGACCAACCCAGATATGCAGCTAAAACTGCACCACTCAGCAGCAAGGTGATTATGATCCATATAAAATGCTTCAAAGGAACAAAGCGACATTGAAATTCATGGAGAGACCAGACTCCTCTGTGAAGTTTAAAAATTAAAGCTGCTAAGTTTAACAGCTTAATCTTACCTAGTCCATGTCATCCAATTTTTAAGTTTAAAAGCAGACAACAGAACTTTACCCAATGAGCAGGATGATTAAAAACCAAATGTACCTTAAGAGTTTCTTTTATCAAAAGGGAGGAAATGTATCCAAGTGCCACTGAAAACTTGCAATAGCAGGTCTATCATGACCTGAATTCCCTAGCTTTCACCTTTTCCAGAGCTTTAAAATATGGAATCACAATAATTTCTCAAAGTGAAAAGGCAAGTTTGAAAAAAAAAAACCCAACTTGAAAATTCAGTCCCTAGATTTGAAAAGTATCTTTTGCCTTTTAATAATGCCCTATTTCTGAATTTTATCTACACACCTAGTTCTGAATTTTTTAAATAAATCCAAGGACCACATGTTTCTCAATCTTCACAAATGCCGACACTTCTTTTCCAGCCCCTCTGCTCACGGCGCTCTGGCCTCCCTTCTAAGCAGTGTAATCACAGAAGCTCCCTGGAGGTTCTCTTCTTCCTCCACCAGTACACAATGCACTACCCTGAGCCAGGCTTGGGGTAGGAAGCCCATGAGTTGTACACCAGTCTGGATGCACAGAGTCCCTGTCTCAAAAGGGGGGGAGGGTGAGCTGAAGAGATGGTTCTGTGGTTGAGATCATGTGCTGCTCTTCCAAAGGACCCAAGTTCAGTTCCCAGCACCCATGTCAGGTGGCTCACAACTGCCTGTCACTCCAGCTCCAGGGGATATGGTGCCTCTAGACTCCTCAAACACCTGCACTCATGTACATATACCCACCTCCACACACACAAACACATAATTAAAAAATAAATAAAATAAAATCTAAAGGGATTTACTCCATTTATTTTTCCATCCCTTCTTAGACTGTAACACAGACTATAATCCATTTCTTTGGTTTTTCCTTTTGTTTTCTGAAACCAGGTCTCAATATGTAGACTCAAATTTGCCCGTCCTTCTACCTCAGCCTCTTAAGTGCTAGGATTACAGGCTGACTTCAGAATACAATTTCATAGCCAGGCGGTGGTGGCACACGCCTTTAATCCCAGCACTTAGGAGGCAGAGCCAGGCAGATCTCTGTGAGTTCGAGGCCAGCCTGGTCTCCAAAGCGAGTTCCAGGAAAGGCGCAAAGCTACACAGAGAAACCCTGTCTCGAAAAACAAACAAACAAAACAGACATATTAAATGAAGATTACCTTCATCTGATCTTGCCTAATCCTTTTCTTGATGCTGATAGTTTCTCCTACCTGTTTTGTTTCTGGGGATCTGGGGATCAAACGTAAAGTCATGCCCAGATACATGCTGTACCACTAAACTCTAACAGCATTAAACATATTTTTTAAATACAGCAGGTGTTAGAAGCAGAGTGAACAGAAGCACAGGCCTGCCACAATCCTCATTCAGATTTCACCTGCCACAGAAGTGGGCTTCTGAGTTAGCCATTTTAATACAGATGTTTGACATTTATTCACAGACACCATCAATGGTATTCTCAAACATTCTATTACACAGTCTCTAAAATGACCCCCATTAATTCTCACTTCTTGGTATTCATACCCTTGTAAAAATCCCCTTCCTTGGACTTAGCTACTCACTTTTAAATACAGCAAAAGTACCAATACCACTTCTGAAATCAAGTTACAAAAAGACAACTCCTGTCTTGCTTATCTCCTGGTCTTGTAATTAATCCTGGTGATGCAAATCAGCTGCCACATGGTGAGCTACCCTATGGAGAGCTCTGAGTCACAAGAAATTGAAAAAGGACTCTAAGAACTAACCAAGATCCTCAGATTAGGCCAACACCCTATGAGAAGAATCCTGCCAGCAGCTATGACCTTTCCAGCCTTCTGACCACGGCAGCCTCCACCAACAGGTTTCTGCATTAGGAGTAAAGACCACAGGCCAGAGAACCCAAGGTAAGTGACGGCAGACTCTGATCCACAGAAACTCAGAGTAATGTTTTTTGTCTGAAAATTCTAAATTCAGGAGGCTGAAGCCATGACTCAGTGGTTAAAGAGCACTTGCTGCTCTTGCAGAGGAGCATGGTTCAGTTCCCAGCACCCACAAGGCAGCTCACAACCAGCTCTAATTCCAGTTCCAAGGAACCCAACATCTTCTGGCTTCTACGAGTTCCTAATCACATATGGTACACATAACTCATGCACGCAAACACACACTCATCCCATCTATGCCCCCCCCCACCCTCCACAAAGGTCTAAGGGCTCAAAGGTATAACTGGCTTAGCAGTTAAGAAAACTGACTGCTCTTCCAGGAGACCCAGATTCAGTGCTCCCAACCACCTGTAACTCCAGTTCCTAGGAGATCTGATGCTCTTCTGATTGCATGCAGGCATTGCATATATGTGGTACACAGACATACATGCACGCAGAACACCTATACACATAAAATAAATTAAGTAAAATAAATAAGTTTCTAAGTGTGTTAGAGAGAAATGCATCTGTTGCTAATCAAACATGATAAAATTCTAATATCCTATCACACAAAGTACTACTGAGAAATGCTACTACTGTATTTTTTTACTTTAAATGTTGTTTTTAAGTGAGTTAGTGAAGGAACCGTTACATACTTGCACCACTAAGAGACATTTTTTCTGCTCCTTTGTACTGTTTTCTACTGAGACTCTGGGAAAAAGACATTATTGGTAGATACTAGCTGCTGAAGACATTTAACAAGTGAAAAGCCATATCACACAGATAGTTTATAAGAACAATGTTCTGTAATGCCATACAGGAACTATAACCTCATTATAACAGAACTAACAGCACAAAAACTGGAAACTTTTAAAGCATTTTACCAATTTTTTTTTTTTTGGTTTTTCGAGACAGGGTTTCTCTGTGTAGCTTTGTGCCTTTCCTGGAACTCACTCTGTAGCCCAGGCTGGCCTTGAACTCACAGAGATCAACCTGCCTCTGCCTCTGCCTCCTGAGTGCTGGGATTAAAGGCATGTGCCACCATCGCCCGGCTAACATTTTACCAAATCTTAAGAAAAAGGAACTACTGAAATTAGTGTCAGTAGTGGTATCCATGTGCCTGTCCAGCAACAGTTGGTTTATTTTTGTGCTCTCATTCATTTCTTACTGGCTCCAAATCACTTCACAGGCTAAAAGGTAAAGTGTCTTCAAAATCAACCCTGTTCTTAAGGAAAGGCACTTACTGAATAGTGTCATTTCACATTCTTCGGCCTAGCTTGGGAATACAGCATCTAGACCATTTTTACTGTTTGGGCTTTGTATTTTCTTTAGCTTTTAAAAAATAAAATAGATCTAGAAGTTCATTGTATAGATTAGTGTTTATCTAGTAAATGTCTGCATGAAGAAGCATATGAGCTACCGAGGCAGACTGAAATGCCCCCACCACATTAATAGGAGTTTAGGGAGAGGAGATCAGCTCCCCTGAGATGTTTGTATTTTAAATCCTGCACCTGAAAAGACAGGCTAGGTGGTAAACATAAGCACTCATATTTCCATGTTTCTCAGAGGCCTTAGACCTCATACAAGACTAAACTGTTGATGGTCTTTTTTGCTCTACTCAGTCCTCACTAGTGCACAGAAGCTGTAGAGGTAAAACTGCTGCTGCCTTTGCACAAGTGAAGGCCCTGTAACATGGTTACACGGCTGGAATCTTTCACTGCTAGTCCTTAGACAGACAAAGCTGTGAAAAGGAGACAGTGAGGGTGATATCCATTACATCTTATATACCTTTTGAATATTGTGGTAATGAAATGGGAAGTAGACACGAGCACCCCTGGAGGACACTTGAGAGTAGGCATGTGTGACTGATTTGTGAGATGAATTGACATGAACGGACACCACTTTTACTTGAAAAGATGACTGTGCAAGGCATATTCCAACTTGGCTTTTTAGAAGATGTCTTCTCAAACACAAGAGATAGCCTGTCATTTCCAAAACAAAGGACGGTACATTTCACCAAGAGTAAAGTCAAACTTTAGAGAAAAACATTCAAACCCTGGAACACTTATCCACCAGTGTAAGCTCAAAGCTTCACAGAGTATTCTGATGAGACTGGTGGTGAGATTAGATTTTGATGCTGTACAGTGAAATGTATCAATGTTTAGAAGATATGTTAACCAAATATTTTTCCCAATGACCACTGCATGATGCTATAATATCATGCAAGAGTAAGGTCAAGTTTTTGTAAAGTAACACACATACACAAAATATTCACAAGCTGGGAAAACAACTCAGTGAAAGAACACTTGCCTAGCATGCTTGAGGTCCCAGGTTCAGTTCCCAGTACTAAGGGGCATGGAGATCCCAATTACCTAAAGTGGCTATTGCCATTAAAATATTTCTTTCCCAATGAGATATCTGAGGTTGAGTTTTGTTCACATTACTTCAGACTTTAAAGCATCAAACAACTGGGCTGGAGAAATGGCTCAGAGGTTAAGAGCATGGCTGCTCTTCCAGGACCCGGGTTCAATTCCCAGCACCCACATAAGTGGTTCATAAGCATCTCTAACTCCAGTTCCAGGAGATAGAACACCCTTTTCTAGCCTCATCAGGCACCAGACATGTACATGATGCACAGACATACATAGACAAAAAAAATACATTTAAAATACAGTAATAAAGTATATATTTAAAAAAAAATCAATCAAACTAAGTGCAGAAGCAAAGACAGAACAAACATCAAAAAACCCTGCAGTATGGAAGGTTGGTTTTACTGTTCATGTTTTAATATTTCTGTTTTAATTTCTAATGATAAATACCAAAGGTATAACTGATAACAATTAAGAGTTTAAGTCCGGACTCTAAACTATTGAGAACCGCTGCTTTCCACCTTCTCCCCTGCTAAATCCCTATCCTCCCTCCTTGAAGAAGCACACCCTTTTCTCCAGTCTCCATTAACCTACATGCTCCACTGGGGCTCAGTTTGCCACCTCCCTCAACACAAAGCCTGACCAAAGAACTCTAGCATTCCGTCTTAGTTAGGGTTATTACTGCTGTGGTGTAACACCATTACCAAAAGCAACTTAGGAAGGAAGGGTTTATTTGGATTACATATACTGAGTCACAGTCCACTGAAGGAAGCCAAATCAGGAACTCCAACAGGGCAGAAACCTGGGAGCAGGCGCTGATGCAGAAGCCATGGAGGGGTGCTGCTTACTGGCTTGCTCAGTCTGCTTTCTGATAGAACCCAGGACCACTAGCCAAGGGATAGCACCACCCACAATGGGCTGGACCCTCCCCAATCAATCACTAACTAAGAAAATGCCCTACAAGCTTGCCTACAGCCCTATCACATGGAGGCATTTTCTCAATTGAGGTTCTCTCCTCAGATGACTCTAGTCTGTGTCAAGCTGACATAAAACTAGCCAGAACACATTCTAACCATTCCCACTGATGAACTGTCAGGTGGGGAAGCCATAAAAATCTGAGTTTTCTCTCAGACTAAACGTCTCTTTCTGGGACAACTGGGGTCACAGGTATAATTCTGCTAGCCTGGGGTAATCAGCATTCACTTTGTTCTACCGAGAGAATTCATGAGGTCAAATTTCTTCTCAGAGGGCTGTAAATAACTGTCTGTCTGTTATGACACATAGTGTCTGTGGTGACTGTCATGACTGTGGTGATGCTCATTCATTATACAATGCTAACGTTTTTACCAATCTGATAAATAATACCTGAGAGCTTTAAGGAAAAGTTTCTATATAGTACAATATAACTTGTTCTACCTTCAGAAACCAAATCAGCAACAAGAATTAAAAGAAACTACCTCTAGGAAAATTTCCAAGGACATCTCCTATATACACAAGGATTCCATCTACTGATACTCAGAGCATTACTTAAAATAGGGAGGAAATAGAAGCAGCTACCACCTGCATGTCCAATATTAGGAGACAGAATTCACCAGATGGTTCTGTCAGTATCACAGAAGAGAAGACACTGGAGAAGGACCTCAGGATACAGATCCACTGCTAAGTGAGAAGAATGGCACAAAACAATCTCGTTCACTGTTTTCCAAAACAGGAGCCAAGTGTGATGGTACACACCTTTAACCCCAAAATTCAAGAAGCAGAGGCAGAAATCTCTGTGAGGCTAGCCTGGTCTACACAGAGTAAGGCTGTCTCAAAAAAAATCAGCACATAACATAGAGGGAAAAGATGACCAGAAAGACACACCAAAATTTATAGCAATGGGCGTTAGAATTAGAGAGGTGGGTTTTTTTGTTTTTTCCCCACTTTTGCTTCTCTGGTTTCTAAATTTCTCACAATAACCATGTTTTGTTTTTCATGTTACAAAATATCCACCACCACCACTGGAAACAACTTTCAGCACAAACTCTGCATTATGTTCTAAGAAGTGCTTAAGTATCTGCGGTAGAGAACAAATTACAGCTACTCAGAACATCTTTCTAAGCGAACTGAGGCAGAAAAAATAAGGAAGATGATCTGAATCCACTCAGCTGCAAATTCCTGGGGACAGTTTCAGTAGTTCTGACTAGGCACTGTTTTACCTAACTGTCTTCAGAAGCTATCAGAGACCACTAGTAGCAAAGCGTGAGGGTCAGGGAGAAGCCCTGCTGTTTCTCTCTTTTATTTTATTTTTGTTTTATTTTTGGCAGTATCTGTTTCCATTCAATCTCTACACCCTCCCTCGACTAGCTGACACTTACCTAACACTACCCCTTCCCAGGCCTAAGCTCAACACCCCCAGCCCGCAGACACCACCAAAAAGTTACTAAGGTATATACCATCATTCATAAAAAGGAAACCCAACCTCTCCATAATTTCATTTCTCTCCAGAAAGCACATAAAAACAGAGATGGAGAAGGACAGATAACTACAAAGAATCTGCCTCTACATTATTAGCTGGTCAGATCAATGAAAACAATGACTGTTTCTGGTCTGAAAGTACCATTCGGGGATTAACATGACAGTTCTGATATTTCCAACAGCTTCTTCATGAACTCAACTTGGAAAAGTAATCTGTCGTGGGAGAAGCAGCTCAAGAAAGGCTCTCAGGCGCGGCAGTCATTTTGTTCATTATTTCCTTTGTACAAGTTTGACTGAACTTCTTCTTATCAGTGTAAAGACTAGAAAAACAAAACATGCACTTAACAGCATTGCTGTGTGTCCACGAAAAGATGCTACACAGCACATCATTTATTTCCTTCCTTTCTTTGTAGCTGGGTCTTGAACCCAGGGCCTTGCATATGCTCAGAAGGTGGAGTACTCTCCCCTGAGCTAGCCAGCTCAAAGTATTTTTAAAATAATGGTTATCACTTTCCCATTTGTACAGTATAGTACAGTACTGTTGACAAGAAGCTTTCCAGTAGCATTCCAAGGCAAAAAGGGACTGTTTTATGGAGAAACACAATAAATGAAATAATTTGTTTAAGATCCTAAATATTAAGTAATGCCTAAACCTCTCCCTCCTAGATTCAGACCTAACATTTGTTAATTTAGTAGCTTGCTGTTGGAGGAGGGGCTTTTAGCAATAATGAATAGAAATTAGCTAAACAAAAATTATTTCACCAAAACTAGCCTGACAATCATTCATGAAGAAACACCAATTTATGTATACAAGTAATATAAAGAATAAAATTTCAATTTTATACCAATTTACTTCCTGTGAGAGTTTTTTTTTTTTTTTTTTTACTCTGAAACAGCAATTTACTACCAAGAGTCTCCAGATGCTGCTGGGTATGTGGTAGAGCACACACAGAGGGGAGAGAGGAGAATCAGAGTTCCATTTACAAAGCAAGTTCAAGACCAGCCTGAACTACATGAGACTCTTAAAAAGGAGGTGGAGGAGGGTGGCCGGTCAGTCGGCAGTTTGCACCGAAGCATGAAAGCCTGAACTTGACTCTCAGAATGCACACACAGTCCGATGAGGTGGACACTCGCATAATCCCAGTGCCGGGGAGATGGAGACAAGTTGGGCTCGTGAGCCAACCACATAAGCCAATTATCCAGCCTCACAATAGTGAAAACTAACTCTCTCCCCACATGCCTGACCACCTGAGTTCAGACCCCAAAACGAGGTAGCACATTGTCTATATAATCCAAGCCAGCATTACTCTGGCAAAATGGGAGACGCAAACAGGAGACGCAAACAGTAGAATACTCCTGAAGCAGGCCAACTGTATACTGCGTACCTAGTGCAGCAGCAAACAATAAGACTTTGCCTCTAAAATGGCAGAAGGCAAGAACCAAAAGTGGAGATTGTCCTCTGACCTAGACAGACAGACAGACAGACAGACAGATAGACACAGACACACACACACACACAGTACAAGGACTGGGGAGGTGGCTTAGACTAAAAAGTGCCTGCTACACAAGCAAGAAGACCAGAGTTTGATTTCCATGTTAAAAAAAAAAAAAAAAAAAGCAAAAGCCAGGCATGTTGGCTCACTCTATTAAGCACAGCACCAAGGAGATAATGATAGATGGACAAGATGGATGCTAGCCACCTAATCTAATTGTGAGCCCCAGGCCAAAGAACAACCCTGTCTCAAAGAAGGTGGATGGTCCTGAAAAGTACCACCCAAAGCTGACTTCTGGCCACCACCTGTACCCACAAATACATGTACCCACCCACATGAACACACACACACACACACACACTCACTCACTCATACTCTTAAAATTCCAACAAGTCTATACAAGAAGGAATGGAGCCAGACACAGTTATCTATGACCAGTACTCTAAAGACAGGTATGACATTTCAGGGCCAGCTTGGTCTACATAGCAAGTTTCAAGCCAACCAAGGCAATATAGGGAGACACTGTCTCAACATCCCTTTACTCCCCAAAAAGGCATAATGGAACTGCCAGCTTAAGTATTTTTAAAAGACTAAATAAAAAAAGAAAGTCACATCCTAGCTCCCAAAACAGCCATACAGGTTATTAAACAAGCTGCTTTGCTCTGGAGTGTGATCACAACAACTGGGTCTTAGTACTGACTGGCAACCAAGCCTGTTTACTGAAATGGAAAAACAATACCTACTTTTATATAACAGATAATCTTTCACGAGTTCACAGTAAAGAAATAGACACCTTGAGGTTCATATTCAAGAGCAGGACAAATTGATAAAACATGATGGGAAAAAAACAAAACAGCCCAATTTCCATGGCCTAGAAAGGAAAACACTTATGTTTGAGTTTTTACTTCTGAGACTCTTCTTCATATGTAGCCAAATTACAGATTTCCTATCAATCCTCAGTGACCTTTAAGCATTTGTGTACTACCCATGACACTTTCTGATGTTCTAACTCTTTCTGATAAATTCTTAGCAGCTAGCTTTCAAAGTACTCTTCTAACAGAATTTAATTAGAACAGTGGCCAATATAGTCAATAAAACAAATATGAATGGGAAGAAAATACAAAGCACAAAATGATAATTACACAATACTCTCCTGACACCATTAAAAACTAGCTTGGAGAATCAGAACTATGAGAGAACATGAGAAAACATAAAGCAGAAACAACAAGACCTAAAGGGAGGAACGGAAAATGTTACCATGAACTGCGCATGACCCAGAAAGAGTCTTGAGGGGCAATCAACCATGGAAAAGGCAGACTGGGAAAGGGCACAAAGCAGGAGTCAGGAGCACATTCCACAAGAGGAAGAACAGCTGATACAGAAGGTTAGGAGGGAAAGTGGGCACAGCATCCTCAAAGGATGATTCAGAAACTGGTACATAAGTATGTAAAGGTGAGATGCCATTCAGCCAAACGTTATAGAAACTGCACAAGGATGCTCTTTGGTAGCTTAGTGACCTGGTGTGTAGAGTGCTCAATAAATACTTCTGCTGTCTAAAGAAGGAAAGGTAAAGAATGGGTCAAACTCACTACACTAATGACCTACAACTTTTTACAAAATAACAAATCACAAGCCTTAGACAGGGTCCTTGTATTTGAATTCTAATCACAGTTTTCCCTTACTATTTTCCTTCTCAGCAAATTACACCCATATAAGCAGGCTTTGTAGATTACCAAAACACTCATATTTTAAAAGTATACCTTTTATAAGCACATACCAAAATCTTTATAGAAAAAATGGATGTCTAAAGAACACTTCAAATCAATCCAACAGGAATATACATGAAATAAGATTGGCCAAAAGTTTATCATAGCTGAGCTGGGTACATAATGTCTCTCTGTTCAGCTGTGTGTTTGTTAGTTTTCCATAATAAAGTTAACATACATCCTAGTGAGAATCTGTAACTGTCTTCTGATAATGTCTAGTCATAATCCACTAGTAGCTCAATTTTAATAATACCTACTAGCAACACCACTGCACTAGTACACACCAATGCATCCCTCTGGCCAGTATCTGAGTCTCAGCTTACTCCACTGCCACCACCTAAGCCCTTCTCTGTCCTATTTGTCTCCAAGATGGTTCTCCATGGGATGCTGCTGGCATTTTAGGTCAGATAACTCTTTGACACGGCAGACTGCCCATACATTACAAACATTAGCACCCCTGGTAGTAAATGTCAGCACGCAGGCCAACAGCAGCATCCACCACCCACTGGAATAACCAAAACCACACTTTCATACATTCCCTAATATCATACCATTATTAAGAATTCTAGTTCTGAAAGCAGACACATTTTCTCAACTTACTAGAATGAAGGTGTGGCTCCCCACAGTCTACAAATTTAGTACCCTATCATTTAGATCAGTTGTACCTTTCCCCCCCGGCCATACCTTCAACTTCGACCTGAATAATACCCTCCAACAACTGTTCAGGCCAGTCTACTGAGTCACTTACTCCACTCTACTACTTTCTACTTCCCATATTTGGAAAAAAAAAAATTTTTTTTTCTTTTTTTTTTTTTTTTTTTGGTTTTTCAAGACAGGGTTTCTCTGTGTAGCTTTGGAGCCTTTCCTGGAACTCACTCTGTAGCCCAGGCTGGCCTCGAACTCACAGAGATCCGCCTGTCTCTGCCACCCGAATGCTGGGATTAAAGGCAGGCGCCACCACCGACCGGCCCATATTTGGAAAATCTTCTCCAGCCTACAACCCTGGGATTCTCAAGTCTGAGCATTAACTGTCCACTCACTCCTAAGAACTCAGCTTTCTCAAGCTTCAGTGTCTCCTTTGGGTGGAGTTTCCTGGATCTGGAACACCCTTTCCTCCAGCCTTCCAAATTTGAACTCACCTGTTCAACTCCTCAAAGCATCCTCTGAGGCACACCTTCAGTTCCTGTCTTAGGGTTTCTGTTGCTGTGATAAAACACCATGACCAAAAGCAACTTTTGGGGTAAAAGGGGTCATTTCAGCTTACAACTCGGCCCACAACTCCATCACTGAGGTATGTCAAGGCAAGAACTCAAAGCAGGGAACTGAAGCACAAGTCATGGGCTGGGCCCTTCCTCATCAATCCTTAGTGAAGAAAATGCCCCGTAGGCTTGCCTACAGGCCAGTCTTAAGGAAGCATTTCTTTCAACTGAGGTTCCCCCTGTGACTCTATCTCTGTCAAACTGGCAAAAAAAAAAAAAACAAAAAACTAGTCAGCACAGCTCCCTACTCAAAATTAGATGCTCCCTTTAGATTTCATAACATTACAGTAGTTGTCAGGGTTGTATAAAACTCTCCAAGAAGTCCGAGTTCTCCAAGTAGGCACTGGTTTGTCAAGTTCTCAAACACCAGCACCCACAACAGCATAACCAGATACTCTTCAGAAAGCGCCTTCTCTCCTCACTAAAGCACACTGCGGCAGTTTGTTTTCTCGGACATAAAGTAACTCACGGTACTAACAGTACCCACCTTCTTCTGTAGACTCTGCTAACTATGTTAAGGTCAATTATCATAATGCCAAGGCCTTTGCAAACTCCCACGGTGGGGGGTTATGTATTGAATTAACAGAAGGAATCTTAGCCATATTTAAACTGCCACCTCAGCTCCTGCTGTAATAAAAGTGTATTCTGCACACGAGATCAATTCCACAATGACTAGACAGCCTCATGACACACTTCGGTGGTGGTGGTGTGTGTGGGGGGGGTGGGGGTGGGGTTTCCACTAACAATTCGGTATTTTACCAAGCTTTTGGCTTAAACGGGAAAGATAACTGCCCACGTGTCTCTCCAGCTTTCTAATCCAACCTGATCTTTCCGGGTAGTAAAGTGGACAGCATCTCCTTTCCCCTGCTGGTCATGTTCAGGCTTCCGCACAAGTGGGGCAGCTCGCACACTCGCCACACCACCTGCCGCGTGGAAGGTTCCATGAGCTTTTCCGAGAACCACGTTAGCGCAGAGCCAGGTCAGGGCTAAAGGATGGTTCGCACCACCATCTCCCGGGGCTGCGTCCTAAACTTTTTCCTGAAATACGTTAAGCTGTCGGCGTTCATCTGTCCTCAGAGACCAATATATAAACAAACAAACAAAAAAACTGGTTGAACAAGCAAGGACGAGGGGTTTGAAACCTGACGGGAAAATGAGAAGCTTAAAAAGAAAAAAAAAAAAACCCACTTGAGAGCCTTTCCACCTGGGCTGCTGGCCGGAGCCCACCGACGCGCCGCGGTCCCCAGGAGCAGGCCGGCTGCGGGCGGCCATGGCGACCTCGGGGCCCGACGGGGGCCGCGAGGGGCCAACAGCGCCAAGCCGGCCCGCGCAGAGCCGCGACGCGCCTCCGCTGCCGCCGCCTCCCGGCCAGGCAGCCCCGAGCTCCCGGCCAGGCCCGGGGCCCAGCCACCAACCGGCCGCGCCCGGGGCGCCGGGGGTCTCCGGGGCAGGCGCCCTTTGTCCCGGGACTGCGGCGCCCCCGTCCGCCCTCGCCCGGCCCCGGGGGGCTGCGGCCCGGCGCCTCACCGTGATGTTGCAGTGGAGTGTGAGCGGCGGCGGCGGCGGCGAGTGCGGGCTGCCCGGCGGTGGCGGCGGCGGCGGCGGCGGCACCAGGAACTGGCAGTGCAGCTCGTCCAGCTTCCAGCTGACGATGCGGAATCGCTCGTGGTTCTTGTCGAAGATGGACGCCAGGAACTTCAGCTCGGCCTTGAGCCCTGACACGGACATCTTCCCCTCATCTCCGGCGGGAGGGGTGAGGAAAGGGAGCCGGGGCCGGGAGCCGCCGTCACGGCCGCGACCGCCCCGCGGGGCCGGCCCGGGCCGCGCTCTCGCGGCTCCGCCTCTCCCCACCGCCGCCGCCGCCGCCGCCGCCGCGACCTGCGTCCGAGCGCGGCTGGAAAATGGCGAGGAGCGCGAGGCCTCGGCGGACGCGCGGACCGGCGTGCGGGAGCCGGGCCGGCTACTGCCTTTGTAACCGACTCCACCCGCAGGAGGCGGTGGCCCCGCGGCTTAAAAGGGCAACAGCGACGCCGCCCCCACCGCCGCCGCGGCCGCCTGCGAGAGGGCTGCCCCCGCCCCGGCGCGCGCCCGGCGCCCGCTCCGTGCGCGCGCCCGACCGCCCCCTCCTCTCATGACCCAGCCCCCTTCCGCCCCGCGCCGGGGCTCCCGCGCCCCGCGCCCCGCAGCCCGCAGCCCGGAGGATCCGGGGCCGGCGGCACCGCACGCGGACGGGCCTGAACCCCCTCCGTGCACCTCTGCGCCCCGGGCCTCCGGCCAGACACGTGCGCGGCCTCTCGCGCCGGCCACGTCGGCTCCTGCAGGAAGCGCGCGGGCCCCTGGAGGTGGCTCCTCCGCGTGGTTGTCCGCGGGCCACCCACTCACCTGGGCTGGGCGCGGCCAGGATGGGGAGATGAGAGACGCACGCCTCGCTGCTTCACCTCTGCTGCTCTCGCTCTGCGCTCAACCACCCACCACTTTTCTAAGTGTGGCTCCTGAAAGGTCCTTCTCGCCCGACTCGTGCTCCCTCCTTCGCTCCCCATTTGCCGAAGATGATGATGGAGCCTGCCTGCTGCTTCTCATCATCAGTTCCGTGTTTCTCGGAAACATTTCTGTGCTCACGCTACCACAGATACTCCGCCTGCTGAGTTCCTGCTGTACTTCCCCGGCTGGCCCCTGTTTGTTGAAGTCTCAGCTCAAATGTAGCAAACTGATCCTTCCAGACCAACCAGGCTAAAGTAACCAAGTGTGTAGATACCCTGTATCCCATCACTGCGTTAACTTACTGCCTATTTCTCTTGGTTGCTTGTCTCTGCCTAACACTGAAATCTAATTGAGAGCGGCACTCCCAGGATCGTGGGGAGGGAGAGGCTACTAGACGCCAGTGTCATTTAATGAATACTTATCAAGAATCCCCATGCTTAACACAATTCCTGGCACATTCCGGGTGCCCTCACAAAGAGAACAAAAGACTACATTGCAGTCTAAAGGAATACCATATAATTGGGAAGGCAGTTAATAGTACATGTAGATGTAGTCATGTGTTCCAGAGGCAGGGCCAGCTTCCTAGACATGTAACCTCTGTAGTACTCAGGGCCCCTAGCTTAGTAAGGCCCCCTGGCCTGGTTAAATCCCTGCTGTCACCTTCTTGAAATTGTTTTGTGTAGCCATGGCTGTCCTGGAATTCACTCTGTAGACCAGGCTGGCCTCAAACTCACAGAGATCGGCCTGCCTCTGCCTCCCAAGTGCTGGGATTAAAGGCGTGTGCCACTACGCCGCTATGAAATGCCAATACTTTCAGTAAGGGACCCTGCTTGTTCCCTTTACACTGGTCTTGAGGTACCTAGCCTTGCCGCCTAAATGTCTCCTGCCTCAGACTCCTTAAATTATAAGAGAACAAGCTGGGCGGTGGTGGCGCACGCCTTTAATCCCAGCACTCGGGAGGCAGAGCCAGGCGGATCTCTGTGAGTTCGAGGCCAGCCTGGGCTACCAAGTGAGTTCCAGGAAAGGCGCAAAACTACACAGAGAAACCCTGTCTCGAAAAACCAAAAAAAAAAAAAAAAATGATAAGAGAACAACACAGGAAGACATTGTTTGGCCATATATGCCTGGGACTATAGTTTCATCTGGTGAGAGTTACACTTTTAAAATAGTTTGGCATTACTATATGAAAAGTATTAATGTTGGTTTAAGAGAACAAAATCACCATCGAGGGAAGAAAGTAAACCCAGATTCTCTAGATCTGGCCTGCCCCTAGGTTTTTTTTAATTTGTGTGTGTGTGTGTGTGTGTGTGTGTTTGCTCGCGCAGAGGTCAACCTCTGGTGTCATTCCTCACAGATGTCCACCGTGTCTTTTGAGATAGGGTGCCTCACTGACGTGGGGCTTGCACATGGATTCTTCTAAGCTGACTGGCTAGCGTCAAGCCCAAGGATCCTCCTGTCTTCAACACATGCCCAGATTTTTACACGGGTTCTGGGGACCAAACTAAGGCCTTCATGCTGATGTGACAAGCGCCTTCCCAACTGACCTATCTCCTAGTTCCCTACCCCTAATTCAATAACTGTACCCATCTGCGAGGCTCCCCAGCTCCAAACAACACTAAGCCTTTGACGGCAGACATCCTGACTGGGTGAGTGGAAGACACGAAAGTGGAAAGAGGATTATGGAAGGAAAGGAGGAAGTCCTGAGGTGGGGCAGGGTTAATAGAATATGTGCGGCATGGAAGTAGGAAGGGAGACTGTCAGGAGGAAAGGAACCATGGAGTCGCCTGGGAGGCAGGAAGAAGCACAAATAACAAGATATGATGACATAGGAATGCAGATGTCATCATGGGGACTGGGGTGGTGGCCCACTTGAGAAAGTGCTCACTTCGCAAGCATGGGGACCTAAATTAGATACCTAGAACCCCCCAGGAGGGAAAACCAGGTATTGGTCAGCAAGATGACTCAGCAGGTAAACACACCTGCTGGCCTTGCAGCCTTACAAACTTAAGTTCAATTCCTGGAACCTATGTAGAACTAGAAAGAGGGGGTTGGGGATTAGCTCAGTGGTAGAGCGCTTGCCTAGCAAGTACAAGGTCCTGGGTTCCGTCCTCAGCTCCGGAAAATAAATAAATAAATAAAAATTTAAAAAAATTAAAAAAAAAAAAACTAGAAAGAGAAAACTGATTCCTCAGAGTTGTCCCCATTATCCGCACACATGCCACAGTGTGTGTGTATGTACCCCTGCACACATGCCACAAGCGTGTGTGTGCATGCACCCCTGTCCTGGTTAGTTTGGCTTTTTTTTTTTTTGTCAACTTGATACAAACTAGAATCCTTTGAGAAGAGGGATCCTCTGTTGAGAAAATATCCCTACTAAGTTGGCCTGTGGACAAGCCTGCGGGGCATTTTCTTTGTTAAGGATTGATGTGGGAGGGCCCAGTCCACTGGGGGTGGTGCCACCCCTGGGCTGGTGATCCCGAGTGTTATAAGAAAGCAGGAGGAGCAAGCCAGTAAGCAGCACCCCTCCATGGCCCCTGTATCAGCTCCTGCCTCGAGTTCCTGTCCTCCCTTTCCTTACATACTGTAAGCTGAAATAAACCCTTTCCTCCCCAAGTTGCCTTTGGTCTTAGTGTTTTATCACAGCAACAGAAAGCTAAGATACCTCCAAAAATAACTGTTTTTTTTTTTTTTTTTTTAATTAAAAGCTAGGTGTAGTAGCACATGCTTGTAATCCCATCACTGGGGAAGCAGTGACAGACAAGATCCCTGGGATCAATGGCCAGTCACCCTAACATACCAGGCCAGTGAAAGACTATCAAAAATAGTGGACAAATCCTGATGAACAACACCCAAGGATGTCCTCTGGCTTCTACATGTACACACACACACACAGAGAGAGAGAGAGAGAGAGAGAGAGAGAGAGAGAGAGAGAGCAAGCGAGCTGTAGTGAAACAATTACTTTATGCATTAACTTAAACAATTTTTGTTTTTTTAAAAAGAGGCTTTGGGCCAGGCGATAGTGGCACACACCTTTAATCCCAGCACTTGGGAGGCAGAGGCAGGTGGATCTCTGTGAGTTCGAGGCCAGCCTGGGCTACAGAGTGAGTTCCAGGATAGGCTCCAAAGTTACACAGGGAAAGCCTGTCTCGAAAAAAAACCAAAGAACAAAAAAAAACCAACAACAACAGAAAAAACA